>NC_091538.1:70892500-71517500 GCF_042242935.1 Bactrocera oleae
AAAACTTCCAAAGACGCAAAAAGTATTATACCAAGGGTTCAATAAGGCTAAAAATCCTTAGTTCAAGTTTGAGCTGGCAAAATTAAATGAGGTCGGATATTTAAAATTATTTTTCTTTGGCAGAACTTCGTTTGATGATAAAACAACACTTTCCACCAAAATTAATTCGAATCGGTGGGGTGGCCTCTTCCATAATATGCTTTTGATCTTGATTACATATTTTACCCCTTCTTAATTTTTTTTTTTAAGATTTATCACTTAAATTTTACTGTGACCTGTTGCGTAACGCAACGGCTGGATGACCAAATATCGATGTCAATCGCTTCAGCGCGAAAGGAAACAAGAACAGTGTTAACTAATTACATAATGGCATAAAAGGCTAGTCAAGCGTTGAGTAAATCTTTAAAATTTCAAATATGAAAATCGCTTAAAAGTAGTAGAGTAATACTACGGAGAAAAAGACTGCAACGTGGTGCGCTAAAAAGTAAGCATAATAAATTTCAAAGTAGACGTCTGAAGAAGCAAACCGAAGCAAACGGTAGAAATGAAAAATGTGTTGTGGCAGGGAGAAATACGTGCAACATCTATAAAATGCTTACTTTGTTGCTATAAAAGCACTGACTGCAACGTTTAGTACCGTGTACCGTTTGCTACCGCAAAGTGTCAGTTACAAAGTTGATTTTCACACATCTTTGCTTTATCACCTTCCTTTACGCAAGCGTCCTTTGGTGTTTTTTTTTTCAAATAATTGAAGGAAAATTATTGTTCTGCTAACATTTTTTTTAATTATAATATATTTAAATTAATACTATGAATTATACATATTTTGTAAAAATTTTTTATAGGTAAAAGTGTAGTCCTGCGGGTAATTTGATGGAAAACAAATTTTAATAAAAATAATTTTTTTCGATTTCTTTCTACTAGTTTTCTATTTTTATACTATTTGAAACGTCGGAGACCCTATAAGGTATATACATAAATTATCAGCATGATGAGCTGAGTTGATTTAGCCATGTACGTCTGTCTGTTTGTTTGTATACGAACTAGTCCCTCAGTTTTTAAGCTATCGATCTGAAATTTTGTACCAGTCTTTTTCTCACTAAGTAGCTGCTGTTGTCGAAACGGCCGATATCGGACCACTAAGCATACAGCTGCCATAAAAACTGAACAATTGGGGTAAAGTGCTTGCATGGAAAACTTTTTTATTTGACAAGATATCTTCACGAAATTTGGCACAAGTTATTGTTTAAGGTAACAATTTTTTCTCCGCAAAAATTGTTTATATCAAATCACTTTATCATATAGCTGCCATACAAATTGAGTGAAAGGAATCAAGTTCTTGCAAGGAACATTTATATTTGTGAAGGGTATTATTTTTATATTTCGTGTTTTAAATTTAGTTTCCACACATTTTAAGTATTTCTGTTGTATTATTAAAATATATAAATAAAACAAAAGAAATTTTTTAATGTATTCACTTATTTTTATTCATCAGCAGCAGCAAATATGCTTTTTCATTCAGATAAATGAAATAAATAAGCTGCACGTTGACGCTTCATATGAACATTTGTTTGTTTTGCTTCTCTTGAACAGTCCATTGAGGCATTTCAAAATTTATAGTGTTTTTCTAAAACGTAAAACTCCAGTTGACTTGTATCATTTCCCGTAGGAAAAAGCAATGTGCATGACATGCACCTACATTCACCTAACATTTAGCACCTTGAGCCTTTGTCAATATTGATTCGAACTTTGCACATTTCCTAAGAGCACCTTGATTCTACAGTTTTGCTCCCGCATATATATGTAAGTGTAAACGAATACATATGTAAGTTAGTCGAACATTTTACAATCGAACTTTCCGCTGCTGATGATAGCCAAAATGTTGATAAATCGCATCGAGATGAGTCAAAGTTTTGAACTAGCTCTTTGTGTGTTATTTGAAATCTGAAAATTGCTTTTATTTTTCATGCAGGTACGCTCAAAAGATGCCCGCAGTAATTGCTTAACACATGTCAGTTGATTTCAATCACTTTTTCACATCTGTTTTTGCTTCAATTGACAACTTTTACATACTTGGAAGCTAAAGTTCACAAACCTTGCAATTCATATTCCACTCTGATCTTATCGTTTACTGCGCATTGCTTTCAAGAATAAAACACATAGCGGGATACTTGTATATTTGTGTGATGATGGAAATGCATTTGCCAGCGCTTTTGTGAATTTACATCCTGTTCTTAATATAATTGGAAGACATTTCGAAGAAAAGAAGTGTTCCGTCGACAATTTTCTTACAATTTGGCAACTGAAAAGCAGCCTGACTTCTTTTCGTAAGCGAGATTATGTATATTATATCGGGTATTCCAAAAGGGATAATATGATTTCTAAGTGTCGTTTCGGTCTTTTTTAATATATTATGATCTGTAATTTTTTTCATTTTATTTAGTAATGTATACAATTTTATCATAGAAAGATATACGCAAAAACAACAAGGTATAATAAAGAACAAATTAATCAATTTTATTATCAAAATAATCGTTCTTCAATTCCAGCTTTTCGTGCGCTTTTGCCATTTTATGGTCGCAATAATCGTCCACCTGTGCTCGTTATTTGTCGAACTGTTGAAAATTTCAAGCTTACATTTCCTATAAGACAAATACCGCTCGAAGTTATGAAAATATTGAAACCGAACTATCTTCAAGCTTTAGAAGTCAATATTGAACGTGCTATTCATGACAAACGACTTGATATAGTGGAAAAAGTACTCGAAAATTTGTTTCATCGAATTCGTTCCTGCAAAAAAAGTCGTGGCGGCCATTTAAATGACGTTATATTTAAAACTTAATTGTATCAATTGTACTTTACATAAAATAAAACATATTTGAATTTCCTGGTAATTAGTGCGGTTTTTTGTTTTTTAAATCAAATATCACTCTTATTGGAAAACCCTTTAATGTAAAAGTACGTACGTTCAATATGATATCAACCGAGTCTTGAATTTTGGGTGCATTTTCTGGTGCTTAGAACTCCAGAGCAAGTAAGCACAAGCATAAACTTAGAATGACCATTCTCTTCATATAAGCATTTTTTTTGCATTACCTGGAATTTCGTTTCGAAATGAAGAGCATATACGTAACTGCATTATGTAATTAGAAAAACACACGCTGCAACCTGATGCATTTGGTTACTGAGCAAAGTGCAAAATAGTTCTCCTTGGTGAGTGTTGTAATGTTCTTTACTTAGAACTTCTCTGCTGTTTAAAGCTGTGCAATATGATGTGGTGAAGATGCCGCAATAGAGTGCATGGAGCAGATTGCCAGACAAATGGATTTCAGAATATTTTTCCGTTTTGCGTGCTTAAACTGAGGACGAGCTGTGGCCTAAACGGCATATGTGTGAGAAAATTTTGCATAAGCATAAGCCTGAAATGTTTCTGCTTTAGTAGAAATACAAACATCGTTATAAGTATATGGGTTTAAACGTGCACATGGATATAATAGCAAAACATGCACAGCATTTCAGTGCTGGATGGTATTTTGTGCAATCTGCTTTTACATTTCACTTTCTTTTATTGGTATAAAATGAAAACAGTTATCATGCTGACTATCCACTGGCATAATACTTAAACTGTCAAGGAAATAACTGTAAGTTTAAAATCTTCCTGAGAGCTTTGATTTTTTGGCAATTAAATTTCAAACGAAAAGCTCCTGTTAAGTTCAGCCTTTTGTCAGATTCTTTTCAATCAATCCATCATTAAAAATGGGTTTGCATCCAAAATTGAAAAAAGCACGGAAAAAATTACAATAATTTCAAATCTGACACTGTTCAACACTAACGAAAAAGCGACTTGTTTTAAAAAGCCAGTATACGACACGTGCAAGCTTCAAGCATTTCGTTGTTTTTGCTTTCTGCTTTTTTTGCGTCAGTCGGCATGAAAATGGACCAGTGCAAAAAAATTCCAACTGTTTTTTTTTAACTTCTCAAGTTGCTATGACAAAAAGTAATCACCGCTAATCGTAGGTGCGCCTTCACAGACACAAGTGCACATACTACATGGTTTGGTGATCAAACAATCTAACGGAAGCTCCTTCATTGCAAGTTGCATGCAAATATTTTACATTTGAAGCAGCTTTTTGCCCACATTGCTTGTATTAGTGTCGTTAGGTGGAATTTTGATTGCACATACGTACACACACATGATAAAGATGAGACCGTTCAGTTTAAATATTTTGAGTTGTCACAAAACTAATTTAGCAACTTTAAAAAAAAAATATAATTTTATTGGTATTTTCGCAAAATTTATTATATTAATCCTATTAGAAATTTCTATTTCTATTTCATTACTGAACTTTAATGGAGACTTATAACAGCTCCAGCAAACTACAGTCTGGCCATTATGGTGAAAGAAGTGTATATATACTAAGTAGCCATGCCTTTAGCTCATACAGATTCATATATATGTGTATGTGGACATATTACACATACTTGCATTGTGATTTATTAATGGCAGCAACTACTGCAGTAAAGTAACGCAATGTCTTGTGATAACAGTTCCGAGCTACAATCTGCCATTTGCTCCATAAAAATGTTTTAATGAAGTGCTCTGGCCAATAAAAATGTAGGATGAAATTGTGTTGCTAATTATATTTGAGATATTTGATTTGATTAATGAAAGCGCAGTCTAAGAAACCCATTGAGAGTTCAAAAAAAAAAAAAAACACAATGATGCCTGCTTTTTTATGGAAACGTTCTTATCGTTCATAACCAGACAATAAATTTTCTTGCCTCGCTTCATTAAACATTTATTTTTCAATAAGATATAGCCGACTACTAATCTGCTGACCATAAATTGATGGAATCGCCTGCACTCATTCGTTGTTCTCATAATTTAACTAACAATATATTTTTCACTCATATTTCTAAAGATAAAAAAAGAGAGAAATCTCTTGCTAAAAGTAGGCATATTTGAAAGGTTCCATATTATTGTTGATATTATTTGCGCTCATGGGGAACTTTCTCTATTGTGTGGACCACAGGACAGCTGTGCATGCCTGGGGTAAATTATATATGGGTTATGGATTTTACAAAATCAAAAATAACTGTTTAAGCTCAATTGCTCTACAAAAAAATGAGAGCAGTTTTCATTACATGACAAGATAATGCTGATTTTTCTAACCTCACATTGGAGTAATACTTATTTAGTTCGGGTTGTTTCTAGGTAGTATTCACAGTCTTATACCAATTTTTACTCACGTACCCTCTTTATGCCTTTTTATGCTTCAATATTTAAAGCTTAACAATGCATGCAATAGACGCCGTAACCAATATTATACACGATGCAATTTTAGAACTCTCATAAAATCGTGCGGGTTTTGCAACAACAGCAAGCACATTTTACTTCGTGCAATCCGATTGTTTGTTAAAGGCTTTGGTTCCACCTAGGCACCATTGGCAAAATAGATGTACATTCTGCTCGTTTGCATGCATACGTGGCATTTCGGCAACGTTTGCACGCGTGCAAATAAAGCAAAAATGTTTCGGTCGTCCACCCACAGAAATGCTCTTAAATCTGTAAAATTTGGGTGTTTGAAAGCTGATCCGGACTTTGCTACTTTTAATTATTCACAGCAACGGTGATTTGCCAATTCAGATTCCCTTCTGAAGCGCGGCATGCGAGTGTGCTTTCGCGGAATCCATTTAAGTACTATTTGGAAGCTTATTGGCCGATCGTTTGCGATAAGAAGAAGACGTAGTACGAAAGTTCGACGCCGTTACATGTTAACTTGGAAGTTTCCCTGAAATTGAACAAGAAAATATTAGCTGCTTATAAGAGCGCGCTGCAAATATCTGCTCATTCTAACTTATACAACTTTGGCACGAATTCAAACTTTGGAAGAAATTTTCAGAAATATTACCGTATATGCAAATAACTTTGCATCTTACTTAACTTTTGAATGTTTCACTCATCAATCAGAAATCATAGATCGACCGAACTTATAGTTATTTGTTGTACTGTTTGGTGGCAGCATCGTTGTGATGTGATAACAAATATGTCTATATGCTCCGTCTCAAATTTCGAAGGCGTGAAATAACGTAAAAACAGCGCACGTGTGTTCGGCATGCTATCTTTATCGCCTGATGTATGTATGTATACAAAAAGGTACGGAAAATACTTGTAAGTGGACAACTCGTATAAACTGTCAAACCCTCTAGTTTGCTATATTGATTTTTTGTAGTCACCCGCTTATATCTGTATATTTACAAACACAAAAAACTTCAAAACTTTCGCTTCACTCGTAAAACAGTGAGGATTGAAGGGTGAGCTTGGTGCTCGCTGCAATTTAGAATTGTGAAGTTTATGTTGCGTTTGATCACATTTATCTTAAGTTTGTCTATGTGTTTTATAATGTCTATGACTTAAAATTAGATTCCTTAGATAATACTACATGAATTCCTAATTGACTAATTTTCTGTAAGAAAGCTAGACAAATTTAAATAAAATATTAATAATGTTTATAAAAATAGCTAAAAGTAAATTGTTGCAAAATAAAAGTATTGTTTAAAGTTGCAAAATATTTGCAGCCAATTGTATTTTATTTTAAATTTGGCGATTATTCTAACCAACGTTCAATAAAATTGTACATTATTTTAATAAAAGGCCACACAAGTAGTGCACTTCGATTTGCTCTAGTGAACTCGGTTGTCAATATAAGAGTTCTCGATTTATTTATGAGAGAATAAATGTCAGCTCAATTGCTTTCTTCCTCTTAACATCACTCTAATCTAACGCTTTTACGGTGTTGCTGACAGCTTGAACGCCCAATTGATGTTAGCAATCGCTGTGAAATGAATTGGCCATTCTACTGTTAGTGATAGCCATCAGTTTGCTCGTCGACCATTAACGAAGTCAATGTCAATTTGCGAAAGGTCAACATCGATAGCTGTGATCCTGGCGTATGTATTGCAAAATTGAACCAAGGAATTGAAACCAATTGCACAAATTGATTGAAGGTTGTAGTTTGCTTTCATCTAGTGCGTGTATAGTTTGATAGGCCGATAATTAGTTTTATGTCCATTACTTTAATTATACCATGAACAGGGTATATTAAATTTCCATCAAGTTTTTTATACCCTGTAGGAAACGTCAGGAGTCCTATAAAGAATATATATAAATGATCGATCGGTTTAACAATGTCCGTCTGACTGTCTGTATATACGCAAATAATTCCTTCAGCTTTTGAGTTATTGATCTGCTTCTCACTATATCAGCGGTATCCAACCACTATTTTGAATATATAGCTACTATACAAACTACTCGACCTTGATTGTTGTTCTTTGACAAGATCTCGTTTCGAAATTTTACATGGATATTTGTCCAAAGCAATGCCAAAAACTCCGAACAAATTGTTCAGATCGGACCACTATAGTATTCAGTAGCGATTCAAACTGACTATCAAAATTAAAATAAAATATGGTTATTTATTGTTAAGTAACCTGAGTGTACAAGAAGAGATACATTACTAGATGGTACTAGAGATTAAACTATAAAAAATGCACCTAGGATGGCAACAAAGTTCAGAACAGGGTCACAGGAAACAAGACTATTATTGATTTTGGTTATAGAAAACAGCGGATTAATAGTATTTGAGGTGCAAAAACCTATATAGAAAATATCGAATGCAGCTAGAATGCAGCAAAATGACTCCAATGTTTTATGCTATGTTTAGTAAGCTATAAGTAAACTATTATATTTCATGACTTGAACTTTACCACATTACTTAAATCCAATCTTCCTGTATCTGAAAGCTTTAATACTTAATAATCTTAATACCCACTAATATAATCTGAGAACTTACTAAATCAGCGCTAATTAAAAATTAGTTAACATTATTTAGTTAGTTCAACTTATGTCATCAGTTGCACTAAGATTTACTTATCCTACGAACATGTAAGTTTATAAATTTAATTAAATACCACCAAATGAGCGCATAATACTGTTATCTATTGCTTCTTTCCACTTAACTTCTCCATCACATTAAGTTTTCTTTGCCCAACTTTTATGCGGTTCATTAAACACTTACTTGCGAATAAGTAAGAGCTTCTACATGCGTCTATACATACGTTAAAGCTTACTTATGCTTCAACATAAAATGCAATAACTTTCTTTTCCAACTTTACTACAAAGTTTTCTCTATGGCGTGAAAATACTTTATGGTCATGGACCATTGTTCTTCAACTAAGAAGGTGCAATATTTATTCTTTACCTGAGTGCCGGTGAATAAGAAGTGCGAAAGCTTTTCAAAAAACATTTGCAAAGTTGTAAAATTATGATCGCGAAGCTAAGACTAACTATTTCCTTACAACTACAGTACTAGGGTAGTAGGGAGACTAATTGGATTTCAGAAATCGAACTGAACTCGTATGGATGCTTTCGTTTTAAAGTGTACTAAAGATATCAGACACTCACTACTAGTGTAAAAGATTACAGGTATTAAAGAAAGTATAAGTAATTATTTCCGGATTGTAGAGCTATCATACTACTAACTACTTGCAGTATTCATTTGTTACGCATGTTCTACTACATCCTTACGATAAGACTTCACCGTTATGCAGTTTTGTGCTTTCTCTTGTTTGCTTGCCGTGCGAGGATTGTCAATAAGACTTTCTCTTTTTCTTGTCACCCGTCAACAACTGTGTATTTTAATAGTTATTACTTCCTTTTGTGCGTCAACAACATTCGAAGTTGTTGTATCCCACAGTGCTTCTTGCGGTTCACCAAGAAGTGAGCTGATTTCTCTTTTCTGCGACAATCACTCACTACTTGTAGAGCAACCCAACATTTATGGGCACCTGTTACATACTTGGCTGTGCGCCGAAGAGTGGCATGTGGCATACTTAATTAATTTAAACGGTGGTTTACGCGGAAATAGCTGAAAAGTCGTAAATTCAATGTCGGTAGGAAATAAATGTGATATTGTAGCATAAATATATGAAAACGATAGGTCGCGAATGTGATAATTCTTTGTTAATCGTATTAAGATCTCTTCATCATTTAATAGAGCATAATTGAACTTAGCTAAATTCAAAATCAATTTATGCCTAAAAATATTTATATTCAACGAAAATATTTCTTATAAGGTTTATGAATTACGCCAGAATGAGCAAATTATTTTGTAGAGCTAACTGTTAAGTGATTGCCAATTCAACCGAAAAGAATATTCCTAATCGCCAAAGAAAGGTCTGTCTATTAATAACAACAATTTTTTGAAACTGCAACAATTTCTCGCACTATGCTTGTTTTGAGAACATACTATATAAACGTGCCCCAAACTACGTTGAACTTAAATAATACATTTTTCATTTCATACAAGTATGTAACTAAGTAAAAACAATGTAACTTCAAATAAATATATATTTATAAGCTCTTTTAATTGAGTAAACTGAATTGACCTCTACACAAAGGAAGATAAAATATATTAAAATAAAATATATAAATTTTTCTTAAATTAATCTTTAAATCCTATTAAAGTTTTATAATAAAGGCGCTTTAGTAGTTTTTATTATTCTGCTACATACAGAAAAAAATAAAAGCTCTGTCATATTATGAAAACGTTCCCTATTTATGAATCAAAAACACACACACAACACTAACACTATCTACGAAGCACTTTCATGTGAAACAAATTACCAACAAAAAGTCTTTTCATTGAAACTTAAATCAATTTTTATGCCAAATTGATGAGAAAAAATGCTATTGACAGAAGCTATTCAAAGTCATTTATGGCATTAGCATTCCGGCACAAGGCATAAGCCGGAAGCAAATCACAAATTTTATGTTTTGCCACTATACTTATGTACAACTATCGTACAAGCCATAAGCATACATATTCTACTCTGTGTGTATATGTATTTATATAGAACATGACATAAGGGAATGCCAAAAAGGTTTATAGACAAGCTTAAGTAAGGTTAAGTTATGTGCATAGATATATAGTTACGCAGTTAATTTGTATCAATGATGAAATAGATGTGACAGCATGCGATCCTTAACACACCCAACAGATGCTACAGCTTAGAGAAACCAGAGACAAGATCTCACTTTTATTATTATGGCTTTGATTTGTGAAAATCTTCATAAAATCTATGACTCTTGCAGCTGGCTGAATTAACTTATATGATAAACTTTTTCGTGGCTGCCAAGTTTCAGCCGCCATTGTAAACTACTACCAAAAATTCTAAAGTTTTATAATTGCAAAACTCGAGTTCATTACATATCGAATATTCATATCTTAATATGCTAAACGTCAATATGTAAAAACTATTTAGTCGGTCGGTCTAGTTGAATAGCTGACACATTTAATAACCACATACAAAACTCGCTTAGAAAAGCTAACACCTAAATTTTCCAAACCGGTTGTTGTTCTTGTGAGGTGATTTATTTTGAATACCCATTGGCGAGCTTTTGACACGCTGGTACAATATGCCCTCAGAGAACAAATAGCTTAAGAATATTAAGCAAACACTCCACCATACTACCATATATCTATACCGCATTCTACAATATAGGGTGCCTACAAAATGTTGTCCTCTATCTACATATAAGCCACATAAAACCCTTTAGTAGTTTGGTTGCCACATGGCGCTCAGGTGCATGCAACAAATGTGTAACAAAATTTTATTGGCAATTGACTTGAGACCAAAACTCGTAATTATCCTTAGCAGAGTCGCTACCATAAATTTCAAGTCATACAAAGCATGCTCCGAGAATGTCGTAAATTTTACAAAGCACAAGAACAATGTGCTGCCAATGCAATTAACTCCAAGTTGGCTCAAGTGATTACCAACAACCGGTGTGGATTAATCTGTGCACATGTGCGAACAAGTTTCATTCTTTAATATAATATATTTTAGTATCTCACTAAAACCCCTTTTCTTATAAGTTGGCTGCAGATGTTTCTAAGTTTTGGAGGCATTTGAGTAGCAATGCCTCTATTGAAATTGGTTTAGTTATCAGTTTATATTGTAAATCAAAGATGTTAGTGTGTAAAGTGTGAGAAAACTGATTTTCAAAGGATCATAAATTACTTTTTCTTTATAGAAATATGCTGAAGAAACTTAAAAATTTTTGGATATGATATTTTTATAACGAAAGTTATTTTTCGCATATGTATATCGGATTATGCACTTCTTAAATGATCCCGAAATCCTTATGATTTACATACTGAACTAAGGCAACTGAATCTTAAAATCTATTTTTGTACTTGTGAGTACATTTTGAGGTCAACAATGTCTAAACGATATTACCATAAAATTGATGAAGCGTGAGCCTCAAGAAATCATAACCGACTTACATTAGACTTATGATAATCGCATTTGTCAAAAGCATCAGCGAAAACGACAATAAAAAGGTATTACCAGCATCTGAAAAAGCTTCTCCAAAACTCATATTCATTCAAGGCAGCGGGGATAGGAAAAGAAAGTGTACTGAATTCTCAACGGCAGTGGCAAAAAGGCTCCCGGGGGCTAACCATGTGAATATAAATGTCAACATGGCAAATAAAAGAAAAAAGTATTGGCAACCTTCAGACATTCTGTGATGGCAAGCAGTGACATTCCATGATTTTCATATGCTCACTCAGCAGCTAAGTAAGACGTTGGACGTTACTATCACTACTTTCCTACTTATAGGTGGATGACATGGGAAAAAGCATTGCCACAAGCGGGCTGTCGGCTATGTTATTTCCGTATTTGGCAGCTTCATCACATTGATCTTTTCACGGAAATGCACACACATGCTTTTTTATAGGTTAAGTGATTGTGCAGTGCAATCTTATGCACAAATACAGAAAATCGTCATGCAAATGTCATGCTCTTTTCAGATCATAAATCTCTAGTACGAGGTTTCACACGCAAGTGTAAATATAACGTATATTTTATATTATATTATATATAGATTGGGATAATAGGAAAATAATTATAAGGCAAGTGCTTTTCTACTATAACTTTTCATATTAAGCAGAGAAATTTGCAAGACTGTATTTTAATCGCAAAAACTTATATAATTCCCAAATTTATTTAATAATTATTTTCACAAATTTTTACGCTTCTTTTCATAAATTTGTCACAAATGCATTCGCAATTATTTCTAAGTACATATACTGTTGTCATGTTATTTACAACATTAATTAATTACAAAAAGTAACGAATGGTCGTGCCAGCGGGGAAAAAATAATTGCAGAAGCTTTTTAAGCCTGCAGCGATATTCAACTGATGAGCCATTTACTGTCGTTTTATTCAGTTAAAACAAAAGTTATGTATGTGTGTATTCAAAATTTTGTTGCATTGCAATGAATTTTATTGTTTTTCCATTTATCATGTATGTATTTTTTTTACTGTAAAAAATCATTAAATTTCTATGAGGGCATTGTAGCTGCAATTTATATTTATGTACATATGTGTCCCATTTATATTCGACATATTTTTTGGACTCAACACTGTCTTAAAATTTGTTGTGTACAAACGTTATTTGAAAAACTAAACAACAAAACAATTCATAATAAAAATAATTATGCACTCAAAATATATATGTATGTATGTATTTATAGGCATTAAGCCTCTCAACACGAATGTGGAATTTAGTTGAAACAGGTAAAAATATTTGTTTTTGTTTTTGTAGGCGAGCAAAGTGAGAATATATAATTTTCCACTTGAACTTCTTCATTAAATATCTCAGTTGCACGGTCATTGCTTGAGCAGATAATTGAGTTGACGGGCAGAAATAATTCCATCTTGAATTAAATATTATCCGTCATTAAATATGATAAGTAGCTCGACAATTTCACAAATTGGAATGACTGTGTTTCGCAGATAAGCACATTCGTTAAAATTTCAACGCCGAGCCAAAAATACAACGGAAATAACAGCGAATGTAACCGGAAACTAAGAACATAAATAACTACAAAACCCAAATTATATGCCGAATCAAAAACAAAGAGTGTACTAATTTTTTGGTTATATAATTATTAAACCCAGACTTAGCGCTTCATAAATTTATTATGACTTCATTTACTCTCTTTAACCTCTTAATACCCTTAGATTTGCAATTCATTGCAAATTAAGTAAATATGGGCAAAGAATTGCAAGGAGAAGAAATAGTAAAAACAAGAAATAAATATATAAATGAGAGCACAAACCGAGCTCCGCTAACGATTGCAGTAATAAAATGTGCTGTCACACCACAAATGCACATCTGAACACTCCATTTACAGTTGATGACGTTATCATTGGCATCGATTTACCTGGAGCCACCTTGGCGCATTGGCTCTTCAACCCCACCAGCGCGAGGGCCCGACAGGGCATAGTTTCAGCTGTTGGATTGCATTGGACACACAGCTGCGCGGCGTGATGTAACGGATATTCCAAAGGGATTTGTGTGACTATGGTAGAGGGGTGTTGAAGGCGAAGAACTGAAAACGTGTCAGGAGATGATGCAAAAGCATTGGCTTCCACGTAAATGCAGAGCCTTTAGCATGCCCAGCAAACAAATTTCAGCGGTTGAAAAGCGCAAAGTGAAAGCGAATTCGTGAAAGCTCATAAAAAACTGAGATTTTATTTTTATTCACCGCCGCGTTTGTATATCGGCGCCTGGCTTTTTAGCCTTTTTATTACGCCTCGGCACGGCGTTGGCATTTCAAGACTTTTTCTGGCTTCATTACCAACAGGATGTAAGTGGCGATAACGATGCTCAAGCTGTTGCTGACATTGCTGTCGCTGCTGGCACGGACAGCAATGGTATCGATTGGATTGGGGCTAAGCTTAATATTGGTGTTTATTGCGTGCGTTTATAAATATGTATGAAAATTGACGCAGCTGCAGTTATAAAGTCTTCATTAACCGTTAGAACGCAAACACTATGGTAGGTTTATAATAGCCGATAGCCTGTTAATTTAGCGCGGAGTGAGAATGAAGTGGAGAGACCTCTGGGATGACTGGGGTCTAACGACTACAAGGTGCGTTCCAAAGTAAACAGGACTTTTAAAAAAAAGACAGAACAAATGGTTGTATCGGCAAAATCAATTAATTTTATTCAAAATAGTCTCCTTCTGCTTTAATACAGCTTTTTGCACGATAAAAAAGCATGTCGAATGAGTGTTTTAGCTCGTTGCCCGGTATGGCCACCAGTATGCCGGTGCAAGCCTTTTGAATGGCCTCCACTTCTGCATAGCGCTTTCCTTTCATCGGCAAATTAATTTTTCCGAAAAGATAAAAGTCGCACGATGTCATATCAGGTGAAAACGGAAAGTGGTTGATTGTTAAAATGTGATTTTTGGTCAAATAATCGGCCACAAGCGTCGATCGATGAGACGGCGCATTATCGTGCAAGGAACGCTAACTTCCACCTTCGCGACCACTTTGAAAACGTTGAAACCACTCGTGCACTCTGCTACGAGATAGGCAAACATCGCCATAAACTTGTTTCATCAATTGTAACGTTTCTGTAAAAGTTTTACCAATTTTAAAACAAAATTTAATGTTGGCTCTTTGCCTCGAAGCTCATTTTCGCACCGATGGCAAAAACATACTGACACTTAAAACGCCATAGCTTCACTTCCAATAGATGAAATGTCATGAAATTTTTACTGGAAGTCGATAAAGAATAGCAGATTCTAACGCACTAGTCGACATATAGATGGCGCCACTAGAGTTTACTTTGTTACTTTTTTACTGTTTACTTTGGAACACACCTTGTAATTAATGATTAACAAACTAACCAAAGAACAATTTGGAAGAGTTTGCTTGCAATATTTTTACGCATACATTAATGGTTGTGTGGATTTCTATCACAGAAGTTATTTGGCAAAATATTTTCTTTTACTTTGTAAAGTCGTTCTCTAAGCTCTTTAATGATTTTCGCTTATTTCACAGTAAATACAGTTCCTTGTTCAAATTAAATCAATTGTATCTACGTCTCGATTTTTCAAATAAGGAACGGTATAGTTTAATGCTCTGCTACCACAAGTTCTACTACACTAAATACTGCCAATACTGGAGAGCCATATAATAATAATGATAACAAAGTCCAGAAAGATCAAATGTTGATCTGCGCGGCTTTTTCTCAACGGTCAGGTTAAACTAAATTGGTAAACATATATTTTTAGTATGCGTCGATTTTGACATTTATTATGTCAAAGTTTTGGGAGGATTACACGAAACTTTTTCATATAATTTAAGTTTCGAAGCACAATTCTGAAGTAATCGGTAAGAGATGCATTCAAAGTCTATGCCAAATTACAAAGGTAAAATTCGTCGGCAATATGAATATTCTCACTGTTTGATCTTCTACTGTGCAAAGCTCATTTTACAGTCAGTAGTTTGCTTTTTGCTGAATTGAATTACAACTACAAATATTATTTGCGTCTTTCGAAAATGGAATTGTGAAAAACTTCTATTTTAGTTCCTTTTGTCATTTTCGCAAAGTTCTTACCTGTTTTCGATTTGCATCAGCCATTCTTGTTTCTGGAACACTGTTTGAGTAACGGCAGCGGAAAGCGCAACGCCTGCGACGACGATGGAACGCTGCAAATATGTTGGTGTCATGCCAGCCACATTGTTTCCACACTTCCGCCCACTCAGCGCCAGTCGCGTGGAACGAAGATTTTTTATCACCAGGTTGCAACGCAAGTTTGCTGAAAGCGTGCAGAAAGTATTCGCGCGGCCAGTAAACGCTATGGGGAATGTAGACGCTGATAATGACACGCTTTGCAAATAGGAAATCCTCTCTCACTAGTTCTACTGACATTTATTTGTGGAATTTTTTTTTTGCAGTGTATTATTAATTAACATTAATTTTCACGCCATTTCTCAAGAATTATATAATTTTTTATGTGCTTATCTTAAAGAGCGCCAGAGAAATACTTTACTTTTTACTGACAATCAGGGAACCAGAAGTTGCAATTTAAATTGTTTCACATTTCTCTGGTTTAGTTAAAAATAAAACTGCGGAAAAGTCTTTCATTTAATGTTTTTCTAAGCAAAGTTCCGCTTAAGGTTATTATGGTTGATTATAAAAGCGAAATAATGGAATGTACCTCCACTAACTTCACTTATAATTATTTTGAAGACCATTTGTGTTGCAATCTTTCCTTACTTGAATATTTCATGGCACATTAACCATGTAATATATTTTACTATAACCAAAGGCACAAATATATTTACCATACCGTCAGGAAAACTGATTTATTGCAAAACGTTTTTCGCAGAGCATGAAAATGAGCAAAACGCTATTTTTCCAACGGAATTACTATCAACAGCACGGAGCCAACTGTTGTCCGCAAGGCGTATGAGTAATTTCCGTTTAAGTTGGGTAGCGCTTAATGAAAATCCCATTAAACTAAACAAATGTGAATGGTTGAAATTGTTTTAACCATAACAAATAATAGCAAATGCATTAGTTATTCATTATTTACCTTTCAACTAATCCGGTTTGTGTATCTATGTACATTTACGTTTAAATTACACACTAATTTCGATATTACAGTTGAATCCAATGATAATATAAATATGAAATTCGGTTGACTACGCCACATTAGCACTACGTTTTACAATTGCAGATTCTTAATAATATTTGATTAGTTTTTGTTGAAGGTGGCGCCAATGCTGCCATTATATAATATAATAATTGTGGTCGGTTTTGTGTTTTTTGTTTAGTTTTACAACTTCCTCAAATTTGTAGAAATTCGTTTGGGTTTTTTATGTATGGATGAAATCATTGTTAATAAAAAAGATATGCATTTGGTTTTTAGCAATATGTTGCATTTCGTTGGGTCGTTGGTTAATCATTATGGTAGATGCTATCCTTATGACATGTACGACATAATATTTGTATAACCGTATTAAATACATTTTGGAGCATAGTCTTGGTATAATAAAAATATTATAACTGTATTTGGTTGTTAATGGTCAATTATTTTAACCAAAATGTTATATTGTAGTGGTCCGTACCAAGTCCATAGCCAATCTGAAAATATCTATATCTCCGCACCTTCATTTTCCTAGCGTCATTCTGCAGACGTTGCACAAAATTCGTCTTTATATCATAATATAGTAAGAAGAAAAAAGTATTTAAATTTTAATTTTATCCAATTTGTTAAAAGGAAATTATCTCATTAATGCTACGTCACTAATCCTGCCATGGGAATGTAAAATTATGTGAAAGCGAAGCCAACGCGCTCAAAAACAAAAATAAACAAACTCCTCTCTACGGCTTGCTAAGTGATGTAGCCAATTTTCCGGCACGCTTAGCAAGAAATGTTAATGGCCATAATGACAACATCAATGGCAGCAGCAAAAAGCCTTGCCTGCGCAAAGAAATTGCCAACTTGAACAAATATAAAAATAGCACGAGAAAAGTGAAATTTAAACAAGAATGCAATGACTGCAAAATGGTAAGGGTTAGGTGCCTACAAATGTATGGTATATAAAAAGAAAATGTAAAAATAAATATATATGCATATACTGAATCGAACAATGAAAAATGTAAGACAGTATACGTATAATAAAAGTTGAAGTTTATTCTGAATATTTGCTTCTTCTCTCTGTGTATTGCTTACATGCGTCTTTCAGAAGAAGACCTAGTCAGCATACCTGCAAAAGATTTAATTAATCGTGACAAGGTTAAATGTTTCTTTTTACAGCTTTTATTGCTCCATTGTCATTGCATTGTCGCAGCAACTCCATACACCCGCAACTCAACCGTTGGCCTGCTACAGCAAAGCGTGTAAGCAACGCAAGCGTTTTATTATTTATTTTCTTTGCATTTTGACAATTGCAGACTACAAGCATTGCCGTCACGCAGCGTGTGATTGTTGGTGTTTGCCGCGATGAAGTGCTAGACGATCTGCGCCTTCGCTCTTCGGGGACTATTGTTGTTCAGACAGTTTTTCATTCAATTGTCTGTATGTGTATTCCGTCCGTCGCTTGGGATGTTTATGCTTTCGTCTGTGTACTTCGATGTCTCGAGTTATGCGGTTACATAGTTGGGAGGGGTCGCATAACCACAGATGCTGTCAGTTTTACATTTATTACAAAATATAAAATTAATTGTGTAATAAAGTGCTCCCTTGGCATTTGTTCTCTTCTTATTCTGATACTCAAGTGTTCATTTGTTGCAATGACTGAAAATTCTTAATGAGTAACATATGAGGCATACGTTCAGAAATAAATTTTTCCAGTGGGAGCTTTGAGTCTTGTTTAATCCGAAGTTTTTACGATGTTCAATTAATATTAATTAATATATTGGTCTAAGGAGTGTCAGCTCGACCCATTTGTGTGACAAATCACTACCATGTTGTTGCATGACAAAGTGGAGATACTACTGGACATATAGAAACAAATATATTAGAATTAAGCAAAGTTATCAAACATTTATCTAATTTTCAAGACAACTATATATTTGATCATCACAAATATGGGGAAGGACGACTTTGGCTAATACTAATATGTGGCACGCAATGAAATGAATGCAACTAAAGTCAACTTTGAAATTGCGTTACGCGTAAGTTTGCTAACCAGATTTATGTCCACATAAAGGCGGGAAAAATTGCCTATAAACATTGTTGGCTTCTATTTTCAGCACAAGATCCCAACAGCGAGATACCATATGTAGGAAAAAAAATTTAATTCTACGGCCAGCGGCCACCGGAAAGTGAATGCCCAATGTGTGAACAATGTCCAGATCCAAGGTGAGTTTGTTGGCTAACAAGGTTGCAAAAAAACAAAGATGAAAAATTGCACCAAGTGCACCAAAAGGGAATAGTGTGTAATGAAACAGTCACTATTGAGTGTCCATGCGTTAGTTTTTATGCTTGTTCTTGTATGTGTGCTTTATTGCATTCGTAGAGTTGGTTTTATTAGTTTTTTGTTCGTTTTCGCGTTTTTATTTCGCGCTTGTTGTAGCAATTTTAAATTTACGTACTCCTTTATGTATGTACGTAATGTACGGGTGTTACATACATACACATACCAAAGTTCTCTTGTAAATGGTGACAGCTACCGTTATATCCGCGCATTACTACTGCCAGACTAAAGTGTTGATTTAAGCATATGTGTGCATCTCCACGATGCAAAATATATTCAGATAACACTGCTTTCCTACTTTTTAGCATTCTGCTTTTTGCAACTGCTTAATTAAAATTTATGTTTTCTCAACCCTTCTTGTCAACTTTTTCTAAATTCACCGGTCATAACCATCACCCATACACACACAGACACACAAGATGAGCTCACTGGTTTTCCTATAATCCTTCTATAAATATACACTCGCCGCATTTACGTAACCACAAATAAGGATTAAACTCCACCGTTTTGTGCTTCAACCGTTATCGCGTAACTTTATTCGTCTGTTTTCATTCACAGTACTCATAACTGTATGCACTTGACTCCCTTGGTCGCTGACCACTGCTCTTCCAAACATAAATTCAATTTACCTTTAGCACAGAGCTCTCACAACTTATCTCTGTTTATCCTCACATTGTTCCTTTTTTGCTATTTCCTTTAGTTGTCCACTTTAATTAGCTTCCAGATTTTGTGTTTTGATTTATAAAAAAACCCTTTCGACTCTCACACCTACTCAAATCGGCTTGTTAACTCCTCGGCGCCCTTTTTCATACATGCGGGCGTTAAATATTCATAACATTTCGCTTATTTCGGACAATTAATTTTATTCTTTTGACAATCAGGCAAAGGACGACCAAAAACCTCAACCGCACCAGAAATCATTGAGTAAGTTCATAATATTGTTAGTGAACCTGGATCGACTAAGCGGGAAATTGCTAATGCCATAAACATCTCAGACGATTGAGTATTCATATTTTACATGGAGAATTAGATTAGAAAAAGCTGTAAACTGCAATTCAACTAAAACTTGATCTAAAATAAATTTCTCAGCATGATGTGGAGCATTTTAAGCAAAATAAAAGCGATTGCTTGCCACGTTTTATAACTATGGATGCATCTTAGTCACATCCTACTACCATGATCTTAAATTGAAACAAGAACGTTTACAGTGGACTGAAGCTTGCTGTTCAGCTCCAAAGCAAGTGAACTCACAACGATCAGCAAAGAAAATTATGCCATCAGTGGTTTGGGATGCAAAAAGAATTTTGTTGATTGATTATCTGCAGAAAGGTAAAACAATCAACTCTGAATATTATTGCAGCCTTTTGGATCACCTGAATGAAAAAATTCGTGAGAAAGACTTGGTTTGCAGCACAAAAAAATCACAAAAGAATGCACCTGCTCACAAAGGTGTTTTAACAATGACAAAATTAAATCAATTAAAGTGGGAATTGCTTGAGTATCCACCGTATTCACCAGATTTGGCTCCTAGCGACTACTACCTCTTCAGCAACCTAAAACAATTCTTTCGTGGAAAGCGTTTTTCGTCGAATGAAGAAGCTATTACAGCCGTAGACGGGTATTTTGCAGAGCTTCTTGGAGGATTATTGGAATAAGTCTATTGAAGTTGTGGGAGATAATATTGAATTAAAAATATTGTATATTTCGTACCAAAACAGTATTTTTTCATTTTGAGCGCAAAAACTTCTTACGAAAATTCCGATTACAATGCGTTTTCGCTGCTACTTTTATTATTGTACACAATACCACTAAGAACCTATAAGCATTCATTTTAACATTCGCTCCACTTGAAAAATGTTTATAATCATAAGATGCCATCGTATATAACACCTGCAACATTTGTGTAACATTCACACAAATTATTTAACATTTGTCTGTCGTAGTTTTATCGGAGACAAATATAAGCGTTGCATTATCCGTTGAAAATTGAATTTTGCAACTTTGGTCATCACCATATGTTTGTATGATGTAAGAGAAACGAAGATATTCTTCTTGCAGTTAAACAAGTTTCGGCTAAATGCAGTACAATTGTGGTTCCTATGTATTGCTTCAGCACTCTTTTAGCTTTAGCTCATGCACCATGAGCTTCTATCATCCTTATAAAACTTTTCGTTTCGTCTCTGCATTTTATCGAGAGCTCTGCATCAAGTTTTTACATTCAGGTACTTCAACCCTTGCAGTGTACTACTTTCTTGCCATAACAATGGTTGTCCGCTCACACATAATCTATTGTAGTAAATTTTTCTATTCATTTTGTATTACTTTGTTCGCTTATCTGTTTGGAGTTCTTCGCCTTGCTCTTTAGTTTCTCTTTACTTTAGCCATCATATTAGTCATTTGTAGCCAAAGAAAATAAGCAATAAAGTAACGTCTGAATAAAGTAAGTGAAATTGTAACTAAGTGCATAAGTGTTGCGAGAGAAGGTGCGCAAAGGACTGAAGTATGCCATTATGTGCTATAAAGCATTCGGATGGAAGTGCGCTCAACAAGCCGGTGAATTTCATAATGGTAATCTTCTGCGCAATTTTGCATTTTCCTTGGAAAAACATAAACGGATGTAGAAACTTTTATGAAAGGTAAAAATAGTACATGGCTCAAGTGGAGCAGATGAGATAGCAGCAATACTCGAGCTTGTATCAACTATGAGAATATTCTTTCGTTCGACAAATGGTTTTAAAAATTTAAAAAAAATGCTATTATGTTTTAGTAATTATGGCAACGATTAAAGTGACTCTGTAGTGGGCAAATAAATGCAACGCCACGGTCATCATTTTGCTCAATTGGCGATGCATGTCAAATATGTTGTTATTGGTATTATGAAATGTATTGCCTTATATTCAAAAAGTGAGGTAGTGTAGGTGAATTTTAGCAATTGTTACTGATAGTCAGAGAGTTGTTAAGCTGATCAGCAATATGTGAGCATACATTTATTATATCATCTCTTTCAACTATAGTATAGGTCTCCGAAGTAAAATTATACGACACGAGCTAAGGTAAGGAAACACGTATACGTCATGTTGCACCGTATACAGTACATTTCTCTGCTTCTACGCATTACATGATTATTGTAATGAAAACCCATAGCCCGTGAATGGGCAGATGCTCATAAATATCTAATTAAATAAGCACAAGGTACAAAAAAGTTTTTACAATAATATTAATTTAAACGAAAACAAGAATTTCATGAATATTTATTTTGTCTTTAGTGTATATATGGTATTAGCACACTGAAGTACACAATTTTCAATAACATGTAGGTCATAAGAGCAGCGGAAATATAATTCAATCAAGATTTATTACTTCGATCAGTATAAC
This sequence comes from Bactrocera oleae, assembly GCF_042242935.1. NCBI lineage: Eukaryota > Metazoa > Arthropoda > Insecta > Diptera > Tephritidae > Bactrocera > Bactrocera oleae. The sequence goes on from NC_091538.1 coordinate 70,914,728, forward strand.
TAAATTCATAAATTAATTTTGGGGTGTGAGAGCGGAAACTTGTACCGGAACTAAAAAGCAAGTTAATATCCTGCTGTTTTCTTCCAATTATTTAATTGAAAACAGTAGTTAACTGACAAAATTGGCGTTCGGTCGAGGCCTAAAAAGTACTATGTTGGGGGTGTTCATCAGCCATGCTATTAGATGCGTATGTAAGGTAAACTGCGGTGAGTCTAATAAAATTTCATTCACGACAAAAATTATGCCAAGTAACAAAGCGTCAAAAACAATGACGCTTATGTCATAGTGTTGCTTGGTTTTGTCTTTTTGTCACGCTAGTGACTTGTAACATCACTTACTTATTAAAGTCACTGACTTACACATACGTATCGATGAACGCAAATATAAATTTTTACACGCAAGGTCATAAGCATGTCCAACAATAAAAATAAACTAAACATGTGTTGCAAATTTTCGAGAATGCAGCAAATTAATAATTTACAATGGAATTAATAATCTGTTTATATACCGAAGTATAATAATTTATGAGTATTAAATTTGTTTTGTAGTGATTTGTGTAGTCACAATCTTTTCGCTTATGAAGTGAAATGACGGCATGGCTAAGATGTAGCGTGTAACATAAATAACATAAGTCAAAATATAAACACATTATAAATCATATTATTAATAAGACAATTTCAATACCAAGAGATGCATTCATTATTTATTACAATCAGCCAATTCTATATAGCAAAAAGACTGTAAAAATGTACACTTCACTAATATTTAATGTCAAAGTTCCCTTAAATAAAATTTGCTATACTTGGCAAAGTTTATATGCCAAATCTCAGTAGTAATGGCGAAAACAATGCTTCACGGTCGATTAACCGCATAACAAATTGATCAATAAGCAATAAAAAGAGAGCTCAAGGAAATATGAATAAAAGATAACCCACATTTCAACACACTTATACCATCGACCAGACCACTGCCTCATCATACGCTGTTTCCCATATTATCTTTATCATTCAGCAGTTTCACACCAAATACACTTTATTTTAGTGTCCGTGTACTCGAAGGTATTCAGGTCAATTGTTGTTGCTAAAATAAATATAGAGCAATAGAATAAAGTAGTATGTTTTTCAAAAGTCGAGTGCTCACACAGTTTAGTATTAATTAACAATCAATTAAAGGTGAAGAGTGTTGGCAGACCCCTTTTTTGTCGCACTTTTCATAGATTTATCGGAAATGGCAGACTTCAGACAAACTTCGAGCAATAACAAAGTATTGCGGATGCATCTGCAAGTGTGTGCTCTTGTTTTGTATGTGTAATTTATGCATTCAAGCTGCAATTTAATAGCAGTTACATGTTCGACACTAACGAGTCGATAATCGTAACGGTATTTATATGTATCAAATAAGTTGTTTAGATAGAATTGATTTGTTAGCATTGAGCTCAGTTCAGTTTCGCTTTGGACTCAAACACGACTATATTGTGGTGGCTTAGAGAGCATAAAAGCTGAGAAACTTTAACAAAAATGGTGCGATAAATAAGAAACAGAAAATAATTAAATAGCTAATTAGTTCATATGAGACTTTTGCACTTCCTTTGCAACTTTTCTGAGATGCATTTTTATTTAGAAAAATCTATACTTGAATTAATTTTATCATCTTTCAATAAAATCATTTAATTAGTGAGAGTGCTTGTCCTCAGAGAACATAGAAAATCTACTAACTGTCTCCAACAATTAAAATCAAATTGCCGAGGCTCTTCATTGCCATTTATATATAATAATTGCAGACAAATTGTCCTAAGACATCAACGTTTGATCGATATATTGTATATATAGGTAGCAATAACATGTTTCGAACATAGGTGAAGAGTAGTTTAAATAAAATTTAGGGCGAACACATAATTGTGCAGTGATGTTATATTTTCGGAACTGCCTAAGATTGAAAGCCATTAGAGAAATACCGTAGAACGAACGGCAGCTTTAAAAGGCGGAGTATCAGCGTTACGAGGAACATAATTGTAAATTGAAAACATTTGTGGCAATAACATGCATGAGTCTACTAATGTAATTCTGTTTAGTGCTTTCTCAAGTTTTATGGAATTATAAATAATAATTATACATGAAATTGTACTCGACTATTGCTTATTTTCCACTTGAGCCTAACAAATTCACTTTAGTTTTTCCATTATAAACAATCATTGAATTCCTTAGCGCACATTTGCTTATTTTAAGTATTTTTCTGAGTAAGAATTTCTTTGCATTGTATTTGCAACGCTCTACCTCATTCAGTTTTAATCTAGTATGTGAGAATACTCATCTTCATCACAGATGAGAAGCATCAATTTCAATTGCGAGTGTAAGTACGAGAGTAATCAAACTTTAATGGAAATGGGTGAGGCAAGTAAAATGAGTTTTTTCAAATGATAACGAAATATGTACGATGATATATGTTTGTGTAATAGTATTGCAACCGACATCTGCTGTAAATTTTGATACGAACAAACCCATATGGAAGGCAGCGTTGCAAACAACGAGCCACAAAAGTTGACATATAAATAACAATCAACACCAATATATTGTATCATATATGCATAATTTCTCGAATACTAAATAAGCGACTCGCAATGGTGAATAAAATAGGCCACAACATAAAATGTTCATGTGTCATTTTAGTGAAATAGGTGCTTATGCGGTTGCCACCCTATCTGGCCATCTGTCGTCGTATGTTGGTCGACTGCTTGTTTGTTTGGTCACTTTTGTTTATGCATTGTTTCTCAGTATAAATAAAAAGAAGTGGCAACGGTGCTTTGACGCATATGAAACCTTTTCATATATATATTTATATTCAATATTTTATTGTATATATTGGAATCTATGAATATGGAAGAAGTCGAGAAAATCAGATTTTCTAAGGCTTGTAAAAACTTTTTAAACATTTTTAAATTAAACTGAGTTCACTAGTAACATTTTAGCATCTTAATTATTTCTACCTCATAATTAATAATTATAACATTTCACAATAAGTATTTAAAACACCTTTAAAATTAGTTACTCTTTTTGGAGTATCGCAAATTTATGCGTACAGCGTAGTAGTTCTCTTCGCCGCGGAACTGAAGACATTGCATCTGTATAATAATATCAACCTTAATTGTTTAATCAATTACTTCCGAAAATATATTGCATATACATACACATTTTTAGCATTTCCAGCATTAATTGTTCTTTTGAATAATCTAAGAGATAATCAAGTAAATTTCATACTATTTAAGCGGCATATATTGAGTTAATTAAAAACAACCTTTCATAGGTAGATCTGTTCAGAGTCCCGGCATAAATCCAGCAATATGTAATGAATGATATTCGTGCGTGTATAAATAACAAATCAAAGGCTAGTACACATAACAATTTGAAAGAGAAGAATAGAAAATGTGACATGAATAAATTATCTGAATAAACAACACAGACATATATTGAAACAAGAAATGAAATTTTGCTTTGTAAAAGGACGTACTAATAAGCATTTCTACAGTATATATTTTTCTTTGCGTTGCACTACATGTGCATATGGCCTAATATAAAGTATACCAATAGGCGTTATACCAAAAGCACCAAATGGCCAGCATTGCGAGCAACGAAAATTTTTAATTAACTTCCCTTAGGGGAACTGGACTAACAAACACACCTAACGAAGAATTCCATTTGACTCATGCTACGTAGTGAGTTAATAAAATATTAGAAAGGTTTCCCTTACCGGTACTATCATTTGTGTATTACCTTGATATAAAAATATTTAATATGCATGTGGCTTGTGTCGTTGCACCAAAATGCTTTTCTAAAACGTTTTAAATAAAATTATCTTTATTACCGAGAGTTGGGCTACGCTCAATAGCAAGAATTTGATTACAGCAAATTTATCAAGTTAATGAAGCCACCGAAATACGCATTTTAGTAAAAATACCGACTTTTGACCAACTTAGGGAGCTCCTGGCCATTATTAAGTCAAAAGTTTGTTTTATGGCAACGGCTTGTGGCGAAAATATTCATTGCTCGAGCGAGCGCCTGCGAAGGAACAAGGTGTAAGCGCCAAAAATTATGCAAATTAATGAAGGTGAAACACAGGCAGCCCATGAACATGTTATTGTATCACCACAGGGGGGTGTGGGGTTGTGAATACGTATTTCTGTTTATTAAAGAATTCAGAAAAATATGAAAGAAACGAAACAAGTTAAAAAGCAATGAAAATGGAAGGCATGCACAGCAACCTTAATAGCTTGTTTCTGACTTACACTCAAGTGGGAAACTGCCGCAAGGCGCCCTTTAATAGGAGGCAAACACTTTGTGCTGAAAAAATACCTAAACGGAAGATAAGTATAACAATTTGTTTGTGAAAAAATAAAAAGCAAAAAATAGAGTAAGCTTTAACTATCAGAGCTTGGGGCTAAATTATATTACTCATATATATATAGGTATTTAATTCTGTAACGCTTATTAATATGTTCATGATTTGAGTTTACACAATACGAATTTTAATGAACTTATAAATAATAGGGCATAAGTAACTTTGACTAAATATTTAGCTAAGTATTGTTCGAGGGATACTCGTACTTGCAAAGTACAACTTGGCTTTCGAGAGCATTACTCACTCCTCTTTGTAATATATTGTTGATACCATTTATAAAGCTTGACTAAGAACTAGCGGAACTTTTGCCAATCTAATTTTAGAATGGAGATCCTACAAAAATTATACTTTGTTATGACTAGATTTTGACCCAGTAATCCACTAAATGATAGTCGCACATTTGATATTTAAATATGGATTTTATAGTTAATAAGGTATTATTCATTAATATCCTGCTCTACTAGAAGATTGTTTGAACCACTGGTTTCTAGTTAATTTCTTTGAAAGCGTTCACTTCAACGTATTGTGTTCATCCAAAAGCATTCTTAGAAGAACAAAGTAATTGCAGTTCCTTTTGCATTACATTGCTATGAAACTAAGACTAACTTCGGTATATTCAGATCTTTCACTGATTTTCTTCAACCATCCGACAGCTCCTATGATAATTAATTAGTTCATACTACTTTCTACTCTTATCATAAGTTCTGTGCTGAAATATTTCTAGATTGCCTTGCACTTTCCAATTCGTTTCTACCATTCTGAAAAAATTGATGTCCAGACGGCTCCTTTGTTAGCAATGATGTTGTTTTCCTGTTTTTTTTACAAGTTGCTTGCTCTTGCTGCCATAATTTCGGTCAGTTTCGCCTACACACTTATATATACCATCATTTGGTTGAACAACATTTGAAAATGTAATTTACGATTGCTTCGTATTGTCAGCCGGCTCCAAATTTGAAATTTTGTTGCTTTCATTTTTCAACGTTCAGCTGGAGTTGGTTGTATGAAGTGCTCATGCGACAATGCCAATGACACTCAGTGGTCATCCACATCGTACAGTTCTAAAGTTTACTTGACCCAACTCAGCGTGGCATGTACCTGACGCATCCGCTTTCTTGCTGCACCGCCAAACGTCTTTTAGCACTCGTCCTCACTAACTTTGAAAAGCGCTTCGTGAATCTCGCTATTGTGGCTTGTACTATAAAAGATAGCCGACAAGAAAGCGTTTTTTTCTAACAAAAAAAGAAAAGAAAACTGTCACCAAGAACGGAACAACAACAAAAAAACACACATAGCAGCCGTTGTATTCAAACTTGGTCGACAGAGTTAAATAAAGCCTGCAACATGCTGTGCCTTTAAGTGTTTAAGTGTCGCATAACGCTTTTGTTACTTTGTTATTTGCAGTGAGTGCCACACTTATTCAATTGCAGTAGCTTCTTAAGGTCTCGGGGCAATTTATTATCATAAATTCTTGGTTCTGCAAGTGAAGGATTCATATAGGCGAAGCTTGCATAACTATACTTTTTATGTTTTTGGTTTATAAAGAAATAAGAAATCTGTGTGCATCGAAATTTTCAATCTTTTGTGTCTGAGATTTCGTACTTTTGTCCCTGTTTTTGTCTCCATTATAAAAATGGCTGAAGAACTTTCTGTAAAACTTTTAATTTATTGATAATTAATTTCTTGAGTAATTTTTGACAATGGATAATTATGAAGAAGAAGAGTATTTGTAAAAACTTTTGAAGAAATGCTATTGTAACTTGAAATAAATTTGCTAATTTCGTTCATATCAGCCAATAGCAAGGAACCATAAATTAGACGAGAACAAAAAAAAATTAAACAAATAGCTTTTCAGTTGTTAATCTGACCATTTCCGGTACATGCAATTGACATGTTGGGTAAAAATTAAAAAACCTTAGACGTAGACGAAAACATGTTTCAAACTTTCGAATTTCTCGGAAGTAATCTGGTATTGCTTCCATCCCACATTTGACACTAATCAGCACAATATTTAGATAGAATTTTGCTCGATTTGTAATCCATGATTCTGGAAATGTCCTGCTTGTCACATTCCTTTCAAATATAATTATATATTTATATCTTGCACTTCTTAGAAAGAGAAACTATTACCGAAGGGTGCAATGCTGTCTTGAAAATTCCTCTAATTTCCATTTCCATTAATGATTTGTGTAAGTGCCACCTTCTTGTTATTGGTATTACAGCATTAATTAAAAGAAAATTCCCGAAGCGGTCAACAAAAGCACTCGAATATATACATATATGAACATTTAAAATGAAGGCAAAAACAAGAGCGCAGACTTTGCAAAATGGTGGAACTTGAGTCCGTTAGTAAGTGCTGCAAAACTTTTTGACTTTGCATTTTGCCTTTTCTACTTTGCCACACTCTGACTTAACTAACTTTGTATATATGCATATAGCAGAGCTTGTTTTTGTTGTTACATTCACTGCGCTGATGCAAAGAATAATAAAATTCAATTTGAGTTTCAGTTAAAGTGGACAACACTTGCAATTATTGCAAACAGATGAGGTGTAGAAATCGGATGAAGCTGAGCAAAGGAAGAGTGAAGGTAAGGAACGCAATAGGTAGTTGGGTGCCTACACTCAGTAGTTTGTTGCAAGCAATTAAAACAACAAGTGGTGGCAGCTGATAATTATTAAGAGTTGTTTTCACTATGAATTGCTCGCTATGCTTATGTTAAAGCAATAGATCTGAAATTTGGTCGAGATTTAAATAATATCAAAAAGCATTACAGAAACGGTAATAAAAATCATAAATTAAATTCACATCACAAACAAATATGTACATATGATTTGTATCAGATCAATATATAGGAAAGCTAGTAAGTGAAGACTATGTCAAGTTCTTGTAATTATATATAATTATCCCTAATCTTATTTCAAAATATCAGCGAAAGTATATGTGTTGCTCGTGGGATGCGAGATACAGCAATAGTTGTACAACAACAGTCATTAATAAAATATATATATATATATATACAATAATTATAAATAAGCGGTAGCCTTGGCCACAGCACTCATTTTATAGGTAACCGCAAGAAGTGAGAGAAAATTCACTTCCTCAATATATAGCTTAATATACTTTTCGCGGAAAACTGTTTTTATTACGAAGCTGAATGGAGCTAGCACAGCAGCTTGAGGCTTTTTATTAACTTTTTAGTTGCATTTTATGGCATTCTTCATATTGCAATATGCGAAACTGAAATGAAAATGGAAATTTTAAGAGCACAAATGCGGAATAATGCAGCAATAATATGTACAAACAACTTTCTAGCAGAAATATCTTGCCTGAGAGAAACGAAATAAGGGTAAAGCGGAAATACAAGAAGAAATTAATTTTTATTCAATAATCAGCGTGGAATATTGAAAGCGGTGAATTGCTGTTGGTGCGTGTGACCTTTGACTTACGAGCATATTGTTTTTAAATCCAAGTTTTCCATGTGTTAAAAGTAGAGTATGTAGTGTAATAGTTTATATAATAGCTCATTAGCTGTATCTAAGTTAAACTACAGAACCATTCTTCGTAAATCAGACTCCACTGAAAATTGTGTATTGATAAACCAGAGAAGCTCATTTGATCAAATATATAATATAACATATGGGCTGAAAAGTCCTCGGTTTGACAAAGAAAGCACGACTTTTTTTAAAATAACAAAAGTAGCGTCACTCTAAGCATAGTAACCTGCAAACTAATAAATAGAATGTCTTGATACTTTAACAGCTGTCTTTTAAGGTTAGTACTAACTGAAAATGAGGTCGACGCAATAAAACTAGCGCTATCTATGTGTGAAACCCGGTACTTTTCAGCCCAGATGTTAAATTAATATATATACATATACATAATGTAATATATACTTAAATATACACAAGTTCTTATATAAAGCCACATGTCGGCCTATAAGAAATATGGAAACGTACTGGCATGCAAATATGTACTGAAGCCAACAATAAATATTTTTATGTTCGGCTCATAATTACGTTTGCGTCATGACGAAGCGTTAGCACCACATAATCAATCAAAAGCCATGAATTTTACTTTAAATGGCATTCCCGCCTTCCAAGGTAAGACATGTGTGCATATTTCCCAATTATAAAATAAATATTATATTTTGCGGTAGCTTTCTGCGTTTATATTTATTCTTCTTTAAATATGTTCTGCATTCATGGCCTGAGTAAATACACATGCTTTTGTGGACGCAGAACAAACTGGCCTATACGAGTATGACACTGGAATATTTTGCTTGTATGTGTACCAGTATTTGCATTACCCCTTTTCAGCAAGATCTGTATAGCTTTCTTTCTCTCTTAGTTCCATCTTGTCGATTATGCAATATAATATATCAATATGATTACGCCATATTTCAGCAACAAATGATTAATAAAATAAAATACTGCCATACATTTATAAAAATAATAAAGCTTGAAATATTTTTATTAAATTAAATTCCTGCTTTATCCCAATGCCCGCAATTACTCATTAAATGCATTGTAAAATAATTAAAAAATTTAAATAAAAAGTAATACACAATTACTATATTATATGTATTTCAACTAATTTCTCAGCTTTACCTGCAAAAAACACATATTTTCACACATTTCTGTCAGTTTAATAGTTTGGTATTTATGAAATAGATATGTTTTAATTGAAAAACATGCTACAAAGCTTAAGTAATTATGTATAAGTAATGAAGTAATTATGTATAATTGTAAACAAAGTGCCCCGTCACAACCATTCTCTATTACGTATTTATTTATTTATTAATATTTCACTAATAAGTGGTGGAACATTTTATTTACTATATTAATACTTTTGGAATTTAATTAACTAGTATTTAGCGGAATTCTAAATGTTCTGAAATATTTTCATTTTATGAAACAATTTTATGTTGATTTAAGATTAAACTGGAATAGATATTCGCCTTTTTCAAATTCCCGTCAACAATAATAAAAATTGAATAAATTGAGAAAAACCTATATCAATATGGTTCATAAGTTCTGTATGTGAAATGAGATAATATTACATTATTATTACATAAATATTACGAAGCCTAAACTGCTTGAATAAGTACTGGTGAAAGGTTATTCGCGAGACAAAAAGTTTATGCTCCGTGTTGCGAGATGCGATTTGTCTTACTTGGCTTTAACTATACTTTTAATAATTCACGGCAAGGCGCTTTTATCTCAAATGCTTGCTGTTGAATATGAAAGCAAAACAGCATTGCAATTGTTTGCGTATACCTATAAGTAAAGCAGTGGAAAGTTTTTTAATCATTCACAAAAACATGCTAACCAACTGCTAACAGCGATTAAAGCTAAAGCCTGGCAGCGGGCAAACGTTTATGGTGCAAGCCGCAACCACAATCGTTGCCGCAGCAGCAGCCGACCTGCCACCAGCATAACCCCAGCCAGAAGAACCAGATGTTTTTGCATAAGCACAAATAATGTTGTCAAACACACGCTTTTAAGAAGCACTGTCCAACTTTGGCAACAAACTTTATTTAATTTATTTAATTTTCTTCTCTCTTTTCGGTTAATTTTCCCATTGTCACAATATTTACCGCAAATTTGTGGGGAAACATAGATAATCTGCTAAAATAATTAAGCCAAATGTGTTTCTTCTTATATACTCGTATATATTTTTCTCAAATCTATTAGATGCAAAGCAGTAATATAACTCTACAAAATTATTAGAATACCGTTAGACCTTAATATTTTACCCATCATATCATCCTACCGCGCTTCGCAAGAGCAACCAATACCAACATTAGAATTATATGGTAAAGCGTTTGGATTAAAATTCGTTTTTATTATCTTTGCAAACGATGCTCGCCGATCCTCAACAAATAATCCAGTTTGGCAAATATTTTATAAATATATTCCATACTTTTAGCAAATCAGATAAATCACACAAACAGAATTACTGACAAAATTTCAAAATTAATATAACGAAATAATATTATTACTGGAAAGCAAAATCAGATGAATGGTTTTGTTGAGCTTATGGCAGCGTCAAACCATCGAATCTGGACATAACGCTGTTAAAACAAATTTGTTGCCACGCGCTCGCGTTGTTGAATATTCAGCGGAATGGCGGCGAACATATGCAATATACTGCAAAAGTACTTTGAAAATTGTCAGTAAATATTGCGCTGAAACATGAAGTATGCTGAAACTGTTTACTATACCACAACAGACATGACTGGGCACACATGTGTGTTTACGCAGTCATTGGGGGTAGAAAAGTCAATAGTATAGACCACAAAAATGTGTACAATACCTCGCTTGGCTCATATTTGCCACAGCATTCATCAAATACACCAATGGTCCAGTTCTCAACAGCCACGCTTTAAATGAAGAGAATTCGATGTTTTTCAAATGTATTTTATACAATTTATTATAAATTCTTTGTGTTTGCCTTCACTATTGATTTATTACACAAAAATACAGATTTAACACACACATATAATGTGTGCATATACAATATGTATCTATGTATCTCAATATATGTACTTACTTTTAGTTTAATATTATTTACTTATTAATTATTAGTGCTAATTTTTTTTTACTATTTCGCTATTTAATCAATTTACTTAACACAGATAAATCATCAATGTTAAATAATTAAAACCACATAAATGCTCTTTATTTCTTTATCTTCTACAAATTACAAATTTTAATGTTTAATATTTATTGCGGCAACTTTGAATTTCCATAAGCTACATGTTGCCCCGTGATTTTTTATACTAAATATGTATGTGTATGTTACTAACATTTATTGTTCCGTTACTTTATGTGACATTTGGTGCGAGTTGCATTGCCTCATTCGGACGCTGGTGAGACTACGCTCCCGATAACGAAGAGGATATCTTTGTCCCAGGAGTACAATTCCTGCAAAAAAAGATGAAAAGACGAAAGGTAGAAATATCTTACTTTAATATATTCCAAGTTTCCTTAAATTATGTAGACACTCCAAATAAAACCACGCTAGTATATTGTTATAAACATTTGCGAATTAAAACATATCGTACTTGTACATATTTACAACAAATATTCACAATTCCAGTCGGCACATACGAGCGTATTGCTTTGAAATTTATTTTACTTAAACCTGCTTTAAAAGAGTTACAGACTATTCCCTTTAAAATAGAATTAGTAAAATATTTTTTAGGCTCTTATTAGAAGTCAGATAGTTCGAAGAGCATTTATATGAAGAAAAAATAATCCATCAGATGGTTTGACAGAGCCGCTCTTCTTAACACTAAGATGCTTCCTTACAAATGGAGGTTTATGAGCAGTTTTTAATTGAGGATCGTTGAGAGCTAGAGCAAACCAAAGACTTCGACGATGGTTTTTCCACAATTATAGCAATATATATGGCAAAATACTTATGAAATTCGCCATAAGAACAAAAATTTTAAACTTGAACAGAAATATTTTCACTTAATCAGCAATTTCCAAAGAAACGCAAAATCCTTTTGTAACAAGTGAAAAAAAAACTTCTCAATATATAATTTAAAGTGGCATCGTTCATGCACCTACATACATATGTATATGTGAGTACATACTTGTTTGAGTACAAAGGCAGCAAAGTGTACAACATGTCGTATACGTAATTTTTACATGACAAAGGAAATCAATTCGCCTTTCAGTTGCTGCACGGTAAATAAATTCTCTAAGAAATTACTTCTTTGCAAGTGCAACCGTGTAGTAAGTAGCTAGCATACATACTCGTTTGTAGCACGTAAGGGTAAGAAGGCAATATTCAATCGGAGGATAAATTGCACACAAAGTGCATACTGTCAAGGCGTTGCGAGAAGCTAGAGGTGAGTGAAGAAAATTAAATAAATTTGTAAAACTTGTAGACTAATTTATTTTCGCATGCAGTGATTTCAGAATAAGACTAAATAGAAAGCAAATGCATCAAAGATGCAAAGGATTCGAACGAAGAAGCAAGAACTTGTGTGTATTTGTCAATATACACATTTACCTTTGGAACACATGTTGTTATAGAAATGTTGACATAAATATTATACAATATTTGCCCGAATTTATTTCAAACACCACACAATTTTAACCGATAACCTTTTGCTATGCTTGCATAAATATATTTACAGTTCCCTAAACATACTTTACACCCAGTATTCAGTATATATTTGGGAAATAACTGTATGTCGAAAGTTAAAATTGCCCAACTTTGAGGTGATACCTTAAGAAAAAATTAATCCATATGCCACAAAGATATGTATTTGTTGCACTCGTGTGTGAGCAGCATTATCAAACAAGCTTAATAACACACATTCATCAGCCAATAATATATATTTGTGGATTTGCACATTCATTTCTTGTTTTGAAAAACAGAAAAGTTTTGTGTTGGTATGTTAAGTTTAGTTTATCTTTATAAAGTTGCACGTAAAGGTGTTGCAACAACAGTTGCGTTTCAGCATTGGTGTTATCTGAGTAATCTCATATTTCTCAGTTGTTGATTTTTGTATGCAAAAAGTTTGCTTACAAAGTTGATTTACAAGCACCAACACTGCTTAATTTAATTAAGAAGTTTTTGTTGAGAAAATTGTGACAAATATCCATACACAATAGTGCTTCCATCTCAATACAGATGAACATTAAATACTATGTTTTGTATGTTTGTGCAGAAACGGGTATAAACAAAACAATGAATTAGAGTTAAAATATTAGTTTATATTCTGGTGTTTAAATACAGCTGTTTACAAGTACTCCACTATTTTTTTACCAAAGATAATAAAAACCACGACAGAACACAATTAAAATTCAATGAACTTCACCAGACATATTTTTTTGTATATCTGAAGGCGATATATAAGAAAATATATTACAAGTTATTTATGTATATTCAATGAGAATAAAAATGACAATCAATGGCATTTCATTTCCAATATATGTGCGTATTTCATTTCATGGCACACATTGGAAAGCTGTCAAAGGTTAAGTGCGAACAAATTGTCCTTTTGTAAGCAATAAATACTAAACATATACTTCATATAACTGTTTATATATTAGCATAACTCGATTTGGAAGACATGAGTGTATGGTAATGCATATAAATTGCTAGAAGGATTGAAAGTGTTGCCAAAACATTTCATTACATAAATAATTGGGTGAACTGTGGTGGTGTGCTATGCCTCTAGAAGCTGCTACTCTGCTAGTAAAAATTATATTATAATTTTTGTATAATAAATGCACGATTTACTTACTTATATTACTCATATATCTCCAAACTATTGCTGCGGAAAATAGGATTATATGAAAGAAAGAAAGCTGACTTGGAATTGAACAAAACGAGCAAAAGAAGAGTACTGAGTAAAATAAGCCATACTCATAATCAGTCAGATACCAACTGAAAGGCCTGTTGCACGATCAAATAATTATAACCAAATTTTTTCGAATCAATAGGCGAAAAAGAAAGTTCAAAAGTAAAGTATTTTAGGAATAATTAGTGCTAACATATGAGCGTACAAGGTAAATAGAATAATTTGAATTCATACATTGCCAGATATTAATTTCGAACCCACACACACACTTACATAATGCGAATTACATTTATGCCTGAGAATACTCTAGCATACTTATTGTTTGTGTTGGCAATGCAAAAGCAGCAAATAATTTTTCTATTAACCGAAAGTTTTATCATAATATTAGACGTTGCCAAAACTATTCATATCTAACGCGTAACTCAAATATATAAACTGCAATACTATTTTCGAAGTAGTATTCGGTGGCTTTACTTTAGGAATTACAATGAAAAAAGGTGTGTTTTAGAAAAATTTCCGAAATATCAATTTAATAAAAATCACGTTAGTGCAAGTGCGGTGTCACCATCAAGAAAAAATTGGTTTTTCTTCATTGAATACGCTACTTTAATCGTTTTATTGTGTTTTAAAATCATGTTTTTTAGTTGTTTAAACTATATTCATTTTCTTTCTATGTCAACTGCTACACAATTACTGCTTGTGCAAAATTCTAGCGACGGCTGGAGACAAAAGAACAAAATATTATGGCGATAAATGCTTACATGCATGACAAATATTGCCATATATTGCAATTGCATATATTTACTATACAAGCTTATTGTTTATTGTAAGAACGCGCAGCAAATAAGCCACGCCTAAATACTGTTTTTTTTGTAGTATAACTGCTTGTCAGGATAATAACACAAATAAATATAATGGTGGTGCATTTCATTCACCAAAATGCTAAAGGCGTCGGTGCGTATACGTAACCCTCCAAAGACTATACAACAAATTCGCGGGGTCGTATATATATATATAATTAATGTTCCTACGATAGAACCAAATTAAACTTTATTACTCACTCGATTTCGTTAAACAACAAAAGCATTTAAAAAACAATTACATATTATATTCCTGTACCCAAGCAGCTACACCCCCTTTAATGAAACTCTTCATCAACTTGGTGAATTCATACATATATTCTCGCACATCACATAGTCATCATCCACATATTTGACATACATATATCGCCGGTATCATTAGATAATGACCAACAGCGCAACCGATGCCATAATTACCGAAATACAACGACGTTGTGTAAAGGAAGTTAATCCAGCAAGTAAACCAATGTTTTGATTTTTAAGGCACTTCCTTTTACATTACTGTTGTGCACGCAGCACAGCGAAAAGAATTGTAAGGACGTACATCCACCATAGTGAGTGGATTATAATCTACAGTGGTTGTCTTATGGAACGTATTCGAGAACGGCACGTCACAAATTTAGCAATTTTCAATTCCGTACAAAAGTCGACTGCATATGGCCACACTTTTCGCACTTCTGAAATTGTACTACAACTTCAAAGTATGCACGTCGAGCTGGACTAAATTAAAAACCAACAAATTCGTTTTCACTTCTACTTTAGTTCTATAACTTCGTCGTACCTGTGCGTGTAAAAAAATATAATTGAAGTGAGCTACAGATGGGTACAAATAAAGTTCAAATTCTTAAAACAGTCCTCAAAAAGCATAACAATGTTTATGATGTATTTATTTTATTGAGTGATACGAAGTTCCAGTCAAAAATCAACTGCCTTTCAAGCCGTTCTTCAAATGACTAGAGATACTCAGAGTTGATATGAGCTCAAGTATTTCCACTTGTGTCGTATACTGTTCTATTTACTTTTTAGAAAAGTTCATACATCCGTTTATGTTTTTCTAAGGAAAATGCGAAATTGCACAGAAGATAACCATTATAAAATTCACCGGTTTGTTGAGTACATATCCTTCCGTATGTTTTAGAGCGCATAATGACATACTTACTTCAGTACTGCGAAGCACCTTCACCGCAATACTCACGCTCATAGCTAAAACTCACTAACCTTATTCATACATTACTACATTGCTTAGTTTCTTTGGCTGCAAACTATTAATATGATGGCTAAAGTATAGAGAAAATATTGAAAAGGGCGAAATACTCCAACCAGATAAGCGAACAAAGTAAATCCAAAGAGAAAGAAAAAAATGCACAAGAGATGACAGCCATTATTATTGCAAGAAAGTAGCACAATGCAAGGGCTAAAGTACTTGAATGTAGAAATTTGATGCAGTTCAATTAGAGGTGGAGGCATGTGGTGGTTGATGCTTTGCTATTATTTCATCGTTACATAAATATGAGCAGCTTGGACTCTCGATAAAATACTGAAACAAAGTGAAAACCTTCACAGAGATGGTAGAAGCTCAAGGAGCATAAACGAAAACTAAAGTAGAGCAGGATAAATACGAAGTGTGTTCAAAAAATAACGGAAATTCTCGTTTTTTACGGCCATTCCTTACATGTCTCCGATAACTCATGGAAAACTCTTCATAGCTGAGCACACATATCAAATGGAGCAGATAATAAAATCTTATGTCACCTTAAAAGCGCTCATTGTGTCAGTGATAGCGAAAACTAAGAGAAGCGCGTTTTGTTTCAAATACCCATCAGTTGTCGTCGCACGAATAAAGTTGAATCTTCTTTATAGTACCTATTGGTCCAAGTATATGCTTATGAGTGCCAAGTGGTGTCACAATAATAGAAGTGATGGTCAACATGAATTTCACAACGGAGAATGAAGTTGTGAAAAAATTTAAGTGTCACTCAAGAATGAAAGTGTGAAGTGTGGTAATAAAAACAATTTAGCTCTTATCTTTGGTGAAAAAGTGCTGTGTACCGATACAATACCTCAAAGGGAACGAGGCATCAGCCTCACGACGATTTAGTGCTGTTTGTGCAGATATATTATACGTTTACAAGATCTAAGATAAGTGTGCTTTAGCTATTCATCAGATATGGCGTAAGTCCATTTCTATACTTTTAATGGAGGAATCCTATATGGGATAATAATATATACTTTGGTTGAAGTAAATCGATTTTTAATTCAAAAGCGCAAACCATCAGATTGATAATGTAATTGAACAGAGAACTGTAAACTGCAAAACTTCATTTAAAACATTTCGTTAATTAAAAGTTGATGCAATTTACTCAAATTAAATAATTTAGCTCCAATGACATGTTGCACTTTACTGGCACCAACCAAATATTGCATACAAGTTTATCCCTATTATCTATAATTATTGAAAAACACCAAATCCACCACAGTTATTATATAATGACCGCAACAGCGCCGCTTTCGGCAAAAACTAATCAAATAGCAATCAATATTTGCAATTGAAAAAAATACTGTTAATGTGGTGAAGCCAACCGACATTCATATTTATATTTGCACTGTAAATTATCGTTGGATCCAACCGAAATAGGAAAATTAGTATTTAATTCAAGCGTAAATGTACCAAATAAACAAAGCAGATTAGTTGAAAGATAAATAATTGATAACTAAAACATTTGACATTTTTACTGTGGTTAAATCAATTTCAGCTATTTTCATTTATTTAGTTTAATGGGATTTTCAATAAGCGCCACTAAATTTGCAGCGCTATTACTCATACGCCCTGCGCACATCAGTTTGCTCTGTGATGTTGATATTAATTCACTTGCATGAAGAGCGCAAGTAAACTCGTTCTCATTGCACTTTTATTTATTCAGGTTTTATATTTTTTGTACAAAATGTATACAATTATAATATAATATTATATATAAACAACAGTGGTTGATTAATTTAATTTCTACCATAAGTCGATTTACTACTTCCGAATTATTTAAGTTATTCTTCAAAGTTTTATTTTGTAGTTTTTTCTGCTTTTTTAATAATGCTACTCATATATTTAGAGAAAAATGTTTGTATTCTACAATGTGTTAATATTTTTCTAGATTGTCGTACTTCATTCGTACAAGCGTTGCACGCTGTTCGTACTCAGCTTAAACCATTCCTTGCTTTATGGCAATGATTGGCGAAACTCTAAATAAAAAGTATATGAAAAGAAGAACGAAAATATATTTTTAAGTTAGAACGATTCATACGCAGCACGTATTTTATAAAAAATGTTACAGAAAAACGAAAAATTCTCGCGTTGAAATTTATAGCTTTACAAAGCTTCCCACAAATTGTTTTTTTTTTTCGTTTGCATTTTTCTCTTTATAATTTATGCTTCATATAGCGCTAATATTTGTGTGAATGTTAAATTTGCTATTTAATTATTATTTAATATAACTTAATTTATAAATCTCACAGCATTTAAATTAAATCAAAGTAACCGAGCACAATGAAGTCGTTAATGCGACCCTGTAGACTGGAAACTGCGTCGCGTCAGTGGGATGGGAAAACGGGACAATTACTGAAAAACGAGAACGTACAGCACAGTTGCAAGTCGTATGTAATAAAGGGCAGACGTGCCACTATACTAAGAAATGCGTTTAGAATTCTAAATAGACAACTACGAGGTGTAAAGATGCCAAAGGTTGGCAGAAGTTTCCAAACATACGCAATCCAGTTAATTAAGCCAACACTTCAAAAACATTTTTTAAACCAACCTACAGAAAAAAACAACACAGCAAACGTACCAACTCACTAATAAATCCAAATGGAGTGCGATGAGCAACTCTCTTATTCAAAGCGAAGTAAAAGTAAATTGAATGTCTTATTCACACTTCTTCCACCATTTTCATTTTGTAATTTTTTTTAACCGCCGGTTACCACGGACAAACACTTTTTCTGTTTGTAAAATAATTTGCGACCACGTTCACCAAACTTTTAATGCAACAAATCTAAGATGCAAAACCAAAGAAACGAGAAAATTACAAAGCAACACACAAACAAAAGCAAACACAAATAGAAATTGCCAATAAAAGCACAAAAAAAGGGTAAATAATAAGGGAAATGTAAGAAGCAGTGATCTAACTCACTATGTAGCAAGAGTATACAGGTTGGTTGAAAAGTTTCAGCTCTCAAATGAAAAAGTACTGTTTTTGGTACGAAATATATTTTTTTGTTTTATTAAATATAGTCTTCCTTAACTTCAGTAGACTTATTCCAACGATCCTTCAATAACTTTATGCCATCCCTATAATGACTTTCCCTAAGCTCTGCACAATACCCGTATACGGCAGTAATAGCTTCCTCATTCGACGAAAAACGCTTTCCACGAAGGAATTGTTTCAGGTTGCTGAAGAGGTAGTAGTCGCTAGGAGCCAAATCTGGTGAATACGGTGGATACTCAAGCAATCCCTACTATAATTGATTTGATTTTGTTATTGTTAAAACACCTTTGTGAGCAGGTGCATTCTTTTGTGATTTTTTTGTGCTGCAAACCAAGTATTTTCTCACGAATTTTTTCATTCAGCTGATCCAAAAGGCTGCAATAATATTCAGAGTTGATTGTTTTACCTTTCTGCAGATAATCAATAATTGGAGCTAGTAGTACTATTTCTTGGTGAGACCAACCAACTTTTCAACCAACCTGTAAATTTATAACAAGGAAAAACAAGAAAAAGAATTTCAAAAAAAACTATGCAAATAAATTAGAGCAAATAAAAAAATAGCAACGGCAAAGTGCCCTAAATTGCGCCTTTAGGTAGTAACGAATTCAAATACTCAATCGGAAGACCCTAAAATTATGTAACATCCAAGAACAATTGAAATAGTATAACTATAATTTTAGTTACCCAATGAGGACTTCTGTCAGTGGTCAGGTGTGGGAGGAGGCATTTAAACAATCAATTACTTATTCATTACCCTTTTATAAGATAAATATGTAAATATTGGTCTGAAGTCTGGTTCCCCATAACTTCATGGAAATCATTTTTTTAGAAGAATGTTTATTTTATATGTCTTACTTATAGGAAAACTTCTACTCTTTCGTTATCCAAATACCAAAACGTTGTGTAAAAAACAAGAAGATTCATGCGGAGTAGTGCAGGAAATCAAATCAGCATTAAGGAAAATATTGATGAGTTTTCATCCATTTTCATTTCCTTTATAAAATCATGGTGTTCAGTTTAATTATTTTTTGGCGATGATCAAATATTTTCCGTTTGTAGTAAGGGAACTTCGTAATGATATAATATAATATATATGGCAACAGTTGGGTCGGCACTTGTACAGATGATATCACATACAAACGCATAATCATTAATATGTGAATTTGTAGAATTTTCCTTTTAAGTAAAGCAAATATTAATAAGCATAAATATTGTATAAATGCTTCCCATATCGGTTAAATATGCGACTGACCTTGCTTATATAATTATAAAAACCTAAATTCTAACTAAATGATTTAATATCTTGTTACTAGCAGTCGTGTAGTTAAAGGGACCGCGCAACATTGCGTATTCGTAATCCATATGAAGCTTATAAATTACATACTCCACAGCACATTCTTTAAATTACTTCGAACTGTCAGCATAAATTTACACATAAGCAGAACGTGCCACGTGTCACGTGCCACACGCTACCAGCAAATACTCGCTCGGCGCAAAGTACTTTACAATAAATTATTTTATATGACTTTTAAGTAAATTTGTGCAATTGATCATAGATATTTGCAGTTAGTATGCAGAATTAATGCACATTCTAGATGTTACTAAAATTTCTTTATAAACAGAAAAGAAATATATATCTCTAAGCAGTACTGTACAAAAAATGCTAGTAAGTACAAAACATAAATACCATACCATAGAGAAAATACGCTTAAATATAGGTTGTTCTGCTTTCAGAAATAAAATAAATAATCTTTACTGTCATAGCGCATCATTATCATCGCTTTCATTCCCCTGAGCATATAACTTGGAGAGTGTTTCTTATATTGTGAAGAATCAGGTGAGAACTTTATACCGCGGCGTAATATTCTTGCCAAACGACTCACCTTACCCTGCACAGCAACTATTTCTGCATCACTCGATGACTTTGTGCTGTCTGCGACGTGTCTGACATGTCCAACATATTTACGCTTATTTCTCACAAGCTGATGTCGCTAGCCAACATCGTTGCTGTCTCTACTCTCGTCGTTCGAATCGTGCTGCAAAAAAATTGTAAAAATATCACATACAAATAAAACAACAAAAATGTACCAATATAACGCACAAACATTTTAGATATTAACAGTATTGGTCGGCAGAAGATTCGGCTAATACTGGTGTGGTAATGAAATGAGCTCAGCTCAGTGGAAGGTGACATTTGGAAAATTACATAAATTAATCTAAAATTTCAAAAGAAATTTAAATGTTATTTCTCCACTGTTACTTAGGAAATGTGCGGAAAATTCAATTGAAGTTTTACAAAATTAAGGTGGTCAGAAAATTTGAAGAAACATATAACTCTAGAATAATAAGAAGTCAATATGTGATTTGAAGATATTCATCTAATATTTTAGTTGAAAAGATTATAGAAAGCAAAGTTAGCAAATCCTGTGTGTAATGGATTCGTGCTTGAACTAAACTATCCTATATTAATATGCAAGTATATAGGTATATCAGAAATATTTTTTCTCAATCTCAAATAATTTAATTTTAAATTCCACTTAATTTGTTCAAAAACATTTACTGGCATATAATTTTAATTAAATTCAAATAAGCGTTTGCTGCTGCCGAGACTTCGCCTATTGCTGCTGGAAATAACGCCGCCATCAGTGTGCAGGAGTATTTATTGCATATTTCATTTTCTTGATCCTTCAACTCATATAAAAAGAACAACACGCACTTTCGGATATTTTAACCAAGCTTTGCTACTGAATTAATGCATGCAAACAACTTTTAGACTATTGTTCTATTTCCCTCTCTTCTATATTGTGGTGATAGGTAGAAGGGCAGTAACGAGTACAAGTAATAGCACATATATACATTAAATGATCGAAAAGAAGTTGCAAATTATCAAATAAATATTTGATACTGCCTGACAATTGAAGTAATTATTAAAAATTATGATTTCGTATAATCTTGTCCCTGGCCATTTTATATAGCATTTTCTTGCTATGCTTATTACTGTATCAGTCAATTACCAACATTAATTTTCCATTTTCTACCCACAATATTGACAAATTTTTAATAACCCAAATTCGTCACGATCAAATACAGACAGTGGAATGTCCTAAGTGGACGATGTTTGCGTGTTTCAAATGCAATTAATCTTCGCCAGCAAAATGAACCCACCAGATCAGCGATGAGCGTTAAACTAAGTAGTGTTCCAGTTTACTAACTATCGTTGCTGGTAGCTTTGGATCGGCTCAGCTGCACCGTATACGACATTGTGTCCTCTTGTTGCCTGCTCTTTTTGTTTTCTCTCTCGCTGGTCCAGTACTTGCGACACTATGCCGCGCAGCACATGCTCCGATGCGAGCAATTCACATTAAAATTGCTCCCGGTATACAACCAAATTCAAATTCTGTCGGCGTCATCACCATTGGCATTCTGCTGTCGATGCTCGCACTACTATTGTTGCCGACGGAGTGCATATGCGAGTAGAAAATAAGTCTTACAAAGCACGTTTTGGTGTTCATTTCTCCGCTCTTTGTTTAGCTGGCGGCATTCACCATTTAAAGGCGCGTGTTGGCATTTTTTACATCTCGCCGTCGATTGGAATTATTCTGCTCTTAGCTTTATAGCAGTTTTGGGTGCATTCGCTGACGCTTATTGTTATGTGAGTTATGAGCTACAATATCCGACAGTGCAGATGATGATTGTCGAAACGGACGTCGAGCTAGCCGCCGACGTGGATGTGTTGCTGTTGGCACTGTCGTCATCATTTTTGCTTCCGCTTGCATTACGCCTTCCGGCTTTGTTACTTTGCCAGCGTGTTCCGTCGACAGCAACTTTAACAACAACAAGCATTGTTGCACAATTTTTTTTCTTTTTTTTGCGCCTTTCTTCCGTCTGCCCATTAATTTGCTTTTTCGAAGTGATAAAAAACATCATTTTACCTATTATTCACAAAACAAAAACATTTTTATTGAAGCTTTATCAATTTAACGAAATCATTTTTAGTATTTTCAGGTAGGAATAAATGCGAAGGTCTGCGAATGAATCTGTTGAAAAATTGTAAATTGGGCGTGGCACCGCTCACTGACTGGAATCAATTCTAATCACATACGGTATAACATATTTTTGTTGTTCTCATGTTATAGATAGAAATCGGGCTTCCATTAATCCTACTTTCCAAATGATGTGATTTACCTCTGGTCGCTTACACTTGGCTTCTGATGTCAACAACAAGCAACAAAGTTAAAATTGATATTAAGCTTTCACCACCTGCAACTGGAAGCATGCAGCAACATAAACTACCCATGTTGCCAACAACCTGTATCACGTTTGCCATTAGAAGGTGCCAGAGAAAGAACGGTTAACAAAGCGCGCAAAGGTATTCATGTCATTCCATTTCTGTTGCCAACACAAGCGAAGCAATTAATTATGAAACACGTGACATTTGGCACAACAGTTACAGTCATTGTTGCAACATTTTGTTGGCGGAAAAAGGGAGTGATTTCCAAATTTATTTAGGTGATAGTGTTGCCAGCGCAAATGTTCGTCACTTTGCAAATATTTAGATATGCAGTATATATTGATATAAATCGGTATTTATAAACACATATACATATATATGCATATATATAAACGCATATACATATATATGCATATATGTTCGTCAGTCTCTTTTGTCAGAACGCATTTTGAATTCAGTTTACTTGTTGTATTGCATACGGGAATTCGGCGTGCCACAATGCTTGAATAAGTAACTCGATTTATACAGAAAAATTCCAATATTTTGTTATAAGCAAAGAAAGTAAGATTAATTAAAAAAATATTTTCACATTATATTTTCTAAAACTTTCATTCAAATTTCTTTCTGCAAAAGAGAAAAAAAATCGAGTTGGAAATAAAAAAATTTTAGGTATATTTATTAATTAAATTTCTTAAGCTGATATAAATAATTAATTATTTCGATTATCTCGACACTGAACTGTTTATCATATTAACAATATTTCTTTGTGTATCCAAAATAAAATACCTTGCAATTGATATCAATTTCTTTGAATTATATTTTTAAAACAAATAGGAACCATATTTCAAAAAGTTTGACTCAAAAAATTACATCCATTTGACTTAATAAAAAGTATTCCTAAATTATTTAGTTTAGTTATGGGTCTTCATCAGTTCCGACAAAAACAACTCCTGTTAGTAGCGATTTTAGAAACGTAGTGATTAGTTGACTGTGCTCTAACTATTCATAAAGTATTTTATAGAGGTTTCTGAAGATTACCAGGCTCCAAGAAACTTTCTGAGTTAAGTAAACGCAATATATATAAAAAATCTACACTGTTCTAACTACTTACTTGATGGAGGTTAACAATAAGCCTTTAGAGGAGCGATATTGAATTTACACTCAGTTAATTGTCACTCACAACTAAATACTATTTTTGGTTGGTTTAAGAATCTTTAGAATTATCTTCAGTATTACTTAATAAGAGTCCACTTCATAGGATATTGAGACAATGCAAGCTGTAAGTGTGGCTGCTAGAGCTGCAAAGCAAACCAATCATTTATACTTATTTATATATATGTAGACATTTACATACACTGACATTAATCTTCGACAAGCATATATATCAATACCCACGCCACTATTTTCACAAATAATCGGTGATTTCAGCAACAGCTTGCTCTTCTACATCGCACATGCATCCTTTTGGTAAGTGAGCCAAAAAGTGTTTAAATGCAAACGCCTTACCGGAACATCACAAATGGTGCAAATAAAACAGAAGGCTTCCAAAGAGGTTAAAAAGAATAGAGCTTATATACGAAAGCAACGGTGAATAAAAATGAAATCTCAGCTTTTTATAAGGTTTCGCGAATTCCCTTTTAACCACCGACATTTGCGTGCCTTGCCTGCCAAAATCATCGTATTTCCGTTGAGGAGTGTTTTTTGGATTCCCCGTGCAAATACTTGAACAACATCCTGCTCCATCCTTCGCACCCTCAAACACCACATACAATTTTTCGAGCTTCCTCAGTCAGTTGGTTGATGCAAAGATGCGTGTGGCAGCTATGATAACTGTAGCTTCGGTTTGGCGCGCATTTGCCCGCAACTCGCTACGATTCAACAGTTGAAATCATGCGGTGTCGAGCCATCATAGCGAGGGCATTGGAAGACGAAGGTGTAAAGACGCCAGCAGGTGAATCGATGTGAATGAGAACGTGATCAGTATTCAGGCGAGTATTTGTGGTGTGACAGCTCATTTTATTATTGCAAACGTTAAAAAAAGTAGAATTTATGCATTTGTGCCTCTTTTTGTTCCTTTTTCGATCTCTTGCATTGCAGTTTGCTGTCGACTGCAACTCGATAAATAGGCATGTATATTCTCCAACTAGCAAGTACACAATTAGATGTATGATTATTTAGCCCGCTTCGGATATTCTCTGACAGAGAACTAACTAGTGCTTTCGTTATGCATAGGGAACCCAGATATTGAGCCAATTCTTATGTGAATATCTTCAAATCCAAAAGTAACATTATTTTCTTTCAATCCCCTGAAGGCTTTTAAAGAAACCAATGTAAAATCGTTGCATTAAACCAAATAGGTACCTATACCTCCTACTTATGACATGGCGCAACAATTATCGTATATAGCTGGTGGCTGCTATCTCATCCTACTACCATCCACCTCTGCAAAATAGCATTTCCAGAAGCTTTTAATTAAAATTATCTCAAAATATTGCTTAGGAAGTGCCATTTGACCAACGATTCCAGTTATTATTGCTTAATTAAAGCAAATAAAATTATATTTCCCTTCATTTATATTGTGCACGTTCAATAAAACGCTGTAAATGAGGAGAATTTCCGCATAAAATAAACGCTAACAAGAGTCACGAATTTTGAGCGCTGTGGTTTCGCCGCCGGCTGTGCAAATTCAGGGTGGTGGTCCTGCCGAGTAGGCGATGCCATAATTCAACAGACATAACTCAAAACAAATATTTCTTTACACTTCGCCTTGCATTATTGCCATGCTGTGCTTAACACTGCGGTTTGCCAACGATTCATTATTATGATCTCAGATAAAATATTTCCTTACACCACTGGTTATGGCGGTTTCCTTTTCGCACAAAATTCTCATCATCCCCTTTTGAATGACTGATGCCGCTTTATCAGCGTTACATATATGTATATAGGTATAGAAACGGTCGACCTCTAAAGCGATGGTACACAGAATTTCATAGCGATTTATGTGACTACATATATTGATTTTAATATATTATATGTATAAAAAAATAAGATTATAAAAAATGTGTAAGATACACAACCGACAATTGATAGTAAATACCGTTCGATAATATTTAAAACTCTCTGGGATTTCTACAACAATTTCTACATGCTAGATGTATTTGAATAAATATTTTTCTGCAAGTATCTTCAATTCCGTTCCGGACTGTGCTTGCTTATGCACACACAAATAATATTCATGCAATTTTCCAAGAGAAATACAAAATTAAATGACGTACAATTTCCCAATATTTGAAAGTCCGCGCCCGCATTTGACGCTCTCGCGTGAGTTGCTGAAACAAAACAGTTTAAGTGTGATGATAATATGATATTTCATGTGATGGATTATTAAGATTTTTTATTGATGACATCCACCTAATAACAACTGAAGACGCCAATACCTCGATACAGCAAGGACAAAGGGACTACCAACTATTTTACCACAGAGCCTTTCAGCCCGCTACAGAGTAAGTGTCTAGAAGAAGGAAACCGCTGATACAGCTCATTTGCATAAGTAATTTATTTGCGAAAGCAACAATTTTTTAGAGAAACAAAGACAATAACCAAATGAAATTTGGTATATAAGAGCTACTTGAAAATGAAAATGAGTAACACAAATATCAATGCAATTGAACCAATTAAAAGATAATCCACCTGCTGCAATATTAGTCAAAAGAAAAATGAACTTTATAAAAATTTACATTTTCAGGTTTTAATTATATCAACACTAAGGTTGTAGTCAGTCACTGTACACAACAAGGAATTTTATTCAAAATCCGCTCAGGCGGTGCCTCATTACAATAGCACGTGGCGCATAAATGAATGATAAATTCTTTCAATTTATTTGCACTTCGATACATAATTTGCACTTTTCTCTCTACCTCTGATTTAAATGGCTGCCGTTTGGCGTATTTCCGCTGATGAATGGAGGAGAGAAGAGGAATTTCAAAATATTCACCAATCACAAATATTTTTGGTATTTTCTTCATTTACATCTGCACCACAATTTCGCCAATACAGTTATTCGCTTTTCAATTTTAATTGCTTTGCTTTAATTCGGATCATCATTGCTAGCAATTCAGCGCGGAATTTCGAATTCAATTAAATTTGTGGGCGAATCTCCTTTTGTGGTGCGCTTGGCGAGGAGGTTCGTTTGGAGACGCCTGGCACACATTGATAAATAAATTGTGTATTTATTGATAAGCATAATTGTGGTTTGATTCTAGTAAGTTACTTGCTTCATGTTGCTCATATATTGAGTATTTATATTTGTAATATTCTGCTCAGATATATCCGTTAAATGCTTCTCCTTTTAATTAAAAGGAAGTTGCATAGCTGTTCGAACAATTCTCAGAAGAGAAGATACTAAGAAGAATGGGAAGATACGGAGCGCTGATATGTCATTAAAAAACAATTACTTCCAATTACTGCATCAAATATATTACAGTTGCCATCAGTTCACTACGTTCAAGCTCATGTATTACTTGCGTAGGTGAAATGATAAATGAGACAGTTAATTCGAAAAATTATTATCAGTTTCCTTCTCGTTGCAATTTTCAATATGGCAAACTTTCGTCTCATTTTCATATTTATTGCTTCTCACAATCCATATACTTGTATATAACAGGAACTTTTTTAAATATTAAAATAAGGAATATGACAGTTAACACATTATTCAGTGAGCTGTATAAGAAGCTATCTTTAGCTGAATAGCCACTGCATGTATACAAAGCAAAACACTAGTATTCTCAATTAAATAGGTTTCCCATTATTGATCATCGTAACATAACTAGGATAATTTAGGTTGAATTCAGCTTCAAGTAAGTATTTTGAGAGCCATTTTAAACACGCTGTGACTTTTATCTAAGTTGCAGCGTGAAAAAACAGTTTTCCCAGAAATTAATTTTTTAAATCTTCCGAAAATTCCGAAATAAAAAGCAATGTGAAGCGCTAAGAAATGGCGTTGTGGAATCTGTCTTAACCACCAGGAGCAATATTTAAAATTGCTGACACCAAAGTATGAGCAACAGAATATGCAAATCCGCTTAGATTCGCTACGAATTCCATCCACACTGCTTTTTAGTCATTTCAATAGTTCGCAGTCGCGGATTGACGCTATAAAATGAAGCATTAGAAGCAAGAATTTTAATTTCTGTTACAACACTATGAATGTTAGATATAATAGTGACAGCAACAGATTAATTTGCAAAGTAAACAATAAAATTTAAAATTTAAATGAGGTTTATTTTTCCACTCTTTTCTAATTTTCAAGCGGAAATATGACCTCAAATTAGACTTAATGTATACAGATTGCTGCATTGAAATTATTGTTTTATATTATGAGAAATATAAATTTTAGAAGTTACATAGCGTTATAAGCGGTGAGAAAAAAATTAATTAGTTTAATAGCTTTAAAATGTGTCAAGAGTTCACAATTAAGCCGAGTAATTGCAAGATGCTTAGACAGCATATTTGAAATTTAAGCACATAAACAAGTTTGTTGGCGCGCTGCAACTCTAAAGCTACTAAAACTACATTAACACTAGTACGCAAAGGAATTTTCTCCAAAGAATGTTAAATTTAAAATATAATAACTCGTATACTCGTATATGTCCAGAAAGCAAAAATTTGTTCCTCCTAAATTTTAAATTCCATCTAATTCATACACCATATATAAGTATATATATTATTTACAACATCCAAAGGTTTAAAATTGCGTGCGTTAATCCTTTCAAATAATGTCGAAGAAAACTTTATCAATGCATCCTACTGATGCCAGAGACTCATGAGCTACTTGTACGTTATTTTTTTGATGGAAGCTAATAGTTTAACAAGTTCCTTAATAATCTAAGTTTTGTAAATGAGAAGAAAATAATAAAAGCAAACAAAGTGCTTTCTTACCTTTTTGCAACTCTGCTGTGAAGGACATATGTAAAATTGTGTGAAATATGAGAAAAGTTTGACTCTAAATTTATTTCTCTCTGAGGGTAAAGTATTCACAGCTGTAATGTACTTGGCTGCAAAGGCACTTACTGGCTGTAAGTAGTAAGGATAAAATTACGTTTGTAACCAAAGTTATGGTGTTTTCTGCTACTGGCGCTATCTCTCGATATACCTGCATCCATTGCTCCATTGATTTATTATTTGGCAATGAGAAACTTTAAACTCGTAAAACTGACTTCAACAATCACTTAGGATTGCCATGTTGCGAGAATAAATATGTGTTAATATATGTTTTCATATACATGCATGTATTGCCCCAGGTTGATACGACTATGGATGAAGTGTCTACTATTGTTCAAGTTCAGTGCCAACGAACTATTTCAGCTGCTAAATAACAGTTTGTTAAAGTGTATGAATTCGAAAAACAAAACACATATCTGTGCAACATGTGCAAGCTAAACACCCACACACTTTGCAGAAGACCAAAATAATTGAAAATCAAAATTCAATAAAATTCAACAATAAACATGCGACATGCATTCCTGCTTCAGCCATGGTGAGGTTCACTACACCAAGCTTGAAATCCACTTGGGCTTACTATTTCGAACATCTTTATAGTCCCAGTGCGGTTGTTTTCCCAAACGATTTTATCGCTGTTTTGCGATAAGTGTTTGGCTGCAGATAGTCGCACAAAAACAACAACGCCGACAAAATTGTTTGAACATTTATTTATTACACGTTTTAAACATAAGGCAACATAATTTCAAGGTGGTAATTTATGATTTTCCGAAAATTTAGTACGATAACGAATTGTAAAAGAGTACTAAAATTGCACGGCCGGAAAAGGCTGAAGGTTATGGGACGACGCTGATTGGGAAATTGACATGAAATATGACAACTGAGACCTTACAATAATAATATTAATTATACAAAGTTGGAAAAGGCTGGTTTCCTCTTAGAGAACTCTAAAATATAATCTTTGCTGAAATTCTGCACATTTATAAAAATATATATTATTCTCATCACTTAAATTGCGACCTCAATAATTGTCTAACAATTTGAGCTCTCACTACTTTATTTATAATTTAAAGATTCACATTTTTGCTAAAACTTCTTGAGAATATTAAATAACCCGAAGTGAATTTTCATACAAGCATAGCTACCGTAACTACAGCAAACGTATGCCAGTGGGTGCAAAATGTCTTGATTGTAGGATGTTATAGCCACCGACTTCACTATTTATAGCCATAACTTGCATTTTTACATACTTATATTTACCAAATCTAGCGTAAAAACCAAACGAGTAAATTTAAAATTTCTTAAGCTTTAGTTTCCAAACAATTTGCTTCAACCCAAGTGAAAAAGGCTGGTATAATTTATTATTCGCTTTATTGTTGTTGCTCTGTCAATGAGGCTATCCGCAATTTTCACATTGGTAAAGGATTTATGCTTGGTTGCCAACAATTCAGAAAACAGAAAAGCTGTACACTTAATTTCAAAGAAAAATAGCCTAAAACGCATATAGCCCAAAATATGCTGTGTTTTTTCTTTCAAGACATCTTTAAGACATCTGAACAACGCAAGTCATGCGTTCTTCCTATCAAGTAGATGAAATGAAAATCTTATAAGATTTTGTACTTTTAGTAAAAAAAAGCTTTCTAGCAATTGAGTCGACAATACTACTATCTATGTGAATATATTTTGCATAACTAATAAAATTATTCTGCAGTTTGCATTTTAATGAAATTTAGTTAGCAATAATAAATAATTTGTATATAAAAAAATCGATTCCACTTATCCATCGATTTCTTAAATAAAAATATAATATATGCTATACATTAACACCTAACTAGATATGCTCTGCTTTAATGTCTCTCATAATACCCTACTGACCATTAACGATGCTGCAGCAATTGAAAAAACATTCGCAACCGACATGCTCGAATTGTCTTATCTTCATCTACTAACGACATCTCGCAAATTGATTATTTTATTGTTGTGTGAAAGCGTTTTTACTGATTGACATCTACGTCCACTTTCTCACGAAAAGCAAGAGGAGGATAAAGTGGTTTTGTAGTTAGACTGAACGAAGAGCGAAAGACAGGAATTCTCTTGTAATTTAAGCGATCAGATAAGTAAGTTCATTAGCAGATAATTAATTTCACTTCTTATCACCTGTGTAATACACTTCCTGATGGGGTGACATTTCATCAAAATAGAACATTGGAAAAAAAGATCTGGAAAGAAGATAATTGTGGGTTTGAATACTTTTGTTGCATATGCTTTGTAAACCGAATTAATGCGATGTGACACATTTGCTTAGTTCTGATGTCACGATGTAATAGTCTGAAGTGATTTGATGTTATCCAATATGATGTGATATCAAATGATTTGTGGTCATATAATTTGAAGTACAATATTTTTATGTACGATAAGATATATAAGAAGAATAATAAGTCGCTTTAATAATCAGTATTGTTGGCTACTTTAATTCATAGAGATTGCTAACAATAATTTGGCATTCAAGCAATCAGCAACACCGAAAATTTTCCTAGTAAAGCATCAGAGGCTATAAAAGTGAGGCTAAGAGAAAGTGTCTCGCTGACATTGATGTTCTAATATAATAATCTATTCTAATAAAATAAATCTAGGATTCTTATATTGGCATTTGAGTGAACACATGGTGTGGTTTCCGGTTAAACTGAACTCAACAGGAAAACAGTCTAGTCTATACTAAATATGATTTTTTAACGGGAGTCCTTTTAAGGGAATATATAAAGTGTGCAATACTCCTTCATCTTTGTGAAAACATTAAATAAACGCTGCACTTCACTCTTAATGAACGAATCTACTTTCCAGGCCACAATTTGTCAACGCTGAGCTCTAGGTACACTCACTCTTCAAACTTATGAGCTAGCACTGCGTCATGCAGCAGACTGTGAAAGTTTTCTCAGCTCACATACATATTTATATACACTCCAGAGAACACAACAACAACATGGCTAATAAAATTTTTGATATGTCTGCAACGCTCAACGGCGGGGAATTCCTGCGGTTATTTAGAAAAACTGAAACTTTTGGAAATCATATAAAGTTTTCACAATAACGTATTTATGTATGTGTGATTTTACATATGTACCTATAATGCCTAAAGTATTTTTAGCCATGTGTCGTGCAACAACCGTAATTCACAAAGGCATAATTCTGAGAATTACTTATCTTTTGCAGAATTTGAATATGCTAACGGATCTCAAATTAAATGATATTTAAAATGCGTGAATGAATAAATTTGCGCCTAAGGACTGACTGTACTGTACTTCTTACATGAAAAGCTTATTAAACAGAAGAAAAGAAATATGTCGTAGGAGTTGCAGTTAATAAGGTTTTTCATTTTTATGTACAAATGTTAAGCGATAAAACAAACGTGTTTAATTTTTCCGTTATTTAGACAGTAATTATGGAATTTGGAAATTTTTCCAAATAAATAATTTAAAAGAAATGACACATTGAGTAAATTGAACGCATTGAATTAAATTAAATTGCACATAATCGCAAATGTGCTTCCAAACATTGCAAACATAATATGTAATGAATAAGTAACAAGAAAAAACGTTAATTTTGGTTGCATAATACCCTTAAAAAATACAAAGGTTACTTAGAAGAACTTTATTCTGATTGTTCAGTTTGTATGGCAGCTATATGCTATAGTGGTCCGATATGACCATTCCGAGAAATGAACAGGTTTTTGGTAAGAAACGGTCTGTGCCAAATTTAAAATCGATATCTCGAAAACTGAGAGACTAGTTCGCGTATTGGCAACATGCGTTCAAAAGTATTCACGAATATTTCTAGTTTGCACAGTGGAATCAAATCAACGACCGTAAAACTGTTGATTTATTTGTACGCGTGCAAACGCTGCCGAAATGTCACTTATGCAAGCAAACAACCACAACGCACGTATTAAAATGTTCTCGCTGTTGTTGCAATCGTCGCGCGATTTGATGGGACTTGAAAAATTTCATTGTGAATTTCTCGGCGACGCCGCGTATTGCACGCTATGCTAAGCTTTGAGCATTGCAGGCATAAAAAACGCATAAAACTGGGTATTTTACGCAGTTAAAACATCGATGCAATTTTTTGCTGGAAGATTGGTATTGACTTTGTTTGTGTATTAATCGCAAGAATAAGCCATGCATAGAAAATGTGATTGCTGAGATTATAACTGCTGCATCGGACGAGCTAAATCTAAATACCATATTTCAGCATAACAGGAGCAGAAGTAATAAAATGTTTACGGAAACTTAATCATTGGTTCACTGTTTAAAAAATTAAGAGAGATCTTAAAGAAGACCTTGATTTAAAATATTTCAGTTTGCAGGTAAAACATCAATCCACTCATAAATAATATTTTTTTGAGTTAAAAATAAAAGCATCGTCAGCCTTTACTGATGTTCTTATCGTAACCGAAACCCGAATGTTATGTCCAGAAACTATTATTAACCTGAGCTTGCACACAGCTGTCGTTTTACACACACACAAAAAAAGAAAGTGTCTCATACGAGCGAACAATCACAGCAAAAACCCGGAGACTCTCAAATCTCCATACTTTTAGGCGCCACAAGTTTCCGGCTTTACTCCCACAAGCATACAAGTAAATTTGTGTGTGTGTGTGGATTTACGTATGGCTGTATTTTTGTACGTTTGTTACAAATGGTTTGCTTGCTCTCGTCATTATTGTTTTGTCAGTTTGCTGAGTACCTGGGACGAAAATGTGTATTGCTTGTCGCTGTTTTGAATTACTTGCACATTGATCGATCCATTTCTGTTTTCAATTTTCCGTCCTCTTCTCGAAATATTGCCTATCTATAGATAAAATAATTTATTTTTATGCGCCAGAGCAAACAATTGCCTCAAATTTATTGTCTTTGGATTATTGGAATGTGCTCATGAACGATAAAAGTTGTAAAAAAACCCATTTGATTTTTTATTAACTGGAGAAATTTAAGAATATCATGCGACCTTTGTTTCGATGTACTTCTTAGCCATCAAATATATATCTGTGTGAACTTAAGCTTTTTTTCATACACGTAAGCGTATTCTTTCGCCTATTAAGATATAAAAGCTGATAAAAACGAGAAACGTACATAAAAGAAAGTTTGATAAACGTGCAACACCTCCAATTTACCGCTATAAACACATATATGCCTGTGAAAAGCCGAACTGAGGCTTACTTTAAATCTTAAAGCAGTGTTTACAAGGACTCTACCAAATTTAAATATTATTCAAAGCATTTAAGCAAATATTGTTGACAATTTGAGGTAAGATATAAAATAAATTCTTTAAGCCACATGCGATATCTCACCATTAACATTTATTTGCCACAAAATACCATCTCAACTATTTAAAGGGGTCATCCCATGAGATGGGATCAAAAAAATATTTTTTTTTCATAAATTGCTATCTTTGAATGTCTAGAATACAATAGCAAAGCAATGTATAAAAATTCAATGGCGATTTAAAGCTACAACAGTTAGAAGAAGTAGCTGTTGGGTGCACTGAGTTGGCCGACTTAAAACTTGAAACTCGTTTTTCTCAAAACTGCGTTTGTCAAACTTTTTTCTTTCCATGCTAACTCAAAAGCCTGTCTTGAACAAACGACTTGAAATATTTCGGGTGATCTTAGCACATATAAACGCATCGAATGAACCATGATCAATAAAAAATTTCTAACATTTTCCTTATATAAAAAAACACGCAAAATTCGCAACTTCATATTTTTAAATGTCTACCTAAAGTACAATTTTTGGTATATTCATTGATAATAGTCCACTCAGTGCATTAAGCTTACAAATTAAAACGCCGCTAAGTTTTTTGATTTCAAATAAGCCAATCAGCCGAAATCGTGGAGGAAGTGTAAGCCCATTTTTTCGAGGTGAGGGTGTTCCGACGTAACTCATATTATACATAATAATTTAGACTTCAAATTTATATTTGCACTGTCGAAATATATGTTAAAAAATGTTAATATACCTATAGCTCTATCTTTGTACTGGTTGTAGAAAAAAAATTCAAAAAAATCCCTAAAAAACAGGCCGTCAAATGGGATGACCCCCTTAATATAACATTATCTTCTTCACATCTACCACAACATATAGGCAGCGTAGTAAAATGTTGTATACGAATTTCTCAGTTGATATAATTTTACACACTGCAACCACATTGCATTTTGCTGCACTTTACCGCAACAGCTGCTGCCATTAATAAGCGTAGTTCAACGCAAAGCCACACAATATGTACAAACATATACATGTATGTATTTGTATGTATTAAAGTCGTAATGCACTTAGTGTTTCCTCATTCTTTGCCGCAAAGTAATGAGTTGACTGCTGCTATTGGCCTCCATTAAATTACCTTAACGACCGGGCGTTGACACCCGGCAGCGTATCGTAAATTTTACTTCAAATTAAATTAAACTGATATGAACAATTATAATGTATGCCAAAAAACATTTTTTAAAATATAGTATAATAGAAAGAGATTTTGCTTCAAATGCCACTATAATAATAATTTAATTTCCAATTAAACTGAACTGAAGCTTTACTTCGGCGGTACTTTCAACAAGCTTAAAACAGCTCATCTCTTTAGCATCCGTGCCAGATTCACAATTTTTCTAACAATTTTAACAACATAACCAATAACCCATGAACAGCAATGTCGACTGAAAATCTTTGCTAGTGCCTAACAATCGTGTGTTACGTTTGGTGGAAAAGCCTCCGTCAGTTTGCTCAAACATTTTCCAAGCGATGTAAGTGCATTTGTGTCTGTGTGCAAAGGTTCACATTCGATTAGCTGTGATAAGTGTTTGTCAGAGAGAAACGCTTGAGATTGTAGATGGCAGAAGAAATATAAGTTTTCTTTTGCAGATTAGATTTCTAGCCACTGCTGCGCATTCATTAAGGTAAACTATGCAAAAGGAAACAATGAAAAATACAAAGTTTCTCAGAAAACGCATTCTGCACGAGGAATATGTGAGACTCTCGCTTTTAAATCGCATATTTTGATCCTGTTGTTGCCATCCAACAATATGGTATGTCAAAGAGGGAATTTTGTATTTTAACTTTTGTCTCCGATATATACCTATGCCCCACCAATACTACATATAAGCTAAATATTTTATAAAAAAATATTGTCTTAAGGGTTAAAAGTAGAAGCGATAAAGCGTACTGGCCTGCATCATTTGATATTATGAGTTGAAAGTAATCGGGCGCATATTATGAAAAGTTTTTTGGTTCATGTAGTATATTTAACTCGTTTTCTAGAAAAAGAAAGTTAGAACATGAATTCGAAAGAACGCCTGTTAAACCATATTTTTAATACATTTTAGTCTATTTCACAAAAATCCTTGAGGAAATCCAATATTTTCTAATAAATATCTCGAACTAATGCATGTGTTGTAAATAAATTACGCATACGTCACGGCGTCTGTCCCATTAACTTCTCCTTATCATGCCTAAATACATAAGTATGATATTTCATTCAAGGAATCGGTCTGTGCAACAATTGAGTGCTATATTTAGTAAAATAAATATTAATTTAATATTTTGTAGGAAATATTTCTGATTTGAATAAAACATTCGCTAAGAGATCATATTCATAAATTTACTGATACATTACCAAGTGAATAAATACATATAAATTGAGCACGATTGAGTTTCACACATTTTTGAAAGAGCAAAGAAGCAATTTAGTTGAAACTTAATAAATAATCTGCAAGGAAATATATTTGGACTCTTCAAAAGCTTAAACAGTTTTTAATTTCACATTCAAATTTATTTGCGTTAAAGCACTTGTTTTAAATTTGTTAAATTTTTGGTTAGAAAATTAATACGAGCTGGATATGTTATAATATTTTACATATATATAAATATATAAGTAAATGTTCTCATGAGTTTGCATCGATATCATGTGTATCGTGTCAAAGAATAACTTACATGCCCGCATGCATTTCGGACAAAGTGGCTGTCAATTTCAAATTGTTTCATTTCGTTAAACAAAATATGTAATTCATAAGGCAGAATATGTAAACAACATTAAGTAAACGTTACAGTTAATTTACTAATAAATTTTGTTATTTTACGAGTATTAAATTCGAGTAGAGTGTCTGTATGCATGTATAACTTGCATAGTTATACAAATGGAAATGCTTTCTCGAAAATGAATTTAATTTAAAGTCACCACCACCTGAGAAAATGCAATCAAATACACCATATGCACAACGGAAAGGTATGGTTAGTTTGAATTTTTGAATATTGTTATTTGAGGTAGAGAATATATTCGCAACCGAGTAGCTATGCTTACGTCTGACCACTTTACAACTTGGAAAAAATCCAAAGCTCAATTGATATTTAAAAAAAAACTTTTTAGATTTTTGTCAATGCTTCAGAATCATGTTTCTTTTTAATGGTAAGTCCTAAGCCATTTATGAAGTTTAGAGTGGTTCAACCATGGCAGCAATCCACTCATTTTACTAGCGACAAAAGTTATTACAATTTATTTTTATAACCAGAAACGGGCTTATTAAGTTTGACTTGAAGGGAAGGTCAGAGACCCATATATGCTTCTGCAATCGTGCGAACTGAGAGACTAGCACAGTTTTTAGGATATCGATCTGAAATTTTGCACACGTCAAAAACTTGTCCCTGTACCAGCTGTCACAAATAAATTCTACTTAAAATACTGTGAAAGCGATGTTTTAATATGAAAATTATTGCAGAAACATAACCTTAAGAAACATCAAAAGCTTCAATACAGATAACAACAATATTAAGCAAGTTAAGAAAATTTAATAATAGGCGCGCATAAAGGCCTTTCATAATTCCATATTCCAATTTGCATATATTTTATTTTGTTTCATTTGCTGTTTGCTTTAATTATTCTGTCTCTTGTTGTTTGCACTGTTGTTAAAGTGACACTTTTTCGTGTTAAGCCTTTAAGTTATTAGATTCATATTTTATGTGCCTTTTATATTACGACTGACATCACTTTTATCGTCTACCCATTTATACAAATACATATAAATTTATTGTATATGTATACCAACATCTCTTAAATCACTTCTATAAAGAGCAAAATCACTAAAATATTCCGAATAATTTCATAAATTTTATTTACTTTGCCAGAGAGTACGACATGTGCCACAATACTGAATACATTTGACTAATCAATTTAGATTTTTTTATGCCCAAAACTTAAGTGTATTTGTTTTCATAAAACACTCTTCCACTTTAATATAAAATTTGTAATACTTTATTTATAATTCACTTTCAGCTGATATACGTTTATCGTTCTTTAATATTAATATCTAGTTTAAACATGCATAAGTGAATCATCTGTGTGAGTACAGTAAAGATTTCATCGATTTATTTATTTCTTTTTTCGTTACTCACTTTGCTTTATTTTTTCCGCAATACAATTTCACTTAAATATAATATAATATTTTAAAGTATTTAATGTTAAATGCACTTGACTTTGATTTGATATAAAATTTCAAAAATTTTAAATTCTTTAATTTCAATACACTTTATTTTGGTTTGATATAAAATTTCACTTTTATATATAATATTACAAAATTTTAAATTCTTTTAGGTTCAATACACTTTGGGGCACTTCCGAACAAACTTCGCTGCTACGGTTTTCCTTTTCGAACTGGTGTCGAGAAACGAAATATGAGAATTCTGGTCTGAACAATCCTTTTTGTTTATTTGGGTGGTGAAAAGATGATGATTGAAGTGTCGGTGTATAGTGTGGTTGGTTAGTTGTACAAGTATATGGTTGTGTTGGTGGGTGATATGGTGTGTTGTAGGTGGTGTATGATGTTGCATTGTGTTATGTTGTGTTGTATGATGTTGTACGGTGGGTTGTGAGCTTAGTTGTCGCGGGATTAGAAGTCGCATGAACATCCCGGCCCCCCTAGGCGAATTAATTGCCTAGAAGTCTCTGCAACTGTTGCAGAGTGCTCACTACGGCGTTCAATCCGGTTGCCCTTTGCCGCTGGTTGCGATGACCATAGGGTGGTGGAGGTGGCCGCGAGCGTGCCCCTCTGGATGGCTTCGGGCGATGTATTCTTTGGCGCTGGACGGGATTCCCTTGTTGTCTGTGCCGGTGACTGGTCTGCGTGGTGGACGGATTTGCACGTCGAGGGAATCGATGGAACAGAGTATGATGCGGTCGTTGGCAATATTGGCACGATCCGTCGGTTATACACTCAAAGGTGGAGTGACTATCTGCCAAGCAAGTCATACAGTGTCCGTGGGCTCTGGCGATCTGTTGGCGTTGAGCGGGCTTCATGCTTTTGAAGATGGTGCACCTCTTCAGGACGTGAGGTCGATGGCATAGACTGCATCGTGGAGGCAGATGCTCATCAAACTGCTCCTCGTTTGCATCCCTGACTGCTGCTGCAGATGATTGGCTGTGTGGTGCCGTGGCGCTTTGCATCCTTGGTGCTGCGATGGGTGGACCAGATGCTCTAGGCGCAGCAATTACGGACCTCACAGTCTTGGGAGCGCTGTGTATATCTTCTACGTCCATTTCTATTGGAATAGGAATATATTAAAATATGGTTTGGCTCATAATTTTGAATTATGATATTTGTTACGTGGCTTAAAAATATATATATATATATATATATATATATATATATATATGTATATGTGACTACATATGTTGTCGTTAATTTTTAATCGCGCTTGTTAGTGTTAGATTTGCATGTACGGATTATAAAACGGTAGTATTTCGAGTTAAACGAATTAATTGTCGGTTTTGATTTTATTTATGCGCTTGTCTTGGCGGGGTTTGTGTAATCGCTTCTTCGGTGTTCGGAAGAAAACACAATTTTACTAATGGTCGAGTTAGTATACCAGTTTGCGTTCGTACGTCTACTATTCTTATGTGACCATCTCGTCCCCGATGGACCTTTTCAATGCGGCCTAGCCGCCATTCTGTTGGAGGAAGACATTCATCATGTATGATGACGCATTCGCCCGTATTTGGTTCCTTCTGGATCGTTTTCCACCGATGTCTCTTATGGAGATCTTTAAGGTAATCTTCCTTCCATCTATGGCTGAATTCATGATGAAGTATCTTAATTTTTTCCCATCGGTCTATTAAATTGAGTGAGTCTCCTTCTGCCTCAGGTATGGCGAGAAGTGGAGCTCCTCTGAGGAAATGTCCAGGTGTAAGAGCTGTGAAATCGGAGGGATCTTGCGAGAGTGGTGAGATGGGTCTTGAATTTAGTACGGCTTCTATACGAGCGAGTAGTGTGGTAAATTCCTCATAATTGAATTTATGATTACCTGCCGTTTTCTTTAAATGGGACTTAAAGCTTTTTACAGCTGATTCCCAGAGTCCGCCCATGTGGGGAGAACAGGGGGGTATAAACTGCCAATCAATTCCTTGTGGTGCATATTTTTTAACAATTTCTGGGGAGACTTCTTTAGTAAATTTTACAAACTCTTTCTCTGTGGCTCTTTGAGCTCCGATAAAGTTTTTCCCATTGTCGCTCATCATTTTTGATGGAAATCCGCGTCGTCCGACAAAGCGTGCAAATGCTGCGAGAAAAGCCGCAGTAGACAGATCTGAACATAGCTCGAGGTGTACTGCCTTTGTCGTGAAACATACAAAGACAGCCACATACCCTTTTCTGAATGAGGAAGACCTTAACATAGAGGCCTTTATCTGGAAAGGTCCAGCAAAATCGACCCCAGTAATGGTAAAGGGAAGAGCAAAATTGCAGCGTTCAGGTGGCAAAGCTGCCATGATCTGCGTGCGTATTTTGTGCTTGTACAATGTGCATTGTTTACACATAAAAATCGTTCTTTTAATTTGTGGCTTTAGGCGCGGTATATAAAATTCTAGTCGGACCATTTGTTGCATCAAGCGATGCTCACCATGTAATGTAAGTTGGTGAAGATATATTAAAAATAAATAAGTAAAACGGGATTTCTCGGGAATTATAATGGGATGTCGTTCGTTATAACTAAGGCTGGAATTCACTAGTCTTCCATGTGCCCGGATTAATCCTTTAGTGTCCAAAAAAGGATTTAAAACGAGAAGTGAGCTTCCCTTATCGAGGGGTCGTCTTTCGACTAACTTTGATTTCTCCCGCTTGAAATAGCGAGTTTGTGTATATGTAATAAGGAGGACCTTGGCATGTTGCATGTCGGAATGCGTTAGTTGTACGGAAGGATCATTTGTTATTCCTTTAACCTTTTGTTTGAGTCTTTGGATAAATTTAAACATGTAAGCGACTACTCTTAGTGCTTTTGGGAATGATGAAAATCGATGTAATATATCATCTTCATCAGGAGTGATATGAAAGTTTTCAATTCTCCGAATTTCAGGAGCTATTATATTGCGAGCGGGAGACTTTGGCCAGACTTCTTGTGATTCTGTTAACCACGTAGGACCGTTCCACCAGAGTGTAGTGCTGGTGAGATGAAGTGGTTTGCAGCCTCTTGTCCCAAGATCCGCTGGATTATCTGCACTTGCAACATGTTGCCATTGTGCTGGGCCAACTAAGTCTAATATTTGAGATATACGGTTAGATACATAAGTCTTCCAGGTATATGGTGGTTTTTCTAACCATGCTAAAACTATTTCTGAATCTGACCAAAGGTACATTTTATGATTGGTTAATTTCAGATGGGTTTGGACAATTGAGACTAATTTTGCTAACAGAAGTGCACCATTCAGTTCGAGCCGTGGCAGGCTGAGTGTCTTCAGCGGAGCAACTTTGGCTTTGGCTACTAAAAGACGTGAAGATATTTTGTTATCATATTCAGTGCGTACGTAAACTGTTGCACAATAGGCCTTTTCAGAGGCATCACAGAAGCCATGTAATTCTACATTATAGTCAGGTGCGAAATTTACCCATCGAGGAATTCGAATTTCCGAGATGGTATGTAGATTGTTTGCAAATTGAACCCACTTTGTTAAACGTATGGGTTTTACTTGCTCATCCCATTCAGTGCCGTCTTGCCACAGTTCTTGAATGAGGATTTTTGCTTGAATCATTATTGGCGAAAGCCATCCTGCGGGGTCGAAAAGTTTTGCCACCGAGGAAAGTATTTGACGTTTGGTTATGGCGGATATTGCAGATATTGACTCAATTGTATATGAGAATTGATCTGTTATCGCATTCCATTGAATCCCGAGAGTTTTTGTAGTACTGGCCTTTTCAAATTTAAGGAAGTTAGTATCTAATAAGTCTTCCCCTTTTATGTTTTTTATTATCTCAGGATGATTTGATGTAATTTTCTTTAGGGGGAACCCGGCTGAATTTAGTGCTTTGATCACTTGAGATAGTGATTCGCAAGCTAATGAGAGGCTGTGACTACCTGATAGAATATCATCAACGTATGTTTGTTTTTGTAGCACAGAAGTTGCTAAAGGCAAATTTGTTTGACAGGTTTTTGCCACTTCATGTAATGTCCTAATGGCTAAATAGGGTGCACAATTGATGCCAAAGGTAACTGTTTTAAGTTTGTAGTCGCTGATTGGACTATTACTTGATTTTCGGAAGACTATCCGCTGAAAATCTTGGTCATCTTTATGTACTAAAATTTGTCTATACATTTTCTCTACATCTCCATTGAAAACATATTTAAACATGCGCCAATTTAGTATTAGCAGCATGAGATCAGGTTGTAATGTTGGCCCTGTGTATAGTACATCATTGAGTGATTTGCCTGAGCTCGTACACTTTGAGGCATTAAAAACAACTCGTACTTTTGTTGTGATTTTATCTGGTCTTATTACCCCGTGATGTGGAAGATAAAAAGATAGATATCTACCTTTAGATATTTTTTCATATGGTACAGCTTCTTCCATATGATTGAGGTCAAGATATTCATCCATCACGTCATCATATGCTGATTTAAGCTCGCTTTTCTTTATCAAGCTTTTTTCCAAGCTTAGGAATTGCTGGACTGCTGATATTCTCGAGTGGCCTAGAGCTATCGTTTCTGGAAAGGTGGGCTTGAATGGGAGTCGCACAACATAACGACCATGTTCGTTTCTTGTTGTTGTGGACTGGTAATGGGCTTCGCATGCCAGGTCTTCTTCTGAAGGTTTTGTGATTTGAGGTAGTTCTTCTACTTCCCAGAATTTTTTGAGTTGATTATTTAAATATTCGTTTGAAATATTTTCAACTTGAGTTGTGAAGGAGTTAATTTTTTCTGTGACTTGGCCACTTAATATCCATCCAAAGATTGTGTTTTGGGCTAATAATTTATTAGAGATTTTCTCTATACCTTCAAGAATTATTTGAGGTATTAAGTCGCTGCCCAATAATATGTCGATTTGTGATGGGGTATGGCAGTTGGGATCTGCTAATTTGAGATATGAGCATTTTTCCCACTGTTTTTTATTTACTTCATAGCTTGGAAGCAAATTAGTGAGCTGCGGTAGAACAATGGCTTGTGCATCTATTCGTATATCCGCGTTTGGAGAAACTATGGTGATTGGGCAAACTTTATTTGAATTTTGTATAATTCTTCCGCCCATTCCCGAAATTTGGAAACTCGAAGTTTTGACTGGCAATTTTAGCCGATTTTGAGCTTTTGATGATATAAAGGATCTTTGAGAGCCTTGATCTATTAATGCTCTTAATTTGAATAAATCTCCTTTATGTTCTATAGCAATGACCGCTGTGGGTAAAAGAATTTTGCTTTCATTCTCAGAATGAAGCGCTTGAACTTTTGCTGCTTTTGAGCAACATGGGTGTTCCTCTTTATTTTCGGGATTCGGGATTTCGGGATTACCTGATTTGGTTGTCGCGACTAGGCCCGTGGTTTTATGTATATGA
This sequence comes from Bactrocera oleae, assembly GCF_042242935.1. Taxonomy (NCBI): domain Eukaryota; kingdom Metazoa; phylum Arthropoda; class Insecta; order Diptera; family Tephritidae; genus Bactrocera; species Bactrocera oleae. The sequence goes on from NC_091538.1 coordinate 70,958,629, forward strand.
TTTTGCTTCATATTTGTAAAATTGGTTATGTGAAGCAATGAGTGATGTCGTCGTTGACAGTACACACAACTGAATTTGCTTTCACAGTCTTTTGTCCCGTGAGAGTTGGACAGACAGTTGATGCAAAGTTTATGTTGTCGGACAAGATTGTTTCTATCTGAAACGGACATTTTTTTAAATTTCTCGCAAGATCTTATATTATGTCCTCCTTTACAGATTTCACATAATGATTGCCAATGGTTTGTTTGGTTTGACACGAATGTTTGGCTTCTATTAACGTGTCTATTATATTGTGTGTTATTACTGACTTGGGGTTTAAAAAAGTTTTTATTTGAGTCATTTTGATGACCTTTTGGCTTAACTACCTTTTTATCTACTCGCTCAGCTATTTCGTACTGAGTTGTTAAAAATTCTTTCATTTGATGCCATTTTGGCGATTTCTTTCTTGCCACTAGTGATTGCTCCCATCGTAGCAAAGCAGCATCAGGTAGTGTCGCTGCGCAAATATTTACTAGGATAGGGTCCCACGATTCTGTGGATACATTTTGTGTTTCTAACACAGATAAGCAATTAGTCACTGTCGAGTATAGTTTTTGAAATTCTTGGCTGGTTTCTTGTTGAATTTTTGGTAAATTCATTAAAATAGTTATTTGGTTATCTACCAATACTCTTTCGTTTTCGTATCTTTCGACCAGTGCATCCCAAGCCAGATTAAAATTTTCGTCATTCAAAGCGAAACGCTTGACAATACTGCCTGCTTCCCCTTTTGTTTTGTACCTGAGATGGTACAGCTTTTGTGCTCGTGAAAGTTTAGGATGGTTGATATACACGGCAGTGAACATGTCCCGGAAGGACGGCCATTGATCATAACCTCCATGAAAAACTTCAGTATCACAAGCTGGTACTTTTAAAAATATACCTGTATCTAGGTTTTCTTTTGAATTTGTAACTTCTCTCGGAGGAGGAGTAGTGGCTCTACATGGCCTTAATAAATTTATTTGGTCTAATATCATTGCCTTCGTAGTTTCGTATTGATCGAGGCAGTTTTCATATTTGGCTGACGCCGAAGCTTTAATGTTTTCTGGAAGTTCAGCGTCGTCAGTATCTAATATTGTATCGTACGCTGTCAGAACGCGTGCCCATATATTATCTATGCTTTGAATTTTTAAATTTAGGACTGATTCTGTATTGTCGTTAATAGGCGAAGCCGAAAACCGTGTGCAGTATCTAATAAAACTGTCACTTTCAGTTATGAACCTTGACAGTGAATTGTCTTTGGTTCTTTTTTGTTTTGCACCCTGCTTTGAGCGTGTAGCTTCTGCGGGTGTGCCTTGTGCTTTATCATCATCAGCCATTTTTGGAATTTCTAATGATAGAGGTGTTCGTTGTTTAACCTCTTTTGCTTTATCAGATTGCATTTATAAATTTTTGAATTAAATTAAAAGCTATTAGCTAGCTATTAAAATAGTTTTGTATTAAATATTTGCTATAATACGGTTGTAGCAAAAAAAATTTTAGTTTGCTACCCAAAGCTGTAGTTAAAAAAAAAATTAGTCTGTTGTAATTTTTTTTTTTTTTTTTTTTTATCGGACAAGTCAATTTATTTTATTAAAATTTATGTCCGTATTATTATTATCTTAAAAATTGCCGAAATTGCTTACTGGGTATTCGTTTCACTCGCGAATAATTTGTATATTTTGTATGTATGTATATTCGTTTTTATTATATGTATCTATATACATTTGTTTAAAAGGAACGCGAAAATAAAATTATTCTTAACAACAAATGTATATATATCTGCATACCTATGTATGTTAATTTTAATTTTCATATGTTTGCATATGCTAATCCGTTTTGACCGTATACCTTTTAGTTATATTGACATGTGTACATATACATATATGTACATGCATACATGTAACGCGTTTTTGTAAAGTTTTGCTGAGAGCGCCTATATATATTTATATATATATAATTGTAAATATATTACTTTTTATGTATATTTTTTAAGAGAATATATAAGAGAAATGAAGAGCAAAAGGGTTGGGTTGCGGTATATATTTAGCGCGGGAAATGTGCCAATGCTTAAGAAAATATGTGTACATACATAAATGCCGATAATTGTATTGTTGTTGTTTTTTTTTTTTTTCTTTCTGCCTTTGCTTATATGTTCTGAGCGATCCTGCTTGTTGCTTTATGGGCCCAAGGGGTATCGCTGGAAAGTTTGCAAGTCGATGAACTTGACTTATAAAATTGTTTTTGTATTTTGTCTTGTGATGTGTTTGGAGACACGAATTAAGCAGGCAGGTATTTGAACAGTAATTTTTATTTTTGAAACTTTTAGAATTAGCTAATTTATGTATGTACCATATGATTATGTAGGCAAATTAGAAAAGATGTTACTTGCGGTTAATATATAATATTTCGCGGCAAAGTTTTAAAGCCCAAAATTTTGTATTTAATTATAGGTATTTGCACATATGTATGTATGTATTTCTGTAATATATGTGAGTTTTTGTTAGCCTTTGCTTATGCGTTTTAAGCGATCCTGCTTGTTGCTTTATTAGCCCAAGGGGTACCGCTGAAAATATCGCAAGTAGGAATACTTGACTTTGAAAATTTTTTTTTTTTTTTATTTTTTATTTTTATTTTTATTTTTTTTTTTTTAAAGAATATAACGGTGTGTTTGGAGGCACGAAATAAGCTGAGGCAGGTACCGTATAATATATATATATATATATATTTTTTTTTTGTTCTTTTTCAGTTATATCGTTCGGTTATTTATTTCCACCGAAAACCGATAAAACTGTATCTAACATACATACATATGTACATATGCGCATAAAATCAAATCGGAATGGACTCACTTTTTTTTCCGCCAAGGGTTTATGGGTGGCAATACTTCCTTTCTCTTCTTTTTTTTATTTTTATTATGGGTTTTTTGTTGTTGTCTCCGGCGTTTTTCCTGTGCGTTACTGTCCTTCTCTCTGCTTGCTTGGTGGATTTAGTTCCCGTGCTTTATGTTGATTTTGTTTCTTAGTTTGTGTTAAATCGCGCCCGTTTTTAATTTTTTGGTCTTTTTTTTTTTTTTATATATTTTAGTTGGTTTCGCGCCCGTTTGTTGTAATTTAATTTAACCACTTAGTATAGTATGTATATTAGTACTTATGTTTTGAAAAGATTTCACTTTTTTATTTTATTTTTTTTTTTTGATAGGTGCCTTTCAAGGAGGCTCGAAGGACCACTTAGTTACTCACTTTGCTTTATTTTTTCCGCAATACAATTTCACTTAAATATAATATAATATTTTAAAGTATTTAATGTTAAATGCACTTGACTTTGATTTGATATAAAATTTCAAAAATTTTAAATTCTTTAATTTCAATACACTTTATTTTGGTTTGATATAAAATTTCACTTTTATATATAATATTACAAAATTTTAAATTCTTTTAGGTTCAATACACTTTGGGGCACTTCCGAACAAACTTCGCTGCTACGGTTTTCCTTTTCGAACTGGTGTCGAGAAACGAAAGATGAGAATTCTGGTCTGAACAATCCTTTTTGTTTATTTGGGTGGTGAAAAGATGATGATTGAAGTGTCGGTGTATAGTGTGGTTGGTTAGTTGTACAAGTATATGGTTGTGTTGGTGGGTGATATGGTGTGTTGTAGGTGGTGTATGATGTTGCATTGTGTTATGTTGTGTTGTATGATGTTGTACGGTGGGTTGTGAGCTTAGTTGTCGCGGGATTAGAAGTCGCATGAACACTTTTCTTTATTTTAAGTGCTGTGGAATGGTTATTACTTCCGTGATCCAGCGGTTATATTGCTAAATTCCATAAAATATTAAAGCACACTGAAGTTTGGTATGCAGCCTTCTGCAACTGAGCATGGCGTATACGCAATTTTACTGAACAAAAATTCTGTATCTTTTAGTTAAATAATTTTAAATAATTCTAGGAAGAACCTCATTTCAATAAACTCTTTACAAATTCACATCTCTCTCTACAAATATAAACGATGAATAAAGCATGTTTGAAAGACGCGGGCAAATGCTTTTTCCATCATCTCACATGTGTATAAAGTTCGAAAAGTATGTAGATACCGACAAATTCTGTTAAAAGAGGAAGTACTTTTAACTTTACATAAGTAAAAATTGGCTGTAAGTTCCTAAATACATATGCAAAAAGTGCATCTAAAATTTTCAAAAGAATTTTATTCAAAACTCTTCCTCATATGCTTAAATATTTATGGTATTATGTACTAAGAACTCGTTAATTTGAATGATGGCAGTGAAAAGATGTGTCAATGCTTCTGAACTTCTACTTTTAATATAATAAATTGTATGTATAGTCCTTGGAGTTGTCTTCTCGACAGCCTTTGGCAAGCATATGCTCAGTTTGAAGATACAGAAATATATTTTTTCTTTGTACTGTCGACCAGCATTAAACAAACGTTACTAAGTGAAGTGTGGGAGATAGGGGGGTGAATTTTCTCTTTTTATCATTTTAGCAGACATATGTTGTTGGGTCATGTTAAACACACATACATATCTGACGAAAACTTTTGCTTGTAATTTATCAACATTGTGTCTGTCGTCTGCAGCTGCAAATTTGATTGTGAATTGCTTGACTAACTTATATATGTGTGTATGCACCACGGGTGAATCACGGCGCTTTTAGCAAACGACCAAAACTGTGAATGTGTTTCTGGAGCTTCTCCAAGAACTACATTTTATGTTTCCGTGGGGAACAGAGAATTGTTAAATGGAGTCGAAATTGGCGTTAAAGTGTGAGTTATTTCATTGTCAGGGGTTTAAAATATGAAGGCAAGGGCTTCATTAAAAATATGTTCAGTCAATTTATAAGGGTTATTGAAACAAATATTATCACTCTGGTGAAAGGGAAAGTTCCCTGAAGATTGCATTACTTGTGTTATCGATAACAATGCTGTTTAATAATTCGATTGTGAAGTTTAGTGTTTCATCATAATTTTTTCATAACCATTAACCATATTAAAAGAATATGAAAACTCTCTAAATAGACGTTGCCATCTCAAAAAGTAATAATGGTTAGACAAACTGGTTAAGGAAAGCGAGTATTTGCAAATGGTTTATAACTGAAATGAGCAAGTCATGTGTAAATCATTTTTTATCATACTTCATCATACTTGCAAAACACCTTTACGTTTCGCACATGTCCCTTACTTACACTTGTAGAAAATATTACAATGGATGTATACATTCATTTCTTATTTGCTCACTGACTTCCTCTTGCCCGACTTTTACTATTGAGTTACTTAGTTACTTAAAGAATGTGAAAAGTGTTTATCGTTTGACGATGTACGAGTATATATCTGTTTCATTTAGAAAGTTATTAAAAGAAAGTCACATTTCACAGTAAATTAGAAGGAAAAATATGTGAAATCAAGATTTTAAAAGAATTTGGTTTTAAAGCTTAAACTCTTAAAATTAATGCTCAAACTGTTTCAATCATTACTGAATAATTATTTTTAAACTGGTAAAAGTATGCGGATATAGCATATATTATATATTCTTCTTATATTTAGATTTAATTGATGATAAAGAGTTAATTATAGGACCCGATCAATATTTTGATAATTAATGAAACTTCTTTCTTGCATCATCTCTCTCCAACCGTTATTTATTGTATAATTTTATGATTATTTATGACTAAACGTTTCCTACACTCTAATCCACTTAAGCTATTTATTCCAACTTAAACACCCTGTAAATAGTTTCCATTTGAATATTTGCAAAAAATATTATGCAAAAATAAGCATGAAAATTAAGCTGATATTCTGTTGGGAATTTAACTGTTTAATACAAATGTGATGTAATTGTGATTGAAAAAACTTTAAATGTAAATAATAAACAATTAAAATAAATATCAAGCTCAACCGCAATTCTCGCGCAATTATTTCAATTAATTCATAATGAATACCGTATTAAAGTTGGTGGTGGAAGCAATTATATTCAAATAAACGAAATTTAGGCTGTTAAATTTTTTGCAAAAGGCTAGAAGCAGTATTTAGTTTTTTTTTTATTCAGTTGAATATACAGTACTGAATACAAATATGTTGCGTATACGCCATGTGTTGCTTAAGATCTAATGTGGAATGAACTTACTCTCACTACATTTTCCTGCCGAATAATAACAACACATTTATTTCAAAATAATAATTTAAAAATATTTTTACATTGGAAAAGTTACCGATTTAAAAACATGTTTGGTAAAGTACAATATATTTCGATTATTCAATATTAATATATGTACTTTTGTGATTGGAAAAAAAACCACCCTCTAAATCACATTAAAGCAAAGACGAACTGCTGACACGCATTAACATTCCCAAAGCAATACAATCAGTGACCACAATAACATAATAATGGACCATCAAATAAGACTTTCATTTCTCTCTTCAAACAAGCACTGATTGGAAAAGGCTACAGATACAACACTTCAACAAGAAGCAGCGCCGACGAAATGGCTTCAAATAACATATAAGTAATCAGTAACACTAGATAACGGCATTAACAATGCTATTAACTTTTATTACAAGCAAGCACAAATACAACTAAAAATAGATATTTCTATTTAGTATTCAAAATTACATTTTAATATGAAGAGAAGTGAAGAACAGAGACATTTTTAAGCGCGCACCATAAACAAATAATTTTTGTAAACACACGTTTATATTTACTTAAAAGTGATAAAAGTAGCCATCAAATAGAACAATCTTATAAACACAGAGGTCTGATAGCAACAAGTTCACACCAAAAGACATATGCACCATATGTAGTTAAATTTGTTTGTGTAATACACCTACTCCTTATGACAAATAATTCCTTCGTGATCTTCATATGCTCATGTTATATCTTCATTAAACGCAACCCACTCTTCCAGTCATTTTCCATCATCCACATTTTTTGTAAAGCAATAGTTTCACCTAGTAGCCACCGGTACGTATACGTAACCGTTAGAACTTAACTCGGACCCAGGAATTCACGATTCATTAATGTTAATGAAATTATTTTCTCTTTAACTATACAAACATCCTTAGATAATATACTTGCCAAAAATTTAAACATTGTTATATTTGCGAAAGATATAAGTACATGTCTAACCATCTATTCTTTAATTGACAACCAGCGGCTCAATAGCACATCATGTTGTCTATTTCATTTTTGTTGTATATGTGCTAAAGTGCTTGCTGTCTAGCCGTCATACTTAACCATTTGACTAGATTCTGATGTAGTCTATGTCTGAAAGCTTCTTGACAGTTAATGTCTCTATTAATCAAATTTTATAGCTGCAAAACGGCCATTGTCCAAACGCACAAAAATCAAAATGATTTCTTTCATTGCACCAAATGAACCACTTTCCATATATGTTTGTTGAGAGAGCAAGTTGTATTCAAGTTCAAGGTTAGTTCGTTCTCACTTGACCTTGACCGACTAAGTTGCTCTTTTTTTATATAAGAGTATATTGTATGCCGTTTGTCACAGCCAAGCGCTTGAATTATAGTAAATTATTTTAATGTAGGCGGATCTTTAATGTATCAATTAACATACTTGTATAATTTGCCACAAAAATTAACTTATCTTTATTAATTGCTTTCAATGTTGTCCGAAGTCAAGTGAACCAATTAAAATAAATGAAAGTTCAATTCATACGTAATGTATTCGGTCTTTAAAATCATCGAAAGTCAATAGAAGTAGGTTTAGTATGAGGTTCGGCTACACAGTTCTATTTATATTTCTATTTTTATTTATTCAATAGAAAATTAAAAAAATTGTCCGCAACTTGGTTTTCTTGTGAGGTTAACATATTTTTCCTTATTAATGCAATTTCGGTATAGCACCAATTAAATTTTAGTGGGAAAAAGGAGATTATTGAATCGTGCTTTTTTCACTAAAATGCCTAAATTTACCCATCATTTAAGGAAATAAACAAAATCCAAGAAAAGATCTAAAGGTTTTTGGAAGAGGCGAACACTTTGGCTCAGCTTTTTTTCGAGCGACATGGAAACGATCATTTACAACACTTCGCATGGCTCAAAAAATATATAAAATAGAGAAGTATTTCCAGCATGTTACTGCTTCAACTATTTATATATATAGTAAATTGGGAATTTTATACAAAAACCTCTTGCATAAAGAATGCCGATGAAGAAGTTAGGTGTGAAGAACAAATTTGTTACTGACACTCTGTGGCAGCGAACGGTAAGTAAGTATTTTGTGGATGTTGCGCGTATTTCTCTCTGCCAACAACATGTTTCATTTATTTTACCCTTTGCTGCTGTTCACCTTTTGAGTCGCTTACTTTGAAATTAATTACGTTTACATTTTACTGCACCAGGTTGGAGTCCACCACTCTCTTTTCTCCTTGTGCGACCAATTTCTAAAGCGATTTCTGCATTTTCGATTTTCTCAACGCTTGACTGGCTGCCATTTTGTAATTAGTTAACATTGTTCTATTTCTTTCGCGCTTAAGTGATTGACACCGATGCTTAATCATTCAACCGAAGCATTATGCAACAATGCACAGGCTGAGAAAAGTGATAAATCTAAAAAACAAATGCAAAGTAATGAAAGCACGACACTTTATACGTTTTAATTCTATAAACAGGTATGGAAATAAAGGGAATTTTGAATGGATTGGTACAACCTTTATTATGTTGATGTGAAGTTTAATCTTTGTGTGTGTGGTGTTTGTATAACTGATCTTTTCCTCTGATATGATAATTGCATTATATTATAATTTCATAGAAATTGATAAAATAAATAGAAAGCAGAGTAATTTTTCTTGAGTAGCAGGAAAATCAAATAACTGGGTTCAGAAAACTTCTTTTATATTTTCTATTGTGAGCTTAAAGTAACCTATATTTTACTAATTCGGACCACTGTGCATCAGCTTAGCCTCGGTTTGTTTCTTTATTTTATGTGTCAGCAGAAGCATTACGTTATTCTAAGCTTTCTAGTTAATTGAATGCCTTTGATTTTGGTGTATTTTTCCTCCACCTTTTCTGATGCTCTTCCAACACCTTTTCAAAAGCTTTTATTGACTATATTGTTTCAGTTTATTTTACTATGATAATAGATATCATTATAAATTTACAATAATTACTTAATCTGTTGCAGCTGAAGTCATAGAACGTTGAGTGGTATATTATACATATTAACATAATAAATTTAATATAATTTATACAGAAGTATAGTTGTACAAATAACTAACGAATACATTTACAACCCACGGAATCTTATGGCCGAGTAGATTGTAGAAGTGTTCGCTAAATACAAATTTCCACTTTAGTGTTGCCAGCTCGTTAAACGCAAACTGTATTTTAATCGCAATTAAGCCAAATCGTGCCACAACTTTTCGCATATGCACTCTGCTAGCCATACTCTCCTAGCTTTTGCTCTCAAGCACTTTTCTAGAAGTTTAACCAACCATGTTAACAGCAAAACTCACTTGAGACTGTTAAAGCGGTGCAACGCAAGCACCAATTTGTGCAGCATACAACAACATAACGCACGCCTACGAGTACAAAGGTGGATGTGTGCAAGTTTTGTTATCAAATGCACACCAGCCAGTAATAATAACTTACGAGACGGAGCTTTTCGAAATACCTTTCTAAGTGCTTGTAGGTGTTGTGCGTAAGGGCGGTGCCTAAATTTACTAACTGCTAAGTGGAAAAAAAAGCACTTTTAATACATATTTTTACATTTGTCGTGAAGAGCCTTAGAGCCAGGTAATGTTGTTGTATTGGTCATATGTACAAACATGTATAAGTGAGCCTAACGGAATAGAAAGTAAATTAATAAGACCGTCATTATTGACATTGATTGCCATCTTGTGACTAGTATGCCTATTTACATTTATATTTATATTTGTAATTATATTTATATTTATATTTAATATAATATAAATATACAATATACATATTTCCTTCTTTGGAACATGTATGCCATTATCGGCCATCCTTCATAATTACTTACTTATTACAATAATTTGTAAGCAACCAATTTGTCATGCTAAACAACACATACCGTAAAGCGTCATGTTCGTCTTTTCTAGGTTATGTTGTTACTTCATTGAAGTGAAAATCCACGTTTTTATAACATTTATTCTATTTATTCTCATGGCAAAGAGAAATCAAACTAACCAAACTTAAATAAACTCAAATATTCAAAGGTTTGCTCTAAATTGCAAAGTAAGTCCTTGTATTTTTCATTTTGTAATAAAAATTTTTAAAAAGTATTGGATGCGTCTACATCTATGCCACAAAATAATGAAATTTTGAATTTTACTTCATGAATTTCTAAATCTGGTTAATGTTAAACGGTGTGTAACATAAATTCCAACCGTAAGCTGCAAACTTCCGAAAGTACGACCTTCATTGCTTACGATTTTAAAATCACATTCCTTCCTTAGTTCACACTTGGCAAAAACAAATCCAAAACCAAATAAATCCCCAATTACATTAAAGACAAAGTAATATAGAATGAGAAATAAAATATCGAGTCTATTAAGGTATATTAAAATTAACATATTATCATGTTATAAATATTGGTTAAATAAATGTGAATTACTTACGGCTCGTCATACGCACACACAGTGAAAAGACAAGTAAAATGATCAAAACATAGCGACAGTGAAAGCTTGGCTTTCAGTTTTATATGTGATTGGATAATCGTTGAAGTAATTTACTTGTCATTTGCAGAAATGCACTTTATTTAGTATTCATGTATTGCAACAAGTAAATATTCAAGTCAAGCAAACATATCTGTTTGGATAATTGTTGGTCACATAAAAAATAAGCTTAATCAAGATAATTAGGATTTTCTGATTGTAATTCATCTTTTTCACTAGTCTCTATGTGGTTAATGTGTGATTAAGTCAATTAATGTTATTTGCTGAGAAACATTTGCATGAAAAGCTCATTCAATCTGGTTGTAATCCACTTGTTTTGTGTGCGATTTTTCTACATCAATTTTGTTGCATTATGCATGATGCATTTATAACTGCTTTGGCAACGTTTTCCGAGAATTGTAATAGACGGTATTTAACTGGCTTTGTCTTAGAAATTTATTTTAATGCGCTTATTTACAACTGATTAGGAATATTGCTGCACCAGTGAAGCTGTGAAGCTTTAACGGCCAGTACATTTCATTAGCGTTGGCATTACTTCGTGCAGCTGTATTACAATTAAATTAATTTAGCTATCAAACCGAATTATAATTTATCTTCAAGTCTTATAAAAAGATATGAATGAACACATATCATATTCTTTCTTAGGAGCAATTCTAAAAATTGATCGTAGCCGTAGGCTTCACTACTAGCTTAAATATATTAAATGCCATTACTAATATACATCTATGGTTTCAGTCTGTGAGCTGTCACATAAAATTTTCGAATTATTGAAGTAGAAAGTAAGTATAATTTGTAATCAACTTGTTTAGTAGGTAAGTTGCAGAAAACAAATTGAAAATATATATTTTTCAAAATAATAGACTTTAGTCATAAACTCTTAAACGCGGAAATTGCCAGATCATAGACCACTCATTTAAATACCTAAGCACTAAGCGAGGATTAATTGCCACCAGCTACTCCTGCCACCGTCATGCTCGATCGCAGAGCAATGCATACTCGTATTTAACGGTCGCTTACACTAAACAGTTTAATCTACCATAATCTTAATTTTCTACATAAGTAGGAATCTACTGTTATATAAGCCTCCGAGAATAATGATACGAAAATGTACTGATTCTGCCTTTCTCCTTTGTCCCATAGCTATATAGGGGAAAACCACCGCATCGATTTTTACTGAACATCGGATATTCACTTATAAGTAATTAATTAACTCGAGCAGCTAAAAGCAATTAATTTGCCTTTAAATGAATGGCCACTTGTATGAGAAACAACCGACACCTGTGCCACTTTGTATTTAGGTCAATGTTTAGAGGGCCACCGTATTTATTTAATGACAGGACATACAATTAAGAAATTTTCTATCAAATGTTTTTCCGAACATACCAGAGCAGTAAAACGAAAAACCCTTAGACTTTTAAAAAAATAATGAATATATCTGGTCAACGAGTGACTAATGCAACAGAACTGTCAAGTGTTAATTTGGCATATGCACTAAAGTTCTGCTAGAGTCTAAATTGTTTTATATTAAAGTGATGCCAAGCAAATACAACACTAAATTGCACAGCAGATAATCAACTAATAACTGAATTGAAAATTGTACAGAATTATACCGACCAAACATGCTACCTCCACACGGGTCAATATGCAACCCAGAGTTTACAGAAATTTAAATGAACTCTGCGACTTTCGATGGTTACGCTGAGCAAATATAAATTACCGCTCCTACGATAAGGATAATGCTCTATTACCTCCCGCCTCCCCCAGTGTGGTAAATGCTAATTAATTCACAAACAATACAGATGTTTACGATAGGCTAAGCTTCGCACCAACACTCGCACGGGTTTACGTTTTCCGACTGGAATGCAGCACAAATCGCCGTGGTAATGCACAGTTAACTGTGGCAAAGGTTGTTGCAACGGAATATCACGCGAAACGGTAACATTTTATGACTATTTTTGCGTATATATACCTCAGTGTATGGTATCTGTTAGCATGAGTTTTGGTTTGCGGCTGCAGCTGCGCGTGTGTTGCTCTGCTGAACCTAAAGTAGTTTTGGCAACTATATTTGTTGCGTGTAGCAATGAGCCACTTATGCATGCCAGCAATATGACTAACGTATTAGAATGCTTACTGTTATTTTTAGAAGAAAAAAATTTCGATACATATGAGATTCTGTTCTATTCCGAGCATTTTTTTCTTAAAAAAAAAAAAAAACAATTCAAAAATTGTTCTAATTAAAATTTTTACCACAGTCAATCTTACATAAAACGTAAAACTCTAAAGATGCCACTTACCAAATATTAAAACCCCATTAACACTTCAGCAACTATTCAAGAGAATCAACAAAGCCACTCTAAGTAGCCTTTAAAATTTGTTGGCCAATTATTACCAAACTGTTGTCAGCAAGGCGCAGCCTTTGCAGTGTTCATTAGAGACCAACAACACACCATTTGCTTCGGTTTTCAGAGGCGTCGACTTTGCCAATAAATTTTTAAAAGTAAAAAAACAACAATGTTATTGCACACGTACATGTAGTTAGTTCTGATTCCGTTATTGTTACGAGCTCATACACAAACAAAAACAAGCAACCGCGAGTTTTACGTGTGCGCCAAGCAACAACATCCCAGCTAACCCACCTAAAGCTGACCTACATAGGGAACACATCTTCATGGATAGGTGAAAGTAAGCGCTTCTAGTTTACTTTTGAATTCCACTGGTAGTTGTTTTGATGTTTATATTCAGAGCTGAATCCCAGTAGCTAGGGTTTCTTATTTGCGACTTTTAATTGAAATATAATTTTTATAATGATAAGTGATGATATAATTTACCATATATAAGAGTAGCAAAATAATATCTCAGAAGTATACATATAAATGAATTCGGTGATGTAATCCCAAAGACAACTAGCTAAATAGATGCAAATATTTAATAAGCTAACAGTACAAAATGCACAAATCACACAATTATCATTCATATTTGACAATGATAATAATTTTGAAGTAAATTATAGCAATGGACAATGAAATGACCATAAGAACCATACAAATTAAATTTAGAGGAAGTCTCGTTATCGAGATAATTATGCACTCAACAGATATGTTTTCCTTGTTACATTCCATTATTATTCCTTACGTTGAAATCTACAATGTGGTAATCAATTAAAACAACGATGTGGCAAATAACAAGACATCAACAACAATGGAGCTAACATCAAAATAAATGGCAACTAATTCGTTTGCTTGATAAAGATCATTCAATGCAAATATGTGTGTGTAGGTGTACATAAATTTCCAAAATTAGCAATAGAAGCAACAGTTATAAATATCTACAACAATAGCAATAAAACTATTTCCGTTTTAGACGATTAAGCAAATTGATAATTCTCCATGGAATGAAATGTATATACATATAAATATAATGATATGTGCGAATGTGTGCTGTGATTAGCAAGCATATTTTATAATCCTCGAATATTCATATTTGGACAGATAACAGATGCGGGTTACTGCTTCCCAAGACCTCTAAGGTATCGTGGGTGGTCACGTGTGTATGGGTGCATTAAGCGGTGACTGGAAATATATTGTAATTGAATATAAATATCAGTTTTGTGTTAATTGCCAGCGATCAGTGCTAAGTATGTAAAGTAGATTACTCAAGCTATAAAATGAAAGTGCAAAGTTTGTGTTTTCGATTTTTAGCTTCATCTGCATTGCTCCTTACTAGGAGCTACTGCTCACGAAATACCCACACACACAGTTTTCACACTACCATTTCCTTATATAGTATAATATATATTGACATACACAATTGATGATATAAATGAAGTAGCTTACATTCGGGTAGGCAGTCGGTCCTTTGGATCAGCATCTGCAAATGCAATTAATGCGGATTTAATTGGCGCAATTCGATTGAAGTAAATGTGATTTATATTGAAACTTTAATTAAATTTTTCATGTGACGCCTCGCCAATGTAAAATAAAAACACAAAAATACTTTCATTTGCTCACACGGATGTTATATCGGCTTGCGCATGTATGCTGAGCATACTCGTACATTTACGTATATATTTTTTAATTATTGCTAAAAATCAACATACGAGGTTTATTCAATAAGTATCGTCAATTTTGAATGTATCGCACCTTCACCGATATCTATTTACCTAATAGCGTGAATAAATTTTATCTAGGGGCGATTACTTTGAAAGGGACAAACTAGATATTTATGAATAAATAAACACTTTCTTAAGAAATGCAAAATTCACGACACTTTTTGAACAAACCTCGCGTAAGCATACTTTTATAAATATTGATAAAATCAGAAATATTTTAATTGGATTCATTCGCAAATCGTTCGTATAGAGTCGAGTACGTGGGAGTATTTCGTGAAATGGAAGCCAATGATCGTAAGTAATTGGTCGATACGTGTCATTTTTAAATAAAAGTAGAACCAAGTTGTTTTTATATTGAGGACATTTAATACCATACTTTTTACTTGAGCAGAACAAAGATATATATGCCTATATATTTATAGACAATCTAATGAGCTTCTTGAAAAGGATTGTTAAATTAAAATTTTGTTCTCCTGAAGTATATATACAAGTATTTTATTATAAAATATGTTTAATTTGATCAAGCGAATGTAATATTTCGGTTGCCTAAGTATTAAGGAATCAATAAGTCTCTTCACTTTGCTGAATATATCTTCCAATAGAATTGCCATTTGATTTGCATTATTGCCATTTAAGTCATCACTGCAAGGGTATGAAATACTCGTTATACTTCAAACGTTTAACTATTGTGAGTTTTTTACTTTATTTACTTCCACTTAAGATCAGTATCCTTTTATGAGTCACCATAATGTTCCTGTAGTCACTTAGCAGCCTATAAATCTGGAAAGTATGGCGAAAAGAACACCATTTACTAACATTTTATTGCCAAAGTTAAGTTGTTGTGCAGGTTATTGCTTGTGTGCAAGGGAACTCTGCTAAGATGAGTTCAATAATGTTTCACGAACGACTAAGAGCATAAAACGTTGACCAAGCAATGAAAGCAAAGTGATTGATATGTGGTAAATAGATAAAATACTATTTCTTAGTTTACGAGCCACTTTTCCACTAAATGCCCTTTTGCGTGTCATCTTTAGCTTTCAGCAGCCTCACACCTTAGACCCACGCCTTTATAGTGTTTATACAAAAGAAAGAGTAAAAGAAAGATCCAATGAACAATAAGTATTGAGCAAATGAAATAAATAACATTCTACCTATTCAAAAGTACTGTGATTACTAAAAATAAAATGGAAACTGAGCTCCTGTCGTCAGCTGAACGACCACCCATGGATACTGAAATCTACCTGAAAAGAATTGGTTAGCATCTTGATTTCTTCATTACCAACTATACATAAGTGAGTCTGAAATGACAAATACATATCAGCAAACTAGCGTCAAATATTTTAACACATCGCTGCAATATCTTTTAATGAGACTAGGCACAAAAATCTTATATGACAATTCGGTTGGAAGGCAGGGTAGGCAGGTGGGGACGGGGAAGTCTGTTTTGACAAATACCGTTCGAAGACTTAATTATTGATAACATAATCTGAAACACTAAAGTGTTTTCTTCAAAATATTGACATTTTCAAAGAACATTACGTTGGCAAAGAGCATTTACCTTCAATTATATTCTGCAGTGTGGGTGGGAAGTGCTTTTACAACATCTATTAATATCCGGCATGAAAGGCGACACGCCACCAACTTACAAATGTATACATATCAACATTGGATACACATGTATATGGACATTATATTCACCGAAGGCAGATATGTAGAAATTTGTTCAAGACAAATGTTAACTTATATTTCTAGTAATGCTAGCATCGGCAATAGCAGTTTGCAACCTTAAATAGTTCGTGACAACATCTGCGTTTACACGCCTGCACACACATCCTCAGCATCCAATCTGACACTGTCAGCATTCGAATTATATTTCCATGTACATTTGTACAATATTATTATTGGAAGCAATAAAATATTTTCTGTATAAGCGAATAGTATGTTTTGAATATCATTTTATTACCGGCCTTAAAAATTATGCAAAGCGTTATTGCTGTAAGATATTTAAGCTGCATAGCCTTAGGTGAGGATATAGCGGAAGAGCGCAGACTTAATTGTGCAGGTGTAAGAGTGCGCATAGAGAATTCGTTATTTATAAATTCAACAGTTTAGGCACATTTAAATTATCTTCGGTGTAGGAATATACGCATTATATACAAGAATATCTTTACGTATGCTTTATTTTTCAAGTTACTCCCACACAGCACATATTTGAAGTTACAATATATTGAAATAACTTATCGTTAATGGCTATCAAGAGTGAAGTAGGCAATAGTTCATTCAATACATACAAGTATGTGTGTTCAATTTTATGACAACTGACATCTGTTCACTCTGTGTCACTTTTGATATGTATGCCATGGCTAAGATAAGCAACCTGACCTGTTTTCGACAGATTTCTCCCATTCATGCAACGTGGCAAAGAATCAACATTTGCTAACCTACGAATGATATTGTATTTTACCTTGTCTGTAATATATACAGATATATGTACATATGTTAAATAAGGAATATCTACTCTTTTATACACCAGTGAATAAAATGGGCCACAACATGCGAATAAATAAAGTGTTGAAGCCTTAACACTCCTCATGGGTCTACTTTGCGAAGTGTTCAGTAATGTGCTGGTCACGCTGACTAACCAGCTGTCTAGTAGGTATGTTGCAGCGTTAGCTAAATGTTTGGTTTCCCGTGTGCAACGAATTTGAGTAAGAATGGAGGACAAAGCAAAAGGAAGTAAACATAAGGAATTGAACTCAAAAAGGTAGTTGTATAGAAACGAAGTATTTACTTGCCATTATATAATGATATTTACAGCTTGGTTGAAAGGTTTCTGCGCTCGAAATGAATACTGTTTTTGGTAAAAAATATATTTTTTTATTCAATATAATCTCCCTTAACTTCAAAAGACTTGATCTTGAAATGATCCTGCAATGAATTTATGCCCTATCTATAACTTTCTGGAAGCTCTGCAAAATACCCGTCTTCGGCTGTAATATATAGCTTCTTTATTCGATGAAACACGCTTTCCACGAAAGAATTGTTTGCATTGCAGAAGAGTCTGCAGATAATCAATCATCAAAATTCCTTTTGCATCCCAAAACACTGATGGCATAATTTTCTTTGCTGATCGTTGTGACTTCACCTGCCTTAGACATGAACAACCAGCTTCAGTCCACTATAAACGTTCTTGTCTCACCCATTGTTATAAAACGACGAAAGAACTCGAGTTTTTCTGCCTAATACGCTTCAAATTATGCTGAGAAATTTGCTTACGACCCAGTTTTTGTTGAATTGTTAACGTGTGCTGCACTAACTTTCCCAAAAGCTTTTTCATAAGTAATTATCCATGTAAAATATGAAGTACTCATTCGTCTGAGTTGCCTATGGCATTAGCAATTTCCAGTCAAACCTGGAGCTTCACTAATAACATTATGAACTTGCTCAATGATTTCTGGTGTGGTTGCGCTTTTTGTCGTCCTTCGCGAAGATCGTCTTCAAGCCTCAACGGTACGTTTTAAAGGTGAGGACTCCTTACACACTTCTGATTATTATTCATAAATTTCCTTTGCTTTTAAACCTATAAAAACAAAGAATATAATCACTGATCGATATTAAAATTTTTTCATATCAAAGAAATACTATGACACGTCAACTTCAAATGGCTTTTAGATAAAGAATTAATTGACAGAATGACAAGTGTTCTCAAGACAGACGTACCAACAGAAGAAAAAAATTTGGAGCTAGGAGTGCTATTTCTTGGAGAACTTTGAAACTTTTCAACCAACCTGTATATGCTTTCGTTACAACATCTTGATAATTTTTTTTATAAAATTTCATGAATTTTCCATGTTTTATGTTCATAGACAAATAGTTAACAAAAATTTAAATGATAAAATATATTCTCAAATTTTTTTATTAATTCATAATTGAAATCTTTTATGCATTTTTACATAATTTTTCATATTCAAACCAGCTGTAATAACTATTTTGTATATCCTTTAAGACTTCTAAGCATCCTAATTCGCCTCCTGTAGACAAATATGAGCGTAAAAAACGAAAAATCAGATACTACAATACATGGCGGCATTATAATGTCAACAATTACATGGTGCACGTACAACAGTACATTCATGTCTATCTGCCTTTCCTTTCAAGTAACCATAACAAAAGTGGACAAAGCAAAGCCACGTGCAGCAGCTCCGGCGATTTCAACGAAGTATGTGGCACATTGAGAGTGCGCCTTCGCAAGGAGAAAGTAAATAGAGAAACAATGAAATAAGTAAGAGAGACCAGTTGTTGAAGTGAGAATGCAGCGGATTCGAGAAAATTAAGGAGTTTCGCTGCAGTATGGCGAATGGAACTAATATTAGTATCCTTTGTATATTTGGTGCGGCAGATTATGTGATGCGGTGAAAGAGTGGGGAAAATTGATGATGTTTCTGACAACGCAAAATTACACAAAAAAATTAGGGGTCTACTTTTTGGCACTGCAAATTACCTTGCTGAAATTGTGTCCTCAAATGTTGGAGTTCTTGAAATGCTAGTTATTATTTTTGTTGGACAACTTTAATCGAAAGGCACACAAATATATACAATGTACAAAATAGCTACAAACACAGACCAACGGAGGACACGTAACAAAAAGTCTTGCAGCAAAAAAAAGAAAAAAAAAGAGTATAAAGTTTTCTAATTCCAATTTTTATAATTTTGAAACTTATATATGCTGCATATAAAACATTGTGCATGTATCTGTAATTCTGACACAAAATAACAACTTCCTTTATCAGCGAATTAGTCTTACAATAATGCAAATAACGCAACAGCACAAAACATACAAATATATGGCTATAAAAGCGGTATAATGTAAACACTAATCATACTATGGATACACAAAAACAATGAACGAAAAGCAAATTACAAAATAAATCTTCAGTTTTCTGAGTAGGGAATCATGTAAATGTTTACAAATGAATCACACCCGAATAAGCATACAAATAGGTGCCGAGATACGCTTAGTCTCAGTAAGCGCATAACTCATTTCGCTAAAACGTTTCCCTTCGCATTGCTAATTCAACCCTTTTTCTGTCTACTTAGGCTAAGACGTATGTGCCTTTCTTTGCTTGCATTGGTGCTTAGTTGGGTTCATGTGACACGTCCTCAGAAACATGAAAAGTCTCAATCCTCCTACACATTAATTTTCACTCTTATTGAGTTGTATTGTCTGTTTTCTTCTTTTTATTTGCATTTAGTTCTTGATTGTTGTTGTTAGCTTCATATTTTTTACATTTTGGTATGATTTCTCGGCTTCAGCGAAAGTAATATTTTTTCAGAACCCAAATTCTGCCCTAATATGGTCTGACCTGAGCTCAGTAGTGTTATGCTAGCATTTTCAATAGAACATTTTAAATGAGATGCAGCAAATTGTTAAGTTTCATACATACCATTAAGAAATTTCATAGCACATGCGCCGTATGCTGTTTTCAATTCTTTGTATATCTCTATACACATTTCTAATTAAAAAAATATTTTTCTCCATGGTAAATTAAACCGAAAAAATTTGCGTTTGTATTGTGGTGCTATTAAGATATAGTTCCCTTTAAATATTTTGAAGTCAATAATTAATTATACACAAATAATATTGATGCGTAGAAAAAAAAACCTGAATTTTGATAACGAATGTTAGTCAAATCTTGTAGGACCATTTGACAGCAGAAGCACAAAATGGAGAATAAGTTAAGCTGAGCATCCATATATATATAAGTACTTTTTTAATTATATAAACACATTAATTTCGAACGAATTTATTTATATATACATATATTCCCCTCGGGCAATCTAAAATGGTGCCAACTTATTAAAAAGTCTTACAGAAAACAGGCTTGCTCCGCCCATAATTATATCTTATATCCTTATTACGTGAGATTTCCTACTCTAATCTGTTTTCTTCTCCATCCAATAGTATATTGTTGCTAGAATTCATAAAACTACCTAATACCTAGCAGTATGAGTTATTTATTTAATTAAAATTTATAATTTCATAGGAACACATGTAATTAGTGCGCCCTTGAATACGTAACTACCCCAACATAACTCATTCAATATGTGCTTATGAATTTATAACAAAACTAAAGCACGTAAACAAAGTAACTTATTAAAGTAGAATAGGGAAATTGGCCCATAAATTATGAGCTGTCAACAACACTAAAATACGCACAACTACACACAAGAAAGGGGATTTTACGTGAACATCAGAAAGACCAAAACTATTTTGTTTACATTAGCATGATATACTTGTACATACTTGCCGCATATATAAGTATACTTTTAGGCGTCATACAAACAATACCAAACTTACCATGGTTTTGCTTAACGCAACGTTCTAATTAACTTTCGTGAGCATAAGTGTACTTTAGAGCATTGATTTAACACACATACCCATTCAGATATGCAGCACATTTATGTGTAAGAGTATGTATTTGTTTGTCGTGTGCTACTAAGCGAGTTGCTTAAATATAATATTACAAAAGTTTATACTTTGTACAGTACTTTATTTTCATGTAGCTTATTATGTTGCACTGAAATGTTTGTAATGATGTTTTTAACAACTTTTCAAATAAAATATTGCTGCCGCATGCTCCGCTGCTCTCATTATCCAAACGGAGAAGAAAGAAAAATTTAACAAAGTTGAACGATCAGCAAGCAAAGGTAAAACTTTTATGACTGCGAGTTCCGAAATTCAATGAAGGCATAGCACCAAAATGCGTTTCGTAAAAACTCTAAAAAGGCGTAAAGAATATGCCGCCTGACCAACATCGGGCGCCTGCGATCCTTATTAAGTCATTATTAAAAAAGTTGGTTTTATGGCATCGCCTTGTGGCTAAAATATTCATTGGCCGACCACGCGCCAACAAAGAGCAACGTGTAAACGCCAAAAATTATGCAAATAAATGAAGGTTAAGCACATGCACCCCATTAACATTTCATTGTAGCTACACAGAGGATGGGGGGTTTATGAATACGCATTACTTAATATTAAAGAATGGAGAAACAAGCGTAAAGGTGCGCAAAACAACAATAATTGCTTGCCTTACACTCAAATATGAATCTGCCACAAAGCACCGCTTTATACGGCACAAACAGTTTGCGCCGAAAAATGCATAAACGAAAGATAAGTGCTACAATTTATTTATAAAGCAACATACACGCTTAATTATATGTACAAAGAAACGAAAAATTGTGCAGAATTAATAAAGCGCTTGAGGCGAAAGTCTGCATTTGCTGTCCCGTCGGGTATTTATGCCATGAATTTTAATGAATTTACATTAATAATGTTGACAACCATCTTCATCAAGAGATATGTTGATGATATTCGATATGATTACTTACCAAACGTACCAAAGCTTCTAATAAAAATTATGTAGGAAATGGAGTTCTTTCATTATTCTAGCTTGCTGAGTACGGCTTAAAAGTTTCTATGAGTTAAGACCCCTCTGAAATTCTTCCGGGATATTTGGAATGCTGACTCTCAATGGAGTATTTGCAAAATATCGAAATCAAAATTAAGATCTTCATAAAATAAATCTTTCGCTTTTAAGTAACCTGAAATCAACACAAACACGAACACATATTCAATTCGCTGAGTGTAAGAAGTTTATTCGCTGTATAATTATAAATAAATATATATATATATATATATAAATATATATAGTAAATATTCGTTAAAATTCAGGTTGGTTGGCCTCAACCAAGAAATAGCTCTACTAGCTCAAATTTTTTTTCTCAAGTTGCTACTTCTGTCGTGAGAACACATACAAAGTTACAAGTCATTCTGTCAATTAATTATTTGTCTAAAAACCATTTGAGGTTGACGCGTCCGAGTATTGATTGTATGATTTAAGGTAAGGTTTACACACAGATCCATACACGGTTCAACCAATTGCTTACATACGTATTAGGTTAAACCATGACATGGGGTTATCTCTCTTCCTGTGTCTTTCTAAACATTCACACACTTCCTTACTGATATAAGAAAACGGTCAACATTGGCAATCATTCTCAGATTTCGTTTAAAATATTTAAACGACTAGAACGTCTAACCTCACTAGCATATCCATTGTCATTCATTTACATACATATAACTTAGCCTAGAATGTATACACAATTCTTTAAAGTCTTTTGAATGTTTGGTATTCAGTGTACTTACTGGCGTTGCAAATTGTTGTCGTTAATATATAGTACCTTCTTACCCATCCTGTGCTACATGCTCGTATGCCATTACTAGCACTTCATTAACTTTAATAACGACAGTCTCTGTAGTTATATGCAATTTTCGATATGGTTGCTTATTCCACTATTGAATACTTGTGATTGGCATCAAACTCAATAAATAGCTAGCGAAGTATTCAGGCTTAGTATGGAAAGCAATTCAAATACTGTGTGATGCTATTATCTGAAATTGCTAGCAAAGCACACTCCTTCGAGCAATGTTTACAAAATTCGATATGCTGTATAAAACCCAATTGTCCATTGAATCTGTGAAAGCTATTGACCATAGTGAGTACAATGCAAATAAAATAATATTGACCTATATGGAGAGCATAAGCCAAGTGATGGTGTGAATGATATATTCCACAAATTTATCCTCTTCTGCTGTTTACGTAGCAGGTGCTCATTTGTTGAATTGTGCTTAGCATTTACTTACATACATTTTGATATCCTTATTTGCATATACAAACATTGGTCAATATGGATATTTCTTCTGTGAGTTGTAGAACCTGATATGGACTCCTCTGGAGATTTTGTGTGCTAAAACTTACAATAATATGAAAGTTAACTGAGCGTCTACTTCAATCTTGCCCATAGATAAATTTCCGGTTTTGCATCACATTCGCATCTGTAAATATTTTAATGTTGCACATGTACACAGGCATTGAAGGGAATGAATGCAACAATTTATAATGTATTCAAGCCATGCGTTTTAATTTCCCCTGCTGAGGAAACTCTTGTTTGGTAAAGCATAACGTCAAATATCTAATTATATATTGTTCAATTTTGGAACAATTTCTAACAATTTTGTTTCCCAGCAATAAAATAACGTAAAATGTCATTATATAAAATTACTCTAAGAAAAAAAGATACGATACGGAAGAGTGATGATATATACCAATGTATGTGATTATATAGTCTTCATATGTCATAAAAGAGTATAGAAATATTTGTACCATGGAAAAAATATACAAGTAATAATGGAAACTACAGGTAAATAAATGACAGGTCATTTAGAGTACGAGAAAGTTTGTACAGAAAAATGTAAAAAATTAGTAAACAGTGGCCAAGCTCTTTCCCTCTCATCTCACTCGCGCTAAACATTTTGAACAACTGTTTGCTATTTATATTTCGCCACTAATGGGGAAAATTAAAGTTCTTATATGCTTAAAACTAGCTTTATTTTTTAAACGCTTGATTTTAAAAATACAGTTAACTCATAAGCCATATACAATAATAATTTTCCCTCCGATTAAGGGGCTGTATATTTAGTATAATATTAAAAATTCAAACGGTTGCCAAATCTATTATATATAATATAATATAAAATATACTTTATATTTACACTGAGATTTTTTATCTGAAAAGAGCATGACATTTCCATGCTGATTCCCCATATTTGCGCATAAGATTGCACTGCACAATCACTTAACCTATAAAAATGCATGTGTGTGCATTTTCGTGAAAAGATCAATGTGATGAAGCTACCAAATACGGAAATAACATAGCCGATAGCCCGCTTGTGGCAATGCTTTTTCCCATGTCATCCACCTATAAGTAGGAAAGTAGTGATAGTAACGTCTAACGTCTTACTTAGCTGCTGAGTGAGCATATGAAATTCATGGAATGTCACTGCTTGCCATCACAGAATGTCTGAAGGTTGCCAATACTTTTTTCTTTTATTTGCCATGTTGGCATTTATATTCACATGGTTAGCCCCCGGGAGCCTTTTTGCCACTACCGTTGAGAATTCAGTACACTTTCTTTTCCTATCCCTGTTGCCTTGAATGAATATGAGTTTTGGAGAAGCTTTTTCAAATGCTGGTAATGCCTTTTTATTGTCGTTTTCGCTGATGCTTCTGACAAATGCGATTACCATAAGTCTAATGTAATTCGGTTATGATTTCTTGAGGCTCACGCTTCATCAATTTTATGGTAATATCTTTTAGACATTATTGACCTCAAAATGTACTCACAAGTACAAAAATAACATTACAATAAGATTCAGTTGCCATAGTTCCATATGTAAATCATAAGGACTCCGGGATCGTTTAAGAAGTGCATAATCCGATATACCTACATATGCGAAAATTAACTTTCGTTATAAACATATCTTATCCAAAAGTTTTTAAGTTTCTTCAGCATATTTATATAGAGAAAAAGTAATCTATGATCCTTTGAAAATCAGTTTTCTCACACTTTACACACTAACATCTTTGATTTACAATATAAACTAATAACTAAACCAATATCAATAGAGGCATTGCTACTCAAATGCCTCCAAAACTTAGAAACATCTGCAGCCAACTTATAAGAAAAGGGGTTTTAGTGAGATACTAAAATATATTATATTAAAGAATGAAACTTGTTCGCACATGTGCACAGATTAATCCACACCGGTTGTTGGTAATCACTTGAGCCAACTTGAAGTTAATTGCATTGGCAGTACGTTGTTCTTGGGCTTTGCCAAATTTACGACATTCTCGGAGCATGCTTTGTATGACTCGAAATTTATGGTAGCGACTCTGCTAAGGATAATTACGAGTTTTGGTCTCAAGTCAATTGCCAATAAAATTTTGTTACACATTTGTTGCATGCACCCAAACGCCGTGTGGCAACCAAACTACTAACGGGTTTTATGTGGCTTATATGTAGATAGAGGACAACATACTGTAGACACACTTAATTGTAGAATGCGGTATAGATATATGGTAGTATGGTGGAGTGATTGCTTAATATTCTTAAGCTATTTGTTCTCTGAGGGCATATTGTACCAGCGTGTGAAAAGCTCGCCAATGGGTATTCAAAATAAATCACCTCACAAGAACAACAACCGCTTTGGAAAATTTAGGTGTTAGCTTTTCTAAGCGAGTGTTGTATGTGGTTATTAAATGTGTCAGCTATTCAACTAGACCGACCGACTAAATAGTTTTTACATATTGACGTTTAGCATATTAAGATATGAAAAGTTGGGATGTTGGCTGGACAAATATATTTATCTATATATTTATTCGATATGTAATGAACTCGAATTTTGCAATTATGAAACTTTCTAATTTTCGGTAGTAGTTTACAATGGCGGCTGAAACTTGGCAGCCATTAAAAGGTTTACCATATAAGTTAATTCAGCCAGCTGCAAGAGTCATAAATTTTACGCAGATTTTCACAAATCAAAGCCATAATAATAAAAGTGAGATCTTGTCTCTGGTTTCTTCCAGCTGTAACATCTGTTGTGTGTGTTAAGGATCGCATGCTGTCACATCTATTTCATCATTGATACAAATTAACTGCGTAACTATATATCTATGCACATAACTTAACCTTACTTAAGCTTGTCTATAAACCTTTTTGGCATTCCCTTATGTCATGTTCTATATAAATACATATACACATAGAGTAGAATATGTATGCTTATGGCTTGTGCGATAATTGTATATAAGTATTGTGGCAAAACATAAAATTTGTGATTTACCTCCGGCTTCCGGCTTATGCCTTGTGCCGGAATGCTAATGCCATAAATGACTTTGAATAGCTTCTGTCAATAGCATTTTTTCTCATCAACTTGGCATAAAAATTGATTTAAGTTTCAATGAAAAGACTTTTTGTTGGTAATTTGTTTCACATGAAAGTGCTTCGTAGATAGTGTTAGTGTTGTGTGTGTGTTTTTGATTCATAAATAGGGAACGTTTTCATAATATGACAGAGCTTTTATTTTTTTCTGTATGTAGCAGAATAATAAAAACTACTAAAGCGCCTTTATTATAAAACTTTAATAGGATTTAAAGATTAATTTAAGAAAAATTTATATATTTTATTTTAATATATTTTATCTTCCTTTGTGTAGAGGTCAATTCAGTTTACTCAATTAAAAGAGCTTATAAATATATATTTATTTGAAGTAACATTGTTTTTACTTAGTTACATACTTGTATGAAATGAAAAATTTTAAATTTAAGTTCAAAGTAGTTTGGGGCATGTTTATATAGTATGTTCTCAAAACAATCATAGTGCCAAAAATTGTTGCAGTTTCAAAATGTTGTTGTTATTAAACGGTTGGCCTCAAGGGCCATCCCTGCAACTTCCCGCTAATTTCATACGCTAACGTTCAAATTTCGCTTTTTTCACTGCTTTTGAGCTCTTCGAAATTTTTCGTTTTCGATATCTAGCAAGTAAATCAACCGATTTCGACCCGGTTTGCGGCAAACGATGTGTTTCTTCAAGGTTTAGAACTGATTAGTTTTTGGTGTCGATCGGTCAAGTCGTTTGGAAAAAATTCGAAAAAAACGATTTTTCAAAATTTTTATTTTTGAGATTCTACTGGTCCGATTGGGTCCAAACTTACACGAAATTCAAGTACAATGAAACCCTTTGGAATGCCGTTTAGTTTATTCAAATCGGTTGAGCAGTTAAATAGTTATAAGAGGGTCACATACATCCACACACACACACATACATCCACACATACATACAGACATACGGACATCATCGTAGAAATGTTCGGGGAAGCTTCCTCGACCCTCAGAACGTCGAGATCTGTTGAGAACTCGATTTTTGCAAAATGGGGTAAAACCAATATCTTCCCGATTTTTAAAAAATTTTCCATTTTCTTAGCGGGAAGTTAAAAATTACTAAAAATAAAAAAAATACAGCCTTGTCGTAAGAATATAGTAGAACACGCGTAACAAATAAATATTTCAACACAAAACTTTTGCAAAAAAATACTGTCGCTGGGCAAAAAAGAAGGAAAATATGAGATAAACTTTACCGTAACATCAGAACGACTATTAGTTATTTTGGCGACGTAGCGCAGCGTAGATCGGTTTGTACAATAGTATAAAAGCTCTACGATCCTCAAATACTTACTCGTACTTTCTTTAATATCTGTAATCCTTCACATTAGTAGTGAGTGTCTGATATCTTTATCCATACGAGTTCAGTTCAATCTTACTAATTGTTAAATTTGGCTATTTCTGAAATCAAATTAGTCGGAGAGTACTGTAGTTGTAAACAAATAGTTAATCTTAGCTCTGCGCTCATAATTTTATAACTTGGCAAAAGCTTTGGTTTGCTTAAAAAGCTTTTGTTTCACTTCTTATTCACCGGCACTCAGGTAAAGAATAAATATTGCACCTTCTTAGTTGAAGAACAATGGTCCATGACCATAAAGTATTTTCACGCCATAGAGAAAACTTTGTAGTAAAGTTGGAAAAGAAAATTTTGCGTTTTATTTTAAAGCACAAGTAAACTTCAACGTATATATAGACGCATGTAAAAGCTCTCACTTATACGCAAGTAAATGTTTAATGAACCGCATAAAAGTTGGGCAACAAAGAAAACTAAATGTGATGGAGAAGTTAAGTGGAAAGAAGCAATAGATAACAAAATTATGCGCTCATTTGGTGGTATTTAATTAAATTTAAAAACTTACATGTTCGTAGGATAAATAAATCTTAGTTCGACTGATGCCAAATATTGAACAAGACGTTAACTATCGTTTAATTATCGCAGCTTTAGTAGATGTTTGTATTAGAACTAACATTGCAAGAGCATTAAAGCCTTAAAGTGAGGGAAAATGTAATTTTAGAAATTTGGTAAACTTCTAATCGTGAAAGATGATAGTTTATAGATAGCTTGTTAAACATTAACATAACCTCTTAGCTTAAGACATAAAACTCATTTCCTATAGTGGTTCGATACAAAATTTATTATACCTTTCTTAATTTCGATATCACATGAATAACCAAGTATGTGGGCTTTGCTTTCACACTTTTGTGACGTTACATTTACAGCCTCGTAGTATCACAAAAAAGACACACAATTTTTTAAGCAAAGTTCTTCAGATTTCTCATTATCCTCTTTTTGCGCATTTCGCTTTGATGCAAGTGAAGAGAATTACCGTTGCTTGGAAATTTTAAAGATATGTTGGAAATTCACTCGTAAGCAGATTCATTTGAGCACTTTTTAGTATATATAGTATGCTTGTAAAAAGTGCCGTTACTGCTAGTTGGCTAAACCAATTACCTTAATGCTCCTTTCTACAAATTGCAGACATTTTCATTTTTAGCCATTTAGAAGCGAGTTTCACAAAAGTAATGGACACAAAATTCTTGGCATACAACATTCATTAACCGGCCTATAGGCGTTGGCGCAGTGTGCAATTGAAATTCAGGTTTCTTGCTTGGCCTACATCTAGGCGCATTCGATAATTTCCTACTTCATCCTGTCAAAAATTAATATTGATTTTCTCTGTTACTGCTTTCTATGACAAAATTAAACAAATTTCTTGTTGTCAGTTCACTTCTTCTTTCCTTTCTAATATATATATATAAACTAAAAATTGAAGTAATCAAGATGGTAAAATTAGTTACTGGCAGATCAAATTAAATACTCGATGAAAACAAGCTGCAACCTTCAATAAATTTCTACAAACAATTTACCTTCGACAATTTATGCAATTGGTTTGTGTTTTTTGGTTGAATTTTAAAATGCGTATGTCGGGATTACCACCACCAATGTTGACCTTTCGCAAATTGACAATGACTTCGTTAACGGTCGACACGCAAACTGATGGCCACCAACAGTAGAATGGAAAATTCAATTCATAGCGATTGCCAACATCAATTTGGCGTTCAAGCTGTCAGCAACACCGTTAGAAGAGTGTTGTAAAGTGGTAGGATAGCTATCGAGCTGACATTTATCAGAGAAATCGAGAGCCCTTATATTGACAGCTAAGTAGACTAGAGGAAAACGAAGTGCACTTGCGTGGCATTTGACAATAACTATCTCATGTGTTTTTAGCGTTGCTTAGAATAATCGCTGAATATAACAAATAAAAGTTTCAATTGACTGCAAATGGAGAGTGTAATTTTAATAAATTTACAATTTTGTAAGCTATATAAGTATCTTATTTTGGTTTAAAGAACTGCTCGCTAAATTGACTATTTATTAGTAATATATACTTTCTAATTATTAAAATTCTTTTTGCATCTTGTAACCATTTTTTTATTTTTGGCTGGTAAACATTAAAAAAGTAACAATTTTTATTCATACTATATTCTCTCACAGTTTGAGTTTAGAGTGATAAAAAATAAGAAAACTCAAAATAAATAACATTCTACACGACAACTCTAAACTGAAATACTGCAAGCAACACCAAGCTCACCCTTCGTCACGTCACTGATTTGTGAGTGGGTACAGTGAAACTTTTGAACTGAAGCAGCAGACTGTGAAAGTTTTGCGGCTTTCGGCTATGGAGCAAAGAAAATATGTATTTGTAAATGTATATGTGTGTATATAACTATACAGATATAAGCGGATGACAACAATTGTACTGCTTAGTCTATTGAAATGTCTGCAATAGCGCAACTTCAATGGCGCTGAATTTCTGTGGTTGCCGAGGAAAATTAAATTTCACAAAACTCAAATAAGGATTCGGCATAAACAACAACTTAAGTATTTACGGGTGTGTGAGTTTACACGCAAATATATTTGTGTTGCTGTTGCTGTAATTCACAACCAACTGCCTCAAGGCTCATTTATGGCATTTTGCATAATGTTGAAAATATTCTTTATTCTTGGTGAAACTCAATATGAAAACGAATTCCGAAATTAAATGATTTTTGAAGGACGCGTTGGAAGAAGTTTGCGCCTCAGAGTTATACTTTTACAGAAATGCTATACTACAAGATGAAAACTGAAGCAAATCAAAATGCCGAATAGCAGGGGTTTGGACAGTTAGTACGATTTGTTCTCATACAAGTGTGTTCCTACCTATTTGTACACATATATTCGCCATGCGATAAAGATTGCATGCTGAGCGCACATGCACCGTTTTTTCATTATTTTACGTTAAAATAAAATTCTTGCTTTCGAAATTTGAAACGAAAGGTATACCATAGACAATTTTTCATCACTTTACTTTGATGGTGCCTTATAAAACAACAACAACTTGTATTTCAGAAAATTTCCTCACAGTTTTAATTCGTTCCAAAGATGTACGAATTTGAATGAGCAGATATTTGCAACGCGCTCTTGTAAGCAAATATAATATTTTTTCTCAATTTCAAGCAAACTTCAAAATAAACATGCAACGAGTCGAATTTTTTTCAATTACTTCCATTACTCACTTGCCCAGAAATTCAAACTCCGCCTTCTTCTTATTGCAAACAATCGCAAATTTGCTTCACAGTGGAATCGAAGTGGATTCCCCGAAAGCACACTCGCACGTCGCGCATCAGAAGGATTCTGAATAGGCAAATCAACGTTGATGTGAATAATTGAAAGTAGCAAAGTACGGTGCAGCATTTAAACTAATGCAGACAATCATTTACACACACATACAAAAAGCCTCGCGAATTTCGCAGTTTGAAGAGCGCTTCTAGATATGGATGCAAGTTAGCGCTGTGAAACTGAAACGGCGACCGTAAAATTGTTGCTTTATTTGCACGCGTGCAGACGCGACCGAAATGCCACTTATGCATGCAAACGAGCAGAATGTACATCTATTTTGCCAATGGTGCCTAGGTGGAACCAGAGCCTCTAACAAACAACCGGATTGCACGAAGTAAAATGTTATCGCTGTTGTTGCAATAGCCGCACGTTTTTATGGGAGTTTTAAAATTGCATCGTGAATGTTGGTGATGGCGTCTATTGCACGCGTTGTTAAGCTTTAAATACTGAAGCATAAAAAGGCATAAAGAGGGTACGTGAGTGAAAATTGGTATAAGCCTGTGGATACTACCTGTAAACAATACGAACTAAGTATTACCACAATGTGAGGTTAGAAAATCATGCTTTACCTTGTCATGCAATGAACACGGCCCTCTGTTTTTTTGTGGAGTAATTGAGTTTTAACAGTTATTTTAGTTTAGTAAAATCCCCATATATATATATAACACCTCAGGCATGTCCTGTTGTCCAAACAACAGAGAAAGTTTCCCATGAGCGCAAATAATAACAACAATGATGTGCAATCTTTCAAATCTGTCTACTTTTAGGCGCTTCATATAGCCGCCTATCCCACACGCCGAGATATAGTACATGTAAGTATTTATAAATGTCTATGCCACCTGTTTCCAGTTTTCTTTTGCCTCTTGTTCCTGTTGCTTTGACTGAACCCCCGTTGGCTGGATTCCGGTACACGGAACTCTCCATGGTTTTTCGTGCTCTGAGTTCCTTACAAAAATGTTAAATTTCTCTTTTATTTTATTTTCTAGAAATTGAATGGCTGTTTCTTATAAAAAAAATAAATATTTAATGAAGCGAGACTGCGATTTCTTTTAGCCTAAATTACTTATATGAGAGCATCTATGACGCGTTCTGTGTATATACAAATTTTTAGAAATTATATTATTATTTAACAAAAATAATTTTGCTAAAATAACGATACCAATAAAATTTAATTTTTATTTTATTTTAAAGTTGCTGAATTTTTTTTTTTTTGTGTTTTTGTGACAACTTCAAATATTCAAACAGAACGGTCTCATCTCCATCATGTGTGCGTACGTATGTGAAATCCAAATTCCACCTAACGACACTAATACAAGCAATGTAGGCAAAAAGGTGCGTCAAATGTAAAATATTTCTATGCAACTTGTAGTGAAGGAGCTTCCGTTAGTTCGTTTGATCACCAAACCATGTAGTATGTGCACTTGTGTCTGTGTGAAGAGGCGCACCTACGATTAGCGGTGATTACTTTTTGTCATAGCAACTTGAAAAACAGTTGGAATTTTTTTGCACTGGTCCATTTTCATGCCGACTGACGCAAAAAAAGCAGAAAGCAAAAACAACGAAATGTTTGCAGCTTGCAGGTGTCGTATGCGTGCTTTTAAAATAAAATTCACCTTATCGTTGGTGTCGAACAGTTTTATTTTTTTCGAACTTTTTGCAATTATTTATGCAAAAATTTTTTTAGTGCTTGATTGATTGAAAAGAATCTGACAAAAAGCTGAACTTAACAAGAACTTTTCTTTAAAATTTAATTGCCAAAAATCCAAGTCTCCTAGGAAAATCAGAAAATTACAAATATTTCCATGACAGTTGAAGTATTATGCCAGTGGATTACCAGCATGATAACTGTTTTCATTTCGTACCAAAAAAAAAGAAATTGAGATGTAAAAGCAGATTGAGCAAAGCACCATCCAGCAAATCCTGCACTTAAATGATTGGCATTTTTTTGTTATTATTCGAGTAGGAATTACAAACATGTCCATGTGCACATATAAACTCGAATACTAATAAACATGCTTGTGCTTCCACTAAAGCATGGATATCTCAAGGTTATGCTTATGCAAAATTTTTGCACACATATGCCGTTTAGGCCACAGTTTAAGAATGCAAAACGGAAAAATGTTCTGAAATCCATTTGTCTGGCAATCTGCTCCATGCACCCTATTGCGACATACTCACCACATCATATTGCACAGCTTTAAACAGCAGAGAAGTTCTCAGTTAAGAACATTACAACACTCACCAATAAGAATTATTTTGCACTTTGCTCAGTAACCAAATATTTCAGCTTGCAGCGTGTGTTTTTCTAATTACATAATGCAGTTACGTACAAGTATATGCTCTTCATTTTGACCCGCAATTACAGGTACAATGCTTATATGAAGAGAATGGTCACTTTAAGTTTACTCACTCTAAAATGCACTCAAAAATTCAACACTCGTTAAATATTGTAGGCTTTCTTCCAACGCTTACATACAGTGTTGAAAGTACGAACTTTTATATTATATATTATATATTGTATCTAAGGAAACCAAGTGTTACTGAACTTAACAATTTGAGTTTATGTTTATACAATTTTGTCTATAAAGAGCCAATTTCTTCCACATAATATATATTGTAATTGGTATATCTATTTCAATATCTATACCACCATTTTTTTGATAACAGCAATATGCTTTTTTGCATTTTCAATGTTGGCATTCTTTTCATACCCTGAGCAGGATATATTAAGTTTGCCACGGAGTTTGTAACACCGAAAAGGAAACGTCGGAGATCCTATAAAATATATACATAAGTGATCAGCATGATGAGTTGAGTTGTTTTACACATGTCCGTTTGTCTGTCCGTCCGTCCGTCTGTATATATAGGAACTAATCTCTCAGTTTTTAAGATATCGATGTTAAATTAAGCGTTTAACCTTTTCTCACCAAGAAGCTGCTCATTTGTCGGAATGGCGAAGATTTTTCATTTGACGAGATCTCTTCATGGAAATTGGAACGAACTACTATCGAAAGCAATAATAAAATCTCCGAAGAAATTGTTTTGATCGAATCACTATAGCATATCGCTGTCATACAAACTGAATGATCGGAATCAAGTTCTTCCAAGGAACCTTTTGTATTTGTGAAGGGCATTATAGCTTCGGTGCAAACCAATTTAACGTTTGTTCTTGTTATTTATTTGTATTTTGTTTTCATTTACAGCACGCAATGTGTTTTGATTTTGTACTATATTCATCTCTCCTGTAAGTACTCGCTCAACAGAAATATTTATTTCCTCTACCTGCGCAAATAATGCGAGTATTAACCATTCCCAAATGATGTGACAGATTGCTGATTAAAAAAAATAAAATTTCTTTGCTCCTGTTGAGCCGGTCAGAGTACCGCTGTCACAAAAGTATAAACTTGCACTGCTAATAATCTTTAAATAAAATTACTTATACGCTGTTGTTGTTACAATTACAATTTATTATCCTTTTGAGTTTTTTTGTGTTTTTTAAGCTGCTCCGGCCGCTACAGATTTCACGGCAATTTATCATGTTTGTAAAAAAATTTAATAGCACATGGCTGCGGCATGTCGGTAAACCAAAGCAACGCGGAAGAAAGTTTTTTTTTTAAGTTTCCGAGAATTATAGGGCTTTACGCTAAAAAAATAAATATAACTGTTGTAACATGTAAGAACATTTTAGTTAACCTTAGTAACTATAAAGGCAAAAAGTTATTAATTAATAATCTAGCATATTAATCCTATTTCCATCCCGATTAGTTTTAGATGTTAGAAACAAAAGTTAGAATATACTTGTTCTCTTTGAAGCATGTGCATAAAAAAATTGATGAAATTTACTTAACAATGACAGAGCATATTAAAGCTTGCTGTGCAGAAACAGGAGGTCGCCATGGCGTATACGTAATTTCGCATGCGAAAAGAATTCGGATTGCCTTTCAGTTGCTCAATTGCAAGAAGAAAAAAAACACTTCCTGTATTTGAAATTCATGCAAATTAAATGAAGACAATCATATAAATTCACAAAAGCGTTGGCAAATGCATTTCCGTCAGCACATATTTATACTTTGCCATTATGTGCCTTATACATAAAAGCATTGCGCTATAAATTATAAGATCAGAGTAAAATATGAGTAAAAAGTTGTCAATTCAAGCTTTGCTACACTTTCCAGCAGTTGTTTCGCAAGCGTACACTTAATTTAAAGAAACAAACCCAAAAACAGTTGCATGTGAAAATATGCTTGGAATCATATGACATGTGCTTAAACATTACATGCCAACTCCTGCAGGCATCTTTCGAGCGTACTTGTATGAAAACTAAAAACATTTTCCGGTTTTCGAATGTATCAAACACACACACACATAACAGTTGAATACTTGTCTTAATGTGATTTATCAATAATGTTTCTGCCGTCTGCAGCTGAAAATTCGATTGTAAACTGCTCGACATTTGCAAATGTAGGTGCATGTCATGCGCGTTGCTTTTTCCTACGGGAAAAGTTACAAGTCAAATGGAGATGATTGAATGGATTTTACAAAAACCTTTTAAATTTAAAAATACCTTGATGGAATGTTCAAAATCAACAAAACAAACAAATGTTCGCATGAAGCTTCAACTTGAAGCTTTTTTATTTCAATAATTCCGAAATCTGTAATATATGCCTCCATTACATGTAGCTCGCTTTGAAATAATCAAAAAGCATATTTTCTGCTGTTCATGAATAAAAATAAGAAAAACTTCTTTTTTTTTTAATTCATGTATTCTTTTCAGTACAAAAAAAAATACTTAAAAATGTGAGGAAATTAAATTAAATTAAGTACAAAAATAATAAAAACAAGTCGAAAAAATTGTTCTTATTAAGTTATAAAGATATATGAGTCTCAAATTTGTTGTTCATCAAATTACCCGAAGGACTGCACTTTTGAATAAAAAAAAATATTAATATATACCCAATTCCTATGTAGTTTCCACTGCGGTCACTTTTTCGACCCACAATAAAAAGTGTATTACAATCACTACTTCAAACGAATGAAATCCAACTATTTATGTTCAATATCACTCCTCCCCTTATTTTTTTGAATTACAATAAATTTTTACAAAATATGTAAATTTCATAGTATTAATTTAAATATATTATAATTAAAAAAAAATGTTAGCAGAACAATAATTTTGCTTCAATGATTTGAAAAGAAACACAAACGGATGCTTGCGTAAAGGAAGGCGATAAAGCAAAGTTGTGTGAAAATCAACTTTGTAACTGACACTTTGCGGTAGCAAACGGTACACGGTACTAAACGTTGCAGTCAGTGCTTTTATAGCAAAAAAGTAAGCATTTTATAGATGTTGCACGTATTTCTCCATGCCACAACACATTTTTCATTTCTACCGTTTGCTTCGGTTTGCTTCTTCAGACGTTTACTTTGAAATTTATTATGCTTACTTTTTAGCGCACCACGTTGCAGTCTTTTTCTACGTAGTATTACTCTACTACTTGTAAGCGATTTTCATATTTGAAATTTTAAAGATTTACTCAACGCTTGACTAGCCTTTTATGCCATTATGTAATTAGTTAACACTGTTCTTGTTTCCTTCCGCGCTGAAGTGATTGACATCGATATTTGGTTATCCAGTCGTTGCGTTACGCAACAGCTCACAGTAAAACTAAAGTAATACATCTTTAACAAAATAAATTAAGAAGGGGTAAAATATTTAATCGAGATCAGAAGTGTCTTATGGAACATGCTTATATAAATAACCATAAAAGTATAGTCCATGGAATACATATATAGGTATTACCTGATTAACAGCAAGTTAACTATCATTACGCATTATTTCTGACAATTGCTAAAGCTGTAATAGCTTTAGGCACCTCTAATCTTTGGAGAACCACGAATCCATATTTATAAAAGAAATTTTTAAGCTTATAAATTTTAGAATTATATAATTTATCAATTTATCGACCTCATTTAAATTTGTTAGCTCAAATTCAACCAAATTTCAGTGACGTATACGACAGCGCATATTTTTCAACTGTGTAGTCAAATAGATTCAAATCTGCCCTTCCAGGCGGTCTGTGGCTATGAAACTAGGAATTTTGCTTTTAAGCCATTGCTGAGTGATTTTAGCCTTGTGTGCTGGAGTAGAATGTTGTTGGTAGATCCAGTGCTTTCCATCGAAGAGAGTATAGCTTAACCACCTAACTACGCTTTCTTTAATATTCTGCTTTTTAACTTTTGACCCTGTTTTATTCCCATTTTTACAGTAGTGAAGAAGTGTAACGCCTTTACAGTAGACTTTTCAACAAACCCTGCATCTGCAACATCTTTTCCCTTACGCAACTTCCTTTATTTCACAAATACGACGCTAAAGACTTGGAAAACCTTCTCAACCGCAAAAGTTACTTAAGAACATTATGTTATGCAACATGCAACCACCTAAGTTCATTAATTATATGCACAACTTGTTGCAGTCAGTGAAGCCATTAGCGTAAAAAGGGTGTGTGCTTTCGATAAGGGAAGGCTAAGCGATAGGGTGCTTAATAATTGGTAACTTCTGCTTCTTTCATCTGGAAAAGGGTACAATTAATACATAATTTTGTGCACAACGATATGAGTTGGAGGGTCATTTTATGTAAACATTGGATTAAGAAACAATTCACAAGGGCGAAAAGCCACTTTTATTAACCAATATTTACTAACTACTATTTTGCCTAATTTAATTTTAAACTCATTTATTCCAAGGCTTTGTAATTTAAAATAAACGCTTTGCTGATATCTTCACTTCACATGAAAAAATGTTCTTTCCCCTACACAACATGTACTCGTATAATTGGAATAATATCGCATACGAGTTCACTTAAGCGTGGTTACACTCATTCTACGAAGCAACGAGTCAAACTTCAAAGAAACCTAGCAATGCATAAAAAGGACTTACACGCATTTTCTGGTGTGAATGAAGGAATATTTTCGCTTTTTAACTGTAGGTGATGAATTCTAACATTTTATTTATTTACGAGGTTTGTTCAAAAATTATCACGAATTTTGTATTTATTAAGAAATTGTATATTTATTCATAAATATCTATTTTGTCCCCTTCAAAGCAATCACCCTTAGATATAATGCGCTTACGCTATTCGTGAAGTAGATATCGGTGAAGATCATCCAAAATTCGGATAACTTTCTGATAAAAACCTCGTATTTGGCCAAATATAACACATTAATGGTGCGCAGACTTGCTCACCTGGGTTTTTTTTTGTTCCCAAAACTGAAGAGGTCCATGAAAGGACGGCGCTACGCTACGATCGATTAGATAAACACTGTATTGAATGAGGAGTTGAACAAGATCACAAAAAATTACTTTCTTAAGTGCTTTGAGGATATTTTTAGGTATTTAAAAAATTAACATGAAGAAATTCAACCATAATTTTAAAATATTTTCATATACTTGTACATACCACTACATCAATATATAATTTGATACTTAAATATGTTTCATTGCTTTGTGTGATATTTTATAATTATAGAAGTACTTACATTCATAACAGCCATTAAATAACGGATTTTTTAGATTATATTAAAAGGCTTGAGTAATACTAAATAAAAAATTTATTTATAAAAAATATTAATTAAAAAATGTAATGTCCAATTGTGCGTCTGCTTAAATGGAATGCATTTCGTAAAGGGTCGCCATGACGGCTGATGAACATGAGCAACTAGGGCATATGCTTAGTTGCTGAAAATGTAAATTGCTCACAATTGACTCTGCGTTATGTCTGCTTATACAATTTTTGAGCTAAACCCGCCCATTATAGTATTTACATGCAGACTGAAGTAATGGAAAAGCGATGTAGCTGCGAATCGCTTAAAAAGTTTCGTAACATAAATGCAAAATTGTGAACTAGCAACTGTATTTTTAAATGTATACCTAATTTGATGTGCAGCTTTTTGTTGTTTTTAACAAATTCTGAATCTTTAGAATATATACTGGATGTTATATATGCGTATGAGTATGTAAAATTAAAAGAATTGTGATAAAAACTCGTCTTTCGCTTTCTTATACAGCCTTTATGTGATTAAGTCATTTAGCAGTCGTGTCGCCAGCTGCGGAATATTTGCGCAATAAGTCGTCATCTACTTGTTTGCGTCCTTTACATCGTTGAGGAAGCGTGAGTGTGAGAAACCGTTTTAAAGCGGGTTTGCTCTAAGAAATTGCTTTAATTCGCTTATCTGCTAATTGCAAGACTACTTGTTTGCAAGAAAAGATTTCGGCTAACTCATATATTGTATCTTCGTTAATATGTTAGAGTAATTTAATTCTTTTACCAGATATAATATTCACAGAAGCAAAAAATATAGAAGGAAATAATAATATGGAGATAATTTCTTATCTTATTTAGAACAAAAATATTAAATTATATAAAAGTGCTCCAATAGAGTATATATGCAAATATAATATATCGATAACATGGACAGTACACGATTTTAAGAAGTTAAAATTAAATTCAAATGAAAATATATTAACTAAAGCGTCTAACGATATGTAGCGAAATTTCGTAAAAGACAAAAAAACGTATTTTTGAAAAATGCAAGAGTACAAAAAATGGCTTTTCTATTGACATTTTTTATTTGCCAATTGCTCAGCTGGCATCTGCTAACAAATAAATGAACGAGAAACGAATGCTTGCCTGGCCAAATGTAGCGGCGGCTATTTTATGCATTTGTATGTGTGCGTTGATGCCACAATCGTACACAAGTGTAAATACTAACAACATTTTAGTTGCAAACGCAGTTCGGTTGCCTTGAATAACAATACTTTTTCTGTCAGTTTTCGCTTTCACTACAAAAACATGCAACATTCCATAGAAACATTCATACTAGTAAACTCTTTCATAGATTAGCAATGAATGTGTGTGTCTGCGCTTGTATGTGCTTGGCAACATGCACGTAGGCGTACATCAAACTCACCACTGGTGCTATGAAATGATGATAAACTAACTTTAAATGGCATAAAGTCAGTTATAATGGCCAATGTTGTGCAGACCTGTCGCACACTGGGTGCATGAGAAATCAATTTGGATTTTGATTTGTTGGTTGGTGGCGACTGAGTTACGTATTGTATATACTATTACACAAAACTACTATACTATACACCAAACTAAAAGGTATTAGGAGCCATTTTATTAAAGTTTGGTAAGGAAATTTATTTTTACAATAATTTCGTTCCTGTGATTTTCATATTCTAATAAAAGAAACAAAGGTATAACACCTGCAACATTAAGAACAAACATACCTATATGAGTTAGGTGTATGCTGGTTTTTGGAACATCATTGTTTTTTTTTTGTTTTTGGTTTGCTGTATTTGAACTCTCATCACTTTGTAAAGCTCTTATCTGTTCTAAAACAACCAACCGCTTGCCTAACTGTTTTCTGCTATCTTTCATTTGTCCCAGCACATCACAACTGTAAATTAAATTACAAACACTTCAGATTTCCGGTTTACGAAAGAGCAAATTCCACAGAAGCACTTACGCAAGTCGAAATTATTGCACTTGCTTTTGCAAATTGCCATAGTAATGCATAGTTAAGTGTGGCATAGGTCGTTCCAACGTTGCCACTCCGAAGACTGCACTAACTATAGCAATTTGTGGGTATGTAAGTTTGCACAAATGTTAGCAGATGTTTAAATTTGCTTTGCATGCGGCAGCATAAAATTGTCGTTTCATTTGCAAGCGTGTGAGTGCAGCGAATTTGCCACTCATGCATGCTAGCATCCTGAATCAGGTATTAAAATGTTTTCACTGGCGCGCTTTAGTGCAGCATGTTGAACATGTTCTTGTTGTTGCACGCAGGGTTAAGCCTCAAATTGCCAGTATACACATGCCAACTCTTCGAAGGGGAGGCTTGTATGTTTAAGGAAACGCACACCTGTTTGAAGGCAGCGTCAAATGGGAATCAGAGAGCGATCTGCAGAGCCGTCAAGCAAATGGGGGAATTCTGTAGGCAAATGCTTTTATAAATAGCCTACGTGTTGAAGAGCAAAGAAACATTCAACTAGATTCTCAAAATTCTATATTTTCCATTACTCTAAAACATTAAAAAGTATTATCAACAGTTCAGTTCAGTATTTTTGAATGAATAGCTGCGTTAGTAAACAAAGCCTGAATTCGAAGTAGCACTTCAACATTGTTGGCCATTTGTTCTCAAACTGTTACCAGAAACGCACAGCCTTTGGAGCTTCAACAGCATCCCATTTACTTTGGTTTTCAGAGGCGGCAACTCTTCCAATAAATTTCTTAAAGTAAAAAATAAATTATTTGACACGTCTACATGGACAGTTTTGATGCCGTTATTGTTGCGAGGTCTGGTAGCAGCTAAAATATACAACATAAAATTAATGTGCCCAATTGTGTGACAATTTTGAATTTATTTTTATTCATGTTTATGTTTGCTATTTGATTCCATCTTTTGAATCCGACTGTAAGTGTTGTTGCTGTTATTAGGAAAATTATACATGAAGCTGAATCTCAATGCCAAAGGCTTTGTAACATTTGACTGAGGATGGACTTATATTTCATTACGATACCTGTTTCATTGAATTTATAGCTGCTAAAAATTTAGTATGCCAAATTAAAGTAAAGCAATTAAATATTTATATGACACTATAATAATTCCAATTTATTTATAGTACTTATGACTGTTTTGTCAAAACTGTGCACATTTTTTTTCTTTTGCAGATCATTTATTATTGAAAGCTATTAAGATAGTAAATTTCTCAAAGAAAAAAATTACACGATTTCATATTATGAGATTTCGAAAATTTTGCGTAAGATTTTGAGGTAAGTAGAGTTAGTTTGAATTGTCTTCATTTTCTGCGGTTTAACTAAATGTAAATGATCTCTATATCTTGAACAGGAGCAGAGACCACAGACCCTACAAAACGTATATCTAAATAATATAACATGTGCGTCTATAAGCCTGTACATAAGGAAAACTAAATACATTCTTATTAAAAAATAGAATTTCGTACAAAAACTTGAATTTGATATTCTATTATGTTTCAATTTAAAAAAAAAATATATATATACATTAATTTGAACTTCAAATTGTCAAAATAATTTCTCATAAAGAGTTATACAATCGCTAAATACTTGTAATAATACTATTTTACGTAAGCCGTTTATTCAATATTAACTTCAATTTTAAAATTTTATAAAAATATAGAAGTTTGACAACAATTATATGTTTATGAAAGGAAGCTGAACAAAGCTAAGGAACCAGATATTAAAATGATAAATTCCAGTCACAAAAAATTCAGAGTTTAGTATTATTATTTGGAATTACTTGTTTTGGTGAGAATACACCTACTATAGTGTAAACAGTATTTCCTTTACTCTATTCTATTATTCTATTCCAGAAAGCAGAATACACTGTGAGTAGCATCATAAAATAGCAATGTAAATTTAGCCGCATTCTCATGAACACCAACAAAGCTTAATAACAAGGCATCACCACTCACCACACATATATAATATTTGTTGTTTTTATTACCAAACATATACGCACCAATGAATGTAAACATGTATGTGTGTTTGCACATAAATTTCCAAAATCAGCAAAATAAGTAGCAGTTATAAATATGTCCAGCAATAACAACAAAATAAAACATGTGTTGCCGGTTTTGGGCGATGGAACAAATTGCTAATTCTCTACGCATTTTATATAGATGGGTATGTATATATATATATATATATATAGTGAGATGTGTGCAATAAACGGCGAGCATATTTATTAACCTTTTAAACGAATATTCACACTTGGCTAAATAGAAGATGCGGGTCACCGCTTCGCAAGACCCGTAACGCACCGTGGGTGGTCAAGGTTGAGTGGGCGGCGCACATCACGCCTGTAAATTTATTGTAATATAATAGATAATCGGAAGATTTTGACGAAGTGAAAATGAATTATGGAAAGCGTATGTGTGCGTTTATGAAATGCAATAATTTATGATTATTAAATGTGCTTTTGTGTTTATTTTGTCGCTCTCAATGCTTTCGTAAATCAAGGGGCATTGTGCGCTACAAAAATTTGAGCGACCAAGGGGAAGCATAGATCAAAGATGCTGAGATTATAAATCGTACTAAAAATAAGAAACATTAACTGTCTTCATCAGTTTATTATTAGTAGCTTGTGTGAATAAATACAAAAGAGGGTTTTCTAAAAGGGTACACATGATTGCTAAGTGTCGTTTCGGCCATTTTTAATATGTCATGATCTGTAATATATTTTTCATTGTATTCAGTAATGGTTACTATTTTATCTTAGAAAGATACAACGCAAGAACAACTTTTACAAATTATTAAATTTTATTATCAAAACAATCGCTCTCTACTTGCTACTTTTTGTGTGCTTTCACCTTCTCCGATGAGACTCACGTTCATCTGAATGGTGCGGCAAATAAACAAAACTGTCGATTCTGGTGCAAGGAAAATCCAAAAATTATTCATCAAAATTGACATTTTAGTGTAGTTTTTGGTCTGGTAGAGTCATCGGTCCGCAGTTCTTTGGAAATAAAGCTGGTAACATCGTTACTGTCAATGAAGAGCGGTAGAGAAATAGATCGATGCTAATCAACTTTTTATGGCCGCAATTGGAAGAAGTTGATCTTCTACAACATCTGGTTTCAACAAGACGCTAAATGACACACAGCACGTGCAATAATGTGTTTTTTTTTTCGAAAAGAACATATCGCTCTTATTGTAAAACCCTTTTATATTCTTCTTATTGCTGCTTGCACACTCACATATATACGTTTAATTTTAAAGAAAAAACAAAAGTACTCATGAGTGATTTGCTCTTCATTAAAAGACTACTGCTTTAATCGTTCGCACCATCATTTCTGTCCACATCTATTAACATCTGCTACAGATATTGTAAATAAAATACAAGCACAGAAGCAAGTTGCATGCGATTGGGTCCTTGGTCTTTTGGAGCCAGCGTGTTAATACCGATTTAATTGGCACAATCCGTTTAAAACAAATGTAATTTATAATATGGCAAGTTTTTAATTAAAATGCTCATATGTTGCCATGCCATGGTGCAGTACAAACAAGCATATGCAGTTATATGCCAATCCATCCGAGTTTTTAATGGTCTTAGCCTTTATGAGCAATAGCGGATGTAATATATAACTATATTTATATGCACATGGTCCTCAATTATTGTTGTACACTGACTTAATGTAAATATTTGTAAAACCAACAGCATTGACATTACTTTTGTTCGAAAAACAATTACATACGACATTCTGAGCAGACTGCCCACAAGTGATGAATCATCATCTGTAGTTGTACAACAAAATATGAT
The DNA here is from genome assembly GCF_042242935.1 of Bactrocera oleae. Taxonomy (NCBI): domain Eukaryota; kingdom Metazoa; phylum Arthropoda; class Insecta; order Diptera; family Tephritidae; genus Bactrocera; species Bactrocera oleae. Next base: position 71,003,276 of record NC_091538.1, read on the forward strand.
TACATGTACATAAATTGTGTATTTTAAACTGGAACTATTTATGCAGGTAACTTAAAATTTCACAGAAATTTGTAAATGCTTAATAAGCGAATGGATCCTTAATTTCAATAAACTGCTTTAAAGACCAGATCGATAATTTTTCAAACCAAAAGTATCTTGGCAGCATGTAACCCATTGAAAAAAGGAAAACAAACAACAAAAATTAAAGCAAAATAATTTAGGGGCTATACGAGGTCGAGAACTGGAATGACAAAGCGGTGGTAAAGTTTTTAAGGATAAAACGGTTTGTCTCAAAATCGGGAAGTTTACAAGTCCTAGGGGAAATAGTGAAATGGCAAAGTCATCGATAATATAAAGATCTACAACTTTTCGGCTAACACTTTTTTCACATAACCTGAAAAATTAAAAAAATTACCCCACTAGAGAATATTTGAAATTAACGCAGCTGATTAGAAATTTAATTGTTGCCCCACAAATTAAAATTAAAATTTGAGTCCCAACATATTTGCTTTGACATGCTATTATTTAGAGGATTGTATCATTTCCTACTTTATTTTCTATTCTCTAAATTCCCATACAAATGTTGATACTGTGACAAAGCTTAATAAAAGATATTATTATTAGCAGTAATAAGATATTATCAATAGAGCCGAATAGTGTGTTTCAATGAAATGTTATTGCCGACCAAAAAATGTACGCAAAATGTTTGTCAAGTGTGTACTGCCTAAGCTGCAAAGCCTTAAATGAAATAATGGAGGGCGTGTTGGGACTCAAAATGGGATAATGATGAAAAAGGACATTGTAGTCAAGTGCCAACGACATATTCATATAAACTGAAAGCGCTCGCTGCAACCGCAGGCACACGTTCTACGACAACAGTCATATACACAATAGTATATGTATGCCTATTATGCGTATTGGATTTAGTTTTCTAATATATAAATAATAAATTAAAAACATATGTACGCAGCGTTGCTTGTTTGCCCTATGTGGGCTACAAACTTACTTTATGCTTTATATTATTGACAAGTGCGGAATTTCCATAACACATATTTCCATATAGATTTCCATTGGGAAACGGTATTGTAGTCAAAATAATGTCCGATGGTACAACTAAGTGGTAAGTGTTTATTCTGGAGATGAATGCAGACATTTGTGCAGTTGACAATGCAGTTTTTAATATTTCTCATTCATTTTTAAATTACTTATGGTACATAAATTTTCATATGCAAAATATGTTCTAGTATGTGTGTATGCTCATATGCATCACGAGTGTGAAGTTTCAATTTTAATTACCAGTACTGGAATAACTAAACTCCAATGGGGTATTAGTTTGAGTGGAGTATAAAGTATTTCTTTCAGAGGAGAGCTAAGTATTTGCATATATGTGTGTCGGTGATAGTATTGCAATTGCCATCTGCTGCCAATGTTGTAATGAATAAGGACATTAGGAAGAAAGGTGCTTTCGACAGACTTCTCCTTTTCGTACAACGCAACAAACAACCAGCCGCTAAAGCAAACATACTCTTATTTTAGGTAAACGATCCCTACTCGTACACAAGATAGTGCATAAAATGGACCTCAACATGCGGATGAATAAAATATTGCAAATAAAATCTGCGAGAAGCTGTGCTTTCGTGTTTGTCATTTAATTTCCGTGGCTTCTTGGGCACGTAAGAAACTACAATATTATTATATATTCTTGATGTTGGAAGTGAAAGACACTTAGTGAGTTTTCCAATTGAGGACACAAAAAATTTCATGTGAGAATGAAATTTTTTGTGTCCTCAATTGAAAAACTAATTTCACAGTTTTTATTCAGCTAATGACTGTTGAAAAAACCGTAAATTATTACTTTAATAAAGATAGTTTGAAAATCTAAGCTAAGAGCTTGATACTACCCAGTTTTTTGATAACTTATACCTAAAAGACTTCTTTGTCCTTCAGACTTCGACTTTTCATCAAAACCGGATGTAATCGAACCATAAATACTTGTGAATATCAGGCAAAATGTGTACCGATTGGTACTTCATTAAAAATTTGAGAGTCTTCTCAAAACTATATTCTCCCTCAACGTTAACATTTTAGAAAAAAATAAAAATAACTAAACTTTACATCGCACTACGGATTTGGGATAATTAATGTTTTGTCTTGCATTTCCTATACGTAGTTGCATGCAACACAAAGTATCAAATCAAATGAGAAACAAAGCTAACTGGAAAACTTTACACTTGTTTTCCGGATGAAATCTATGCACTTCTGTTTGCAGTATTAATTATTAGAAACAGAAACACAAGCACCCCCCTACGAGGCAAAATTCCGTACATATGAATATATCTGCTTGTTAGTACCACAATTTATTTATATTATTCCTAACGTTGCACAGACACTAAAAATGATGGAATTCAATTAAATTTTCAGTTGAAGTGAACAAGAGTTGCATTTGCTGCAAGCACTTTAGGTGCACAAACTACGAGGGTAAAGTTGTGGAAACGCGTAAGCGAGAGAAAGCAACTCACAAGTGACTTCAGCAAGTTTCACCATTAAAAGCACAAGCAAGGGATATACAAATTAAATTGACTATTTTTGCTTGGTGTAAAGAAATCAAAAGTGACTGCTTCCCTTCTATATTTTTATTACTAAGCTACTAAGATGGATATATGATGTCTGTGACTCGTTATTAACTTTATAGTTACATTTCACAAATTTCTTCATATTGCAATATGCGAAAGAAATTAAAATTTGAGATATATGTGAAATTATGCAGGAAATTATGGAAGGAGAAAACAATTATCTGGGAGAATGTTGCCCGAGTGAAACGAAAATGAGAGTATAGTGGAAGTGGCACAAAAAAATTTAAATATATTGCAATGCATTGCATATTTATGATATTCCAACCATTTTGCTAATTTCATATACGATAGCCAAATTTAATCAAATTTAAGAGTTTATGCCAGCTTGCTAACTAACCACAACACACTCGCATAGTTCTCAGAGCACACCAGAGATTCATAATGCGCTGACGCTAAGCAATCGACGTTAGGCTATTTAATTAACTCAGGGCAGCACAAGTGCATCGATGATGCTCAAGCAGACACATATATATGCATATTATTACTTAGTCATGAAATGTTGGTTTATCCGTTCCTTCCTCCGTTGTCCGCGCTTTCACGTATTGTAGTTTCGTGGATGGGTTTACAAGTGTGGCCATAGCAGTTAATAATTAATGACATTAATTGAGAAATATCACGACTTTCAAGACACTTGCGTGATCGTCCACAAGCATATGTAAACAAATAAACCTATTCTTAATTAATACATAAGTGAGCGTACTGTGGTACATAAGACCTATAAGAAATAAATAAAAATTGTATTGTATTGACTGTAATTGTCTAAGTGATTTTGATCGAGCACAGTTCTTTCGAGTCGAACTAGTTTAGACTTTGCCTTTTTGTTGGAATTTCTTTCTACTGTAGCACAACAATCCCCGTCAGTTTTAAAAGGAGTAGAATTTTTGCAACAAAGAAGTTGAGTGCGTGTTCAGCTTAACCTTTTGCTCTCAATATGCATAACATATATTAACCTCACTTTAATGTAGTCTTACCGTAGCGATAAGTTGAAATCAACATGTTCACAATCAGCGTTGCAAATAATGCATTAAACAAGAAAAAACGTTAACTTCGGTTGCACCCAAGCTATAATACCCTTCACAGCTACAAAAGTTTCTTACAATAACTTGATTCCGATCTAATTTTGTGAATATACCTCGTCAAATAAAAAAGTTTTCCATGCAAGCACTTTACTCCCATCGTTCAGTTAATCTGGCTATATGCTAAAGTGACCCGATATCGGCCGTTCCGACAAATGTATAGCTTATTGAGAAAAAAGCAGGTGAAAATTTTCAGATCTTTCTTTAAAAAACTGAGGGACTAGTTCGCGTATATACAGACGGCCGGACGGACGGACATACAGACGGACAAGGCTAAATGAACTCAGCTCATCCTGCTGATCATTTATGTATATATTTTATAGGGTCTCCGACGTTTCCATCCAGTGGCAAACTTAATATACCCTGTTCAGGGTATAAAAGTAATTTAACTAACATTTGTATTAAATTTTTTTTGTATTTTGTAATCTCAATTACGGGATTTTAGAATTAACATATTTTCGCGTTTTTGTACTTCTTTCAATTTAAATATAAAATTTTTAATTTTTAATCCCAAGCATCTTGGATTAAAATTTAAAAATAAAATATTTAACATCGGGAATAAAAAGTGAAAATTTAATTTTTCATTCAAAATGTTGCAATTAAAAAATTCGCAACCCTGTTTACAATACATAAAATTCATGTATTAACAAAAATATTACAAACTCTATATAACATCCCCACACATTTCATATTCTTTCGTGACTTATATCGCTTTCGTGCATGTTTCTTTTTCCGCTTCTTCTTATTTATTATATTTTTAAATATTTTTTCTATCATGCTACAAAATTTTACAAATCGCCCTTATCCCCTGAAATGGTGACAATGTTGTAGCAACTACTAAAGCGGTAAATGAATATAATAAATAAATAAATTTCATACGCAGACAATATTTCTAACAATCAAAGGTATAAAAAATAGAAATCACATGTGTCTGTTCCACGCTACCAAATCTAAGCGACACTTATTTAAATTTATTCCATAAAATAAAAGGAAACAAGTAAATTTGAGTTTGTTTGATTTCCACATTGTAAAAAATACCATTTGGTAAATTTTAAATACGTCTTATTCAAGTTATTTACTATATCATGATGAATTCAGCATTTTTGTTGTTTTATGAACTATGCTATAATATCAACTTCCTAAGTGGTTTATAGTTCATTCTACAGAATTCTGAATTTTAAAAATTACTAATGAAGCTACTCTACAGGGACGATTGCTACGTGGCTTTTCCTTTAAATAATTCTTCTTTTTACAGTTTGCGCTATTATTTTGTGGAATAATAGTATATTTGATGATTTTGGTGGGAAAAAATAGGGAGGTATTGAAGGAAATTTTTTCTATAATTTTTAAGCCTCACTCAGAATTTGAAACCACGATCCTTCGAGATATGTCAAATGTAATAGTTTGCTACAACTGAGAAAATATTTATCTTCACCGGGTTATCTGATGATCTTTCGTGCAATTCAATTCAAATATTTCACGAAGTAAGTAATCACATTAATATTTGACTACAATAATAACAATAATGGTAAAAAGAGATTTTTTAAAATTATAATTAAATTAAATTCACTCGAAAATAATTTTAGTATTGTATTTTATGCTTGTCTTCTCCGAATGTGCACTCACTGAATTCATTTTGAAATAATTCATAAATTAAATTTCAAACACTTCATTTAAGCATGTCTGACATTTGAGCACAAAGCGCAGCATATGTCAGCGATGCATTCAACTAGTGCATGGAATCATGAAAAATTATTGAATTGTTTGCAATTGCTTAATACCAATAACAGTAAACCGGCAATATGTGTGCAATAAATTGAACTTTCACTTTGTAATAGTATTGCAAAATATATATATAACGCATTTGCTGCATAATTTAGCATAGATTTAGGGGCTTGACTGCATAAAAGTACATATTCGCACAAAAAGCAATTGACAACGAGGAGGCATTTCGCATACATGCATTTTTGCATAAACAGAGAAGAGTATTTATAAAATATAGTAATTTTAATTTAAAAATATTTCATGGAATTCAATTGTATAATTTTAACTAATTGAAAATAAATTGTTCTGTCATTAACATTTTGTTACATTGATAGATTCATATTTTGTGACACCCGATAATTACACTTTTTGTTATTCAATTAATATGTTTATTGTGTTTTATGGAATTTCTATATTCTATAAAAATTCATAAACACTTTGTATGACTATAACTAACACACACACACATTTTATACTTCATATGCGATCAGAAGAAATGTTCGCTTCAGTGAATTATGAACAAGCATATCTGTTGAGGTCCAAAAGTGAGGTTAAAATATATCAAAATAGAACCGAACGGCAAATATTGAATTTTTCTCCCGTAATCAGTTTTTTGTTACATCGGTCGCAAAAGGGACCAAGAAAACCAACCTAAAGATAGAGTAGTAATTAGTCACTTCTTAGTATCTCATATCTTTAGTACCAACTCATTAAGCGCTGGGCCTAAACTGCATTAATGAGTGCTTGTAAAAAGTTGTCCGCATTTGTTCGAGAAGAGTTGAAAAGTGCAAAATATGATTTTTTTCCTAATTTTCTCGTCCCTTGGCCACACCATCTACATATATGCTCTGCGGCAAGTTTTAATAATTCACCGCCGCTAGCTTGTAGCTCGTAATATACCGTGTGGTTTGGACAGCGCAACATAAACCTAAATGTGTGTGTATATGTGTGTAGTTGTCGAAAAGTTTTTTAATCATGTGCTAACCGCGAGCAAAGCTGCTTAAGCCTGAAAGTGAGAGAATAGGAAAATGTTTATGGCAGAGCCGAAACCACAGCAAGAACCGCACTGCCAACAACATAACCTCATCACATGACCGCAGGGACAACAGCAGCAACAGATGAACCAAATATTTTTGAGCAGCCACAAATGTTGCCACACAAATAGTTCTCCACCACACATACATAGCCATACGTACATATATAACTTTCATAAAAAACTGTGCAACTTTTGCATCTTATTTTAAATTATTTATTTAATGACATGCTTTCCCTCTCGTGATATTTACCGCAATTTTGTAGTCTGTTGCAGATAATTTGCTTCCATCTGATCTGATATATCTTACTGACTTAAATGTATATTTTCAAAATGTGGCTTCTAAAAAGGTGCATTACTATGCTAATGAGCCAGATTGTGTACCTAATAACTCTTCCAGACTTACTAACAGTTTTAGATTTAGCCTCATTTAAAAATTGTCAGTATGAATCAATTGTTGTTGTTTTCAGCTCTGCAGCGAAATCGCATGCAAAATATCAATGCAACGAAGCAAATCCAGATGGATGATGGATGGTTTTGTGAAGCCTACGGCAGAATAATAACGGTTGGAACTGGTCGCAATGCCATACAATCAAATATTTCGCAAATTTACTGAAAATTGCTAGGAAAATATGCGTTGAAGCATGAAAATCTGCCCACAACTGTTTACTATGGCAAAACACCAAAACAGAAATAACGGCGCAAACATATGCGTTAACGCAACCGTTGAGCGCAAATAGAGCCAATAATATACGCCACAAAAATATTTCGCTTAACACATTTTTGGATCGTTATATGATTCATACCACTCACCGACAACACCAATGGTGCAATTCACGACAGGCATCCTTTCAACTAAGTCAACTCTTTTAAAGATTTATTTATTATTTATAATAAATTACAAAAATTATTTGTGGTTGCCTCACATCTCTAATTTTTGCATATGCATACTACTTGTATAAACGAAAATATTTATGGAATAAACCATTTAGATTTTTTTTTGTAGAGTGCTAAATTTTGTATTCGAGTATCGACTTTTTAAAGTTATAAGCTTATTTACTTAATGAAAAAGATCAACAAATTCAAAAACATTATAAAATTATCTTGCTTTAGCCACGGTCTTAATTTGAAATAAACAGCTTGTTTACGTTGATTATTTTTCTTAAAGTAAAAACTAAAGTTTCAGCAGACGTGAGCAAAATAAAATCAACTTAGGCATTATATAATTTTTTTTATTCGATTGTACTACTACCGCATAAGCAAGCACAAAGCAATATATAACGAAATAAAAACGAAATAACTCAAATAAATTGCTTGTAATCTTTAATATGCAGTGTGGTTTAAAAATCTAGCAGCAGCATTTGCAGGCGTGTTTGCACACAACGTTATTTATGTTCGTGAACTCTTACGTAAACGATTTCCCACAGCCGTTTTGCGTAATAAATTGTGTCAATCCGCTTAAAATTGCTGCTTTTGTCACATCGATAGAAATTGAGGACTCCAATTATCTTTCCAGTTTAGCTGATTTCATTTCATTTTATTGTTATGCGTATAAATGAATAACATCAAGCGTATAAATTTTACAGAATTCGATGAGAGAGGCTTAGGCGTTTATGGAATAAATTAAGAATGTGAAGAATAAAATAATCCAGTAGACATAAAGTAAACATAATTTTGCTACAACAAATTAATGCAAATAATATCTTACTCATGACCTGAAAGACACTCGTTTGTAAAATAATCTCATTATCTTAATTTTCGGCTTATACACAAACATTTTTATGATACTGTCTTAGTTTTGAAAAATTTCCTTCATTAAATTCATTAAAGACTCAAAACTATATATTCATCCGCAACACGTGTAAGCTCATTAATATATGTATGTATATTAAGATTCATTGAAGTAAAATTCATTATTTTATAGCATACGTTCCTCAGCGTCTTTGCGACATTAATCTGATTGTGTTTACCATTTGTATATACCATTGAAAATCGTCTATTTGAAGTGAGAAGTTGAACGAAGAAATGTTGAAAATTTTTTGTATGGTACTTATTTCTTGAAGAAAATTTTTAATTTCCATTACAGATTGATTGAAATTCTTACTTTGGCCCCACCACTTGAAATTTACACAAGCATGAACTGAAAACCTGTCGAAAACACTTAACACTCTCATGCTATTTGCAAATTAAGCCAAATTCAAGTACTTAAATATAAAAAGACATACTTTCTCTCTCATAGTAAATTACAACTGCCACGTTAAAGCATATTTAAGTACATACTTTAAGTCACAAGAATTTGCGTGTGCAAAAATAGTATGTAGATTGGAAGTTGATTATAAAAGTTCTCAAATTTTTTCTCAAAGTTTAAAATAAAATAAAATTATATCGTTTCTACTTTTAGAACTAAAAATTAAGTTTTGTAGTTTGGCTTCAGTCCTTTATATCACATATCTTAATTCGTTTACGTCAGCGTTATTGAATTTATTATAACTTTTGGACAACAACCGAAGCAGCTGAAAAAATAAAACTATAATAAAAAAATAATGAAAAATGCTAGAAAAAAGCTTAGACTTTTAACAAATTTATTTCTAGCATTCAGCAAGTCAATTTTACTGAGCTAGAGGGAAAATGGCATAAAATGCATAAAATATTTTGAAAGGAGCACGAAAAAACATCGAAAAAGCTGAACATGAAAGCAGTAATTATTGAAACCGTTACGACACTATAATAAAAAATAAAGCTGACATTAAGCCTTGAACAGAGGAAAGAACAATTTCTCTAAAACTAGCAAAAATTCGGTTGTACTGTAAAATGAGATTGGCTGTTTTGCGAAGAAATGTGCAACAAAAAGTATACAAATTAATATAAAAAGCGGAAAGTAATACGAGTAGCAACAAAATAAGCCATCCATAACACAAAAAGGTAATTCTAAGTAATAAGATTATACTATTGGCGACGCACCCAGGCCAATAGGAGGCCCATTGTGATACCACCGGGACTAATGTTCCCTCACTCTGTTGTCTTTTCTATGAAACACCCAGTGCTTCAGTGCAAATAGTTTTATTTGTGCAACCGTCGTCCACCCTCTACCGATAGTTGTGATTCTTTTCCTTACGTTTGGATAGAAGATGTTTTATAGTCTCCTCTTCTTCCACCTCCTGACAACCGTGAAAAAAATTTTTTAAATCAAAACGGAGAGTAAACCATTATACCGTTAAACATGAGTATATTTTGTTGCGAATTCAAATTACTCTTCAAAGAAATAAGATAGTCTGAGAGTTTTTTTCTATTTATTTATGGATTGGTACACTAGCTTAAATAAATACACAAAATAACTAATCTTTAAATGTGGCAAGTACTTGAAAACTAAAATGACGGAATAAATGAACCACTTTCCGCATTAAAGAAGCAGAAATTACCAACTAACTATAAGAGCATGTGTAAAGTAGCAGTCTATCACTCCACTTTACAACTCACACATGCACTTATAAACACGTTTAAAAATCATTCTTAAAAGTTAAGGATGTGTGGTTGTCTGCGAGGGGGGCAACTAGTCTTGCACACGCCCCTTTCTTGCAAATAGCTTCACTAAGTGAAATAAGACATGTATATGTTAAGTGGTCTTTAGTTGTTGCATGTTGCTCTAGGTAGCACAAGTTGTTGATAGCGTTGCACAACATAATGGTCTTAAGTGACTTTTGCGGTTGACAAGGCTTGCCAAGTGCTTAGCGTAATACTTGTAAGTTAAAAGAAGTTGCATAAGCGAATTGATGTTGCAGGTGTCGGTTTAATTGAAACGAAAATAGAGTTTAAGTCAAAGTAGAAGGCAACTGTAGAATTTAAACAAAAAAAATCTTGAATGAACATTTTTATATAAGTTACAATTTATATATTGAATTTCGATTATATACTGGAAAAAATAAAAGAAGGAAAATGCAAAGAAGGTAAGAAAGACTGCAAGGAGGACTCCAAACAAAACGACTGAAAAAGCAATTTGAAACAGACGGTGATAAATGTGTTTTTGGCATGGAGAAATATCATCAATAAAGAGCTGACTTTGTTTCTATTAAAGCACTGATTCTAACATTTAGTAACATGACTCCTACATGCCCTGCAAGTAAGTGACGTGTTTTTGGTACTTTACTTTACAAAAGCGTTTTTCTGTATTATTTAGCAGATCACTATTCATAGAAAATTTTGAAAGAGCTGTACCGTGGTAATTCAAGTACAGCGGTTTGTTTGATTTTGACAGCTTAGTGAGGTGTATGGTTTTATTATCAATTTAGTTCTGTCATATAAAGCAACACAAATCTAATTTATTTCATGACTTCTGTTTCTTGAATAGATTTTGCTCAACTCTCGATCATTGTATTCAGCATTATTAAAGTTTTTGCTATTGAGATTTCTATTCCTCCATTCAACGCAGTAAATAAGTTGTAAACTGAATATATAATAGAAAATGATAAACCACATCTGCAGAGAAACTAACTTATTTTTTTGTTGCAAGACACTAAATTCAATTTTCCACCATAAAATGTCGTCAGCGATTTAACGGTTAAGTGGCGCTAGTAGACAAAATGTTGGAGTGCGTAGAAAAATGAAAAAGCAGCACTACTTGAACATCGCTTGAATTGCCATTTAATGGACCGGAAGTTAGGTATTATTGATTCTTTTAATGCTTGCCACAAACTGCCGCATAAGTGGAAGCAATGAAATAGACAAAATAATTACGTTTGGCGATAAGAAAAGATGGAGCGATATTATAGGCAAAGCATCACAATGTTGCCAAGTTCTATTTTCAAAGAAAAATACACTTCTACATATACAAAGAAGAAATAAATATGCAAAACTTGGTACTAATGTTGCTTACGAGCAAATATGCGTTAGTACTTGCTACTTTCGAAGATTTTACATTTATAAAATTTTAAAGAACTATTGGCAATATTCAACAAGTTGAACTCTAAAATTCTAATACAAGTAAATGTAATTTAATATTTTTTCAAAAAGATATTTATGTATATACATTTGAAAAATGCTCGTTGAAAATAAAATAACTATTTAAATTCGTTACATTCCACTACAGAAACTTTAACTCAACAAAACTGTTTTCTTTTTTTTTGTGAAATATTCTTTGCAAAAACTAACTGGCGGGTATTAAATATTGTTACATAATACATACATAGCACAATTAGTAAAAATAAACAGGCTATTAAAACACTTGATGCTGACTAACCTCGAGTTTTGTTAAATTTAACCCGCAATCTGAATGTCCCGGTCCAATTGTCTGTACTAGTTTTTATGAAAGCATTTGTTTTGACGTTAAAATTAGCTATAATCGCTTAAAGATAAGAAAAAACAAAGACTCTTATTTGTTCACATTTCAAGAAACTGATTACTGCAGTTTTTAAAATATAGCGTTTTGTATCAAAACAAAGTACTTTCAGTGTTTACACATATAAATTAAGTTTTGTGCTTTCCATTTTATGCTTTCGAATATTAATTAAATTCCTCTTACCACGACCTCTTTGACGGTAACAAATATGAAATACTTGCCGCTTTGGTAGTGTTTGTGTGTAATATTTAAATTAATTAATAAATGTTCGGAATATCTGAACATTTACTTGTAAATATATTTATAGGTTTTGCACAGCATATTTTGCAAATATTTTAAATATAATGATAGACAGGGTGATTCAATTAGAAAAGGTATAAAATAATTTAAAAAGAAAACAAGAGTGCTCATTTTTGGAGTTTCCCGTAATTGAAATAAACTAGTTGCCTGTAGAAGTACAACATGTGATGTCAGAAATCCTCAAAATCAAAAACACATAAAAAATAATACCAAATTGTATATTATATCTGATTTTTCACATTTAAATTTTATAAATTATGTTGCTGTATTTGCCACACGCGACCTACTAAATTTAATGGCTGTAGTATGTTGCATGTAATTGAAATGCAATAGCTGCAAGCCTTGGTCAGTTTAAAACTAATTAAAATAAATTAATGTTGTATTGCATTGTTCGATTAATGAGGGTTTGTGTGTGCAGTGGTAATTTGTATATATCTATATGAGTATGTAATTAACTAATTAAAAATTGAAATCAGGATTAAATAACAATTTCCGAGCAGAAGATACATTTGCAGATAAAAGAATAATTAATGTAAATGCTTTCCTTAAAATATTTTCCTTTAATAGACTTTAAAAGTTATTATTACTTTTGATCGAAAATTTTTTCAAAATATACATTTAAAAAGTTAATAGAAAATTTTGAACTCACATATAACGATTAGCATCAACATGATACGAGCGGTTAATAAGCTTGACATTCACACAAAAGTAGTAAATTTTCGCAATTGCGAAAATATTTTCTCATCTTGTTAGGTAATATTTCAGATGTATCATAGACAACAACGATCACCATCACAATACAAAAAGTTAACTAGTAACTTAAATTAAAATCGTAATTATTAGTAAAAATGTATCTATATACAGAAATAATATCTCTATAAGGTAAGAAATTCATATATTTAATGGCTTTAAAAAGGGAAAAAATTATTAATGCAACCTAAAACCAGAAAAAACGTTAACTTCGGTTGAGCCGAAGCTATAATAGCCTTCATAAATATAAAGGTTCCTTACAAGCACTTGATTCTGGTCGTTCAATTTGTATGGCAGTGATCCGATATCGGCCATTTCGACAAATCAGTAGCTTCTTCTACAGACAGACGGACGGACATGGCTAATTTAGCTCATCATGCTGATCATTTATGTGTTTATTTTGTAGGGTCTCCGACGCGTCCTTGTGGGTGTTACAAACTTCGTGGCAAACTTAATATACCCTGGGTATTCAGGGTATAAAGATGAGAACAATGTTGATAAAAATAAAATTACATTAACGGGGGTATTCCGGTTTAGAAATTAAAAAAATTTATTTATTTTTTGTGCAAATTTTTATTGTATAAATCTTTAAGAATATGTCCCTAAAAAGATTTTTTGAAATTTCAATTATTTCCGGAGTTACAGCTAATTTTATGAGGTGCCGACAAAGTCGCCTGGTAGCTCGGCTTGAGCTTTATACTCGTTTTTTTTTAACTACTTTTTTAGCAACGGTGTGCATGATATCTAAAGTTATACTCTGTCGATTAACTTGAAATTTTATACAGAGCTTTTTTATACATTATACTATCGCATTACGAGAGGATTTTTGAAAAACATTTAAAAAATTTCGAACGTCAAGAAAACAGGGAAACAACGAAACATATTTTTCAAGCAGCCGCCATTTTGTGAAATTTTTTTTTTTAACAAAATTCTATCGTAGTGCTATAACTACATCCTTACTCTTTAAGGATCACACACCAATTTCCATTTCAAGTTACTGGGAGTCCTGATATCGTGCACACCATTACACGCCATTTTTTCATCAGTCCCCACTTTGCTGCCCTGGAATTTTTTAATTATAGTTTTTGTAATATTTTATATGATTTGTACTCTTTAAAAAACATAAAAAGAATACATATACAAAAATGTATAGTAAAAATATTTGTTGTTTTTGTTTCATCGGGTCCGAAAAAAAGCCTACAATTCGGGCTTCTAAACCAGAATACCCCCTTAACGAAAACTCAATTTGAAATGATTTCTTAAATAAATATCAGTGATTTTATAAAAAGGACATTGTTAGAATTATTTGAGCTACTGGAGTTACCACCAAGGCTTTTGAAATATTAAGAAGGAACATGGGAAGAACTTTTTTTGACAAATCTAGATTATACAAGGTGAAGATTTTATATGACTCTATGTTTCTTGTTAAATTTAAATATTTTTAATCGAACGAAATTAAAAATACATAGAGTTTTTTTTTTTTTTTTTTTTTACTTTTCAAAGCTTTTATATACATAATGTTTTGAATAGAAAAATTCCCCCTGTGTGGATTTTTGCGTAAATTTTAACCTAAAAGGTTTAAAAATTATGGGATTTTTTTAAGTCCTGCCTTGCAGGGATGTTTTGCTCTGTATCAAAATTCCATATTAGCTTGTTTGGCGCACCCTACTCTACATATGTTGATCCCATACACCAAGTCATGTAAAGCAGAGAGTATGTATTGTAGTGACATGATACACCTGTTCTAACAAGACTCATGTGACTGCAAGCAGCTGCGGTAAATTTGAATGTTCTTAAGAGGATGAAAAGCCATTTTACCATTATAGTAATGCAACAGTTGCAACCTCGTACAATTCAACTGCTATGTCTTTCTGCAGGCAATTGCAACACATGCTTTCATAATCATATGTTTTAGGTATTTTCCACATAACTGTAATTATTTGTAAGAGTACATGAGTACATTATACTGTCAACTCAAAGTTTTTGTGCTCTTGCACCTACGTGTGCCTACTATTTGTACGCAGTTGCAACATTTTTGGTTATTAGCAGACATAATTTTTTTATAAGCACAAGTGGATTAACTAGTTTTCCAACTTGTTGTCCGTTTTGGCAACAGAATATTTTATTTTATTTCTTATTTTATTTCCAAAAATATAATTTTCCACTCTAATATTTCGCTTTTATTTCTATGCAAGCACAAGGACTTTGATTATAGCTAATGGACAGAATATTTCTCTAATTTTTATATCTGAACCCTATTATTAATGTATGCTCTCATTCAAGCCCTTTTCTCTTGTTTTTCTTCTTTAAAATATATAATTTAAAAAAATATTTAAATGCCTTTCGTTGTCAGTAAAACAATCGGAGGCAGCAAACAGGAATGCATAGTTGACATTTTCCAATGTTGATAATGGTTTAAATTTCCCTCACACAGATGAAGCTTTCAAAATGCTGAATTAGCATAGACTTAGATTGCTGACAAACTACAATAAATGAATATACTTGTATGCACTCTCTCCTAACCGGTTACAAGTGCAGCGATATTTGTGTTTGTGGCCACATACACTTTTTTATCGGTTTGCAATTTTGCTTCTAATTTGTTCTGAAATGCGACATTCTTCTCGAAACTCTCCACACAATTTAGCTGAATACAATAGTACACATATGTATGTACCCATGTGGTTGAAACTTTCCGGAGAGTGTTTTTTCATAGTAGCCTGACCCTAAACAAAGCTCTGTTTACCTTTAAGCGCTTCAACCACACTTTAACTAAAACAGCAAACAACATTATACTGTTGGCAACAACAATTAACTTATTTTGCATAAATAAGTCAACCAAAAGGGTGTTTGTATTTATGGGGGGGTATATAAACTTTTTCACATACAGACAAATAGAGTAATAGTTTACGGAACTCGAATAAATGCAGATTTATATAAAACTTTAGTTGGTAGTACAATTCATACACAATAAAAATGAATTTGAACCAAACTCATAACTGCAAGGTACAAGAATTTTCCTTAACAAGTGTATTTATGGAAAATAATTTTAATATATTTTTAGCGACGAAGGCATTAAATATCTTTTTGTTAGATGTTGTGTCAACACTATGATAATTCGTCACAGGATCTCTATTACAATTGGTTTTCTGATGACTTGAGATTTTTTTTTATAGGCGATCTTTTTCTCACTTAAAATTACGTATACGCCACGGCATTCGATTCCCACTAAACATAATTATCTTCATATATTTATTATTTATTTGATATAAATTACACTTTATTATATTTTTTCAATATTTTTAAATATATATGTATTCATACATGTACATTTTCCCACGAAAGTATACGAAGCTAACGACATTTGCATTGATTTTCACAACTCTGGGACCTAAACTACAGTATATTAAATAGATCGAGCACAGTTCTATGTGATACATTTATTCAGATTTCACTTTTGTGCTGTATTGTTCTATTTTCAGTCTATGGTGCATTTACTAATTGAAAGCAATAAAATGTTTTCCATTGCATTGTCTCGATTTCACTAATTCGCAGCAAAACTGTCCAATTAAAAATTTGGAGCAATTTTAAGGCAAATCAAACCCAAATTATTTGTTTAAATATTTTAGCACAAAGAAAATGTAAATTCTATTAAACAAATGAATTTTATTTGATTAAAAGCTGCAGAGCAAAATTTGCCGGATTATTGCCTGAGGTCAGCTGCAGTTTTCGCTATCTCCGTGGAAACAATCACATTAGAACACCAGTACATAAAACCATGGATATAGTTATATTGGTTATAGTGCTACAACATTTTATGAAATATTTTAATTAAATAAAAGCGAAACATGCACAATGGTGTTTAGTTAATAGTTGATTTGTACTCAAAAATTTGCGTGGCAGTTAATAACTGACATACAATTTTTTAATAACTTTAACACGGTTCATATCAAAATATTGACACTAACTTTACTACATTCTTTTATATTGTAATTTTTATAAGCGTGTAAAATGCCATTGCTCTGATTTGTGGGAATAAAATGAAAAATATGCAAAGTGGAGTGCTTCATTGAAATTAATGATACGCTGATATGCGCCTATGTAGATGCTACTATTTGTTACATTATTTGGGTAGTAAAATGAGAAATTCATTCAATTTTTTTTACTTATGTTGTTGAATGCTCCCAAATTTGACCGAGACTAGGAAAAGAAAAAATTTACATTTTCATTGATTTGAATATAAACCTTTATTATCGCTTTAAAAATTGGTTGCTTTTGCCAATACAAGAATGCCAGTAAATGAAAATATAATATTGAATGTAGTATATCAAGAGCTTGTAGCTAATTGCAACAATTAATGTTGCAAAAAATGGAAATTTTTATTCAGCTACTTCCAGTTTAAGTGTTATTAGATAAGTAATAATTAATGAAGAACTTGATCTATCTATAATAAACATAATATATTAAAATATGCAGATATACACGTTTGTATGCACCAAAACGATGAATCCTGTAAAAGTTCCTGAAAAAGCAAAATAGGTATAGGTCCTGAAACAGCGGATAATACGTTCACCGAGACTCGCAACAGATCCTGAAATAGCGGAAAACAGTGAATCTTAATGAATTTGTCGCTGTTCTTTTTTCAGGATCTGCTGTTGATTCAATACGTGAAGTATTGACCGCTATTTCAGAATTCATACTTCTGTTTATCGCATTTCTCAGGCATTTAGTGCTGGCAGTTAGTAAATTTGCTATCCCAAATGAGCACCCAGTAAATATCGTTTACACGATATGAGTCTTAAGAAGAAGGTACACATTTCGATGCAGCTCAGAAGTATATTTTAAATGACTCATATCGTGTAAACGATATTAACTCGCGAACAGTTGAAGTGGATCAGTCTAGTTCAAATTTGATCAGATTATTATATACACGAACCTTGTAACTCGTTTTTAAATAATGTTGAAAGAAATCTACAATAATAAACAAAACTGCACATAAAATTATTCACACAAAGCTCAAATTTTCACATAAAAATATTCTGCTATTCCAAGGTCGGCGTTAATTTTCAGATTTTGAGCTTATGCTAAAAATCGACTTTAATAAGCCAATACAAAACACTTTATTTACCTACACTTCAAAAAAAAATACAATACTATTAGAAAAATAAATTCATTTTGTCAGAAGTTATTGATTGTAAGTAAATACGCCTCTAGGAAGACAATAACAGCTATTCATACTTTTATCGTTCATAAGCACACAATAAGTTCCCCTGCTTCACAGCTTCACTTCATTGAACATTTATTGTTCAATAAGAAATGTTGGTGGGAAGTTCGCCAATCTAATGACCGTAAATTGGAGGCATTTGCCTCTGCCGATACAGTATACACAAACTGAATAACAATTTATTTTTGTTTGCGAAAAAGCACACGTACATACGTCTATTCAATAGATCAGAAACATATGCGCACTAACAATTCAAAACAGAAATTGAAACTCAATCAGTTTGCAAAGAATTCAGAGCAGCGACAAACAATGCACAGTTCCGCCCACCGGAACTCAGCAAACTGACCCTCGGTCAAAGCAACAATGGCAAAATAACAGAATAGGCAAAAGCAAACAGGAAGCATAGGCAGACAGAAATCGCCATATATATTTGTGTTTGTGTTTGTAGTGGTAGTGGCGGATATATCTTTCACTGCATTTTATTGTTGTTATTATTATTTGCTCGCATATGAAACTTTTTCTGTTGTGTGCACAAAAGGTCAGCTGTGTGCAAGCCTACGATAATGAAGGAATCTGAATTGAACATATGGGCCTTTGTTACAACAGCTCAAGCAGCCAAAGCTGAAGAATTTGTTGCTGAATATTTATTTGTAAAGTTGACGCCCTGGAAACCCGGAACAAATGATTTGCAATTGTTCACAAACAAACATCAAAGAGGTCGCACACAACTGACAGCATAAGGGAAGTTAATGATTGTGCTATTTAAGGGAGATAGTTTAAGTGGTATTAGGCAGCTCGCTTAAGTGAAGACAAAGGCTGAAGGTTAAAGTTGTAAGTGGCAAATAAACTTTATAGGTTCTGTGGCATGAAATTTTGCTTAACTTGTGTTGGACCTAATTTATAGGTTTTAAGGCATCGACATTTATTTTCTCTTTTGTCTTATATGTAAATTAGAGAGCACCGAAGAATATATGTCAGTTTAGTTCAGTTCAAAATGTTATCCTGCGCAATTCAAAGTATTTTTTAACTTTCAATTAAGGTACAATAAACGAGCCAACACCCGTTGGAATTAAACAGTGAAGCCGTAATTACTCACGTTATAATAACATAGCATATGTGTTGTTGTTGTAGTTTAAATGAAGGACCAGGAACTAATTTCATTGCATGTCTACATCTACCAGTAAAATCTGCCTTATAAAACAAACAGTTTGCAATACGTTTATGCTCCAGCAAACTCACCTACCAAAGTTTACATATTTTTTATACCTCAATGTTTAAAGCTCAGCAACTCGTACCATAGACGACTTCGCGGTGAATATTCTCGGCGTTACATCCAATCGTACGGCGGTTGTAACAACAGCGAGAAAATTTTAATGCGTGAATTCTGGTTGTTTGCATGTATCTGCAACAATTTAACAGTCCTCGTTTCGGTTTTACAGCGAAAACTTGCATCCACATCTACAAGTGCACTAAAATCGACACATAAGCAAATTCCGTGCGTGTATGTGAATGTAAGCGTTTCTGCGAATAAATGTTTAGTGTGCCGTTTGCGCCCGTGCTCGTATTACAATGTTGCCACAGCCTTTGCCACTTTTAATTATACATTACCACAGCGATTTGCCTGCTCAGAATTCCTTTGTGGTGCGCCGTGTGTGAATAAGCCTTCGCGTAACTTACGTCCGCCTTGTTCGGAAGCTAATTTGCGAGTGCATGCGAGAAGAGGAAGTATTAAACTAAGTGTGTAATGGGAAAAGTTCGCAGCTAAATAAGAAAAATCTCACCTGCTTTCATATCTGCGCTCCTTTTGTTCATCTTCATACATAAATTTAACGAATTCATACTTTAGAAAGTTTTTGAAGTTTTAATAAAACTACTAACTTTTTGATAATTTCATTCATGGATTATTAACTTATAATATTATATAATTCTTGTCGTTCAATTTCATTTACATGATCTATAAAGGTATGCATATACACTTTATAATATCATATTTTCCTTAAGACCATATTGGGAGAACAATAGAGGTGAATTTTTTAAGTTTCAATTAAACTTAATAATTCTAAATATCAACACATGTCAACATAATAAAGAAGTACGCCCAATTTCTCAGCGCCTCACGTTAATCGCTTCATATATGCATATGCATATATACTCGTGTGTATCAAAATATAAATGGAAAATGACATTATCTGCTCAGCCCACGTCATAAAACTCTTTTAAATTTTTGTCTTATATATTTATTTATATATTTCGGTACGAGTATAGCTCATGGGGCGCAAATTTTTTGTTTCGTGTAATTTAAATATCATTTGATTTCGACATTCGTTCTCTTATTGAGTTTCTGCAAGAATAATTTCTTAGAAGTATGCAAATTGCCATCAACAACAATAAATATACCTTATGGCAGCTATTTGTGAAATATTATTGTTGTTGCACGATATGATGCTGAAAACACTCGCGGCAGAGCTATTATATGAACATAAATACATATTTACAGGTTGAAGCCGATATAAATATCTACGTTGTTGTTTTTTGCTGAAAACTTATTTGTGTTTTGAAAATATTATTTTTTTTGTAACAGCCTTAGAATTTCGCAAGCGTAGAATCCGATTAATATCATTTTAGACATATCAAACAACTCGTCAGATAAGTATGTGAAGATTTTTTGCGCCCACCGTTATACATATGTGGATATATCTACTATATGTAATATGGTATATGCATATATTAGCTTTGTTCGACAACTGAAACTTAGGCAGTATACTGCTAGGACGCAAATGATTGGTGTGCTTTACCCTTTTCCCTAATCAACTCGATTTTCAATATAAGAGCGCTGAATTTATTTGGGAGAGAATAAACGTCAGCTCGACTGCTTTCTTACACTTAACATCTCTCTTCTTGTTTTTGTTCTTTTTTACGCCAAATTGATGTTAGCAATCGCTGTGAATTGAATTGCCCATTCTACTGTTAGTGGTGGCCATCAGCTTGCATGTCGACCGTTAACGAAGTGATTGTCAATTTGCGAAAGGTCAAAACAGATGGTAGTGAGCCTGGTGTGCGAATTGTATAATTCAAACAAGAAATGGAAAGCAAACCAATTGCATAAATTGTCGAAAGTAAATTGCTTGCACAAATCACATCAATATTTCAGCTTAACTTCGTCTTATTTAGATATAGAGTACATTGCAGACAATTGACTTTTATTATTTATACATTTATGTGTTTCACTAGTTACTTGGATAACTTTGAAGCTTCGCCTTTATAAATTCCACCTATGTATGTCGACAACGTAAATTCTAGTAAAGAGCGTATTAGCAGGACACCAGTGCTAGACCTGCGCCTCGTCACCTGTACAGTTCTTTAATTCACTTCAGTTAAGTTTTAATTGCTTACCAGCGCAAAACTCACAGCATCCGCGCCAACACATACATACATATACTTCTTGAGCTGAAATTATGCCTTCTTTGAGAAGTCGGTGAAAATAGCTCAACATTTTTAAGAAAGTGTGGGCATGCAAATTGTAGACAAGAGCATTAACGTTTTTTACTAAGGAACAATTATGGCACTTTTATTCGGCACTCATACATATACATACTTAAAAGCAACAACTAGAGAATAACGGCGAAATTTAATGAGCCTTGTTTGCAAATTTTTGTATAATCGCAGCCTCTTAGAGTTTTTATGTTATAACGTAGTGGGATGTGTAATTTTAATAACTCAAACGTGTTCTGAAATAGCCTGAAAAATGCTTTTTAAAATTATACGGTAATAAGCTTTTGCGTGGGAGGAATTAAAAATTATGCAAAAAAAACAAAGCCAATGGCAAAGCGACAATTACTAAAAAAAACAAAAAAAACCTAATATAAGATAAACACATATTTGCTTTTAAGTCGGCATTAGCTTCTAGAAATAGCAAATATACTGCAGACAAATTGTTTTGTGAATTGAATTTCGCTCTAAATGTATGCTATATATTTATGAATTATATGTCTATAATTCACTGTATATATTTTCTCACCGCATATATTTACTTATGCTGAGCCATCTTTCTACTTAATGTTCTGTTACCAAATCATCGGCAACAAAATTTATTTCGCCAACAAGTTCATAAATTGAAAACTTTAATTAAATGCTAATAAATAAAGGGAAAATATTTGCTCGCCATATCCTCGCATTTCTTACTCATACCAATGACTTTAGTTCGCTCACCATTATTTTAAGATGTGGTTAGTTAATAATTTACTTGTGATTAAGTATCAGCTTTTTATGCATTTAGTCACGCATCATCTTTATATTTGTGGTATATTAGTTTATTACTACACGTTTGAGCGACGAGGCAGCCAATATCTAACTGACATGCTAAAGTAGAATGTAGGATAACTTAACCCTTAGTTGTACTTATATAAAAGAACTTAATATTAACATGTGAACACAGGCATATATAATGTGGGTGTCGCCACATACTATATGTTATATACAAGTATACGTTGTAGCTTTAAAAACGGAAAGTTGACTTTTCAAGTTAACCGCGAAGCTTTATTTATATGACATTGAAATAGTTTATGTTCATGGACCATTGTTCTTCAACAACGAAAGTGGAAGCTTTATTTGCTACATTATTGTGATTAAAAAAGAAGTAGAACACAAGTCTTACAAATAACATTAGCAAGGTTTTAAAAAAAGGAGAGCAAAGTGCACACAAATTACCATAGATACTTGTATTTGTCGAAAGGTGTAGCATCCTTTGCGTAACCATTCTTCAAAGCCAATGTTTTTCGTAAGGGTATGACTGTACTTCTCTGAGCAGATTATACCAAGAAGTTTGTAATATTCAGAGGGAAACGTCGGTGACTCCATTAAAATACATATATAAATGATAAGCGTGACGAGCTGAGCCGATTTAGCCATGTCCGTCTGAATGTTTATACGTGAACTGTATATACGCTGTATATACGCGAACTAGTCCATAGTTTTGAGAATCGCCGATATCGGACTACTATAGCATATAGTTATCAAATTTTTTTATAGACTAATTTTTTAATTGAGAAAATATTTTAACGAAACTTTTTTATTATTGTCTAAGACAGCGCATTAGTTTCCGACTATATTGTTCAGATCGAATCACTATAGTATAGAGCTGTCATACAAATTGACCGATCGAAATCAAGTTCTTGTATGTTCAACTTTTATATTTGTGAAAGATATTTAAGCTTCGGTGCTACCGAAGTTTACGTGTGCTTTTGGTTTTACATTGCGATATTTCTACGATAGCTGCCGAATGATGGAAGTTTTTGGGTATAGAAGACGCGCAAGATTTATTTTAAGCTATTTATGATAGAGTTCTATGTAATTGTTATTTTTACCATATACAAACAATTTTGTTAGACTAATTCATACATTGTTATGTCGGCATTTATGATATATTAAAATTTCTGGTGCATATTTTTACTGCCTGAGTGCATAGTGCACCAGAATAATGATTAAGTAAACTCAACCTGTGCACTCGTAACTAAGTGCCTGTGCCTTGTTCGTTAAATCATGCACACTAGAACACAAATTTATGCATTATTTAAATAAGTAAATATAATATGTGTTCCTAGATGCAGCCAGTAGCAGGCGTACCATATACGAGTATGCATAATTGGTTACATCTTTGGTAAGCAGCTAGTAATTTATGCTTCCGTATGCCGTCACGTAGTGCGATGTTTGCCAACGAAGCTTTCTCATTTTCTTTTCGTTCGCAAGCAACTGCATATGTGCATATACATTAGGGTGGAGCCCAAAAAATAATGTTTTTGTTTTTGCTTAGCCTGCGAGTAAAATTTATAGCTTATAAAAAAATAAAATTTTGGACAAAAAAAAATGTTTAACATCTAGAGGCGGTCCACTCACTATTAAAACAAAGTTTCGAATTTAAATTTTTATTTCGTAAAAAATTTTTGATAAGTGTTTTAGAAGCTGTGGAGAGTCCTCTCTCCGGCCAATTAAAAGTTATCAACCTAATTGTCATTATTGGTGTTTTAAAAAAAATTCTTAAACGACAACATGCTTTTCAAAAACCGTGAAATTCGGTAATTGTTGTATAAATGTGAAGAGCTTAATGCAAAATAATTTTTTTTTTGGACAAAAAAAATGTTAACTAGAAATTTACTTTAAAACTGAGATGTTAAATTTTTATTTTTTATAATCTACAAATTTTACCCTCAGGCTAAGCAAAAAAAAATTGTTTTCGCTCCACCCTAATATACATATCTACTAAAAGTTGTGAGTGCCAATATGCCCGCAGCTTAAGTTGAGATATTTACACAGCTTGGTTTGCCAAGAAGTGAACTGCTTTCTGCGGCAACTTCGCCTAAGTAACTTGAAGCCACCCGTTGGAACAGCAGAACAATGGCATTGATTACGCTCCAGCACACCTCACAGCTCGTAAACATGTTGCACATGTCAGCTTAAATGGTATTAAATGGTGGATTACACCTGAACAGCACAATTTGCACTGTATTCGTCGTTTTTATGCATTACAAAAATACTAAACCACATTGTTTGCAGAATTCAGAAATTACTTTTGAATCTTGTTGCGTTTACTGTATATTATTCATTTGTGGTGTGTGGGAAACTGAAAAAAATATACGTTTATGTGGAAAACATTTATAAAAAACCGAAAAAAGAATTACTGCGATTGCTGAAGTACTTCTGAAAGACCTAAAGATTTCTTAATTTATTAAAATTATAGTGTTTACATTAATACTTTTTCCAATCCACGCACACTATAAGTCACAACCGGGATGTGTAACCAAATAACACTTAAAATTTCAAAAAAGTTTTAGTCTCGTCAATATCAATACATTATTTATTTAATTTTTGTATTAAATACAACGAGCTAATAAAATGCTCAAAATAATCTACTATCTATTTATCATACTTTTTGTTATTCTATCACACAACACAAAATAAAATAAAAGCAGCTTTAGATTATGAAGAATGGAAACTTTTATATACATCGAAAGTATCCAAAAAAAGAACCTGCAAAGCAAATTTAAAACAACTTTCCCATAAAAAGTATTTTCATCCCAACTTAAATCAATTTGTATGCCAATTTGATGACCGAAATTTCTGGCATCACCATTCCGAAAGAAAGCATAAGCAAATCGCAAATTCTACGCTTTACAAGTATAAATACTCATGTGTACGCCTGCCTGCCCATCTGAGGTTTATGACCGTACTTAGGCAAAGTTAAGACGAACACAAAGTCGTGCAGGGCTCACACGTGCACACATATATGAATATACATATGTATACAGTTAGAAAATATGTAAGAATTTATCATTTCTGCGATCCCATCACTCTTAATGCAAACTATTGGCTAACTGATTGTTGATATACGTGTGAAGATATTGAGGGCTTACAATTTGGCGCTAGTAAGACTTTGGACTTTATAGAAAATAAATTAGATTATTATACCGTTGAATGGTGCAGTTTTTTGAAAAAGTAGTAAATTTTACATCAAACTGTGTTCATTTTTAAGTCATGCTTTTTCTTAACTATTAAGATAGGCCATGATTACAAGAAATTCTATCGAATATTTTTGTACAATATAATAATATGGCAAGCTAGCTATAATATATTTAATTGAGTATGTATATAAAATAAGAATATACCACACTCGCACAGAATATCTGAAAACACAAGGTTAAAAAGTTTATTGTTGCTTTTGTGACGTGAATTATTTTCGCACTTAACCACTCGAGGTGCAGGTGCCAGCAACAGAGTCTAACAAAATTTTATTAGCAATTGACTTTGCATCGAAATTGGTAATTAGGCCAAGTAAAGTAATAACTACAAATTGTATCGCATACAAATTATACCGAGTAAATATCAAAAATTTGGGTCTTGGCTGCAAACGTAATTAACTTTAATATTTTCCAAGTGACCACCAATAATGATTACATAAACGAGTACAAAACACAGCTTAGTTAATATTATATATTCAGACACAGGAATAATTTCCATTATTTATCTACAGAAATCAGCTGAGAATATTATTATAAATTCCCTAAATTAAAACCAAATAAAAATAGCTCACATTTTCGTTCATGTGTATGAAAAGAAGAATATTACACTGCTATGTATTTAATTAAATAATTTTTAATTCATATAATATATATAAAATTCGAAGTTTATAAAAATTCGAAATTTATAATAGTCGTAAGACTTATTAAGAGCGCTAATAAATGCATAGAATTTTCTTAATATTTAAGTCATAAAATACACATAAATAATGAATTTAGCTTTCTCAAATATCTCTCATAAATATTATCAAGTAAATTTCAGGGCATCAGGATATGCCGCGATGCGGGACATCGATGAAACGCGGCATGACAAGAAGTAAATGATGCCGTCAATAACCCAAAATATTATCATAAAGTTCATGAAGCATGAGCATAAAATAGTCATAACCGAATTACATTAAACTTATGGTAATCGCATTTGCCATGAGCGCAGCGATAACAACAATAAACAGACATGACCAGCGCACAAAAAAAAAACCCTCAGCTTTATTGAAATGCACAAAAACGCGTTCAAGATAAATATGTCGAGGAAGAAAAAGCAAAGTGTACCGAATTTTCAAATGGAGCAGCAAAAGAAGCCGTGACATCTAACCATATCGCCAAATAAGTAAATGATGTGTTTGACAATCTGCTGAATTTGGCATTACATGATTTCCCCGGTTATAAGCTGAGGAAGACATACGAGTAAGTTGAAAAATACAGATGGTGGATCGCATGTCAAATATAACGCCATAACTGCAAAACAGACGATGTTTCTTTTTAACTTGACGGCACCTTACTCAAACTGAACTCTTGCAGGGAAAGGAAATGCATAGGTTTTTCCTATATGTAAGTTCAACCCTTCCGTTATGTTGTGCTCTGTTACAAGCATTTCGTCCATCATATTTCCTAGAATCGGCATGTTTATGTACCAAATCAAGTTATTTTCTGCAATGTCAGACAATTTACAATTTAGATACTGATATCTTTTGCTCCCACTACCGACATCAAAGAAATCAAAACTAAATACTAAAATGGCTTCACTTAAACTATCTGCCTGTCAGCTATGAAGGAAGTCTCCGTACGAGCTTTTTAGTTAAACCCCCTTTCTCAATGGCTGCTAATCTTGCCAGAATGCACGAACGTGAAAGGCAAGAATCGCGGTTAAATTTATGGTGCATCCAATAATCTTTAATAAAGCTTGCCTGCGGAAGGGATTGTAAGCAATCGATAGAAAATGAAAAATTAAGGTGTATAAATCTGCAAAAGTTACAGTGGCACTGTACTTGTTGTGGCAAGTTACACATGTTCATGTCTCTTTTTTTTTAAACAATGTGGAAGTTGGTTTTTGCATGCTTTTCTCTACCTCTGCTGGTAGCAAACGCGCATAAAACTTCACCAACCAATTTTCATATACAAAAGTAAGTTTGTATATTTCAGTTAGAAAATTGAAACGAAGGTCCAGAAATGTACATTTTTTAATTGAACTTCAAAATTTACAACTTTGCAACGCTCGCCGCACAAAATGATGGATTGACAACAAACAAAACTGAAATCTCTTCTTATACATATTTACAAATACGGTGTTCGGTTTTCATTGCGGATTGGCCTTGATCTACTCTTTACAATATTAATCCTTTAAGTAACTTTTAGTTACTTTTATTTTCCTATTTCGAATTGCTTGCTGTGGCCGCAGGATTGCTTAAAATTATAATATATCTTGTTGTTAAATACTTTTCACTTAAACCGTTGTAGTCCTTATGCTCTTACAAATTTATAAAACTCGAATTTGTATAAATCTCACATAAGTTGACAGAAATTGCATTCATGAAAGGAAAAACTAATATTCTCTTCAATCCCCACATTGAAATACTCACAACAAGTGCCACTAAATCCAAAATCCAATTATAGCAAAATATTTTCCTTAACTAAGCTATCGATTTGCTTTTTTCGCATAGACCAACATTGTATTTGTCAAAAGGTTCGGGCTTAGAATTTATTTCTACTTTTTTGCACAGAACTTGATTTTCTGCATTTCGAATTCAGTAGTTCAACAATGCAATTTGAGTTTTGTTACGCACTTTTAATGCTCATATAAAGAATTGCATACATGCTTTCTTCTCACTTCATCAACTCGTTTTTAAATATTGCTTGATTAATTTCCAGTTAATTCAAGTGTTATCCAGGTAAATCAAGGTTTTAATTGAAATTTGAAGTTTCTGATTTCTCTATATTTGTGTGACTTTATTCACATATATGGTATACTATAATTGGCACTTACTACCTAATGCATGGCCTCCTTCTCTTATTGTGGCATTTGTATGGTAAAATCAGTGCTATCCAACACAATCATATTGGACATACATACTTTAATCGGACTTTGAAGGGCTAGGTAATTTAACGAAAATGCTTTTCATAGCAGAATTATGTCAAAATTTTTGTCACATACTTTCGAGTGATTGCTGCCAGCAAGAAATTATATTGGCTGGTCACAGAGTTCTAGTAAAAGATATGTTGTATGAAAAAATTATTTATTTGAAGTTGAATTTATTTTAAGCATTTGTTTCCTTGTGGATATGATAGTCTTTAAAATTTAAAATGTTTAAATGACTGTGTTGTCTGTTGTTGTCATAAATGTATATCTCACAAAAGCTACCCAGAAGAGAAAGCATTTAAAATATTATGCCTTTTTACAATTAATATCTGTATACAAATATAAAAACATATTGTGCTCTGTATAAAATAAAGGTTTATTAAAAAGCAGAATATTCAATTCTAGCCCTATTTCTTAAATTTTATGAAAATATTAGTTGTAACAAAAAAATTTCAGCTATCAACTCAAATTCTTCTTCAAACTATTGCAACGTTCATTATTTTGGTAAAGTACAATATGTATAAATTGCATGAATTCGTAAATCCAAAAACTCTCTCATCCATCATCCAAATTACCTGTAATAAAAGTTTGTCTGCCTTTCACATACTACTAGCATGCACAGTTAGTAATCTTGCTTCTATTTAGTTCACGTAGTCAAGTTTACTGCTGGGTATCTTCTGCGGTTAGACCGTTTTAAAACTTGCAAGTAACTGGAATGACTGACATTATTAAAGTCAGTGTTAGTAACGTTATATGTAGCACAGGATAGTTACGAAGGTGTATTAAAGACAACAATTTGCAACGTAAGTATTGTATGTACATACTCTGAAGCTGTGAGCAAATGTTTGCTTTCTTCTAAAGTGGTTCAAAAAGTGTATATCACATAGAAAAAATATATGTATACAAATGCCCTTTCTGCTAGTCTTATATGTGTTTAAAACAAAATCAGAAGATGAATGAAGAAAAGGCGTGTTTGAAGGGTTAACAATGGAGGTAGAGAATGGCATGTTATGGTTAAACCTAAGCAAATATTTGGTGAAACTTAATACATATGTATGTATATAATTGGCTCTATACTGAATAGGCGTGTGTGTTTGTGCAAGTGTGACTGGTGTTGCTGTCATACTCACGCGTCGTGATTTTAAAGCGTGATAAGATGCGAACACCAAAACAAAGATATTTCCTCGGGCTAACGGTTGAGTCACGTACATATGCGAACAGACTTTGTTTTTGTTAGGGCTACACTGCTTGTACTTGTATGTATTTAACATGCACCCACACATGCGTACATACAACTCTCATGTAGCGTTACATGTAGTCTCAGCCAAGCAATTATAAGGTGATTGCCGGAAGCATTTTGATTGCTTTAGTTAGTCTTTGTGTTGGAAAATTAGTTCGTCTTTACTGGAAAGCACGCAGTGAAAGATACAATAAAAGCAGTAGGGTATTAAAACGTAAAATTGCTTTTTTTTTAGTTTGAAAATTTGTATCAAAAGTAATTTTTACCAGAGCCGGAATTAGGTCAAGAAAATTAGAAAATTGCAAATAATATTTACCGTATCATATAAAATCATAATATTACACATCACACCATCTCATGTGCTTTCACATCACATGACTAGAATTCACTATATATTTTATATAATATAACACCACATCATATCAATCATATCGCGTGAAATAACACGCATCACATCTAATCATATAATGTTTCACTTATGTATTATATCCTCACATGATATGATATCATATCACTTGGCGGAAAGGCAAAACACACCTCAATATTACTTCACACCAATACACATCACATCACAGCATATGATTAAATTTCACATCACACCTTAGCATATAATCACAACATATCATATCAGGTGACATCTCGTCATATTAAATCGTGTGACTCAACGGCACAACAAGTGACTTTATGCACTTCAAAGCTAATCATATAATATATGATTTATCATTACATGATATAATATCATATCACTTCCCAAAGTCGCATCTCGCTACATTTTTTCATATATTACTATTTCATTATACAACATATAAAATAGTCACATCAAGTCACACTTGCATGTGAGATATTCCAAAAGCTGGAAATAATTACTAAATTAGACCTTTATTGTCGCCCTACTGTTTCTATAAACCGTGGAAAACATATATCGCATTTGTTGAATTGAAAATTGAGTATTAAGCATCATCACATTAGATACGAAATAATTATTTTACCACTATTAAATTTTTCTAAAAATTGAAAAAAAATCATAATTAGTTAGAAATAAGCTAGTTTCACACTTCATATCAATAACAGTAACATACAAAGTTATGAAAAAAAAATAATTTTAATCAATGTCTTTCATTCCAATTTCAATGCAATTTTTTTCCTCGCGCAATGTTAGTATCATTTACGTCATACGTTATCGTTTTCAATTTTCTGAAACTCATAAATAATGCCCTTAATTTATGCAAGCTGCCACTTCAAATGTATAATAAATTAATTTCCAGACAATTTTGTTGCTGTACGACTATCTGCACACAACACTCATCGCGAAGCAGCGATAAAATCGCTTGTGTAAACAATCTCACGGAGACTCCAAAGGTGTTCGCAATTTTGAACCTAAAGGAGCTTTCGCTCTATTCTAACAATAACAAGACAGTAACAGGAGAATTCATTATTGATTTTTATTGAATTTCAATGTACAATTGCTTTGCTTTAATAGTCTGTGTGTATGTGTTTGATGCAGAATATGTTGATTGTATTGAAAATTTTCACGCTTATGCAAAATGCTATTGGTCGGCTGTATTTTGTTGGCGCTACACTTGAACAGAAGCAGATGCGTGCTGCCGTAGGCTTCTCGGTGTGGAACAATACCGACACCAGTATTCATATACATTGTTGTTACAACACGGTATCGTTTGAATTTGTAAGGTAAACTCACTATGTTATATGTGTAAATTGAAAGTGCGAAGTAATAAATCAATAGTGCAATAGATATGGGTATCACCCGAGATAAGTTAACACATGGGTTAACTGTAGGTTATTATAGGTTATTGGTTATACAGCCCTTTGAATGGAGGAATAAATGAAACATGGACATGGTAAACTGAAATTATTAGAAAAAAAGTATTTTTATCACTAATGATATTGAGGGATTTACCACCATACAGTGATATACTTTCTGTTTGAAGCTGGGAATAAATGGTCAAGTATTCTACTTATGCACAAAATTCTCATGAAAAATGCAATACATTGTTTCTATATGAATATTGGCATACAAATTAAATTCCTTAAAATATGTAAATCGTCATAAAATT
The DNA here is from genome assembly GCF_042242935.1 of Bactrocera oleae. NCBI lineage: Eukaryota > Metazoa > Arthropoda > Insecta > Diptera > Tephritidae > Bactrocera > Bactrocera oleae. Next base: position 71,035,122 of record NC_091538.1, read on the forward strand.
AGTTATTCGTAAAAAAATTATATAATCATAAACAGTGTAATTAATAGGGTGGAGCGAAAAAAAATTTTTTTTGCTTAGCCTGCGGGTCAAATTTGTAGATTATAAAAAAAAAATTTTTTTGGAAAAAACAAAAAAACTTTTTAACATCTTAAGGCGGCCTCACTTTTAAAGTAAAGTTTCGAATTTAAATTTTTATTTCGTAAAAAAATTTTGATAAGTGTTCTAGAAGCTGTGGAAAGTCCTCTTTCAGGCCAATTAAAAGTTATCAACTTAAAAAAAAATTGTCTGGTCATTATTGGAGTTTTAATAAGCAAATCTGAAGCGACAACATGCTTTCCTTAAGCGCTAAAATAAATTTTGAGACAAAAACCGTCAAATTCGGTAATTTTTATATAAATATGAAAAGTTTGTACCAAAAAAAATTTTCTTTTTTTATAATCTACAAATTTTACCCTCAGGCTAAGCAAAAAAATATGTTTTCTTGTTTCGTCCACCCTAGTAATGAAGTAAAGGAAATAAATGTAATATTTATTTTTGCATTAAATCTGAAGTTTTGTACTCGCATCGCGGCAAAGTAAACCCAGAATAAATGCAACAACAAGCACACATATTATTTGCTTTAAAAGCAAATTTACAAATTTTATTACGGCACATTTGCTGCTTTAGCGTCGTGCAATTACTGGGGTAAATTGTGAGATTCTCGAAGCAAGTGCAACATCTTTAGCCGCTTCTTTGCAAACAGTGGATCTTTCTTCAGTTTATTTTTAGGAATGGAAAACAAAGTTATGTGCTCGTATAACAATCAAATCCTCTCCTATTTTCAAATACATATCTACATTCCGCTCATGCAGTATGATAAGCAAATACGAACGATAGCTTTTCGCTTGCAGCAGCACATCACATTATTTGTCGCCTCGCTTCCTTGGCAAATGTCATCCTTAGCGACAAGAACCTGAAAATTGTGCGCACACATGGAAAACGCATCGACTTCAAGGATGTACAAAAACAAAGGACGTCGTTGCAGCTGCACGGCTCTAGCGTTCAAAATTTTTACACTTAGCAGTTTGAGCAGCTTATGAGCCAAAAGTGGTTCAAATCTACTTGGTTTGTGAGATATAAAAAGTGGTTCGTTAGAAGAAAAATGATCTTCTCAGAATAACAAGAGACACGTGTTCAAATTTAATCAAATGATATGGATACGTAAACTCTAAGCTTTAGTGACTGGGAAGAGCTATTTTTTGAAGTTATAACATATATTTTATTGGTTGCCCTTTTAACTAAATATTCTCTTAAATTAAAAAAATTATTTTTTGTCCTCTACATCAACATAAATCATAATTTTTTCCAGTGTATCCTTGAATTTTATATTTGCTCTTCGAAAATTTCGTCTTGCTTGACAATTTGCAAATAGAAATGTTGAACTCAGTTGAAGCTGAACGCTCGTAAATTTTTATCATCGCTTCTAGCGCTGTATTCCTGTCAGTTTAAGAATTCATTTCTCTCTACCTAAAACAATGTTTTTAATAAGCCGACAAATGTAGCGAGTATGTTATCATGCTCCCAGAATGACAAAGAATTTAATTTCCATGAAGCATATATGCAATTATTTTCCTTAAAATAAATATCTTGTCCTTCTATTAAAAATTTAGGTAAAAATATATGAGAGGCAGATGTTTGTACAAGTTATATTTGAGGAGATACTGTGTGAGTCCCGGCTATTTTGAAAACGGTCTCATAAGGTGGAATAGAGTGCTAAGTATCAGCAAGCACGAACTGACGTGGAATAACTTGATTTAAAATTGTCTTCAGCTGAAAATTCTTATAAAATATTAAACAACATAGCCCTCAAATCAATTATATATTCATTTTTCATCATTTGAAAAATTAATGAAAACTGTTCAAATTAATTTGAGAGTTAATCAAGTTGTAAGCTTTCTCCGCAACCAAGCTGATATTGCGTCGACTCTGTAAGGCACACGCCGACTTTGTACAACGGTAAATGCTGACACCTAAATTAAAACCGTCGATTTTAATGTTTTATTTCCACGGAGGCTAGTCGTTGCTTGGTTTGGCAAATCAATGGTACATCACAACAATGCGTAAAATATTTAGCGCATTTCAAGGATTTACAAAATCTACAAAAACCGGTTGTTTTGGAAATGCCAGATTTAAACGTTTATACTCCACAGCTTTCAAGTCATTAAAGTTTCTTGCGAAAGTATCCCTTAAGCTCATTTATTTGACAAATTAGCTGACGGGTTGTTTATTTTAGAAGACCAGATGACTACTTCAACAGATAAAATGACAAAACTTTGTGATTAAAGTGTCTGTATAGCCTCTGATCAAATTTGACTCGGTTCCTTTAAACTGCGCACGCAAACTGCAAATGCGAAATATTTCTCTGGCGATTTTTACCAATGAAAAAAATTAACCAGAAGTTTGCTCGAAAATGTATGTTTTAAGTGAAATCACGCTACGGAATCGTTGAAAGTGTTACAGAAGTATTTTTGGGACTCTATACTATCACGCACACAAGCATATAAGTGATTCAGCATTCAGTGAAGGTAGTGAAGTCATCGAAAACTTGCCTCATGCCAGTCATTCGAGAAGTTGAAAAAAAGGCACTTGAAAATCGTTGTGTTCGCCACAGAGAGATTGCAGAGAAACACAATGTTAGCAATGTTAAGTAGGCACAGAAGCCCATTTCAGCCGAGGCTGATAACAAGTGTATGGAAAATTGGGCAAAGCATTCTCATGAAGGCGATACTACAAATATGTTTTAAAATACTTAATACTTTCTCAGTCCGGATCATGTTTGATCACATGGTATATATTATATAAAGTAAAGTTTTCGCTAAAAACTTGCGTTCCGTTAAAAGTTATACTTTTATTATAGTTTTTATTGAGCAAAACTAAATATCCCTAAGCATTAATGTAGAATACTATTGAAGATCTTTTGAGCCAATGTTGAGTAAATTCATCTATACTACTAGAAAATGAAGAAATGGTTTCATGAAAACAGTAATTTAATATGTGCATTTTATTACCATTTTAATTTAAATTTAATAGCAGGATACGTTGTTTGTTTCATATATACATGTATTCGCACTTACTAAAAGTAAATATCGTGTGTTGTTAATTCACATAAATAAATTACTATTTAACATTGCGAGTGGCACCCATGCAGCCTTCAGCCCTGAGTAAATATTTTGATAACCCTTTTAAGCCGGCTGTGATTTTTATCTGATGGGCCATTTATGGGCGCTTTTTAATTATATTCATTGCAAACACGAGGGCGGCTTTATTTACATCGAGCAGACAACTATTTGCAACATTTTACAGAATTGCGCTTTTGGCGATTTTCTTTTTTTTCCAAATGTTTATATGTGTGTACATTTGTATGATTGTGTGCCTATTTTTTACTATAAAGCTTTATTTCATTAAATTGAGTGCCGGCATTTTAGCGGCAATTTTTATATAAAATATATATCCCTACAAATGATCAACGATACTTTGAAAAAATGTACCGGCTCGACACTTTTTGCCTAACGGCATTTTACTTATGCCTGCGCATGAATGCATACTCTCACATATTACGACATATTGACACATTCAAATAAAATCTGTGCACTATTTTGTGAGCTATCAATGCCGAAAGGGTTTAACATTTTTGCAATGAAATGTCTGTATTCTTATTTGTTGTGAATTTGTTTTTGTATTATCAATAAGTGTGGCACTTCAAAGCTCGTTTATTATTCATCAATGCACTTCTGTTGCAGATCCCTTTATTTACATTTCTCTGTACTCATTCTCGTCCTTCACATTGTTGATTTCAAATTTTTTAACGCTTAGTATAGTTTCAATAATTTGCTGGCTTAAACATGTACAGATCCAAAGCAATGATCCACATGAGTACTGCCTTTGCGTGTTCAACTAATCCTTCCTTTATCTTATAACACATACACTTAGATGCGAAATGTTGCAGAAAACCCTCAAGCGCAATAAGTTGGCAAAAATTACAAAATATAATGGACTATGCTCGCAAAAGACAAATGTATCTGTCTGTAAGCACGTAGTTAAGAGGAAAATGCACAAGCACTTGAAAACATATAAAGACATGCGCATAGAAGTTTTGAACCGATCTTGCACCATGTGGCCAAGCGTGATGATGAAAAATTACTACCTTGTGTCTAGTTGCAAATTCCAGGCGTTTGTTGGCAATCGTTCGCTTCAATTTAATGAATTATTGTCAATGGCGTTCCCCGTTAATGTTTTCATCCACTTTTAGAAGATCAGAATCGAAAGCACTGCCTTAGCGTCATAGATTTTCGGCTTTGCCGTTAATTTGGATGGTTGGACAGGTTTCATATGACTTTTTTTCATTAGGAGTTGTTGTAATGGACTCATTTTCACCACCAGTCATAATCCAATGCAAAAACGACTTCTCTTTGTAGCGTTCAAGCTGCATTTCTAATATGTAAAAGCGTCTTTCAACGTCTCTTGACATTAATTCACATGACACCCACTGTTCTTGACACCCACACTTCTTTGCGGCTTCTTTTAAAAGTTTTGAGATTGCTTCTTGAGTGACTACCAAGAATTCTCCAAGCTTTTCTTTTATTTGGCTACAACTTTCATCGAGTAATGCTTCCAGTTCCTCGTTTTCTTTTTTAGCCGCCCAGGACGTTCTTGATCTTCCAATACAAAATGATCATGACTTATGTTATTATCATATCGTGCGAACAAAATACCGTGCCATGAATTGCTCTGAAAGTCATTTCAGTTAAATGTTGCAAAGAGATCTTAATATTCTTATTTTAGGGACATAAATTCCATTATGTTTCAAGTAGATACTGCTCGAGTAGCCTCCTTAAATCGTGACAAGAACGACGTCTTTAGTAAATACACACGCATCGAAATTGGTTTCCATTTTTAACATCTTAAAGTGAGAGTTCTTGAATGAAGCAAACTAAGACAAGAAGATACTCCATTAGTTCGAAAAATTTTAAAAGACGTCTGAGGACGTGCATTAGGTGATCAGATATAATAATATATACATTTATCTTTTCTTAATACATTTTAAGTGTCATAATTTTTGTAAATTGTTTAAAATTCATGGCATTAAGTGTCTAATATTAATAATAAATATATGACGAGGCGGCTAATATCTGCGTGTAATAAACTTGAGCCTCCGCTTGGGTGGTAGTTAAGTTTTATTCTTACCGCTCTTTTCCGTTTTTTTACATACGGTATATGTAGGAGTGACGAATAGACGAACAACTCGAAGTGGACCAACATACTAACTACGCTAAAATACAGCCCTACAAACTTGACTAAACAAGGACGCGACGCTTACTCGACCGAAGCCAAACGGACAGTTGCTTTCAGAATCTCAATAAAGGCACATTCAATTTTAATTTATACAAAACAAATGTGCTTTTATTATAAAAGATACTACATGTATGTAACTAAGAGTGTAAGTTGCGTAATAAAAAAATAATAAGGCTTGTCTTCCGTTTAGTTATTTTTCGGCGCTTGTCTCGTATTAAACGATGCCTTGCGCCAGACTCTTATTTCTGTGTAAGGCAAAAGCAACCATTTATTGTTGTTGTGCGCAGCTTTTTCTTTCATTGTTCAATGTGTTTCTTCGCACGTTTCTCATTCTTTAATAATAAGTAATGTGTATTCATAGCCCCCATCACCTGTGTAGATCGAATGAAATGCTCATGGCGTGTATGTGTTTCGCCTTCATTTGTTTGCATAATTTTTGGCGTTTACACGTTGCTCTATTGTTGCCGCGCGGTCGACCAATGAATATTTTAGCCACAAGGCGATGCCATAAAACCAACTTTTTTAATAATGACTTAATAAGGATCACAGGCTCCCGATGTGCCAGCATACTCTTCCCGGTTTTTGGAGTTTTTACTAAACGAATTTAGATGCTGTGCCCTCATTGAATTTCGGAGCTTGCAGTCATAAAAGTTTTAGCTCTGGCTGCTGACCATTTAACTTTTGTTACATTTTCTTCCCCCCGTTTGGATAATGAGAGTAGTAAGCAACTCGCGGTAGTAAGCTTTATTTCATTTCAAAAGTTGTTCCAAACAACATTACAAGCACTTCGCTGCGACATAATGAGCGACAAGAAGATAAAAACATGCACAAAATGTAAACCTTTATTATATTATATTTACGCAATTCGCCAAGTAGCACACGAAAAACAAATACATACACATACACATGTATATGTAGTAGGCTGCATGTGGCTGAAGTGCACTTATGCGCACAGAAGTTAATTAGAACTTTTCATTGAGCGAAACGGTGGCAAATTTGGAATTGTTTGTATGACGCCTAGAAATAGACTTTCTATTTTAAGCAAGTGTGTAAGTGTAGAGTAAATGAAATTGTTTTTTTTTCCCATTGTTCACGCAAAATCACATTCCTTTGCGTGTGTATGTGAACACGAGTGTTGTTGATAACACATAATTTATGTGCCAATTTCCCTGCGCTACTTCAATAATATTATGTTTGCTTACTTTAGCTTTGCTATGAATTCATAAACACATATTGAATGAGTTATAATAGGAGTTATAATTAACAATAAAATGCAATGAAATTTATTACTATATTAATATATTATTTGCAAGCATTCAAAAGAAAGTATATTTTATTAATTTCATGGCACAAATGCAGATAAAAATTTTTTTTTACTTAAAAATGTGTGAAGCGACATATGAAGTGTTAAAAGTAGTACCCTTTAGCTCCGGGTGTGTTATGAAATTGCTTTATGGTGAGTCTGAACAATTTTCTGAGTCTAATTTGAGTAAAGTTTATGATATTGAAGATGCTAACAAAGAGCACTGGGAACACCATATTAGGTGGAATTCGGTTCTTGACAAAGTATTGTATTATCTTCGAATTAACCGGAAATTCGTAGAATTTAAAATGAAGAATATATTAATTTTTTTCTTTCATTTGATCATGAGAGTTTTCACATTTTTAGTTATATTTTAAAAGCATTTCATCTTATGATTCTACTGCACCCCTATTATAATTTGTTGCTTTACTAACATAAGTTCTTCAACATTTCTTTTTATAAAATCTGCCAATTCCTAATACTACAATACTGTTTTTTCCAGCAGTGCAGTCTAATTTGTAAGATAATTTTACGTTTCTGAGGCAGTCGACGCCTATTTATATGCTTTTTCGGATATGTTCTTTATAAACATTTGCATATCTCATTGCTTAAAAAACTGAAGATTTATACACCTTTCGGTGGCAGTTACCATACCAAAAACAAAAAATTATATTTTAATAATTCAATCATGATCAAATGATCAATTCACTGCACCAAAATATATACACTTTATTTTTGCTGTAATTTTACGTGTAAGGAAACGGCTATTGTGCAATTTTCATCACTTTTACACCGCTCCACATAATCTGCCACATCAAGTATTCAAAGGATACTAAATAAAGTTCCATTTATCATACTGCAACGAAATTCCTCAACTTTGTCGTATTCGCTGCAATCTCTCTTCAACAGCTGCTCTCGCTTACTTGCGTTATCTGTTCTCCATTTACTCTCCCCGTGCGAGTTTTGGTGCCTCTCAATGTGCTTCCTATATCATTGAATTCGCCGCAGCTGCTGCAATGAACCTGTGTTGCCTGCGTTTTTTTATGGTTACTAGAAAGTAAAAACAGACAGGCATAAATGTATGGTTGTAGGTACACCATGAAATTGTTGACATTACTATATACACAAATAGACACCATGTAGTATCTGATTTTCTTTTTGTTACACACATATTTAACTAGAGAATGCAGCGGAGTCTGAAATGAAATACCAGTATAGGTTATAAAACCTGGTTAGTATGAGAAAAATTACGAAAAAATATATAAAATATTCGGAGTTTATTTTTATTTAAAAAAATATTAGAATATATTATAATAATTATACATGTTTATTAAAGAACTCATGTTGTTAAACACATATTTTAGATTTTTACAGAACAAGACTCTTTTTGAACATGAAGGATAGGAAAATAATTCTATGAAACTTTGTTAGAAAAATTATCGAAACGTTCTTTCAGCAAAATAAATCCAAATTGAGAAAAAATTTGGTATATATAAAGAGGACGTATATATATCATTATATAGCGTGCATAAATATTTCCTCTTTCAGGGGTATACAGCAATCTTTTTGCTTTCGTTTTCTTATGTTTACTTCCCTTTCCCGTATTCTCCATTCTTAGTGAAATCCGTTGCATACAAACAGGCAACCAAACATTCAACTAACGGAACAACATACATAATCAGTTGGCTAGACAGCGTGACCAGCACAAAAAGTAGACCGATGAGGAGTGTTAAGGCTTCAACACTTTATTTATTTGCATGTTATGGCCCATTTTATTCACCACTGCTTACACGAGTAGATATTCCTTATTTACGGTAACATATGCTTGTATGTGTACATTTTTTTTAAGACAAAATACAACGTATTTCGCATGTGAATAAATGCTGATTATTTGCATCGTTGCATGAGTAGTCGAAAGCATGTTGCTTACCTTAGCCATACTATACATATCAAAAGAGACTGTAAATTTCATTTGCCATAATATTACAAATATGTATTGTACGTACATAAAGGTATTTCTCTTCTTTTTGCTTATTAAAATATTGTACCTCACTCGCCATCGCCATTACATTTACGACATTCCATTTAATTGGAATCTTAAATGTGTGCTGCGTGTCAGCAACTTCAAAAACAAGCCAATAAGTTAGTTAGAAGTAGATGAGACAAAGGAATAGTTACTGTGAAACACATGTGTATTGGTTTTCCTACATCGAAAATAATTTATGCAAATATCTGTTATGAAAACTCAATATACCATAAATCGATTATTCAATAACATTTCGGACAAGCAATTTAATATAACTTAATATACATATGCCACAATATGACTATAGTTGTTGAGCTTTTTCCTATCAAGCTGCAAGTTCGTTCTCTCTGCATACTCCTACTCCGCCTACTCCGCCTTCCGGCAGCAGCTCACCTAAGGCTCCTAACAGCAATAACGCTTTGCATAATTTTTAAGGCCGGTAATAAAATGATATTCAAAACATACTATTCGCTTATACAGAAAATATTTTATTGCTTCCAATAATAATATTGTACAAATGTACATGGAAATATAATTCGAATGCTGACAGTGCCAGATTGGATGCTGAGAATGTGTGTGAAGGCATGTAAACGCAGATGTTGCCACGAACTATTTAAGGTCGCAAACTGCTGTTGCCGATGCCGATATCACTAGAAATATATGTTAACATTTACGTTGAATAAATTTCGAGACAATTGTCTTAGATGAATATAATGTCTATATATGAATGCATCCAACATACATATATATATATTTGTAAGTTGGTGGTGTGTCTCAAATGATTTACCAGCATTTTATTTGCCTGTCATAACGCATATTAATAGATGTTGTAACAGCACTTCCTTCGCCCGCCACGAAATATAATCTCGTAGGCCTATTTCGAGGCAAATGTTTACTCTGGCTTTTTATACAAACGTAAATATTTTAAAGTATCACTGAAATAAATTAAAATATCTTCTTTTATACCCGTGAAAGCGTAATAAGAGCAAAACCTAGAAAAAGGTTGGATGGGCCAGCAAATAACAGCATTTACATGTTTGATTTGCAGATTGGCGAGGCGTTGCATGGTAATTTTAATTAAGGTCTCGATATAAATCACATTTGCTTTAATCGGATTGCTTCAATTAAATCCGCATTAATTGCATTTGCGGTGATATCATCAATTATATATGTAAGATCATGGTAGTAATAAAACTTTTAATGGCAAATTAATAATAATTAATAATTATGGCAGCAATTTCTTGGCTATTTTGTGAAAGTTTTGAGCATCAGCCTTTTAGTAAGGAGATGAGCACTGCAGCGGGTATAGAATCATCTACAGATTCATTAATTTTTATTTCGTGATATAATTATTTATTCGCAGAGCTAATGAAACACTTATCAAGTTCGAACCTCAAGCTTATGATTTTTTTTCCAATTAATTTTGTTGACTATACTAAACAAATCGTGCGATGTCGCTTTAACCGTTTAGACAAAAAAAACTCGTTAATCTACGTGAGAAGTACGTAGGGAAATTAGAAAATATTGATTTATTCAAAAATGGAAGGCATTTGAATAAGTAAATTTTTAGTCAATAATTTCGTAATAGACTGGCCATAAAAAAAGGTTTTGACGCAAACTCAAAATTTCAGAACGATCGGATAAAAATTGTTAAACTTATTTTTCTCGCCAATTGGAAAAAAGCTATTTTGAGAAAAAAGCGTTTAAAGTTTGCGTGCACTCGAATATTTTATAGCGAGGGCGGAGGTGAACTTACTACTATATACGCTTACAGTCGTTCGAAAAAATATCCTCACTTCAAATCTTCTTGAAACTTATTTTTGTGTCTGTAAAGCATGATTTAAGCTAAAACAAAAAAAAATAATAATAAAAATCGACAAAACAAAAATGTTGCATTGTCATTTTATAGATTGGTGTAATCTACTCTAAAAGTAAATTACTAGAATTTGAAAATATTTTGCACTGCTCGCTGGTAATAAACAATTAAACCGATTTTTAGTAATAATTTGATTATCAATGACATCTTTGGATTACGATTCTCATTCGCCTTTCATTTTTGCATCAGGAACTATGCCACTTAATAGACTAAAGCATTGAGATTTGTTAAATCACAACGAAAATACATTTAGTAATTGAAAAAATCACTTCACTTTATTGCTCAAAAATCATGATATTCTCTATTAAATTACAGAGTTGTTTCACTCTCTTGCCCCCACGATACCTTAGAGGTTTTACGAAGCAGTAACCGGCATCTGTTATCTGTCCAAATATGAATATTCGAGGGTTAATAAATATGCTTACTAATCACAGCATACATTCGCACATTCGCACATTTCATTGTATATGTATATACATTTCATTCCATGGAGAATTATCAATTTGCTTCATCGTCTAAAACTGAAATAGTTTTATTGCTATTGTTGTACGTATTTATAACTGTTGCTTCTATTGCTGATTTTGGAAATTTATGTACACCTACACACACATATTTGCATTCAATGATCTTTATCATGCAAACGAATTAGCTGCCATTTATTTTGATGTTAGCTCCATTGTTGTTGATGTCTTGTTATTTGCCACGTCGTTGTTTTAATTGATAACCACATTGTAGATTTCAACCTAAGGAATAATAATGGAATGTAACAAGGAAAACATATCTGTTGAGTGCATAATTATCTCGATAACGAGACTTCCACTAAATTTAATTTGTGTTCTTCTTATGGTTCATTGAAATAATTTACTTCAAAGTTATTATCATTGTCAGATATGAATGATAATTGTGTGATTTGTGCATTTTGTACTGTTAGCTAATTAATTACTTGCATCTGTTTAGCTACTTGTCTTTGGGATTTCATCACGCAATTCATTTATATGTATACTTCTGAGATATTATTTTGCTACTCTCATATATGGTACATCATATCATCACTTATCATTATAAAAATTATATTTCAATTAAAAGTCGCAAATAAGAAACCCTGTCTACTGGGATTCAGCTCTGAATATAAACATCAAAACAACTACCAGCTTTAGGTGGGTTAGCTGGGATGTTGTTGCTTGGCGCACACGTAAAGCTCGCGGTTGCTTGTTTCTGTTTGTGTATGAGCTCGTAACAATAACGGAATCAGAACTAACTACATGTACGTGTTCAATAACATTATTGTTTTTTTTACTTTGAGAAATTTATTGGCAAAGTCGACGCCTCTGAAAACCGAAGCAAATGGTGTGTTGTTGGTCTCTAATGAACACTGCAAAGGCTGCGCCTTGCTGACAACAGTTTGGTAATAATTGGCCAACAAATTTTAAAGGCTACTTAGAGTGGCTTTGTTGATTCTTTTGAATAGTTGCTGAAGTGCTAATGGGGTTTTAACATTTTGGTAAGTGGTATCTTTAGAGTTTTACGTTTTATGTAAGATTGGCTGTGGTAAAAATTTTAATTAGAACAATTTTTGAATTGTTTTTTGTTTTTTTTAAAAAATGCTCCGAATAGAGTAGAATCTCATATGTATCGAAATTTTTTTTTCTAAAAATAACAGTAAGCATTCTAATACGTTATTCATATTGCTGGCATGCATAAGTGGCACATTGCTACACGCAACAAATATAGTTGCAAAAACTACTTTAGGTTCAGCACGGCAACACACGCGCAGCTGCAGCCGCAAACCGAAACTCATGCTAACAGATACCATACACTGTTGTGTATATACGCAAAAATAGTCATAAAATGTTACCGTTGCGCGTGATATTCCGTTGCAACAACCTTTGCCACAGTTAACTGTGCATTACCACGGCGATTTGTGCTGCATTCCAGTCGGAAAACGTAAACCCGTGCGAGTGTTGGTGCGAAGCTTAGCCTATCGTAAACATCTGTATTGTTTGTGAATTAATTAGCATTTGCCACACTGGGGGAGGCGGGAGGTAATAGAGCATTATCCTTATCGTAGGAGAGGTAATTTATATTTGCTCAGCGTAACCATCGAAAGTCGCAGAGTTCATTTAAATTGCTTCTCTGATTTGCATATTGGCATGTGTGGAGGTAGCATGTTTGGTCGGTATAATCCTTTACAATTTTCAATTCAGTTATTAGTTGATTATCTGCTGTGCAATTTAGTGTTGTATTTGCTTGGCATCACTTTAATATAAATCAATTTAGACTCTTGCAGAACTTTAGTGCATATGCCAAATTAACACTTGACAGTTCTGTTGCATTATTCACTCGTTGACCAGATATATTCATTATTTTTTGAAAAGTCTAAGGGTTTTTCGTTTCACTGCTCTGGTATGTTCGGAAAAACATTTGATAGAAAATTTCTTAATTGTATGTCCTGTCATTAAATAAATACGGTGGCCCTCTAAACATTGACCTAAATTCAAAGTGGCACAGGTGCCAGTTGTTTCTCAAACAAGTGGCCATTCATTTAAAGGCAAATTAATTGCTTTTAGCTGCTTGAGTTAATTAATTACTTATAAGTGAATATCCGATGTTCAGTAAAAATCGATGCTGTAGTTTTCTCCATTATGCATATAGCTTTGAGACAGAGAGGAATGGCAGAACCATTACTCTTTCGTATCATTATTCTCGGAGGCTTATATAACAGTAGATTCCTACTTATGTAGAAAATTAAGTATATGGTAGATTAACATGTTCAGTGTAAGCGACCGTTTAATACGAGTATGCATTGCTCTGCCATCGAGCATGACGGTGGGTGGAGTAGCTGGTGGCAATTAATCTGCGCTTAGTGCTCAGGTATTTTATTGAGCTTTTGTGTTTATAAGTGGAGAATTTGTACGAGTATATAAAATGAAATAAGTTTATAACTGAAGAGCTTATATAATATTAACGTTAAGTTAATTTTTTTTTTATTTGCATTTCACAGAGTGAAACTGTGGTCGTATAGAACTGATGAAATTTAATACAATATAAATAAATGAATTCAATGGCTCAAAATTGGAAATTAAATAGTTTTTGGTAAAAAATTTATTTTTTTATGGCTGCTTCTGTGTTGAACAAACGTGAACAGTATTCTAATTCCTGGTCTGTACCGGATTCCACGTGAGTTTTACTAAAACGTTTCTACTAGCCTTCTTGAGATGGTTTGTTTTTGTTTCAGTTTTGTTTACTGCTATCTTCGTATCGTGGGTAAAAGCACAGTATCAAAAATCATATCCGAATTGATTAATGTTTGGAAAATATGTTATGACCCAAGTAGTGGAGTGGAGATGTCTTTTTTTTAACGGAAAGGGTTTTTAGTATAAATGCAATGATTGTACGAATGAGTTCTTATTGTAAACTACTAAACTTATTGCCTTTGATATACAGATTCTGATATGATAATACGAGCAGTAGATGCTTCCATATTCAGTATGAGCAATCCAAAACAATAATATTTCTCGCAGTATGAAGCTGGTAACCGCTACGGTTGGCTACTGGGTGAGTCTGGTTTTGGAATGGAAACATTCTTACTTACTCTATATGAAAACGTAAATGTAGATGTTATCAAATAGATGGTATTGAACCAGCAATGGGTATATAAGCATATTAAGGTAATTTAAGACAAAGCCAATTTAACACCGTTCAGTACAATTGTTCATCAGTGGCTTAGAACCAACTTGAATGATTGAATGGGCTTATCATGCAAATGTTTCTCAGCAAGTGGCATTAATTGACTTAATCACACATTAGTGTTAACTAAATAGAGGGAACACGAGATGGCTTAAGAAGATATATTACAATCAGCAATCAGAAAATCGTAATTATCTTGATTAAGCTTATTTAATATGCGACCAAGTATTACACAAACGAATATATTTGATTGACATGAGTATTTACTATCTTACTTTACTTTAATTACATATTGTTGCTATGTATAACATACTAAATAATGCGAATTTATTTAATAATAAATAAGTTCTTTCAATTTTATTATTGTAAATTCAAAGTACAGATGGAATTTGCTTAAGTCAAAATGAAATGACATACATTAAATACTTACAAACAAATTCGTTTTTGCCACAAAGCGAAACTTTTTAAGCTGAAATACAAAGAGCGTGAATGAAAACAAATTTACGAAACCGAAACATGGAAATAATTATCAAAACTGTCAACGGTGCTTTATCTATATAAGAAATGAAAATGAAACAAAAGCTGACAAGATGAAGATAAAGCTTTACGATTTCTGTTGTATAATGTAGCAATTTGCATGCTAACAAACTGTTTTAAGAAGTAAAAAATTATCCGGGAAGACCGATAATGTCATACATATATCAAAGAAGGTAATACAATTTTTCAATGGAGAAAAATAAGTGTTTTAGATAGGTGCACAGTTACACAGGCGTAAAAATCAGCAGATATTTTAACAGAAGACATTCCAAATGAGAACAGAAATCCTAAGGATTCATGTGTACAATACTACTGCTGCTATGAGTCTTATTTCTATTCAGTTAGCTGTACGAGTATTTGTTTATATTTGTACACATGACTATTATAACAACCTATATATGCATCTAAGACTTTTCCAAACAGAACTAATATTATGCAGTAAAAGAGCCCTTTAAACCAAGCAGTTAGCAACACGCTCTCGCCCAGCACCTACAAGCACATACAAGTGGTTTCGAAAAACTCCGTCTCGCAAGTTATTACTCATGAACTGTGCTGTGTGCGTTTGCTAACAAAGTGTGCGTTATGTTGTTGCATGCTACACAAGTTGGTGCTTGAGCTGTACCGCTATAACGATCTCAAGTGAATTTTGCTGTTAACAAAGTTGGTTAAATTGCTAGAAATATAATTGAGAGCAAAAGCTGTGAGAGTGTGTCTAACAGAGTGCACAGTAAGCGAAAAGGTGTGGCAAGTGTTGGCTTAATTGCTATTAAAATGTAGTGTACGCTAAGTGAGCGGGCAACTCAAAAGTGGAAATTTGTATTTAGTGAACAAGTTAGTTATAAATAGATTTGATTTATAAATAGATTTGTAAATTATTTGTATCACTTTAATTCTATATAAAATATATAGCATATCATATGTAAATAAATTATGTCTAGCAAGAACCTAGTCGCTCTTGATATACTCAATTCTTATAGTACTATACTAAAACAATATAGTTAATCAAAAAATCTTTAGAGGTATAAGAGTAACATCATAAGAGCTGGAGGCAACGTGAAAAAAAACAATAAAAACAAAAGCAATAAGATAAGTAGTAAACTTGGAATAACGTAATACCTTAGTTGACACCTAAAATAAAGTAAACAAACTGAAGCTAAGCTGATGCACAGTGATTCAAGTCCTCAACTTTAGTCAATAAAACAATGATAGTAATCAGTTCAGGTATTTAATAAATATATAATACATTTTTTAAACTGAGCCCGGTTTTTTTGATTTACATTCAACTAAAGAAAAATTACCTGTTTTCTATTTATTTTATCGATTTCTACAAAATTAAAATGAAATATCATATTTATGTCAGAGAACAAAATCAACTCCATATAACATATTCTAGTGTATGGTTTTTACTTCTTTTTTACTCATTTGTGTGATACAGAGCCAATATATATAAAAAGTCATCTCTTCCTTGCTTTGCATTTGTTTTTAAGATTTATCACTCTTCTCTACCTGTGCATTGTTGCATAATGCTTCGGTTGGATGATTAAGTCTCGGTGTCAATCACTTAAGCACGAACGAAGCAAGAACAGTGTTAACTAATTACAAAATGGCAGCCAGTAAAGCGTTGAGAAAATTGAAAATGCAGAAATCGCTTTAAAATTAGTCTCATAAGGAGAAAAGGGAGAGGCAGACTGCAACCTGGTGCACTAAAATGTAAACGTAATAAATTTCAAAGTAAGCGAGTGTAAAAGCGAACAGCAGCAAAGAGTGAAGTGAATGAAATAGTTTGATGGCGGAGAGAAACACGCTCAATATCTATAAAATTCTTTCTTTGATCCTTTTAAAGCTCTTATACTCCTTTTTAGTACCAAGTACCGTAAACTTCATAGTTACAAGTAGAAGCCAAATTAAATTTACCAACAAAATATGCCGTTAGCAATTTGACGGTTAAGTGACGCTAGTAGATAAAGTGTTATAACGCGTAGGCAAGTAAATTTAATGGACTAGAGAATGCCACGGATTTGTTTAATGCTTGTTGCAAACTGCCCAATAAATGGAAGCATTGAAGTGCTCGCAAAACTGGCAGAGAAAGAGCGAGCGTTGTACAAAAACATTTTGATTTCATGCATTCCTTGAAATAGTTGAAGTAAATTTTTTATTGCTGGACATTACAATGTATATTGTAACTATCGCAGCAGAGACTAAATAGTAATGTACTAATCATAAAAATTATTTATTTTTGTAGAAACTTTAATTTTGCGAATTTCAAAATCAAAATATACAAGTATATTACCCTTATTCTTAGCTATTATCAAGGCTTATTTTCTGCATCTATTTTTTCATTTACGCAATTCACAAGCTTTGTCTTATGTCTGTTTACATTGCAATAAAATCAGTTCCAACCACAGAAACAACAAAATATTTTTATATTTCAATTTCTTCAACTCAATTTAACTGAATATCGTGGCTTCCTTCCATATTATTAAAGAAATTGATGAAATTTATTTCATTTATTCATTTTAGACACTTAAACGTCAACAATAAAAAAAGTAAACAGATACAGCTGATAGAATAGCACACTCAAAAAACTTACCTCACCGTCTTGTATAATATAATATTTGTCGTCTTTCAAATTTGTCTTGGAAACAACAACAGTGTTGAAATGACAGTCATAAACAAATAAGACAATATAACGATATGACACAATACCTATAACACCTTGTGAATACCCTAATTGCTTGTTTAATAAGTAAAAATAGAACAGCGTAGCCGAACCTCATACTACAACTACAAGTATGTTAATTGATACATTAAAAATACGCTTACATTAAAATAATTTACTATAATTTAAGCGCTTGGCTGTGACAAACGGCGTACTATCTACTCTTATATAAAAAAGAGAGCGACTTAGTAGGTTAAGGTCAAGTGAGTACGAACTAATCTTGAACTTGTATACAACTTGCTCTCTCAACAAACATACAAGTATATGGAAAGTGGTTCATTTGGTGCAATGAAAGAAATTATTTTGACTTTTGTGCGTTTGGACAATGGCCGTTTTGCAGCTATAAAATTTGATTAATAAAGGCATTAACTGTCAAGCAGCTTTCAGACATAGCCCACATCAGAATTTAGTCAAATGGCTAAGTATGATGGATAGACAGCAAACACTTTAGCACATATACAAGAAAAAATAAATACACAGCATGATGTGTTATTGAGCCGCTGGTTGTCAATTAAAGAATAGATGGTTAGACATGCACTTATACCTTTTGCATAATATAACAAATGTTTACATTTTTGGCAAGTATATTATCTAAGGATCTTTGTATATTTAAAGAGAAAATAATTTCATTAACATTAATGAATGGTGAATTCCTGGGTCCGAGTTAAATCCTAACGGTTACGTATATGCACCGGTGGCTACTAGGTGAAACTATTGCTTTACAAAAAATGTGGAAGAAGGAAAATTACTGGAAGAGTGGGTTGTTTTTAATGAAGATATAACACGTGCCTATGCAGAACACGAAGGAATTATTTATCATAAGGAGAAGGTTTTTTTTCAATCACAAAAGTACATATATTTAAGTTGAATAATCGAAATATGATATACTTTACCAAGCATGTTTTAAAATCGGTATCTTTTCCAATGTAAAAATATTTTGTTATTATTATTTTGATACAAAATGTGCTGGCATTATTCGGCACTGAGAGTAACTTCATTCGACATTAGAGCTTAAGCAACACCTGGCGTATACGCAACATATTTGTATTCAGTACTGTATATTCAACTGAATAAAAAAAAAACTAAAATACTACACATGAAAATAGATTTTCGTTGCTTCTAGCTGTTTGCAAAACATTAAAAAGCCTACTTTTCGTATATTTGAATTTAATTTCAATTGCTTCCACCACCAACTTTAATACGGTATTTGTTATGCACTAATTGAAATAATTGTGGCGGGAATTGCGGTTGAGCTTGATATTTATTTTAATTGTTTATTATTTACACACCATTTGGTTAAGGTTTTTTCAATCATAATTACATCACATCTGTATTGAACACTTACATTCCCAACAGAATACCAGCTTAACTTTCACATTTGTTTTTGTAAAGTATTTTTTGTAAATACATATATTGAAACTGTTTAAAGGGTGTTCATTTCTCCATAATAATCATAAAATTTTATATTTAAATAAAGACTTTAGAGGTATGAGGAAAGAAGAAAAGCTTAATTAACTGTTAATACATGATGCAAATAGTTTTTGCTTCCTTATCGATCCGTTATATTTCTATTCTTATTTCTTTTAATTGGTGTTCTTTCTATCACCCTTTAAATTCGAATAAGAGGCGAATGTTTCATGAGATTTTAATAACTACATGCTTTTATTAGTTTACGAATTAAATAAAACAAAAAATTTCGTTAAAATAAAGCTGAACTGTTTAGTTGGAGTTAAAAATTAAACATAATTAAGATATTGGGGGTTCTTGATTGCCATTTTTACTAATGAACTGTAAAAAATTTCTTACAAAACATGGAATTTCAATGAGTTTTTTCTAATTTGCTGTAAAATATGGCTAACTTTTAATCATCTTCCACAGACACGTAATAATGCAGCCCAATAAAAATAAACAGCTTCATATGGTAACAACTTTTTGCGTGATAGCTCTATAGCTCAAAAGTAAAGTAAAAGAGGGGTAAGAAGAAATAATGTATTTATGGGCAAACAATTAATACGTACGAGCAATTTTTGTTTTTGCAAACATTGATATACTTGTATGTATAAGTATTAGACAAAATAGAATTTTCAATAATTTATAAAAATTTGTCAAATCTGTGCGCCTTTTTTAATATGGTTTTCATCCAATGTATAAGGTTGTTTATATATAATGATACTTTTCCATTTTTTTTCAAAAATATTGCCGATGATGTCAATTGATCGTTTTTCAATTGTATGTCACTGATTTGTTAAAAAAATGAACTGATTAAAATGCTTCACCCAATCACTTGTTTAGTCAAACGTTAAATTCTCTTCCCTCATTCGAAGTTATGTGTTCATGTGACACTACAAGTCAACACTCTATCAATTTCAATTTACTTTTAATGTGATTGACAGAACATTCTCCAATTCCATTGTCTAACATTTTGAAGTCTACAAATATACGAGTATGAGCTTTTAGGGAGTGCATTGAAATTTTCCGCGTGCTGGGATACGGAATACTTCTTGAAATTTTATATTCACGATGGAATTATTCAACAGCATTGTTATCGATAACACAAGTAAGTAGTACTTCGAAGGTTATGCAATCTTTTGGGAACTTTCCCCTTCACCAGAGTGATAGTATTGGTTTCGATAACCCTAATAGATTGACTGAACACATTTTTAATTAAGCCTTTGCATACGTAAAAAAAAAACTTCATATTTTAAACCTTTGATAATGAAAAAAACTCGCACGCTTACGCCAAATTCAGTTCCATTTAAAATTACGCTGTTCCCAATGGAAACATAAAATTTAGTGCCTGGAATTCTCCAGAAAAAATTTACAGTTTTGGTCGTCTGCTAAAGGCAGCATGATTCTCCAGTGGTGCATAGACATATATATAAGTTAGTCAAGCAATTAGTAGTCAAATTTGCAACTGCAAACGACAGACACAATGTTGATAAATCGCATGGAGACAAGTAAAAGTTTTCGGCAGATATGTACAACCCAACAATTCATTATTTAAAGAAGAGCGGTATCGGAATGTCTACAGCAGTTCGTTTGAAATGGTTAAGCATATGTATGCTAAAATGATAAAACGAAAAAATTTCCCTCCCCATCTCTCACACTTTACTTTGCAGCCCAAGTTTTATGCTGGTAGACATATTTCAGTGTCTCCAAACTGAGCATACGCTTGTCAAAAGCTGACGGGAGAAAAATTCCAAGGACTATATTTGCGGTATTTATTATACTTTTCAAAGTTGAAGTTCAAAAGCATTGACGTTTCTTTCTACCGCCATCATTCAAATGCACGAGTTTTACATATCTAACTTCCATAAATATTTAAACATATGAGAAAGCACTTTGAACAAAATATATATGAAATTTTAGATGCACTTACATAACTTACAGACAATTTTTACTCATGTAAAGTTAAAAGTATTTCCTCTTTCAACAGAACTTAACGGTACCTACATACCTTTCTAACTTTATACACATGTATGATGACGGAAAAAGTATTTGCTCGCGTCTTTCAAACATGCTTTATTCATCGTTTATATTTGTAGAGAGAGATGTGAATTTGTAAAGAGTTTATTGAAATGAGGTTCTTCCTAGAATTATTTAAAATTATTTAACTAAAAGACACAGAATTTTTGTTCAGTAAAATTGCGTATACGCCGTGGTCAGGTGCTGCTGCTTGTTACATACTAAACTTCAGTATGCTGTGATATTTAATGGAATTTTAAAACATTTTTCTTGTTACAGATTGTGTTTTTTTAAGTTTTTTTATATGTATTTGTGTGCGATTAAAAATTACGCTTGTGCTATATCCTTACAGAGGAGTATTTGTAAAATATGTGCAAAAAGCTTGTAGTGCATTATAGCCGCTGGATTACGAAAGTAATAACCAATTTACAGCACTGAAATTAAAGTAAAGAAACACGAAAAAAGAAATTAATAAATCGATGAAGGCATTAGTATATAGCAACACCGATATAAATTTCTATTTTTAAAGATAACCGAAATGATGAGCAAAAGAAATGTTAAATTAGCAAGTAAAAATACTCATTTATGCATAGATATACTCACATCGATGGCTTTTGCCATGTACTTATGCATGTTTAAACTCGAGATTAATATTAAGGCAAGATATATAGCAGCTGAAAGTGAATTTAGTGAAGTGAAGAATTAAAAAATATATTATAAAAGGCCAAGAGAAAACAAGAGACAGAAGAATTTAGGTAAACAACAAACAAAACAAAATTAAATACTTGTATATACAAATTGGAATATTTAATGAACGAATTGTGGAAGGCCTTCTTGCGCGCCTATTTGTATGCTACTGCTTTTCACATTCAGCATAGAGTCAAAAGTTCAGCTCCTTTTTGCCAAAATTAAATTTTCTTTATTTGCTTAATATTGTTGTTATCTGAGTTTAAACTTTTGTTGTTTTTTAAGGTTGTGTTTCTGCATCACTTTTTCAGTATTGTAAATACAATACACTTGCAACAGCTAGTACAGGGAAAGGTTGTTGACTTGTGCAAAATTTCAGAACGATATCTTAAAAACTGAGCTAGTCCCTCGCGATTGTACAGACAGACACACATAGCTAATTTAACTTAGCTTGTTATGCTCATCATATATGGGTCTCTGACCTTCCCTTCAAGTCAAACTTAATAAACCCGGTTCTGGTTTTGAAAATAAATTGTAATAAGTTTTGTCGCTTGTAAAATGAGTGGATTGCTGCCATGGTTGAACCACTCTAAACTTCATAAATGGCTTAGGATTTACCATTAAAAAGAAACATGATTCTGAAACACTAACAAAAATCTAAAAAGTTTTTTTTTAAATCTCAATTAAGCTTTGGATTTGTTCCAAGGTGTAAAGTGGTCAGACGTAAGCATAGCTACTCGGTTGCGAATATATTCTCTACCTCAAATAACAATATTCAAAAATTCAAACTAACCATATCTTTCCGTTGTGCATATGGTGTATTTGATTGCATTTTCTCAGGTGGTGATGACTTTAAATTAAATTCATTTTCGAGAAAGCATTTCCATTTGTATAACTATGCCGGTTATACATGCATACAGACACTCTACTCGAATTTAATACTCGTAAAATAACAAAATTTATGAGTAAATTAACTGTAACGTTTACTAAATGTTGTTTATATATTCTGCCTTATGAATTACATATTTTATCTTACGAAATGAAACAATTTGAAATTGACAGCCACTTTGTCCGAAATGCATGCGGGCATGTAAGTTATTCTTTGACACGATACACATGATATCGATGCCAACTCATGAAAACATTTACTTATATGTAAAGTATTATAACATATCCAGCTCGTATTAATTTTCTAACCAAAAATTTAACAAATTTAAAACAAGTGCTTTAACGCAAATAAATTTGAATGTGAAATTAAAAACTGTTTAAGCTTTTGAAGAGTCCAAATATATTTCCTTGTAGATTATTTATTAAGTTTCAACTAAATTGCTTATTTGCTTTTTCAAAAATGTGCGAAATTCAATCGTGTTCAATTTAAATATATTTATTCACTTGGTAATGTATCACTAAATTTATGAATATGATCTCTTAGCAAATGTTTTATTCAAATCGGAAATATTTCCTACAGAAAATTAAATTAATATTTATTTTACTAAATATAACACTCAATTGCTGCACAGACCGATTGCTTGAATGAAATATCATACTTATGTATTTAGGCATGATAAGGAGAAGTTAATGGGACAGACGCGGTGACGTATGCGTAATTTATTTACAACACAGGAGCATAGTGGCATAAGTTCGAGATATTTGTTAGATAATTTTAGATTTCCTCAGGGATTTTTGTGTAATAGACTAAAATTTATTAAGCATATGGTTTAATAGGCGTTCTTTCGAATTCATGTTCTAACTTTCTTTTTCTAGAAATCGAGTTAAATATACTACATTAACCAAAAAACTTTTCATAATATGCGCCCGATTACTTTCAACTCATAATATCAAATGATGCAGGCCAATACGCTTTATCGCTTCTACTTTTAACGCTTAAGACAATGTTTTTTTATAAAATATTTAGCTTATATGTAGTATTGGTGGGGCATAGGATATATCGGAGATTTTTTGGAAAGCTCTATGTTCTTCTCCTAATCACTTTACTCAAACAACAATAGAAACCATTGCATTGTAACACACTTAACACATTTACAAAAGTTAAAATACAAAATTCCCTTTTTGACATACCATATTGCTGGATGGCAACAAAAGGATCAAAATATGCGAGTTTAAAGCGAGAGTTTCACATATTCCTCATGCAGAATGCGTTTTCTGAGAAACTTTGTATTTTTCCTTGTTTCCTTTTGCATCGTTTACCTTAATGAATGCGCAGCAGTGGCTACAAATCTAATCTGCAAAAGAAAACTTATATTTCTTCTGCCATCTACAATCTCAAGCGTTTCTCTCTGACAAACACTTATCGCAGCTAATCGAATGTAATCGAATGTACACAGACACAAATGCACTTACATCGCTTGGAAAATGTTCGAGCAAACTGACGGAGGCTTTTTCACCAAAGGTAGCACACGATTGTTAGGCACTAGCAAAGATTTTCAGTCGACATTTCTGTTCTTGGGTTATTGGTTATGTTGGTAAAATTGTTGGGAAAATTGTGAATCTAGCACAGATGCTAAGGAGATTAAGCTTGTTGAAAGCACCTAAAACTATAGCTTCAGTTTAACTGAAAATTACAAAATTATTATAGTAGCATTTGAAGCAAAATCTCTTTCCATTATATTATATTTTAAGGAATGGGCTTTTACAAACATCATAATTGTTAATATAAGTGTAATTTAATTTGAAGTAGAATTTACGATATCCTGCTCTGTGTCAACGCGCGGTCGTTAAGGCACTTTAATGGAGGCCAATAGCAGCTGTTGAACTCATTGCAGTCAAGTCATTACTTTGCGGTGTAGTAGAATAAGTAGACATTAAGTGCATTTTGACTTTGATATACGCACTTATATATATGGTCTAGCATACATGTATTTAGGCATGTCTGCACATGATGTGTGACTTTGCGTTGAACCACTCTTATTGATGGCAGCAGCTGTTGCAGTTGAGTTCAGAAAAAGACAATGTGTAAAAAAAGATATGCACATAGATCCGCTGCGCCGACGATTGAAAACAGACGTAAAAATGCAATAATTGCGCAAGTAATTCAAAACAGGGACAAACAATACCCACTTCCGCCCACAGGAACTCCGCAAACTGAACCTCGGACAAAACCAAAATGACGAAAGCAAACAAACCATTTGGAACAAACATACATGAATACAGACAAAATGTATGCGTGTGGTATGTTAGTGGTGGATATGTGAGGCGCCTAAAAGTAGGCAATTTACAGTTTGCGTTTTATTGTTGAGATTATTTGCTCGTATGTGAAACTTTCTTCTGCGTGTGTACTAACATATTAAAAAAAAAATAATGGAATCTTGATTGTACGTATACGTTTTTTTTACTACAACAACAACACTTGTCGAATTTGTTCATGCAGACATTTGTTAGTAAAGTGGGAGCTCTGAGCTATTAATATGCAATTGTACACTAATAAGCAGAGAAGGGATCGAACGGTGCTGACAATACAATTCAAGCGGGTAATACTGGTATTTCGTATAGAAAGCGAAAACTTAAAGGGTGTAAAGCAAATTAGAAGGTCAAGAGTGTAATTTATTAGGTTTTGGTATTCACTAAAATATTTCGTCAGATTTGGCACACAAGCGAAGAGGAAAAGTAATTGTTATTAAACATTGAAGCCTTGATTGCATTGTCGGAAGAGTTCTAGTGCTTTTGATGATCTCTCGCTGCACTGAAATGTTTAAATTTTGTAGTTCCGACATAGCATTTACAGTCTTAACGACCAAATTTTGTATGCATATGTAAATCTTGCGACTATATCATACACAAACAACAACAGTGCACAACAACAGTGCATGAATGCCAGCAAAAGCTCCCATCGATGTTTAACCTGCATTAAACAGGCAGTTTGTCACATGCTGATGTTCCAATTCACGCACGTACCCACGTTTATGAACCTGCTTAGTTTAAAGCTTGCAAGGTGTGCAATGCGCGGCGTCGCCTAGATATTCACGACGCAATTTTGCAAGTCTCGTCAAAGCGTGTGGCGGTTGAAACAACAGCAAGAACATTTTAATGCTTGCATTCTGCTTGTTTGCATGCACAAGTGACATTTTGGTAGCATCTGCACGCATTTTGTTTGCAACAAATCAACAATTTTATGATCGTCGTTTCGGTACCACAGCGCACATTTACATTCAAATCTGCAAGTGCACTGAAATCTACGCACAAGAAATACTCATGAGTATGTTTGAACTCATATTTCCCACTACTCGTATTACAATGTTGCCACACTCTTTGTCATATTAATTATTCAGTACAATTTATGATTCGCCGTGAGCACATCCACGTATGCGATGTTGGGAAGCTAATTTGCGATTGTACGCGGTAAGAATATGGAATACTAAATTACGAATACATGTGTAATATGAAAATGTGTCATTTCATCTGATTTTATTAAAAAAAACTTTCACATACAAAAACTGCTGTCTAACAAGCGAAAAAATTAAGCACGTGCGCCATTTTTATCGCTTAACTAAGGTACAATATCGTATAAAATTGTATAAACTGCCACACCCACGGCAAACGATATTTATTTTCTTCGTTTCTTTCCGGTTTTTCTTACAAGAGCAGAGTCCTCTCAAGCGCAAACTACGTTATTCGCGCTTTTTGAATAAGTAATATTCTGAAAATTATACAAAGTGTCGTTAACAACAATAAATAAGGCTGTTGTTTGTGAATTACGGTTGTTGAACGACTCATGACTAAAAATACTTCGGGCACTGTAGTTACATATGTCAAATTACACATACCATACATAATAACGTTGTCGTCGAAACTTTATTTGATTTCCAAAAATTTCAGTTTTCCATAATAACCACAGGAATTCACCGCCGTTGAGTGTTTCAGACATTTTAAAAATTTTATTAGCCATATTGTTGTTATGCTCTCTGGAGTGCATATAAATATGTATGTGAGCTGCAAAAACTTTCACAGTCTGCTGCATGATTACGCAGTGCTAACTCATAAGTTTGAAGAGTGAGTGTATCTAGAGCTCAGCGTTCACTTTTTTCATAAATACAAATTTGCAAAGATAAAGGAGTATTGCACACTTTATATATTCCCTTAAAAGGACTTCCTTAAAAATATCCTATTCAGTTGCAGACTACAGTGTTTTGCTATTGAGTTCAGTTTAACCGGAAACCACACCATGTGTTTCTTTAGTCCCAAATGCCAATATAAGAATCCTCGATTTATTTGTAAGAAAATCAATGTTAGGGAGACACTTTTCTCTCCCATTTAGCATCACTTTTATAGTTTGCGATGCTTAACCAAGAAACTTTCCGGTATTGCTGACAGCTTGAACGCCAAATTGATGTTAGCAATCGCTAGGAATTGAATTGGCCACCATACAATTAGTGGTGGCCATCAGTTTGCATGTCAACCGTTAACAAAATCTGTTTTTTCGAAATTTTATGGTCAAAAATTTATTGTATTTTCATTTAGTATATTTTCATAGAAATCTGAAAAAATTTTAAATAACTTACTTTCAACTCAAAAGTAACTCTTGAAAGTATATCTGGTAGTACCGACTCCGCTTCCCTTTCAATAAGCTTAGATTTGTGTATGAAATAGATGACTATAAATGTAAATTAATTTTTTTAAATTAAAAGTAAATTATGCAAGTAAGGATAATTTCTTTATAACCCTTCAGTATGCATGTCCCAAAACAGATCTTATTTGTGTGCTGCTTAATAATTTTCAATAACTATCAAACTATACATGACTGCTGGTTAATCTCATAATCTCTTAACCACGAATGGAATCGATTATCAGCAAGCGAAGCAAATAAGAAAGCTCGAACTCACATTCATCAAATGCTTTCGGCAATCCTTATCTTCGCATAGATATATGCATATATGAAATATTTTAGGCGTACGTATGTATTTATATACGGTATTGAAGTCGCCTGAATGTAGACTAATAAAAATTTCTTCATTCTTGTGAAATCGTTGATATAGATAGTTTCATGCTGTGCTCATCAATGGCTTATGAGTTTGTGCACAAAATTTAGATCACTTTGCTTGGCTGGTGATATCTGCTAACGAAGTATTGTTTTTATACCCTGACAAGGGTGTATTAAGTTTGACACGAAGTTTGTAACACTTAGAAGGTAACGTCGAGATCCTTATAAAATATATATAGAAATATGTATCTACAATCTAAGTCGATTTAGTCATATGCTTTTGTCCATCCATTTGTCTGTATATACGCGAACTAGTCAGTCAGTTTCCGAGATGTCAAGCTAAATCCTTGCACATGTCCTTTTCTCCCTAAGAAGCTGCTCATTTGACAAAACCGCCAATATCGGACCACTATAGCATGTAGCTGCCATACAAACAGGATGATCGGAATCAAACAATGGAAAGGCATCTTTTGTATTTGTGAAGGGTGCTATAGCTTCAGTGCTATCGAAGCTAACTTTTTTTCTTGTTTCAAATATCTCTTGAATAACAGCTGAATGCAGGTATATAGTACTAATAATGACGAAAACTATAATGTTCGAAACAAATATTAGTGTATCTTTACTTCACTTAATCCATTATAGCTAAGGGCATTAAACGTGTAAATCCATATTTAGCTCAATTATTAACATATATATAAATCGGAAGATATTCTGGAACGGTGCTAAATGCAGTAAATATTATTTAATGATAAAGTCGTAAAGTTTGGAAATCTACTTTGAAATCTATATTTTTCAGCTTCGGTACACACTGTTGGCAAGGGCTCGTTGACACCACAAAATGTAAACAAAAGGATCAGTGACCCCAAATGTAAACAAAGGTTGTGGAATTGGCTAAATGAAAACTTTTCATGAGAGTGTGTTTCTCAGTATCCAAACGAGCTGTCCCAATGCAATGTAGCGAGACAATAAGCAAATGCTGTTGTCGGTGGCTAGAAGATAATACAATAAAATTGATGAGGCGAGAGCAGAAATCATATTAAACTTATGGTAACCACATAAGCGATAGCAACAACGCCGTTAGATTGCAAGTAGCGTATGAAGGGAGAGAGGAGAGGAAACTGTTTTCTCAAGTGCAGTGATAGAGGATGACGGATCGTGTCCACCAACGATGTGAAAATAAAAGTCAGTATAATGAGAGAAGACTTGATAACCTTCAGACTTTCTGTAATATCGGGCAGTGGCGTTTGATGACTTCCTTATCTCCAGCATTTAGTTTATAAAAAAAATATATAATTTCATAGATTGAATGAAATCATCTAAAGAAGCCTTATAATTAACAAAAGTCGCAAAATGCTTACTGATGGTTTTTCTGTTTTTACTGTATAATAATTTAAAGGGTAGCATTCTCATGGCAGGTCTAAATAATGTGCGCTTTTTCCCAATCATTACTAATCAATCCTATAGGACAGCCCTCTACCAGCTGAACCATTTCCTGTCTTGTGGGCAGACTTTTGTCCCACGTTAATTTCTTCCAACAGATATTCAACACCTCCTCGAGTTCACGTACAAACATTGCAATATAACTCACACATTTTCAGGAACACACAGGCGTATGTATATAAATGTATGGCTATTGGAATGACTGAAGGGCTTTTATTCTCTCAAATGTATTGATTTAACAACGTCAGAAAAGACAGACTTTAAAGGTTAAAATTGGAGAAAAAAGTAGAACGATGCTGCTCTCTTCGGTTGTTATCGTTAAAATGATGTAAATATTTGGTTACACTTAATGTGTATGTAAGCGATGGGGTCTATACTGAATATGCGTTTGAGTATGCGCATGGGTGACTGGTGTTGCTGTCAAACTCACGCGTCGTGATGTTTCCTCGAGCTGACAGCAGAATCCTGTGCATATGCAAACAGTTTATACTGTTTAGACTTATTTGTATTATAAATACTTACACACATGCACGCACACATCTAAGTATTGCGAAACTTGACTTGTAATATTAGCCAAAGTTAATTAAGTTTATAAGTTGATTGCCGGAAGCGTCGCTGTTAATCTTTACCTCGTAAAATTTGTATGTTGCGTTCGTGATTAAAATGTGAATTTACTTCGGATTAAAAGTCGCATCTATGAAAAGTTTTTGAATTATTTCTTAATTAAGTATGAGAAAGTATTTGCAAAAAATTGAAGGCAATAAAGAAGGAAATAAAAACAAAGCTGTATATTGGCTCATTACTTTTCGTTTATATAAAATACATACATAAAAATTAAGTGGCATCAATTTCACTTCACATCATATGACCATAAATCATTTGATATCACATCATATTGGATAACATCAAATGACTTCAGACTATTACATCTTCACATCGCATCACTAAGCAAATGTGTCACATCGCATCACTTCAATTCACAAAGCATATACAACAAAAGTATTAAAAACCAAAATAAACTTCTTTCCAGATTTTTTTCTTCCAATGTTCTATTTTAAAATCACCTCGAATGTCGCCCATCAGGAAGTGTAATGTTCTAGTGATTAGGAGTGAAATTAATTATCTGCTAATGAACTTAGTTATCTGACCGCTTAAATTACGAGAGAATTCATGACTTTCGCTCTTCGTTCAGCTTTCTACAAAACCACTTTATTCTCCTTTTGCTTTTCGCGAACGAGTGAATGTATGTAGTAGATGATATCAATCAGTAAAACAGATTTCACACAACAATAAAAGAAACAATTTGCGAGATGTCGTTAGTAGATGAAGATAAGACAATACGAGCAAGGAACAATTTTATCCGATGTAGCAACATTAATGGTCAGTAGGACATTATACAGGCTATTTTTGCAGAGCACATGTTGTTAGGCGTTAATGTATAGTTATATATTACATTTTTGTTAAAAAAAAACGAGAAATAAATGGAATCGAATTTTTTTATAGACAAATTACCTATTAATGGTAACTAAAATTCATTAAAATGCAAAGTGCAGAATAATTTTATTAGGTATGCAAAATATGTTAATATATGTAGATAGCAGTATTGCCGAATCAATTGCCAGAAATTTTTCTTTCAATAAAAGTATAAAATCTTATAAGATTTTCATTTCATCTACTTGATAGGAAGAACGCATGACTTGCGTTGTTAAGACATCTGATTGAAAAAAACACAGCATATTTTGGGCTATATGCGTTTTAGGCTATTTTTCTTTGAAATTAAGTGTACAGCTTTTCTGTTTTCTGAATCCTTGGCAACCAAGCATAAATCCTTTACCAATGTGAAAATTGCGGATAGCCTCATTGACAGAGCAACAACAATAAAGCGAATAATAAATTATACCAGCCTTTTTCACTTGGGTTGAAGCAAATTGTTTGGAAACTAAAGCTTAAGGAATTTTAAATTTACTCGTTTGGTTTTTACGCTAGCTTTGGTACATATAAGTTTGTAAAAATGAAAATAAAGGCTATAAATAGTAGGGTGGAGCGAAAAGAAAGTTTTTTTAACATCACTTTTAAAGAAAATTTCGAGTTAAAATTTTTATTTCGTAAAAAATTTTTGATAAGTGTTATAGAAGCTGTGGAGAGTCCTCTTTCTTAAAATTAAAAAAAATTGTCTGGTCATTATTGGAGTTTTAATAAGCAAATCTGAAGCGACAACATGTTTTCCTTAAGCGTTAAAATAAATTTTAAGTCAAAAACCGTGAAATTCAGTAACTTTTATATAAATGTCAAGAGTTAACACCAAAAAAAAATTGTTTGGTCCAAAACAAATTTTTTTCGCTCCACCCTAATAAATAGTGAGGTCAGTGGCTACGGCAGCCCACAATCAAGACATTTTCCACTCACTGGCATACGTTTGCTGTAGTTACGGTAGCTATGCTTGTATAAAAATTTATTTTGGATAGTTTAATATTCTCATGAAGTATTAAACAAAATGTGAATCTTTAAAATATATTGGTGAGAGCATTTAGAAGCTCAACTTGTTGCCCAATTATTGAGGTCGCCATTTAATTGATAAAAATAAGATATGTTTTTATAAATGAGCAAAATTTTAGTAAAGTTTCTACTTTAGAGTTTTCTGAGAGGAAACCAGCCTTTTTCAACCTTGTATAATTAATATTATTATTGTAAGGTCTCAATTGTCATATTTCATGTCAATTTCCCAATCAGCCTCGTCCCTTAACACTTCAGCCTTTTCTGCCTATGCAATTTTAGTACCCTTTTGAAATTCGTTATCGTACTAAATTTTCGGAAAATCATAAATTACCACCTTGAAATTATGTTGGCTTATGTTTAAAACGTGTAATAAATAAATGTTCAAATAACTTTGTCGGCGTTGTTGTTTTTGTGCGACTATCTGCAGCCAAACACTTATCGCAAAACAGCGATAAACTCGTTTGGGAAAACAACCGCACTGGGACTATAAAGGTATTCGAAATAGTAAGCCCAAGTGAGTTTCAAGCTTGGTGTAGTGAACCTCACCATGGCTGAAGCAGGAATGCATGTCGCATGTTTATTGCTGAATTTTATTGAATTTTGATTTTCAATTATTTTGGTCTTCTGCAAAGTGTGTGGGTGTTTAGCTTGCACATGTTGTACAGATATATGTTTTGTATTTCGAATTCATACACTTTTACAAACTGTTATTAAGCAGCTGCTGTAGTTCGTTGGCACTGAACTTGAACAATAGTAGACACTTCATCCATAATCGTATCAACCTGAGGCAATGCATGCATGTATATGAAAACATATATTAACACACATTTATTCGAGCAAACATAACGATCCTTAGTGTTGGTTGGAGTCAGTTTTACGAGTTAAAAGTTTCTCATTGCCAAATAATAAATCAATGGAGCAATGGATGCAGGTATATCGAGAGATAGCGCCAGTAGCAGAAAACACCATAACTTTGGTTACAAACGTAATTTTATCCTTACTACTTACAGCCAGTAAGTGTTTTAGCAGCCAATTACATTACAGCTTTGAATACGTCAGCATTTTTCAACACCCTCAGAGAGAAATAAATTTAGAGTCAAACTTTCCTCATATTTCACACAATTTTACATATGTCCTTCACAGCAGAGTCGCAAAAAGGTTAGAAAGCACTTTATTTGCTTTTATTATTTTCTTCTCATTTATAAAACTTAGAGTATTAAGGAACTTGTGAAACTATTAGCTTCCATCAAAAAAATAACGTACAAGTAGCTCATGAGTCTCTGCCATCAGTAGGATGCATTGATAAAGTTTTCTTCGACATTATTTGAAAGGATTAACGCACGCAATTTTAAACCTTTGGATGTTGTAAATAATATATATACTTATATATGGTGTATGAATTAGATGGAATTTAGAATTTAGGAAGAACAAATTTGTGCTCTCTGGACATATACGAGTATACGAGTTAATATATTTTATATTTAACATTCTTTGGAGAAAATTTCTTTGCGTACTAGTATGAATATAGTTTTATTAGCTTTCGAGTTGCAGCGCGCCAACAAACTTGCTTATGTGCTTAAAATTCAAGGTTGCTGTCTAAGCATCTTGCAATTACTCGGCTTAATTGTGAACTCTTGACACATTTTAAAGCTATTAAACTAATTAATTTTTTTCTCACCGCTTATAACGCTATGTAACTTCTAAAATGTATATTTCTCATAATATAAAACAATAATTTCAATGCAGCAATCTGTATACATTAAGTCTAATTTGAGGTCATATTTCCGCTTGAAAATTAGAAAAGAGTGGAAAAATAAACCTCATTTATTGGTACCCCAGTTTTTATAAAAAATTTAAAATTTTAATATGTTAAAACTATATAACTTACAGATCTTAGTACGGCATTTGCCAAGGATAAAGTTTTCTATGCAAAGCAAGCTGTTGCTGTGACTATTATAACTTACATTGTTATTGTTGCAACAAAAATTAAAATTTTTGCTTTTAACGTTTCATTTATAGCGTCAATTCGCGCCAGCTAATCACTTACACAAATAAACAGCAGTGTAGATGGAGTCTTTCGCGTATCTAAGCGGATTTGCATATTCTGTTGCCCGTACTTTAGTCTCAGCGATTTAAGGTGTGGTTGACTATAGCTACTGGTGGTCAACATATATTCCACAGCGTCATCACATTGGCATCACTTTGCTTTTCATTTCGGAATTTTCCA
Source organism: Bactrocera oleae (assembly GCF_042242935.1). NCBI lineage: Eukaryota > Metazoa > Arthropoda > Insecta > Diptera > Tephritidae > Bactrocera > Bactrocera oleae. The sequence continues at coordinate 71,068,851 of NC_091538.1, forward strand.
GTAAGCCATGAAAAAAATGGATATCTCTGAAAACGCTGCCTTTACGTGCTTCAGATTTTTGGTATTCCAAGATTGCTGGCGAAAATAAATCTCCAGCTGAAATAATTGGCTAGTTAGTTGGCTGGTGGCTAACATTAGAACATGAAACTACAGTGGCAGCATGTTAACTGCGCAGCAGCAATGTGATTTACAAAGATTAATCAAATGGCAAGCCGAAAAAATTTTATTATGACTTTAGTTTCAGCTTTATAATACACTTTCCAAAATTACATTTGCACAAACTTAAAATATTTATTCAACAGAAAGTATTACACATTTTATATAAGTAAAAGAATAAGAACAATGCAGTGTTATTTGAAAATAAATATTTTAAATAAAATTTTAGCTGCAATCTTTTTACTCAATAAAATATAATAACATTTTACAGTAAGAAGACTACCTAAAGATACCTGAAAACCAGACAAATAAAAAGACCAGAACGCCATTGAATAAGGCAGTCGTTTACATAATGTAAATAAGGCCTGTGTAGAGCAAAAGCCAATTAATTTTAGGATGTTCGTAAATACTCCGTCGCTCAAAATATAATATATAGTCGTAGCTGAATTCAGTTTAAATTGTGCTGGTTTTGATTCGATCATCAATAATGTGAAATATATTTAAAATAGAGGAAATATATATTTAATTTTGAAGGCTTTAAACTTAGGGTCTTTCGCTAACTAAAGAATGTTTTCGCTGCCATATCGTATTTTCAAAAATGACATTTCATGTTACATATATGGATAGATAAAAAAGCAATAAATATGAAAACGAGGTAACATAAAAATTTGAGCGCCGCGAGGGAAGAAAATACAGATAATTTTCCAAATTAACTTTCTTATTCAACATGCAGGTTTTAACTGCCACGGCAATACATATGCTTGAACACAGTGAATTGAGGTGAAGAGACTCACAGTTGAAATATACGTGATCCACGTAATGGAAGTAATTGTTTTAATTGCGTTTTAATTGCATATTAGTGCTCCGCATCTTCCTACTTTTCTTAGCTTCTTAACAGTTCTGCATTGATGGCTCATTACACGCAGTTCGCTTTTAATTAAAAGGCGAAGCACTCCATGGCAATACTTGAGCAGATTATTAGTCGCTCGCCATTCAATCAGTCATATAGCTTTATAATTTTCTAAATTGGATTCACAGTGGATCGCAAGCGCGTTGGTTCACACACTTAGGAATCGGAAAAAAATTATCAAAAGTAAAAGATTAACAAAACCGTTAAAAAAGTCAGGATAAAATTATATTATATTATAATTGAGTGTATAAAAGAAGACGATAATATGTGGACCACTCAATTTTCTCAGACATTTAACCTTTCCACTTCTATAGACTACAAAGCATCAAAGATATTTCACTCATTAATTTCTTTTAAATATTTACATGAGAAGCCTCGGGCTGAATTTAATTACGCTGTTAAAGAGAAGCAGATCCTAATAATTTTGGTCACGTGTGATTGAACCATGATCAGAATTGTATTCAATATGATTTGTGAAAAAAAGCACCATACAGGCCGTTGATCTACAGACTTCAAAATGACATCAAATTAAAATCTGTAGACTATATATAGATATTTTCACAGCAATATCAAAATTATTTGATTATTAGACAAAATATAAGCTACACGTTAACTTATTAAGCAAAAAAAATTTACGATATGTTTAAGTTACGTGATTTTTTAAAAGTCAAAGATATTTAATTATTTTTTATGAAAAATTATATACCTATGTGTTTGATAGTCCGTCGTTCTACCCATCCTTCATTTAATATTCTGAAGTTGTAAAGGACATGTCAAACACATTATTTTACACTTCAAAAATAAATAAGTTATTATTCACGTCTTTCGCAAATTAAATAACCTTCAATACATTAGCAATGTGAGACAGACAAATTACTAGAATCAAATCACAATTATGCTTATCAATAAATAAATTATTTATATTTAAGTGTGGGCATATGCCGCGTGTACAACGATCCATCTCGCACTAAAAAAGGAAATGCGCCTACAAATCAAATTGAATTTCATTTTCCGCGTGGAATTGCTGACAATGATGATCCGATTTCAAGCAAAGCAATTAAAATTGAAAACGAACTGTATTGGCGAAATTTCGGTGCAGATGTGAATGAGAAAAATACCAAATCTCTCTACTCATCCTAACATCAGCGGAAATGTGCAAGAATTTAAATATTTATTTATGCGCCATTCCAAAGAGTCATTGTTCGGAAACAGACTTATGAATCGAGTTTACTTTTTTATACAGTGACTATCAACTTATGGTAGTATTGATAGAATTAAAACTTACAATTACAAGTTTCTCATAAAGCTATAACCTTCCTGAGTAATTTTGGCCTTGGTGCATAACCTTTTAATTAGTTTCATCGCATTATTATTAGTGTTAAACATTTCAGTTTTTAATAGTATCCCTTATACACCAAATATAATTTAGTTATCACACTTTGCGCGAAATCTGGCATGTTCTGGCTTCATTTCAAAAGTCAAGTGAGAATCAATTCCTCATGTAAATGAGCTGTATCAGCAGTATCAGCAGTTTTCTACTTTCGCACAACAGTTTCTTTGCCTGTCCTACAAGCTCTGTGGTAAAACAGTTGATATTCGCTTTGTCTTTGCTGTATTGTGATGATGGCGTCTTCAGTTACTATTTAGTCGCTGTCATCAATAAAAAATTTCAATAATCAATCATATGGTTTATCCGCTTATTATCATTTGTAAGTTGTTTGCATCAGCGTTTGATGGGAGAACGTCAAATGCGGGCGCGAATTTCGAATATTGAGAAATTGCACGTCATTTATTTTTGTATTTCCCTTGGCAAATTGCCTTGAATATGAGTGTGCAGAAGTAAGTACAGTCCGGAGCGGAATTGAAGGTACTTTCAGAAAAATACTTATTGAAATACACCATTTTCTATAAATTTTCAGTAGGGTTTCTCTCACATGTTTTATAATCAAATATTCAATATCAATATATGAAGTCACATAAAATCATAGTGAAATTCTATGTACCATCGCTTTAGAGGTCGACAGTTTACTATACCTATATTAATATATTTAATGTTCATAAAGCGGCATCAGTCATTCAAACGCAGATGATGAGAACTTCGTGCGAAGAGGGAATCGTCATCACGAGTGGCGTAAAGAAATATCAAAGGTCATAATAATGAATCGGTGGCAAACCGCAGTGTTATGCACAGCATGGCAATAATGCAAGGCGAAGTAAAGAGAAATATTTGTTGAGTTTGGACGCTCAAAATTCGTAAATCTTGTTAGCGTTTATTTTATGCGGAAACTCTAATCCTTTTGGCCTTTTTATTGGATGTGCACAATATAAATGAAGGGAAATTTAATTTTATTTGCTTTAATTAAGCAATAATAACTCAAATGGTCAAATGGCACTTTCCAAGTAATATTTTGAGGTAATTTTAATCAAAAGCTTCTGGAAATGCTATTTTGCAGAGGTGGATGGTGGTAGGTGGTGGCTGCTATACACGATAATTGTTGCGCCATGTCATCGTAGGAGGTATAGGTACTTATTTGGTTTAATGCAACGATTTTACATTTCCTTCTTTAAAAGTTTTCAGGAGATTGAATAAAAATAATGTTACTTTTCGATTTGAAGATATTCACATAAAAATTGGCTCAATATCTGGTCTGCCTATGCATAACGAAAGCACTAGTTAATCCTCTGTCAGAGAATATCCGAAGCGGGCTAAATAATCATACGTCTAATTGTGTACTTGCTAGTTGGAGAACATACATGCCTATTTATCGAGTTGCAGTCGACAGCAAACTGCAATGCAAGAATAGAAGAAGTCAAAAACAATAAGGTAAAGTAAAGCGCAAATCCAAGTTCTTCCAACGATTGCAATATACCACAAATGTTCGCCTGAATAGTTAATTTACAGTTGATCACGTTCTCAGTGGCAACGATTTACCCTCTGGCGCCTTTGCACTTTTGCCTTTCAATCCGTCACCGTGATTTATCGACATCGCATGGTTTCATCGGTTGAATCGTAGCAAATTGCGAACAAATGCGCCAAACTGAAGCAGCAGTTATCACTTCTTTCACACACATATTCACACCTACCGACTGACTCAGGGAGCTCGACAATATTTCATATAGTTGTTGACAGGGCGAAAGATGACAGCAGGGTGACGCTCTTTCATTCACACGGCAAACATGGTAAGGGACTCTCTTCTAGGGAAATGTCCGTGATTAAAAGCGCAAACTGAAAGAGAGTTTGCGAAACATTAGAAAAAGCTGAGATTTTATTTGTATTCACTATTGCCTTTATACAATAGGTATCTTAGCGATATGTTATTTAGACTTTTTAGAAGTCCTCTCTTTTATACGCACCATTTGCGTTGTACCGGCAAGACATTTGGCATTTGAACACTCTTTGGCTTTATTATAAATAGAGAAAGGCAAGATGTTTATAAAATCACCGATTGTGGCACTAGCGGCGTAGTTATTGAAATACACTATTAAAAAAAATTAAATAAAAAAATTATTAAAAAAGTAGATGTGATTTTATTGTAATTTTAAGTTTGACCTCGAATAATTCCTAAGTGGTTAAGATAATCAAAAATTTTCCTAATAGATAAAAATTTTCTATAAGAATATAATTTGGATCAACAATCCGTTAAACCGGTTCAGAGTTGCGAAATTGCAAAATTAAAGAAACATTTTTTCCGTGTTATTTAAATGGGAAATAGAAATCTGCGATGCGCGACCCCTTAATATTAATATAAATTAAGGGCTCTGATTTTCACAGGCGTCTTTTTACATCTCTACCAAAGTTTCTACGTGAGGATTTCGAAAAACAAAAATTAAATTTTTTTTTTGATTCAGCCTGTAGGGCAGTGTAGATTTTTTATGAATACTGCGTACATTTAACTCAGAAGGTTTCACGCAGCCTCGTGATCTTCAAAAATCTCTATACATAATAAATGGTTAGAGTACAGTCAACAAATTACTATGTTTCCAAAAGCGCTACTATCAGGAGTTGCTTTTTCTAAACTGATAAAGACCCATAACTAAAAGAAGTATAACAACAATCCCAAAAAAGTTGAGAGTTTTAAAAAGACTGACAGTTCAAAATATTTTTGAGAACTAGCTGTTCTTTGTTGTACCTCATCAGTATTTTTTATTAAGTCAAATGTATAAAATTATTTGAGTTAAACCTTTTGAAATATATTATTTTGGATACACAAAGAAATATTTTTATTATGATCAAGAGTTCAGTGTCAAGATAATCGAAATAATAAATTATTTGTCAAAGCCTAAGAAACTTAATTAATAAATATCTCTAACACTTATTCCATTCTTCATAAAACTCATTGTTTTTTTACTAACTCGATCTATCTTCTCTTTTGTAGAAAAACTAAAGTTATTGAAGATTTTAGAAAATATAATTTGAAAATATTGTTTTAAAATATACTATGCTATCTTACTCTCTTTGCTTAAAGGAAAATTTTGGAATCAATCAAGCATTGTGGCAAGCGAAATTCTCATATGCAAAACGATAAGTTAACTGAATTCAAAATGCGTTCTGACAAAAGAGACTGACGAACTTTATATATATGTATGTGTGTTATTTATATATATACATATGTAAATATTTGCGAAATGACGAACATTTGTGCTGGCAACACTATCACCAAAATGAAGTTGGCAATCGGATTCTTTTTCCGTCAAAAACTGTTGTAATAATAACTGCAACTGCTATGCTTCATGTCACGTGTGTCATAATTAATTGCTTCGTTTGTGTTGGCAACAGAAAATGAAATTACATGAATGCAGTTGCTCACTTTGTTAACCGATTCGTTGCATTCTCTTTGGCACCTTTCAACAGCAATTGTGAATCAGGTTGTTGACAACATTGGTTTTCTATGTTGCTGCATACTGCCAGTTGCCGATGGTGAGAGCTTTATATCAGTTTTAACCTCATTGTTTGTTGTTTTTTGAAAAAACCTGACAGTGCATGTTAAGTGTATATGATGAATGGAAAATCGCGCCATTTGGGGAAGTAGCGGTAGTGATAGTCCGATTTCAATCTTAAGCATAAGAATATCAAAGCAATGTTATGCATGATATTTGATTAGAATTGATTGAGTGGTTGCTGGGTATTTTATGTGCAAACTTTCGTATTTATTCCTGCGTATTTTTATCTCTAATGGAAAATAGATTTATTTTCATCCTGAAAATGAAATGCCAGAATGTTAACGTTAAGTTGATGTCTTTAGTATAATCGCTCATGTTTTCTGAATAAACAGTCATACGGTACTTTTTATCAGCTCAAGAAGGTAACTAAAACGATACAGAAAAAGTGCCACAAAGCCAATCAGGCTCAAAAGCACACCTACTAAAATCAAGCCAAAAACAATAACAATAAAATTACAATAAAAGTAAACGAATTGTATCGAGGCTAGAATACAATTTTAGCTCGAGAAAAAGTTTCTAGCAATAAATCAAATGAATGAACAGGGGCTCAAAATACACAAAGAAACTACTGCAGTTGCCGTCGGAACACGATGACAGTGCAACCATGTCGGAAAGTGAAATACAAGCGGAAGCAGAAATTATGTAAACAGTGCCAACAACAATATAGCATATTCAACTGATGCATCCGCGACGGTGATTACCACGAGGCCCGGTTCAACGACCAATCTCATTGACCATCCGCTGTCGGATATTGTACCCGACAACTCAACAATACCAGTGGCTGCAAACAGCCCAAAACTGCAATAAAACTAATAGCAAAGAATCGCAATCGACGGCGAAATGTAAAAAGTACCAATACGTGCTTTCAAATAGTGAATGCCGCCAGCTAAATAAAGTGTGGCGAGAAGAAGACCAAACCCTATATTCGAAGGCTTGCGGTGGCTTCTACACTACTCTGCTTTTCTACTACATGTGAGTACACTCCGCCAGCAGCAATAATAATGCGAGAATCAACAGCAAAATACCAGCAACGCTAAGTAGTGAACTGGAACACGACCGACTGAATTTAACGCTCATCGCAGGCCTGGTGAGTTTATTCTTCAGGCGATGATTAATTGCATTTGCCACACTCAACAATCGCCTACACAGAGCATTTCAACAGCTGTGGGGTTTGAGATATCTGCCACACAGCTCGTGGAAGATATTTGAGCGTGGCTAATTTGATTTTTACTGATGGCAGGTGCCGCAGCAATGGTGACGTTAGCTGTCCGTTGGACCTCCTAATGACTTATTAAAAAGCTATCAATATTTTGGGTGGAAAATAGAAAATTTATGCTGGTAAAATGAGTGACTGATAAAAAAATAAGCAAAGGAAAAAAATTCTATAATAAATAACCTGGCATAAGGATTCTATGAAATTTCAATATAATATTTAATAAATATTTCAATTTTTAAGCAGTATAAAACATTTATTTAATAATTTCTTACTCCTTCTTTTTTCAAACACATTGTCGATTCAAAGATACTTGGGTCGAAATTTTATAATAGCATCCCTTTTCTATCTATTTTCTTACATATCTGAAATTTTTTTCAAAAAAACCATTACTTAGAAATACCATTTAAATTTCATTCGAACTTTTAGATTAGTTATATTTGCATATTCTTGTTGTTTTATTTGAATTTGATATTTTTAACATTTTTTGCAATTTCGAACGACAAGAGTAGAGACAACAACGGTGTTGCCTGACGATGGAATGTTGGTGAGAAATGAACATTGGACATGTCAGACACGTTGCAGACACCCTAACAGTCGCGAATGACGCAGAAACCGCTGCGGTGCAGAGTAAGGTAAGTCGTTTGGCAAAAATATTACGCCGCGGTATAACTTCTTCGCCTGCTTTTACTCAACATAGGTCCGGCGAAAGTGTAGAGTATGGAAGCGATTATAATGATGCGCTATGACAGGAAAGCTGATTTATTTTATTTCTTGAAGGCAGAACAAAAGTTTATTTCAGGATATTTTACTCGAGGGGAAGTATTATTCACTTACCTTCATTCTTGTGCGCTCTGCTCAGTTTTTTATTTTCTTTAAAGAATATTTAATGTCTATAATATGCATTCATTCTTTATAATGAATACATTAATTTGCGATCTGTGCACAAATTTACTTAAAAGTCATATAAACTAATTTATTGTAAAGTACTTTGCGGCGAGCTAGTATTTGGTAATCGCGCGCGGAACGTGGCACGTTCTGCTTATGTGTAAATTCATGCTGACAGTCAGAAGTAATACCATAAGGAATGTGCTGTGGAGTATGCAATTTACAAGCTTTATATGGATTTCGTACATGCCATGTTGCACATACTCAATACACTATATATAAACAAGGTCAGACGCTAACTAATATTTAACCGATATGCGATATGCTTATAAATATTTGCTTTACTCAAAAGGAAACTTCTCTAAATTCGCTTTTTAATGATTACGTGGTTTGTCTGTAACATTAGATGTACAAGTACGACAAGTATAACTACAAATTTCTCTAACTGCACATAACCTGAAATTAAACTGGAAAACCAAAAAATACTTGTACTGAACACCATTATTGAAGTTTGAAGTGAAAACTCATTGAACTTCTTGGCATAGAAATCATTCATTCAGCAGTATTTCTTCACTGCGAACTTCTTCAATATTCAATATCATTAGTCTGAGAAAGATTTTCAGTTCATAGTTTAATTACTGTGTTCATTTTTTGTAGCTTAATTTACCTGCTTTTGTGCTTAAATGAACAATCCCTTGCGATGCCATGACGTTTATATAATTTCCCGTTTTTGTATTAAAATATTGAAAGAATAGAAATTAGCTTATTAGTAAAATATAATATATAAAAAAAAGTACATATGTGTAAAAAATTTTATTTACAGTTTTCTTTCGCTGAAATTGTTGAGATACAGTTGTGACTTTTAACTTTGAACTCGCTTTTGCATTTACGATTTCCGTTTGCTTCGCTTATCATGCTGATTTACGCCAAAAAAATAAACGCAATTACCATTTCATAAGTAAGGCCGCGAAGTAAGTCCACCTCATGATTTTGAAATTGTGCCAAAAATAATGAATAAAGTATTGGCTGGTGAATTGTTTCATCTCGCATCTGATCATTGACAATTTCCTTGTAACTTGAATTACTATTTCCGTTATTTGTTTAGAATTTCTGCCATAGCTTTAGGGTTCTATAAATAAGAATTTGAATTCATTAGTTCCTCAAGACTCAGTTTGGAATTTTTCATATGTTGCTCCAATTTGTTTCTACTTCCTGCCAAGTTTTGTGTTAGAGTATTCTTTTTATACATTTATGTGCTTGTGAGCTCGATTATTGTTCCTTACATTTTCCCTTTTGTTGACCCTGTTTTTGATTTTGTTGGCAATTTCTGTTTGTGTTTGCATTTTTGTGTTTATTTTTTTGCAATTTCTTCGTTTCTTTCGTCTGCATCACTGATTTGTTACAATAAAGTTTTTGAAAACGTGGCCGAAAGTTATTTTACAAGCAGCAGAAGTGTTGGTCCACAGTAACCGACGGGTAAAAAGAAGCACAAATAAGGAAATGGCGGCAGAAGTGTGAATGGAAATTCTAAATTATTTTATTTCATTTTGAATACAAGGGTTGCTGGTTTTTCATCGCAATGCATTTGAATTTCGGGATTAAAAAATGTTACTTAAGTATAGCTTAATTAACTAGTTTTCGCATGTTCGCAGCAGCCCATTTAAAATTCAGGGGTGTGTTAAAGGGTCTGCAAGTCAAGAAAAAACTATTCTAAAATACAAATAATGAGCATATAACATCCATGATTTATGCTGAGTACGGACAGAGTGCAACGCTTGCATGCATGGTGAGTACGACAATGTATACAAATATTAACACATTGTAGAAAATACATCTATAAATATATTCAGGTCATTATCAAATTATATATCAAATAAATAAACTACTTGGTTTAGCGTTAAGGCTAAGAATAACTTAAGTAGTCGGGTTGTAGTAAATATATTTAGAAAAGGAAATGAATCAACCAAAAAATTTGCTAATGCAAAGCTAGTGTTAAATTCGTGCTTTCATCAAACATTGTTTTCTAGTAACTGAAGAGCGTTGTAATGAAAACTTATTGATGTGCTGATGAAAGGTTTGTGGCTACTTTCTGTTTGGCTAATTCCATTTTCAACACATCTGTGTACTTTACGTAGCATTATGGATTAATTTACGTAAATATATATAGGAAAATTATTTAGTTGTAGCAATATTTTAAATTATAATTTTTTATATAACACACAAACTTACGCGTTGTGTTTCAAATAAATTTTAAAGTATAAAGTTTTTAACACAACAAGCAAAAGTAGGCTAATTATAGTGAAAAGGAGCATATTACTATTTTTGGAAGAGAATTACTATCAACACCACAGAGCAGGGTGGTGTCTGCAGGGCGTATGAGTAATATTCATGCAAGTTTGGTGGCGCTAAACAAATCAAATATTTGAAATAGCTTTAGCAACAACAAATAATAGCAAATGTATTAGTTAACTGTAAATATTGATTGTTATATGATTTGATTGCGCAACTGTGATCAATATATTATAATTTTGGTGGATTTTGTGGGAGTAGTGTGTTTTTGTTAAAATTTATAGCAAAATTTTATGAAGCGAAAATCTATTTAAATTTGCACTATTGCGTTTGTGTTTTTAAGTGTGGGTAAAATAATTGTGAATAAAAACGATATGTATTTGGTATCTTGCAAAGTATAACTTCTTCTGTAAAAGATGCATTATATTTGCCAGCACGCTTAACAAGAAAGGTTAATACCAGAAATAGCAGCACCAACATAGCAACATCAACCAAAACAAGCCTTACAAAAAGTGTAAAAATATTGACAACTTGTGCAAGCGAATGAATTGTTAACTGTAAGCGGAAAAATCAATACTTATCTATCTGAATATTCACCCATTTTTTGAGTCTATAAATAATATATTGTATATACTGAGATGACGCACGCGTGTCTGTTTAAATAGATGTGCATGCAGAACTGTCAAAACACCTGAAAAATTTTATTTATCGTGAAAAGGTTAAATGCTTTTCTACAGCTTTTATTGTCATATTGTCATTGTCGCAACCACTCCAGACACCGGCAACTCAACTGGTGGCCTTCTACAGCAAAGCGTGCAGGCACCACAAGGCTTTTGTTTTTTTCTCTACCTCCTTCGTGGCTGCGTAGATTTATCCTTTCATCTGTTCGTTTTGATGTATCGACGGGTTTCGTTACAAAGTCGAGGTTACCACATAACCATAACCATCGGTATTTTTACATTTATTACATGAAATAAAATTAACTGTGCAATAAAGTACTGAAAGCATAAGAAGCGTATGTTTGGAAACAGCTATTTGCTTCGGGCACAGAGTGTGCTTTATTTACGTAATTTGAATTTTTTACGATATTCATTGAGTTAGGCTACAGATTAAGGGTTTTCCTCAAACTTATCGTTAAAACACGTCTAAGGACTGAAAGCTCTCTCAAATTGTGATAAACGAATTCATCACTTTTAAAATTGCGCGTAAGTAGCTAACTAGATTTATGCCCATATAATAGGGTGGGGAAAATTGGCTAAAAACATTGGGTGTTTTTTTTTTATTTTCAGCGCAAGTGGGTAAAGAAAATTAATTATACGAACAGCAGACACCGAAAAGTAAGTGTGTCTCATCAGCGAGCGATGCCCAGATCTAAAGTGAGTTTATTGGGTAACAAGTTTGCAAACAGACAAAGGCAAAAAAGCGGACACAGTTTAGCAAAAGTTAATATTGTTAATGTAACAATCACCGCTGTGTGTCGCATATGCACATTTTTATGCTTTTTCACTGCTTCACTCGTTTTTAGCGTTTATGTTGTAGGAAACTGCTATTTGTAAAAAGCATAATTAAAATGTATGACCGTTTTGTCAGCTCATTTTTTTTTTTTGCTAACAAATAATAAATCCACCTAAAAACAGCACAACTGTTATTTTTCCCATCTTTGAACGCTTACAGGGGTCAGAACTGTTAGCATACGCCTTTCCTAGTCGCTGACCATCATTCTTTCCCTCATTAATTCAATTTACCTTTAGCATCCCACAAATCTCTCTTTGTTTATATTCATTTTGTTCGTGATTTTGGTATTTCCTTTCCATATGCACTTTCGTTGGCTTCCATTTGTGTTTTGCTTAATAAAAAAATCCTCTTCGGCACACCCAAATCGACCCATTAACACCTCTGCGCACTTTTTCGTTCATGAGTCCATTAAATATTCATAACTTCCCACTTATTTCGGACAATTAATTTCATTCTTTTGGTAGCTCGGACTCGATTAATTCGAATTTCGAAACTTAACCGATTTTATTACTCCTGTGAATTAAAGCTACTCTTGTTCAGATGTAGAATTTTAACCTCGCCTTGTTTTAAATTAGTTACACTTTTCGCTGCCAATTTCTCAATCACTTGCCTTTTTCCACACTTCTTACACTTCAACTCTGTGACTATATAAAAAAAATATGTAAAGAAGGCTTTCTAGATTGTAAAATAGGTTTCACAGATATATTCGAACTTTAGATCAGATAAGATTTGTCATATATTTCGTCGGTGGAACACTTTTTCCACAGCATGAACTTTTACTCGTAAACATTTTGTGTTGAACAAAAATTTTGCTTCTTTTACTGTGTAAATTTGTATACTATACATATATATGTGTGAGAGTGGTTGCAAATATTTACAGACACTTTGGTGTTTACGATATGGTTGAAAGCAAACAAAACTTACTTTATAGCATCAATAATATCAGTAACAATCAAAGGTGTTTATAGCAATGTACATAAGTCACCTAACTGTCTGTATATATAGATAAATAAACAAACCAACGGTCAATTAAAACGGAACTTAAAGATATAGGACAAAAATCGGTGAATTTAACCTTTAACCTTAAACACTTATTTAGAAAGCAATTTTTTCTTGATCGCTTAGCTGCGAACTAACTTAAATTGCACCTGCCAACACATAAATATATATAATATATATTTCTACATTTTCGCGAAGTCAAAAATCATTGTGAATTTTTATTTGTGCTTATTCATACAATATTTTTACTTGTGCATGCATTTGTTAATTTATCTAGTATTTTCACTGTTGGCATCAGATTGCATTCCATCGACCACATTTACATGGATGTAGATGAGGTTTGCCTGTGGGTGGTCTACAGCACTTACGACTCAAGCAGTGTGCTGGTGGGCAAGATGAAATCTCGTTCACAGTTTCAAGTGTGTGTGTGTGTGTGTGTGGATGTATGTACTTGCAGTGACATCTCCATTTGAGATATCCCAGCAAATATGAAGTAAATATTATAAAACTCTTGCGAATATAAATATCTAATTACTTAAATTTGAGGACTTAGATGAGGATAATGTATTAATACCTATATAGTCTCACATAGAAGCTTGAAATGATATCAGGTTAACTTTGTCCAAGTTCTATTTCAAACTAATCTAGAACGTTTACATATATGTTTTATCAAGAGAGATTTCCATTTGTAGCTGCAAGAGTTGGTTTCAAAATATAACTGACGGGTGACAAGATATGTGTTATCTGCACTGGTAATCTTGAAATGAAATCCCTGATTGAACTTAAACCAAAGACATTTATAGAATTGATCCATTGAAAGTAAAAAGATGAAATTATGCACTTTCTTATGAATTGGTTAAACAAGAGGCACACCTCCCTCAGATCTTATATGAGCCGTTAGCAGATACAACTTTTGAATCACAAATTCATCGTGAGATGCTCTAAGTATTTCTGTGAAATTGGAGGACGAATAATTTCTCTTAATCTATCATATTGCTCGTTCCCTGTCACTCGGTACTCCGTACTTTTTACATTGAGAGAAAAGCTGAAGTTTGTCGAAGCCATTTTATGGCTTTCGGGGTTATTGCTGTACCCATTTTCGATTCTTAACTGACACTCACATTTTTCCACTTCGTCATACACACATACATACTTATTGAAATTCAAGTTAACTGTCACATTTACTGTTGTGACACCACTTGCAACTCATGAGCATATACTCGGTTCATTAAGCACAACAAAGAAGATTTAACTTCTTTCGTGCGAGGATAACCGACAGGTGTTTAAACAAAACGCGCTTCTCATAGTTCGCATTGTCACTGGCAGAGCGAGCTTTTCGAAGTTGACAATGATTTTACTTTATTCTACTATGAAGTTTATTCCGTGAAATATAGTATACATATACCTATACTTGTATTTTTTGTATTGTCATCTCGCACTCATATTAGCATCCATTATCCATTTAAAACTTAAATTTGTGACTATAGTCATCACCACATAGTTGGAAAGATATAAATGCAATGAAAATGTTTTTCTGTAATTTATCCTTGGTACAAGTTGCTCATATTTATCTAACGATGGAAAAATAGCAAAGCAGCAACCACCAGATGCCTCCATTTCTAATTGAACTACATCAAGTTTCTGCATTCATGTACCTTAGCCCTTGCAGTGTGCTACTTTCTTATTATAACAATGGCTGTCCTTACACACATATTCTAGTCAATTTTTTTATCTTTTTTGTATTACTTGTTCGCTTGCTTACTTTCTCTATATTTTCTCTATACCATATATCATATTAGTCATTTTTAGCCAAGGAAAATAAACAATAAAGAAATGTATGAATAAAGTAAGTGAGATTGTGGCTCAAAGCGTAAGTGTTCGGGGCGAAGGTGCGCCAAAAGACTGAAGTCTGCCATTATGTGCTCTAAAACATTCGGAAGGAGATGCACTCAACAAGCCGGTGAATTTCATAATGGGAATCTTCTGCGCAATTTTCCTTTTTCTTTAAGTAAATAGAATAGTACATGACTCAAGCGGGAGAGATGAGATAATAGCAATATTCGGGGTTATATCCACTATGAGTATCTCTAGTCGTTTGAAAAAGCATTTTAGTGTGTGTAGTTTTGTGAAAAAGTCAACTTGGTATCGCTCAGTCATGTACAGATGTTAGCAACATGGTTAAGGTGGAGGATGTTTTTTGTAACCTTTTGTATCACAGGTACGACGAAAGTAGAGGAGTAGAGTAAAGGTAGTTAGTTAAAGTCAACTTGTTTATTTTTAATTTTTTTCAGTTCAACGTGGACATCCTGAAAATTCAGTACAACTTCGACATCCCTATAAATTACCTTCATTTGCGAAATGTTCAGCGTCTGTGGGTTTTTGTATGCAATAGACTCGTGTACAGAGGAAAATTCGCATATACGTAATTTCGAAGATTTTTATAATGGAAAATTGGTATGGTAAATCTCGACCTACTGTGCTCGCATCCATTTCGCAAGAAAACCGGTGTGGAATGAAATCCACTCAGTGTGGTAAGATTACATTGTAACCACACTCAGTTGGTTTGCGTACGTTTCGTGTGTATGTGTGTATGGTTGTTTGTCTTTGTAATTTTGCTCGCTGTAGTCGCCAGGTGCATTATCAAGTACTGACTGCATCGCAACCTACCCCTAGATATGCTGCGTGCTCAACAGTAATGTAAGAGGAATACTCGTATGTCTAGCGGCTTGCAGATCATGACATTGGTTTACCTGCTGGAATTACCTTCTTACACGTAATGCAGTTGTGTTTCGGTAATTATGGCATCGGTCAAAGTGACACCGTAATTCGTTAGTGGGTAAGTAACTGTCATGTCACGGCTGTGCTGTTGGTTGTCATTTGGTCCTTCGGACGATGCATGTCATATATGCAGTTGTCGAGTATGTGACGTACATGATTTCTGGCTACTGATGTCGTTGGGCAGAAGAGTTTATTAATTGGATGATAGCTTTACATGTACCTATGTATACATTCACCAAGCTGATAAAGAGTTTCCGTCTTTTATTGAAATCTGGCTTGGCGTAGCCACGCATCATGAAAATTAACTAAGTTGTGATTGTGTTATGTATTTGCTAGAAGTAATTTACCTCCCTAAGTGCTAGAATATAATGTGTAATTCTTCTAAATTGAACATACGGTAAACAAGTACGTGTTTCAAAATTGTTATTGCTTATCGAAAACGAGCAGGTAATAATGTTTAATTTGGTCCTATCGTACAAAAAATTATTACTTATACGCCCCCGCAAAACTGTTCGATTGTCAAAGCTTTCTCTTATTTTTCAGCTTTCTCTCTTTCAAGTAGTTCTCCGTAGCAACACCTTGGATATATTAGTATTATAAGTAAATAAATCGTGTATTTATTATCCAAAAATACAATTCTTACTGGCAGAGCAGCGGCTACCAGCGGCATGACCCACAAGCACAGCTAACCCTCTTATTGATGCAATAAAATGTTTCGGCACGACTTTCACTTATATCTACCGAATAGAGTGTATTAGCATATACAGTTATATGAAGTTTAGTTAGCTATTGCAGGCAAAAGAAGAACATTTACCGCACTGAACATTTACCGCACTAAACATTTCACAGCTATCCAATTTGTGTAATGAAATGAACTGCTCACATACATTGTAAATGAAATGTCATTAACTGTGATTTTAGTTGTCATTGGACTAATGCAAAGTACCTATAGAAGTAAATATTTAATATAATTTATTGAACATATTTGTATATGGTATTCTTGCCTTCTGATTTATAAGAAGCATGTCAAGCGAACTTCACTGAATTTGTATAACATTCTGTTACGGTTTTTTTATTGCGCCTTAATTTTTTTTTGATAAACATGAATTCATATATTAATAAAAGGATGCAGCTTTAAAAGAAAGAGAGTAGACAACCAACAAGCCTTTGGTAAAGAAATAGTGTGATATCTCTAAATAGTTGTATTTTAAAAGACAGAATATAAACTAACATTTCAAACCTGTAATTTATTGTTTTTTTTTATACCATTTTCTGCACAAACATACAAATCATGGTAGTAAATATTCATCTGTATTGAGATGAAAAAAATATTGTATATGAATATTTACCACACTTTTCTCAACGAAAACTTCTTAATTAAATTATGCGGTATCGGTGCTTGTATTGTATATCAGCTCTGTTAAACAAACTTTTTGCAAACCAAAATCAACATCTGAGAAATATGAAATAAATCAAAAAACACCACTGCAGAGACGCAATTGTTTCCATAACACCTATACGTGCAACTCTACAAAGATAAACTGAACTTTACATACCAACGCAAAACTTTTCTGTTTTCCAAATCAAGAAATGAAATCCAAAAATCCACAAATATATATTATTGGCTGATGAATGTGTGTTATTAAGCTCGTTTATAATGCTGCTCACACACGAATGTAACAAATACATATCTTTGTGGCATATGGATTAATTTTTTCTTAAGGTATCATCTCAAAGTTTGGTAATTTGAACTTTCGACATACAGTTATTTCCCAAATCTATACTGAATACTGAGTGTAAAATATATTTAAGGAACTGTAAAGATATTTATACAAGCATGGAAAAGGGTTATCGGTTAAAATTGTGTGGCGTTTGAAATAAATTCAGGCAAATATTTTCTAATATGTATGTCAACATTTCTATAACAACATGTGTACCAAAGGTAAATGTGTATATTGAGAAATACACACAAGTTCTTGCTTTTTCCTTCGAAGCTTTTGCATCTTTGATGCATTTGCTTCCTATTTAACCCTATTCCGAAATCAGTGCATGCGAAAAGATATTAGTCTACGAGTTTTACAAATTTATTTAATTTTCTTCACTCGGCTCCTGCTTTCCTCAACGCCTTTGCAGTATGCAATTTATACTCCGATTGAATATTACCTTCTTACACTTACGTGCTACAAATGAGTGTGTATAGAGCTTCGTACGTTCTACTTGGTTGCAGTTGCAAGGAAGTAATTTCTTAGAGAATTTATTTACCGTGCAGCAACTGAAAGGCGAATTGATTTCCTTTGTCATGTAAAAATTACACATTCCCACCATTGAACTTGTAGGTGGGTGCAAGTAGGATAAGATTTTAAATTATATTTTGAAAGTATACTGCTGTGTTGCTGATAATAAAGATAATTAAATAATATTTTTTTCATATAAAAAATGAAATATTTTATTCAAACCTTTTTTTATTCCGAAGATACATACTTGATAAAGATTTTGTGAAATTTTCAAAGGAAAACATTCAAAACTCGCTCATTACGACGTCACTTTCGGCAGTCCCTCGGAAAAAATGTTGATAACAGAACTTCTGACAGAATCATCAAAGTAAAAAAAAAATACGTGTTTGAACTAAGACCATTAACTAGGTATTGAACGGAGAAAAAACCAATAAAGTGAAAATTGTATTTTTGGCAGACGTTTTCTGTACGTTTAATTGTAATTGAACAAAAAAATACTTCGTTCAAGGCCTTGTAAATTATAGCTCAAAGACTGTGTTAAATTTCACTAAGATCGGTTTAATAGTTCAAGAGAAATCTTGACAACCAACTTTAAAACGTAGTTTCGAGAGTTTAAAGTGAAAATATGGCTGACTTCGAGCGAGTTAATGAGCGTTTACTTATCCTAAACAAACAAAGGTCAAAACAACCTTATCCCTGAATGAACAGAATGTATGAAAACAACATTAAACAAAACAACCTTATCTAAGAACAATGCAAATGTATTTAAACAAACAATATGTTATATGTAAAGAAACTATCAACTAGTAATAAGTAACACTAGTTAGTATAAATAGCAGTAAGATCTATGTAACAAGTTAGTCTTAAGAATATCAATAAAGAGTACACATTCCGGTGCAGCTCAAAAGTATATTTCTTTCGACTCATATCGTGTAAACGATATTAACTGGGGGCTCAACCGGGATGGCTAATATACATGCTATCCAAAGCCATATTCCGAAAGGAATAAAATAATAAATTCCACAGGAAGTAAAACTTCCAGCACTAAAAGCCTGAAAAAAGTGTGAAAATAAACGGCAATAATTAGAAGTACAAATCCGAAACAGCGGATAATACTTCAAGAAATGAACCACCATCAGATCCTGAAAAAATGGACAGCGGCGAGTTCACCAGGGTTCACAAAAGACCCTGAAATAGCGGACAACGTGCAATCCTGCATAGATCTGAAAAAAGGTGGAGCAAAGCAAAAAAAAAGTATATTATCAGGTCCTGAAATAGCGGATAATACTTTCACCAAACTCCAAAGCAGATCCTGAAAAAGCGGACAGCGCCGAGTCCAACAATAACGAAACAACAGTAATCTAAGAAAGAAGATTACATGTTTACACCTCGACTAAACAGCAAGAAAGAAATTGAAAAATTGTTAAATTATCCAACCAATAGTTCCAAAAAAAGGTACCGAAAACAAGGGAAACCAAAAAAGGAAAATGGACGCTCATACGATTAAGCTACGAAATTCCCGAGATCAATACGACTATTGAAAACTTAGGAAAAGCAAAGATTTTTTCTGAAATCGCTTTTGGTAATAATATCACAACTAATTTTGAAAAAATGATTTATAAAAACTAAATCAGAAATAAAACATATCAAAAGAAACCCACAATAATAATTACATATATACCTAATATAAGAAAATTAATAATAATGATAATACTAATTAAATAAAAGCACGATAATAAAAATATACTTATAAACATCAAAATTTAATGAAGCAAAATACATTAGTTAATAATACAATTAATTGATAAAAATAATCAATTATTGATAATAATAATATGTGATAGTACAATCAAATGTCAATCGATGTAAAAATTCCGAAGAATCATACGAAATTGAACTACGCCGACTTTAAGCCGAGTTCCTCCGACTGTAGCAGATTTGAAATGAGGACATTTCATTTTTAACACCGGGGAGAGTTAAGGAGCGTTTCAATAAAATGCAATTCTCTTAACTAAAAGAATGGCCGTTGAGTGGCGCTGCCTTCGGTGGAGGTGGTGAATACTGCATATCCCGCAATGAGGTGTGTGATCTGACGAAATTGTACACATTTTTGTGGTCCATACATATTCATTTCGGTTTGGGAAAAGTAAATACCAGATTTTCATGCTTCAGCGCAATATTTACTGACAATTTTCAAAATACTTTTGCGGTGTATTGCATATGTCCACCGCAAATTCGCGGAATATTTAACAAAACAGCAAACGCTAGACAGCGGGCGGCAACAAATTTGTTACTGTATTTGTTTGAATTGCGTTGTGTCCAGATCCGATGGTTTGACGCTGTCATAAGCTTAACAAAACCATTGATCTGCTTTTGCTTTGCGACATTAATATCATATCATTATATTAACTTTGGAATTTTGTCAGCAATTCTATTTGTGTGATTTATTTATTTTGCTAAAATTACGAAACATATAATATTTATAAAATATTTGCCAAACTGGATTATTTGTTGAGGATCGGCGAGCAGCGTTTGCAAAGATAATAACAATGAATTATAATCCTAACGCTTTACCATATAATTCTAATGTTGGTATTGGTTGCTCTTGCGAAGCGCCGTAGGATGACATGATGGGTAAAATAATAAGGTCTAACGGTCTTATAATAATTTTGTAGAGTTACACTTGTACTACTGCTTTGCATCTAATAGATTTGAGGAAAATATGTACGAGTATATAAGAAGAAACACATTTGGCTTAATTATTTTAGCAGATTATCTATGTTTCCCCACAAATTTGCGGTAAATATTATGACAATGGGAAAATTAACCGAAAAGAGAGAAGAAAATTAATAAATTTATGAAAGTTTGTTGCCAAAGTTGGACAGTGCTTCTTAAAAGCGTGTGTGTTGACAACATTATTTGTGCTTATGCAAAAACATCTAGTTCTTCTGCTGCTGTTGTCTTTGGGGTTATGCTGGTGGCAGGTCGGCTGCTGCTGCGGCAACGATTGTGGTTGCGGCTTGCATAATAAACGTTTGCCCACTGCCAGGCTTTAGCTTTAATCGCTGTTAGCAGTTGACTAGCATGTTTTTGTGAATGATTAAAAAACTTTCGACTGCTTTACTTATATACGCGAACAATTGGAATGCTGTTTTGGTTTCATATTAAACAGTAAGCATTTGAGATAATAGCACGTTGCCGTGAATTAATAAGAGTAAAGTTAAAACAAAGTAAGACAAATCGCATCTCGCAATATGGAGCATAAACCTTTTATCCCGCGAATAACCTTTCACCAGTACTTATTCAAGCAGTTTGGGCTTCGCAAAATTATTAAGTATTGGGTGTATGCATTAATTCGTGCGGTTTTCTAAGAGAGGGCTCTACTAGTATTATTTCGCGTCGTATTCATCTGTGGCTATATTCATTTCAAAGGTACTGCCATTTCGCGTCGTTTTCAGTAGATATAAATTGTTTGAGTGTGAACAACAATTTGTTTCATTCATTTGAAAATGTCGAAACTTGTACCAGATAAAGTGTTTTTGCGGGGAGTTCTTCTTCATTATTTTAACATGAAGAAAAGTGCTGCCGAAAGCCATCGTATTTTACTGGACGTTTATGGTGACCATGCTTTAGCCGAACGAACGTGCCAAAAGTGGTTTGCACGGTTTAAAAGTGGCAATTTCGACTTAGACGACGGAGAACGACCCGGACAGCCAAACAAACTTCAAGACGAAGAATTGGAGACATTGCTCGACGCAGATGCATGCCAGACGCAAGAAGAACTTGCAAAAGTATTAGGAGTTGATCAAGCAACCGTTTCCAGACGATTAAAATCATTAGGATTCATCCAGAAGCTTGGAAATTGGGTGCCTTATGAATTAAAGCCAAGAGACGTCGAACGTCGATTCTGCATGTCGGAAAAGTTGCTTCAACGGCACCAAAAGAAGTCGTTTTTGCATCGGATTGTCACTGGCGATGAAAAATGGATTCATTATGATAACCCAAAGCGCAAGAAATCGTATGTGAAGCCCGGTCAACCATCAACATCCACGGCAAAGCCGAATATCCATGCTGCTAAGGTTATGCTATGTATTTGGTGGGACCACAAGGGTGTGCTCTATTATGAGCTATTGAAATCGGGTCAGACGATCAATGGGGACCTCTACCGAAAACAATTGATTCGTTTGAAAAAGGCCATCGCGGAAAAACGACCAGAATATGCGACCAGACACGAATCAATAATTTTTCATCATGACAACGCTCGGCCACATGTTGCAAGGCCAGTTAAAAACTATTTGGAAAACTGTGGGTGGGAAGTTCTACCTCTCCCGCCTTATAGCCCAGACATAGCACCTTCCGATTACTACTTGTTCAGATCAATGCAGAATGCCCTCACCGGAGTACGCTTCTCTTCAGAACAGGGTATCAGAAATTGGATTGATTCTTTCTTGACCTCCAAGCCGGAGAAGTTCTTTTGGGATGGGATCCACAAACTGCCAGAAAGATGGGCAAACATCATAGCTTCCGATGGGCAATACTTTGAACATTAAATGTATAACAATTTTTTCACAATAAAGTCTTAATTTTCGTAAAAAAACCGCACGAATTAATGCATACACCCAATAATTTAATGTAATATTTATGTAATAATAATGTAATATTCTTCCATTTCACATACAGAATTTATGAACCATATTGTTATAGGTTTTTCTCAATTCATTCAATTTTTATTATTGTTGACTGGAATTTGAAAAAGGCGTAAATTCGTTAAAGTTTAACCTTTGATATATGTCAATGCTACGCTTATAAAAATGTACATCCACAAAAAAAATATTTGGAATTCCGCAATACACAATAACTGGTTAATTAAGTTCCAAAAGTGTTAACAATGTAATTGCTAAGCGCCACCACATTAATAAATAAATAAATAACAGAGAATGACAGTGAAAGGCAATTTGAATGCAATTAAACAAAACTATTTAAATTTACAGAATGCTTTTGAATTAAAATATCTCTTTTTCATAAATACCGTTATATTTTTATACAAAAGCGTGCGTATTACGCATAAATATTTCTCAAATAACAACAACATATGGAGTTTTGCCACTTTTTTGCACAGTAATTATTGGCGCCAAATATTATTATAAATTATTATAATAGTATATGACAGTATTTTATTTTATTACTCATTTGTTGCTGAAATATGGCGTAACAGTTGTATAAATAGTAAACTATATTTGGAGTAATTCACAATAGAGAAACACAGTGCCTTTTATTTAAGTAAAAGTTTATACTCCAATGCTAGAAAGAACGAAAAATGTAATAGAACTACGTTTAGGTATTATATTTTGCAGCTTTTTATTTGAAATTTTTTAGAATTCATTGCGATCTTAAATCATACGAATTGTGACAATTTTAATGTAATGTTCATTCCCGTATGTGAGAACATATTGGTATGTAATATTGCATAATCGACAAGATGGAATTAAGAGAGAAAGAAAGTTTTACAGATCTTACTGAAAAAGGGTAATGCAAATACTGGTTCACATTTGTACAACCACACATCACATACAATAAAATATTCCAGTGTCATACACGTATGGGCCAGTTTGTTTTGCGGCCACAAAAGCATGTGTATTTACTCAGGTCATGAATGCAGCACATATTATATGTAAAGAAGAATAAATATAAACGCAGAAAGCTACCGCAAAATAAAATTTTATTTTATAATTGGAAAATATGCTTTACTTTGGAAGCAGGAATGTCATTCAAAGCTATATTCATGGCTTTTGATTGATAATGTGCTGCTGGCGTTTCGTCATGTAACAAATTTAATTACATATGTAAGTGTCCAACACAAAAGCTTTAATACATATGTATATATATGCCAGGATGCGATTCCATATTTCATATAGGCCGACATGTGTCTCTATATAAAAACGTATGTGTATATAAGTTTAAATATTTATTACTGTACGTATATTAACCTATAAAGACCAAGTAGCTTTGGATAATCAGGTATGCGTCGTGAAATTTTTGAAATTCCTTAATCAATTTAATTAATCATTGACCGTTACGTGTCTCTATATGCATGCAAGGAATAGTAATTTACCAACAACAACGGCATACATGGGTAGAAGAAAGTATATAGGCCCCCTACTGCAAATTAATTTTCATTTTCGTTTTTTTCGGACAATTTTTTCCGCGCTTCATTGCTGCATTATTTAGCATTCCTCCTCTCAAAATTTCCATTTTTATTTCAACTTCGCATATTGCAATATAAAAATGCCATAAAATGCAACTATAAAGTTAATAATAAGCCTCAGCGTTATGAGAGCGTGCAACAATCAAGTTGTGTCTCCGCTGCTCCGCTAGCTTCATTCTGCTTCGTAATAAAAACGATATTCAGCGAAAAGAATATTAAGCTATGTATTGAGGCAGTGAATTTTTCTCCCACTCTTTGCGGTTATCCATAAAATGAGTGCTGTGGCTATGGCTACCGCTTAACTGTAGCTATATATATTTTATAAATGACTGTTTTTGTACAACCATTGTAGCATCTCGCATCCCACGAGCACAACATATACTTTCGCTGACTTTTTGAAATATTATAGAAGCAGATGTATTTATTACCCTTCTTTTATCTCAAATAAAATTTCAAATCTATTTTTTTAACATAAGCATAGAGAGAAATGCATAGTGAGAACAACTCATAATGAGCAACAGCTGCCAACACTTGTTGTGTTTATTGCTTGCAACAAACTCTTGCAGCACTTTTCCTTTGCACTGCTCCCCCCGCTTTGTGCACCTGATTCGTTTGCAATAATTGCAAGTGTTGTCCACTTAAACTGAAACTCAAATTGAATTTTATTATTCTTTGCCTCAGCGCAGTGTAAGTGACAACAAAAACAATAAATATAAAGTTAGTTAAGTCAGAGTGTGGCAAAGTAGAGAAGGCAAAATGCAAAGTCAAAAAGTTTTGCAGCATTTACTTACAGACTCAAGTTCCACCATTTTGCAAAGTCTGTGTTTTTGTTTTTGCCTTCATTTTAAATGTTCATATGTATATGTATATATTCTTGTACTAATTACAAGAAGGTTGGAGCGCACATACAAAAATCATTAATGGAAATGGAAATGAGAGAACTTTTTCAGACAACATTGCACTCTTTGGTTAAAGTGTAAGCTTTAATCATAATTATTTGTAATGAATGTGAAAAACAGAACATTTTCAGAATCATGGACTACAAACCTAAAACAATTCTACCACTTTTCATGATTATTGTAAAATTATCAGATTAGTTCCGAAAAATTCGAAAGTTTGAAACATGTTTTCTACCATGTCTAAGGTTTCTTAATTTTTACCCAACTTGTCAATTGCACGTATCGAAAATGGTCAGATTGACAACTGGAAAGCTATTTGTTTCCTTTTTGTTTTTCGTTCTCGTCTAATTTATGGTTTGTGCTATTGAATAATGTGAACGAAATTCTCAAATGTGATCGAAATAATATTGATAATTGCCTAATTGTTTTTGACAGGTATTTGTTCTAAGTTAGCATTTCTACACAAGTTTTTACATATACTCTTCTTTTTCACATTTATTGGCGAGATTGTTAAAAATTATTCAACGAGTTAATTATCAATAAATGACCCTTTTCTGTTTTATTTTGAGAGACCAAAGTAAGAAATCTCACACACAAAACATTGAGATTTTTGATGAACACAAAATTCTTATTTCTTTATCAACCAAGGTCAAAAAAACGTAGTTATATAAGCTTTGCCTATGTGAATCTTTAATTTGTAGAATCCAGAATTTATGATAATAATTTGTTACGAGACCATAAGCAGACACTGCAATGTAATGAAACACTCACTGCAATAACAAAGTAACAACAGCATGTTGCATTCTTTATTTAGCTCTCTCGGTCAAGTTTGAATGCCACGGCTGTTGTTGTTCCGTTCTAAGTGACAGTTTTTCTGTTTCTGTTGAGTGCGTGCTAAGAGGCGTGAAAGCGAGTGCCCAGAGGCGTTTGGCGGTGCTACAAGAAAGGCGGATGCATCACGTACATGCCACGCTGAGTTGGGTCAAGTAAACTTTAGAACTTTTCGATGTGGATGACCACTGACTGTCATTGGCATTGTCGCATGAGCACTTCGTACAACCAACTCCCACCTAACGTTAAGTAATGAATGCAACAAAATTTCAAACTGGAACCGGGTGACGAGTATACTAACAGATCTACTCTGATAAACTTTCATTTGCATACAAGTGTTGTTCAACCAGATGATGGTATGTATAAGTTTGTATGTGAAATTGAGCACAATTGTAGTGGCAAGGGCAGGTATGTGTCAAAAACTTGAATAACAGCAACAGTGCCAACAATGGAGCCTTCTAGCCAGCGTTGTTTTTAGAATTTTCGTGACACCGCCCACATTTACATAGGTGAAAATCTATATCTCAGCGCCTACTCGTCCGATATCGACGATGATGTTCGGTTACGCCCGAACTTAGCTCTTCCTTAATAATTTCAACTATCTAAATGCTTGTTTCGTTATTTTCACATTTTTCTCTATTCTTTAATGATAAGTAAGGCGTCTTCATAGCGTCTCCCCCCTCACTCATTTGTAGACATACAATAAAATGATCATGGGGTGTATGTGTTTCACCTTCATTTATTTGCATAATTTTTGGCGCTTACACCTTGTACTTTGGCAGGCGACAGTTGATCATTGTTTATTTTTGCCAGAAGGTGCCATAAAAGAACTTTTTTAATAATGATTTCATACAAGGCAATGGGCTCGTGATGTTTGTCAAAAGGCGGTATTTTTACAAAAATGTATATTCTTCATTCCTCGCAAATCTTTTTAAAATTTGCTGCATTCCCTCAGAAACAAGCTGTGCTCGCTTACTCTTTTCGCATATTTTCAATATTCAATCTCCGAGCATATTGTGTCTCACAATATGCTTCATCCTCCATTGAATTTGCCGCAGCTGCAGCACGTGGCACTGTTTTTCCTGCTTTTGTTGTGATAACTTTATATATATTCAAAGTAAAATTCTCCGAAATACATTTACCACTGCGGTGGTGACTACTTACACGTGCAGGACGAAATTGTTGTTGTTGTATTATAAGTAATGAATCTTAATGAATCGACATGATTTAAAACATTTCACTTTCTCAACTTCTCTTAACAAAAAAACTTTTAGAAAAATAAAAGTTAAGCCCAAAAAATTTTGAATCGTGCTTAATGGTATAAGATCGTGTAAAAACTAAAAGAATTTATTTTCAAATCGTGTAAAAACAGAACTAGGTGTATATATAAAAAGTTTTCATATACTTCAAAAATCCGTTTCCACTTCTTTTTTCGCGATTTTAGGCGATGAAGCAAACCAGCAACCAATCGACATACGTCGACAGATAGCCAGACTGCGTGATCTTCGCATAACCCCCCCTTTCTCAAAAAGCGACCTATGGTGTGTGCCTAAAGCATTTTACGTTTGTACGAGTCGCTTATTTAGTATACGAGAAATTATGCATATACAAGTATGATACAATATAGTGGTCGTCTTGGGTTTTTATATGTTTGTTTTTGTGGCCGGATGTTTGCTACGCTGCCTTCCCTATGGCTTTGTTCGTATCGAAATTGACAGCAGATGTCGGTTGCAATACTATTACACAGACATATACCATATTATCGTGCGTACAGGTTGGTTGAAAAGTGTCTGCGCTCGAAATGAATAAATACTGTTTTTGATACGAAATATATATATTTTTCATTTCAAGGAACTCTTTTTACCCATTTCCATTAAAGTTTGAATGCAGCTCATCTACGATAAGCATGAGTATGCTCACATACTATATTAATACTAAATAAGATAGGAAGTTAGTAATGCAAAGAAATTCTCAATGAAAGTTTATAATGGAAAAACTAAAGTGAATTTGTGAGGCTCATGTGGCAAATAAGCAATTACTGAATACAACGTAATGTATAAGTATTATTTATAGTTGAATAAAATTTGAGAGCAAATATAATTATATTAATATGCTCATGCATGTTGTTGCTACACACATTTCTAATTTATATATAGGTATAATCCTTGCAATGCTAATACTCCGCCTTTTAAAGCTGCCGTGCATCCTACAGTGTCTTCCTTATGGCTTTCTCTCTTAGGCAGTAAAATTTGTTTAGATTGCTCTTCGCCTATGTTACATATATATACACATAAACACAAAAAGTAAACAAATGCTCAACATGACTCACAGATATTTGAAAGCGAAACGCTCAACATATTTTCTTCACTGTCCACAAATTGACTGCTATGTTATAGTAATTATTATTCTTTTTTTCTTAATTATATATAAATATCCATATTTGGTACATATAGCTACCGTTACGAATCCTAAATACCTTCGAGTACACGGACACTAAAATAAACTGCTGAATGATAAAGATAATATGGGAAATAGCGTATGATGAGGCAGTAGTCTGGGCGATTGTATAAGTGTATTGAAATGTGGGTTATATTTTATGTTCTTCTTGTTTCATTTTTCCTTGAGCTCTCTTTTTATTGCCTATTGGTCAATGTCTTATGCGGTTAATCGACCGTGAAGCATTGTTTTAGCCATTACTGCTGAGATTTGGCATATAAACTCTGCCAAGTATAGTAAACTTTTTTAATAGAGCTTAGACAATAAAATGTTAGTAAAGTGTATTTTTCAACAAATTTTTCCCTTCATATAGTTGTTTTCTGGTATTAAATAACGCATGCAGCCCTTTACTTTGAGAGTATCTTATTAAAAATATGATTTATAATGTGTCAACACTTTTGCTTTTATTTTCCTTAACGAAAAGGCTGTGACTGCATATACTATAAGTGTATTATTCTTCAGTAACATAAGTGTGCCGTATTGTGCTTACGTATTCTCGACCAACATCGATGCGTAACAATGTGGAAAAGCGGTGCTCTGCATACTTGATATGACTATGGTATTTAGAAGGCAAAGCATATTAATATTACACGTGTTTTAGTTTTCTGTTATTATTAGACATATCTATAACTGTTGCTTGATTTGCTGATTTTGGTAATTTATATGTTACAAATTGACAGCGTAGCGATATAATAACACAAACACATATGAACTTGAACGTCATTGTTTTTGACGCTTTGTTATTTGGCATTATCGTTGTGGTGAATAAAATTTTATGAGACTCTCCGCAGTTTAACATGCATACGCATGCAATTAAAAGGGGTTGACTACTTATAACTACCAAGCTTTGACCCTTTTACGCCCCAACCGAATTAATGCCAATTTTGTCAGTTAACTACTCTTTCAGTTAATTAATCGGAAGTGGAAAATATAGAAAACAACAGGATATTAATTTGCTTTTTAGTTCCGCTACAAGTTTTCGCTCTCACACTCCAATATTATTCTATGAATTTAACTCTTCTGATTGAAGTAATAAATCTGAAAAACAAATCTTTCTGTTGAATTATATTTCCGCTGCTTTTATGACTTACATGTTATTGAAAGAAATGTAATTTAGTGTGCTAATATATACACTGAAGAAAAAAGAAATATTATTCATAAAAGTTCTTGTTTACGTTAAAATTAATATTATTGTAAAATCTAAGGATGTGTCTAAGATTTGTACACTTTGCCTATTAAATTAGTTATTTATGAGCATCTGCCCATTCACATACTATGGGTTCTCATTACAATAATCATGCAATGTGTAGAAGCGGAGAAATCTACTGACTACGGTGCAAAATGACGTATACGTGTTTTCTTAACCTTAGCTCGTGTCGTATAATTTTACTTTGGGGACCTATACTATAGTTAAAAGAGATGATATAATAAATGTATGCTCACATATTGCTGATCAGCTTAACCATCTCTGACTATCAATAACAATTGCTAAAATTCACCTACACTACCTCACTTTTTTAATATATAAGGCAATCGCTAAATGTCATAATACCAATAACAATATGCATCGCCAATTGAGCGAAATGATGACCGTGGCCATAATTGCCATAATTACTAAAACATAATAGCATTTTTTTTTAATTTTTAAAACCATTTCACAAACGCAAGGATATTCTCATAGTTGATACAAGCTCGAGTATTGCTGCTATCTTATTTGCTCCTCTTGAGCCATGTACTATTTTTACCTTTTATAAAAGTTTCTACATCCGTTTATGTTTTTCCAAGGAAAATGGAAAATTGCGATTATTATTATGAAATTCACCGGCTTGTTGAGTGCACTTCGTTCCGACTGCTTTATAGCGCACAATGGCATACTTCAGGTCCTTTGCGCACCTTCTCCCGCAACACTCATACACTTAGCTACAATTTCACTTACTATATTCATACGTTACTTTATTGCTTATTGCCTTTGGCTACAAATGACTAATATGATGGCTAAAGTAAAGAGAAACTATAGAGCAAGGCGAAGAACTCCAAACAGATAAGCGAACAAAGTAATACAAAATAAATAAAAAAAAATTACTAGAATAAGTGTTTGTTCAACCATTGTTATGACAAGAAAGTAGTACACTGCAAAAGCTAAAATAACTGAATGTAAAAACTTGATGCAGAGCTCTCGATAAAATGCAGAGACGAAACGAAAAGTTTTATAGGGATGATAGAGGCTCATGATGCATAAGCGAAAGCTAAAGTAGTGCAGAAGCAATACATAGGAACCACAGATGTACTGCATTTAGCCGAAACTTGTTTAACTGCAAGAAGAATATCTTCATTTCTCTTACATCATACAAACATATAATGATGACCAAAGTCGCAAAATTCAATTTTCAGCGGATAACGCAACGCTTATATTTGTCTTAGATAACACTACGACAGACAATTGTTAAATAATTTGTGTGAATGTTTCACAAATTTTATAGGTGCTATACGAGTATACGATAGCATTTTATACTGAAGGACTGTTTTCGAGTGCAGCGAATGATAAAATAAATGCTTATAAGTTCTTAGTGGTATTGCAATAATAAAAGTAGCAGCGAAAACACATTGCAAGCGGAATTTTTGTAGATTCTAAAAAACGCTCAAAAGCGCAATGTAGAATTTAATCACTTAATTACATGTCAATAGCACTCTTTGGAATTTTTTATACATTTAAAAGTCGCCTTTAATCGGAATATGTGCAAATTTTTTCACAAACAGAAGATTAGTTTGCAAATTTAAATCAGATCTCAATATATGAGTACTAAAATATGCAAATAAGTATTTCGATCACAAAGATAAAAGGTTGTGAAAAGCGGTTAGTGTATATGAGAAAATTTATAGTATGCCTATGAACTGAAAAAAAGTTAAATATGACTTAATTCACACCATTTTACATATACATATTTTACCAATCAAGTATATAAGCCGAGATTATGGCTTTGTTTTTTACTCGTGAGTGGAAACTGAATAATTTGATTAGTATTCACTACAGTTAAGTGAGCCAACGGTGGACCACTCTTTTTCTCTGGACCTTTCTGCGGCTTACTTTAAATCAAAAAAAAAAGTATTTAGAAAAGATGAGTAAATTTCTTAAATGTGATCGGTTTAAGGTGTACGCCATCCAACAAATTTTATGAACTTTAAAATTCAATATAAACAGGGAAAATTAAATGTCAACGCAGAAAATAATTTTTCAGAAAAGTTGCAGTAGCTAGTATTCAGCGGGCAACATGTGGCTAATTCGATTTGAAACTCGAAATCCGAACTATTTGAATCCTTACACTGGTACAGATTGTCAAAAGAATAAAATTAATTGTCCGAAATAAGCGAAAAATTATGAATATATAACGGCGTCATGAATGAAAAAGGGCGCAGAGGAGTTTACAAGCCGATTTGAGAAGTTGTGTGGGGGTCGAAAGGGTTTTTTTATAAATCAAAACACAAAATCTGGAAGCTAATTAAAGTGGACAACGAAAGGAAATAGCAAAAAAGGAACAATGTGAGGATAAACAGAGATAAGTTGTGAGAGCTCTGTGCTAAAGGTAAATTGAATTTATGTTTGGAAGAGCAGTGGTCAACGACCAAGGGAGGCAAGTGCATACAGTTATGAGCACTGTGAGTGAAAACAGACGAATAAAGTTACGCGATAACGGTTGAAGCACAAAACGGTGGAGTTTAAACCTTATTTGTGGTTACGTAAATGCGGCGAGTGTATATCCCAGAAGGATTATAGGAAAACCAGTGAGCTCATCTTGTGTGTCTGTGTGTGTATGGGTGATGGCTATGACCGGTGGATTTAGAAAAAGTTGATAAGAAGGGTTGGGAAAACATAAATTTTGATTAAGCAGTTGCAAAAAACCAGAATGCTAAAAAGTAGGAAAGCAGTGTTATCTGAATATATTTTGCACCGTTGAGATGCACACATATGCTTAATTCAATACTTTAGTCTGGCAGTAGTAATGCGCGGATATAACGGTAGCTGTCACCATTTACAAGAAAACTTTGGTATGTGCTGCCTGCTTATATATGTGTGTAACACCCGTACATCACGTACATACATAAAGGAGTACGTAAATTTAAAATTGCTACAACAAGCGCGAAATAAAAACGCGAAAGCGAACAAAAACTCCATAAAACCAACTCTACGAATGCAATAAAGCACACATACAAGAACAAGCATAAAAACTAATATATGGACACTCAATAGTGACTGCTTCATTACACACTATTCCCTTTTGGTGCACTCGGTTCAATTTTTCATCTTTGTTTTTTTGCAACCTTGTTAGCCAACAAACTCACCTTGGATCTGGACATTGTTCACACATTGGGCATTCACTTTCCGATGGCCGCTGGCCGTAGAATTAATTTGTTTTCCTACATATGGTATCTCGCTGTTGGGATCTTGTGCTGAAAATAGAAGCCAACAATGTTTATAGGCAATTTTTTTCACCTTTATGTGGACATAAATCTGGTTAGCACACTTACGAACAATTTCAAAGTTGACTTTAGTTGCATTCATTTCATTGCGTGCCACATATTAGTATTAGCCAAAGTCGTCCTTTCCCAAATTCGTGATGGCCAAACGTATAGTTGTCTTGTAAATTAGATAAATGTTTGGTAACTTTGCTTAATTTTAATATATTTGTTTCTATATGGGCAGTAGTATCTCCATTTTGTCATGCAACAACATGGTATTAATTTGTCACACAAATGGGTCGACCTAACACTCCTTAGATATATTAATTGAACATCGTAAAAAACGGATTAAATAAGACTCAAAGCTCCCACTGGAAAAATTTGTTTCTGAATATATGCCTCATATGTTACTAATTAAGACTTTTCAGTCATTGCAACAAATGAATACTTGAGCATCAGCATCACTTACCGTTTTAATGGGTTAAAAGGACTCATTGCAAATGAAATATAGAATAAATTCCAAGGGAGCACTTTATTACACAATTAATTTTATATATTGTAATAAATGTAAAACTCACAGCATCTGTGGTTATACGAGACCTCCCAACCATGTAACCGCATAACTCGAGACATCGAAGTGCACAGACGAAAGCATAAACATCCCAAGCGACTGACGAAGTACACAGACAGACAATTGAATAAAAAACTGTCTGAACAACAATAGTCTCAGAAGAGCGAAGGCGCAGATCATCTACCACTACATCGCGGCAAACACCAACAATCACACGCTGCGTGGTAGCAATGCTTGTAGTCTGTCATTGTCAAAATGTAAAGAAAAGAAATAATAAAACGCTTGCGTTGCTTACACGCTTTGCTGTAGCAGGCCAACGGTTGAGTTGCGGGTGTATGGAGTTGCTGCGACAATGCAATGACAATGGAGCATAAAAGCTCTAAAAAGAAACATTTAACCTTGTCACGATTAATTAAATCTTTTGCAGGTATGCTGATTAGGTCTTCTTCTAAAACACGTATGTACGCAATACACAGTGAGAAAAGGCAAAAACTCGAAACAAATATATACAATTGAATTTATAATATACCTACGAGTAATGGCTCCATAGAACTAATTTAATTGTTCGATCAAATACTACTTACATTTTATTAGTTATCGCATAAGCTGGGAGCAAATTCCAACTCGATTTTTTATAAAACTCGGTTTATACCCGGTAATTTTGAAGAAATATATGTGAAAGATGGTATGTATTTGTAAAGTTCTCTGCGTATAGGCATTGGTAGACACATAATTCTTATCAAAATGCATGCTTTATGTGCTGCATTTCACCTTCGTCGTCATGTTTTTATATACAAGTATGTTCAAGTTGGCAATTTTATGGGGAAAGCAAGGCTCATTGTTGATATTGTCATTATGGCCATTAGCATTTCTTGTTAAGCGTGACGGAAAATTTGCTACATCACTTAGCAAGCCGTAGAGACGAGTTCGTTAATACTTTTTTTTTTTGTTTGAACGCTTTGGTGTCACTTTCACATAAAATTGCATTACCATGGCAGGACTACTGAAGTGGCGTTAGGGAGATAATTTTCATTTAACAAATTGGATTAAGTTAAAATGTAAATAACTTAGTTCCCTCTTAATATAATAAATATAAAGATGATTTTTGTGAAACATCTGTAGAATGACGGTAGAAAAATAAAGTTGAGAAGATACGGATATTTTCAGATTGGCTATGGACTTGATACGGACCACTACAATATAACATTTTGGTTAAATTACTTGACCAGTAACAACCAAATACAGTTTATAATATTTAATAATACCATAAAAATCATATGGGCATCAGTACAAATGTAACACAATTTCGACGCTTAAAACGAAGTTATCAAATTAAACGATAAACACATAACTTCCACAAAATCTCCCACACTTATTATATATTGACTGCAATGGAGCGCCATTCGCCAAAAACTAATCAAATAGCAATCAGTATTTACAGCGAGAAAAAAGCAGTAATGTGGTGCGGTCAACCGATTATCATATTTATATTTGCACTTCAAATTGGCGTTAGACTCAACCGAAATGGCGAAATTAATGTGTAATTCAAGCGTAAATATGCATAGATGCACAAAGCAGATATTAGTTGAAAGGTAAATAATGGATAACTAATACATTTGGTGTTTTTGTCGTTGTTTTTGTTGTTGTTACAGCCATTTCAACTATGCACATTTGTTCACAAATATAAACCTATACGGATATTACTCATACGCCCTGCGGGCAACAGCGTGCTCCATGGTCTCGTAAATAATTCGCTTGGAGAAATAGCGCTGTGCTCATTTTCATTACAAATTTATTTCGTTGGAATTTTATCTTTTATAATTAGAATTTAATTTGAAATAAAATGCAAATTATCTGTGTATTATAAAATAATTAAAGACTTACATATGAATACCGGAATGTACTATTATCGTTATATGACGATTTTTGTGTAAATAAACTAATGTTGATTTAACAATACAAAAAGGGCGATTTTTTCAAACATATTTTACTTAATATAATAACAAAAACAAACGTGCAAAATATTTAATGAGAGATATTGATGTATCGAAGAAGAATGCGCCGCAGCCAAAATTAACTGTTATCACAAATTAATGCGCACATGTATTTAAGTTTATTTTATTAATTTTGACATTTTTAACATATGTTAACATCAAGTTAATAAGTTTTGAAGCTTTTTTGGAAGCTCACTTGACATAATATAATATACTGCCTTTGCAAAATATTTGGTTGTCTATGCTGTTTAACGAGCTGCTCGAGCTTTATATAAAACTCATATTTCATGACGTAGCTAACTTTTTTTTTCACACACTATAAGTTTCAGAGCATTCTTAACTATTTAAGCGTGAGGCCGAAAAGCTAGATAATTTTTTCTAGGCTATTTCTTTTCTACGCTATTTTACTCTAAACTATGTAATAAATCTTTATTTTTTTCAATATTGGTTTTCTTTGTGCATGTGTATTAAAAAATATTTACAATATTTTTACTGTGAATTAATATTTTATTACGTGGTCGTACTCCAAACATACTACCACACATTCAAGCAATGTACTCTGTCCGTACTCAGCATAAATCATTTGTCGGTACAAGGCAATCATTGGCGAACCTGTAAATGGAAAGTGTGTAAAAATTTCTATTTTAGTTAAATAGTTCACAGCAGGTTAGTATAGTGGAGAAAGTACAAAAAATATACTTGTTGAAATTTATGGTAAAAACTGAAGTGTTTGGAATTAAAGAAAAAAAATCTTTCAAATTGTTTTACTATTTTATGCTTTTCACTGTACTGTAACGGTGGGTGTTAGGAAAGCTGTTCTTCAACCACACGTGAAGGAACCTTAAAAAGAGTCGATAACAAGCGGGAGTATCTGTAGATTAGATATCAAAATTTTTTGTAAACAATTTTCTGTTTAAAGTACACTCAAAAGTGGCTATCTGAAAAAAGCACTGTGGAAAATATTAAATATCGACTTATACACGATAAATGAAATATAGAAACTTTTTTAATCACATTAAAATTAATTAATAAGTAGCCTGTTATGTAGATTAGATTAGATCTAATCTAGCCTGTTATGTAATAAACATTAAATTATATTCAAACTGCATGACTTTATGTACTTGTACCATCACCCGCTCAATTGAAGCGTATGTTCGACGTTGCGTATACGTAATTTAAAAGAGGCAGAATAAAATGCCTGTATACTGAATATTGCATTCATTGCGCATTTCTTCCATTACTTCAGACTGTCACCATAAATTTTCACATACGCAGCTCGTGTCACATGTTACACGCTCGCAGCAGATGCACGCTTGGCATAAAACGTTTTGCAATAAATCAGTTTTCCCGACTTTGTAATAAATATATTTCTGCCTTTGCTTATAGTAAAGTACAATTTTTGGTTAAAGTGCTATGAAATATTCAAGATATGTGCACATTGCATAAAGTACAAAAGTTTGTGTACTAAAAGAATATTACAAACTAAGCTTCCATTTCAGAAGAACCAGCGAGAAATAAAATAAATAAATACGATTTTTTCACTTACAAATGCAGCATTATTAACGCCGTCATTCCCCTGAGCGCCTACTGCCCGACCGAACAATTTCTGCACTTCCACCAAACTTGCATTGCATAGAACCTGGTGATAAAATAATAATGCGTTGTCGTCTTCATGCCACGCGACTCGCACTGAGTGAGCGGAAGGGTGGAAGCAGATGTCTGTTGATCAACACAGTCAGTCGTTCGGTCTCAGTCACAAAAGTCTCT
Organism: Bactrocera oleae; assembly: GCF_042242935.1. Classification (NCBI taxonomy): domain Eukaryota; kingdom Metazoa; phylum Arthropoda; class Insecta; order Diptera; family Tephritidae; genus Bactrocera; species Bactrocera oleae. The sequence continues at coordinate 71,105,992 of NC_091538.1, forward strand.
TAACTTCACCTTCATTCCACACTAAATTAACAGGTAGTCGGTGGGATTATAAATCTAGTGTTCTCATTCTATCGGATTATGTAGACTGAGTAACTGCAGCTGCGGCAATTTGCATACATATTTATAAACGCAACAAACACCAATATTAAACATGGCCCCAAAACGACCGATATCTTCGCAGTGCGTGCCTGCAGCAACGGCAATGTCAGCAACAGCTTGTGCATCGTTATCGCCATTTACATCCTGTTGGTAATGAAGCCAGAAAGAGTGTTGAAATGCCAACGCCGTGCCGAGGCGTAATAAAAAGTGCTAAAAAGCCAGGCGCCGATATAAAAACGCGGCGGTGTATAAAAATAAAATATATTATGAGCTTTCACGAATTCGCTTTCACTTTGCGCTTTTAAACCGCTGAAATTTGTTTGGTGAGCATGCTAAAGGCTCTGCATTTACGTGGCAGCCACTGCTTTCGCATCATCTCCTGACACGTTTTCATTTTTTCGCCTTCAACACCCCTCCACCATAGTCACACGAAATTCTTTGGAATATCTGTTACATCACGTCGCGCAGCTGCGTGTCAAATGCAATCCAACAGCTGAAACTATGCCATGTCGGGCCCTCGCGCAGTTGGGGTTGAAAGGCCAATGCACCAAGGTGGCAACAGGTAAATCGATGCCAATGAGAAGGTGATCAACTGTAAATGGAGTGTTCAGCTGCGCATTTGTGGTGTGACAAGACATTTTATTACTGCAATCGTTAGTGGAGCTCGGATTTGTGCTCTCACTTATTTAATTATTTCTTGTTTTTACTATTGCTTCGCCTTGCAATTCACTTTCCATATTTACTTGTTTTGAAATTAATTGCGCAGCAAATAATTTGGCTCTAAGGGCGTTAAGAGGTTAAAGAGAAAAAAGTATTTTTTTTTCAACATTTAAACTTGCTACAAAAATTAAGTCAAAAGTAAGTAATGAAGTACTGCAGTCTGGGTTTAATCATTATATAATCAAAAAATTAAGTGCACTCTGTATTTTTGATTCTGCAAATAATTTGGGGTTTTTCAGTTATTTATGTCCTCAATTTCCAGTTATTTTCGCTCCTAATATAAAGTTATTTAGTTTGAACTGTTTTTTTTTTATTTGTATTATTATATGATAGTGGAAAGTACAGGCCTCTATTAGCTTCTGCGTTTAGTCGCACAATTATAAATGGTAAACACATGTTTATAAATACATACATTCATCCGATAAATATATGGAATATCTTGCTCATGTTCTCATGTAACCAGAACCCTACACCAGTACACGACTACGCAGGAACGAGGAAATCGTTAAATTGGGCTCTATTAATGGTAACATTATCGTTAGTTTAATGGCTTTAGTCGATTCTAATTCCTATTAATAAAAGCTCATTTACTTACTGTGGTACACGCTGCGTAGAACTTTTTGCATTCGAAAAATACTGCTACGTGCTGCTTCTATCTATGCGTGTTAAAGCCAACTCCTTATGTATGCTGGAACCATAAAAGAAATTGCATAAAAGCCCACTTTATATTATAATTTTCAACAACTTGTTGCATATGTGGTTCTTCTAAAATATTTTGCTGCTATAGGCTGAGAGGTGGCTCCGCTCAAGTAGCTATACTCACAGAGATGAGTGTGTAGGCTGGTATTAGAGTTCGCTTGGAGTGAGAAATTTAGCTAATGCGCTTATCAGTAATTCCTATTTGTGAAAATGTCCAAATGCTTGCCTAATTAAAGGATGGATAATATTTTACTCATGTATTGCTATCTAGTGCTAATCCTTACACTTAAAGTCGAACCGCGTGTAATGAACCAGCAATGCCAAACACCTCGAATAGTGCTCAGAAGGAGACTTGTTGGAACGAATTATATGATGCTGCGCGATTAAATGCCATTAAAATATTTACTGACATTACATGAAGCACGAGCGTTTCAACAGTCAGACTATTTGTCTGAGTACACACATAGCTCTTCAACTCAATTATCTGCACAAGTAATGACGGTGCAGGTGAGATATTTGATGATGAAGAAGAAGATTGCTTGTTTTATTTTCGAGTTTCTTTTGTAAAAAGTGTCCATCACTTTTTTTTATATATATTGCTGATATAGATTGAAGAGGTTTCCGTGAATTTTTCTTTCGAAAATATGCACAAAACATCCACAACGTTTTAATATTTTTGACAAATTTACGCAGGCCTGTAAAAATAATTATTTTTCGCTCGTTCATGTATAATATAATAAATCTCACATATGTACATACATAAGTAAACTAGAATACACAGTTTATTTGTATGAGAAATATTTTGTTGTTTTAGAGTATGAATACAATTTCTATTTCAAAGAAAATTTATTCACCACAAATTTAAAGTCAATGGTTAATCCGAATCATGCAATTTATTTAAAATATACAATAATACAAAACATATATGTATGTAGGAAAAAAAAGCTCGTTCAGATTCGAAACAGATTTTTCATGTGGCGTTATTCGTTCGCACATAAATATTTTATAAAAAAAACCAAAAAAAGCAGTTAAAATGTCCGTATAGAATTTAAATGATGTGTTATAGCAAAAAACGCCTATATGATATATACAATGATATATATATAATATATAAAAAATAATAAAATGCATTGCAATTCAAAAAAATTTTTTAAATACATAACTGCTCGCTTGATGCAATTAAATCATCCCTCTTGTTTGCACCAAATAAAATTGAAAAGTGACTGTAAATGACTGAACAAATCGCAGCAAGCTTGGAAATATTTGCTCCAATCTGGCACGACCTTACGCTATGTTATGTACCTAATTGTTGATGCAAGTAACATGACAACAGTATATTTACTTAAAAGTAAGTGTGATTGCATTTATGTGTACAAATTTCTGAAAAAATAGTGTATGAAAATAATGTTGCAGATTTCTTGGTTCAATATGAAAAGTTATAGTAGAAAAGCACTAGCCTTCTAAATACTTTCGTACTATCTCAATCTAAGTTCAAATCCTTCGCAATCTCTATGAAGACTTCATTCGATTAACCAAAGTGAAGGTATGATATCGAAAAGCACATTGAGTTGTTGGCAACATTGGTTATTTTGTACAGACTAAAGTTTTCAACTACCGATTATTGGACCTCTTCTGTGAGCAGTAAATACGAAATCTCTTAATACATATCACATTATCTTATGCGGGTTATATTTTGTTATCTTTTTAAAATCTCTCCAAAAACGAAAATTAAATTGAATATGTTTTCTTACCTTTATCTAAATTTTATATTTTTTTTTATTTTTTATGGTGATAAAAAGAGGAAACTTTAAAATTTTTTTCGGACTTAATTATTTATGTTAAACAGCACAATGCAATATGGCAATATGTTGCTTACAATTAACATAAAGTCCAAATAAAAATAACTCTTTCGCATTCGCAAATTAATAATAAATTTAAAATACTGCAATTATAACACTTCTGCGCAATTTATACAGTAGTATTCTTGTATAATAATAAACGCCTCCAGCCAGCTAGCTAACCAAATTAATCGGCTTAAGTTATTGTTATTTTTTCGCAGCTAACTTTGAATACCAAAAAGCTGCAGCATGAAACCGGGAAAATACTTTGCTTTCATTGGAGCCACTTTTCATAAGTCTTGCTGTAATCTAGCGTTTTAATCTGCAATGTGATTCGGTTTAGAAAGATGCTGCCTAAGCTGTTTTGCCATCGCCAGCCACACTTTAAATCGCTGAGACTAAAACACTAGCAATAGGGCATGCAAATCCGCTTAGAGAGGCTGAGAATTTCTTAGTATTTGCTGTAATTAGTTGTCGCAGATTGACACCATAAAATGAAACGTTACCAGCGGAATATTTATTTTCTTGTGGATGGGTTTCGCTTGCCACACAGAGTGGTCATAATAATAGATCAGTGGTAAAAACAAATGTACAAATATGTAAGTAGCAATAAAAGAAATATACTTGAATAAATAATCAAAAGAAATATTCACTAATTTGTTTGTATTTGTAATATTATAAGTAAGTTTAGGCTACCAAATAAAAATGAGATTCAGCTTTCATACGAAATTTAAACTTTTGTGAGAAATGAATCAGCGCTATTATAAAGTTTTGTTGATTACACTTTTCAGCATTTGAGTAGCTCAAACATAATAAGCATAAAAGTCAATATCTTGCATATTTATATTTGAAGCTTAAAATATTAAGCAATAACACAAGTTTACAGTCATTTAACGACTGTGGTGTTAGAGGCCGTTTCTTGCTTATTTTGTGTTGCAAAAACGGGAAATGATAGTAAAAATTTCCCAAAAAGTAGTATTTTAGAGTTGTGATATTTTTTCTGAAAAAATAAAATTATATTATATTAAATTGCAGCATGTACCAAGGCAACTTGAGTTCATAATAAATACTGAACAAAGCAGATACTACCTATTCTCCTGAAAACAACGAAAAAAACCCAATTTAATCGGAAAAGCTGAATTAAACGACCTAGGAAGAGACCTAATCCAAGGATCATGCTGAGCAATTGGGTTCAAGACTACAGCAGTGGAATTTACTGGCATCAGAAACGAAAGTAAGCTACCTAAGCTGAGCTACCTTCAATTTTCACCATGCCAGATAAAATTTGATTTAACATAGTAATATTTGTTGTAGTAAATAAAACCCATTATTTTTAAAATAACATTATTTATTTATTTATTTATTAGTATAATATTTATTTACAGTATAAATAATACAAAAATTTCAGAAAAAAAAAATTTTTTAATAAAAAAAACATATACCCTGTAACCCAAAATCGGTCCGTGATAGCAAAGTTTTGAACTCAAATTCGTAATCAGGATATCTCAAATACGCCCACAAACCACTTAGCACATCGGTCGCAAATTTTTCCATCAGATTTGTTAAGCAGTGTAATTGTTATGCAATCGTAAACTATATTCTTAAATATTTAACTTTATACTTACAAACGGTTTCTAGGTCCTCTTCTTTTCCAGTTACCAGCTTTGCTTTGAAATTTGTAAAGCCTTGCTGTCTAGACGGTTACTTTCAGTTAGTAAAGTTACATGTTCTTACATGCCTTTGCAGGCACCGTTGTTGTGAATGAAAATAATCATTGCAAAAAGTTTATTATTGCCTCGAATCGTCACCCCAGTTTAAAATTTCGTTATTTCATCTCTCAACGTTGGGCGGGAGTTGAAGTGCTCATGCGACAATGCCAATGACACTCAGTGGTCATTCGCGTCGTAAAGTTCTAAAGTTTACTTGACCCAACTGTACTTGACGCATCCGTTTTCTTGCAGCAGCGCCAAACGCCTCTTAGCACTCGCTCTCACTAACTTTGGAGGACTCTTCGCAGTTTCTCGCTATTGGGGCTTGCACTATAATACGCGACAAGAAAGCTTTTACCAGCAAAAAGACAAAAACTGCAAAGGCATGTAAAATGAACTACACAACTTGCAGCAACAACGAGACAAGAACAACAAACACAAGTAGAGCATGCAGTAGCTGTTGCATTCAAACTTGGCGGAGAGAGCTAAATAAAGCCTGCAACATGCTGTGCCTTTAAGTGTTTCGTAACGCTTTTGTTACTATGTTAGTTGCAGTGAGTACCTCACTTATTCCATTGCAGTGGCTGCTTATGGTCTCGTAACAAATTATTATCATAAATTCTGGATTCTGCAAATGAAAGATTCACAGTAAGCGAAGTTTCCGTAACTACCCTTTTTCTGTCCTTGTTTGAAAAAGAGAGAAGCATTAAGTGTGCAGCAAACTTTTCCACTTTAATGCCTATTGTTTGTGTGTGTGATTTCTTATTTTTGCCTCTGCAGATGAAATATAAAATGGAAAAGCTTTCTATCAAAATTTTAATTGATTGATAATTGCTTCGCCGAAAGATATTTGAGAGTAGAAAAGAGTATTTGTATTGGCTTGCGAAAAGATTTCAACTGAAATGTAATCGTAAATACAAAAAAAGGAACCTGTCAAATACAGTGATTGAATAAATTAAATAAAGAAAAAATACCGATTATTAAGATCTTTCCATAAAATTGGATTTTTTTGTATAAGTGAGTAAATTTTCGTACAGTGCAATATATGAGATAGTGATCGTAAAAATTTAAAAAATAGCATTTAATTTGTTGGAATTATTTTAGTCATTATTATTTATTCATCCTCTAAGTATGATGAAAATTACATACGAATCAGCCGTAATATTGAACCATGCATACCATTCTAACTCTCATGCAAATAATTATTTCTTAGCACAGTCTGAATTTAAACAAAATCGAATCTCTATTAAATGAAAAAAAATTTTATTCGAAATGATCACTTTTTGCTTTCACACAAGTCCTTAAACAATTCGACCATTAGTCAGCATGCACAGTTTCTGTTGGTATTGATGACGCTGCTTGAACTAAAGATTACTTGAGACTCTCCAAATTCCTGTGGGGTATTCGACAAAGTGCAGTTCATTGAATTCAATCTGGACTTAACGATGGCGAATCATCTGCAGCTATGATAACAGGAATATTGGAAGATCCAGTGTTTTAACTCCTATTTCACAGAAGTAAAGAGGTGTAATACCTTTACACTGCCTCCCAAACCATTACAGCAGCTAGATGTACAATTGGCATAACATTTTTTGTGTTATTGGAAGCTTTTGCATAGATTTTGTCAGTTTGCTTATTAGAAAATTCTTCAACAGTGAAAATTTGTTCATCTGTAAAAAAGATACTTTCATGGCCGTTTGCTAATATGTTTCCGGCGCGTGGTCAAAAGATGTCGAGTTGACCAACATAAATTTTTGTTTTTTATGGAGATTTCTGCGAATGAAACGTTGACGTTTTGTTCTCACTGTATGCATTTTGAAATTTGTAACAGAATTTATGGCAAAACTGAGTATTAGGGGCTTAAAGATCACTCTAATTTAATATTTATGTGATACGTATGTTATCTCTACAGAAATAGTATATTTATTATTATATTATAAGGTCACATATAAAGGTATGTATGTATTTATTATAATCATATAAATGACTGCCTTGCGCATATCAATTAATTATAATAATGAATTACACCTCCCACAAATAATTATGTGCGAGACAATATGCGAAGCAAATCAAAAAGGCAAAAAATCTAGACCAGAGGCATCTAATGCTGACTGGAAAATTTCGCTCATTTCCATGAATTATTTCTTTCTACATGTATAATACAAACTACTATTTACGGTATTAATTAGTTGAAAGTTCTTGCAATGGCCACCAAGAGGATTTATTTATGAGTGAACGTATTTATGTATACGAATTAAAACAACACCAAGACTACTTATAACACATATACAGGCGTTGCACGATGGCAAAGCGTGAGTTGTGTGAGTGCTGCAAAACTTCTTGACTTTGTTGCTTTTTGCCTTTTTTTACCTTGCCACACTCTGACTTAGGTACCTTTGTATACTTGTATATGCATACAGCACAGTTTGTTTTTGCTGTTGTTTATATCGTGCCGAGTCATAGAATAATATAATTCAATTTGAGTTGCAGTTAAAGTGGGCAACACTTGCAGTTATTGCAAACGAATCAGGTGCACTAGCAACGTAGAGAAAAATTGTGCAAATTAATGAATGAAGAGAAATGTGTAAAATATATATGAAATCAAAAATTTGTTGTTGTAGTTCAGTAAGAATCAACAGGCGAGTGCAGTAAGTATAAAAACAAGTTTGTTGCAAGCTATTAAGAGAACAAGTGGTGGCAGCTGATGCTCATTATTGCGGTTATTAAACTTTTAGATTTGAAACTTTGTGCGTACTTTAAAATATAGTGAAAAATATTAAAAAACAAAAAAAAGCGTGAACTTCAGTTGCACCGAAACCATAACACCCTTGACAAATACAATAGATGCCTTAGAAGAACTTGTTTTTGTTTGGGCAGTTTGTATGGCAGCTATATGCTGCAGTATTCCGATCTGAACAATTTCTTTGGAGATTACACCATAGCCTTAGACAATAACCCATGCCACAGTTCTTGAAGAGATCTCAAATGAAAAATCTTTCCATACATGCACTTAACTCCGATACGATAGTAGTCCGATATCGGCGTTTCCGACAAATGAGCAACTTCTTGGAGAGAAAAGGACGTGTCCAAAATTTCAGACTGTATCTCAAAAACTGTATTGTTTGTGTCGGATCAGTAACTTTTCCAAATATTTTCTTTGTTGAAAGTTCTATGTAAAGAAAAGAAAGTACAACAGGAGTTTTTATACTACTGAAACAAACACAAATTTATTAGGAAGTCCGAGAAACTCTTGTATCAAAGGCTCTGCGACATATGTATTATCACAATAATAGATATTTACAAATATTTTTCACTTGAAATATGTGAAGCAAAAGCGAGATAAAGCAGCATTTGTGCCATAAAAGCCATAAATATACTTATTGTTGAGCAATATTGCACAGCAATAACCCATTATATGAAGAGCCGCAGGCAATGGAGGAAACTAACTGCTCCCTAATAGCAAATTTTCTATGCTTTAAACCATTTTTATTACGAAGCTCAATGGAGCTAGCGCAGCAGCTTGGACACAGCTTGGTTGCTGGACGCTCCCATAACGCTGCGGTTTATTATTAACTTTATAGTTGCATTTTACGGCATTCTTCATATTGCAATATGCGAAATTGAAATGGAAATGGAAATTTTAAGAGCACAGACGCGGAATAATGCAGCAATCAAACGAGGAAACAATTGTCTGGCGGAAAAATGTTGCCTGAGAGAAACGAAAATGAGTGGAAAGTGGAAATGGTAAAAGGAAATTAAAATTTATTGCAATGTATTGCGCACTGAAAGCGCTGAAATTGCTGTTGCTGAGTGCGACTATTGACTACCGAATTGAGAAAAAACTTTTACAATTTCTTTTTATAAAAAGTAGCTTTCGGTATGGCTGATATAAGGTCAGATCTAAAATCTATTGATAGCTCTGTGTAAGAATTGAGAACCAAGCCCTTCTTAGTAAGTAGGACTGATAAGCAATATTCAAGTGCAAAAAAAGACAACAATAGAAAATTGAAATTGAGAAAAGCAAGTAGCTCTTCTGTCAATTTAGATTTAACCAGATTAAACAGTAAATAAGCAGTTCAAGTGAGCCGCTTCAAACTGCTACAAACATGGTAATAGAGAGGCCTCTTCTATATATATAATTATTGCATCTTGCGTTTGCTCACCTTCTAAATATAATAATCATAAATCACTTTACAAAATATATATACTAAATTTCAAGCGAATTTGGAATTTCGTCTTCTCTTCATTCCTGAGAACTTCGTTTACTGCAGGCATAACGTTTAGCTTTAATTAAACAGTGCCACTTAGCAATCGCTTTGATTTAGCTTAGCTAACGATGTTCAAAATACATATATCTATAATATTATATAATGAATATATACATAAAAGAGTGTCTACCTTAGTTATCCACGAAATAATATTTGGTACTCATCCATTTTCAGCGAATGATATTTCAGAGTTGTTGGTGTAATGAAATTCCTTCTACGAGTATCACTGTCAATAATTAATTAAATCCAGTGAGGCATTTCAAGAATTTCACGAGAGGTACTTGTTCCACCAAAGCAATTAGGACCCCATAAGTTAATATACCGATAGTTATATTATATTTATATAGATTTTTACATGTGTTTAAGGGCAGAACCATGTATTAAAACGTAAACTGGTCAAAGGATATTCAATTAGGTTTTTACGAAGATTGTAATATGCATATATGTAACTAAAGTATGATATATAGTGCACCTATATATTATATTATATAATATTTAGTGAATGAATTCAATATTTATTATTAATCAGAAAATGTGAACTTAATTTGTTAATTTATCTCTCTTACTGCCGCATAAAGATAACAGAAGGGACGATACCAACCATTGGGAGTATCCCCACATATTTGAGAAGCTTTTAACGAAGCTATAATACCCATCACAAATACAAAGATTCCTTGCTAGATTTTGATTCCGATCGTTCAATTTGTTTGGCAGCTATATGCTATAGTGGTCCGATATCAGCAGTTCGGACAAATGAGCAGCTTCTTAGTGAGAAAAGGACAGGTGTAAAATTTTAAATCGATAGCTTAAAAACTGGGGAACTAATTTGTATATATACAGACAGGCGTACACACGAGTGTTTGTCCAAACAGACGGACATGACTAAATCAAATCAACTCATCATGCTGATCATTTATGTATATATTATAAAGGGGCTCCGATCCTTCTGGGTGTTGCAAATATCGTGGCCAACTTAATATACCCTGTTGAATATATATATAAATATATTAATATTACAATGAGACTCAACTTATCTGGCTTTGTTCTTTAGAGAATTATTAACATTTTTTTTTTGTTTGGAAAATGTTTACGTTTTAAAATAGTTGTTTAATATCTCGCATTGATTCAAGTTTCACCACCGGGTATTGCAATATCTTAAATTAACAAATTTAATATAATTTCTTTAGTGTTGGTTTCCCAAAATATTTCAAATTCAGCGTTTTATAGCATTTACGTCATTACAAAAAGTCATTTTCAGTCAGATTCATTCAGAATTGAACTTTGAATGATATGATTGCGCCTTAAAAATATAATGAACCAGGTAGTCCACGTAAGAGGTAAGTAGAAATCATATCCTTATTTCTCAATTATTAAAAACAATTTTATGGTAGTTATACGAGTATTTGTCAGATTTTCTCTGCCTTATGCTGCTTTTATAAATAAAAATACTTTTGTGACCGCAAAGCAAATTGCTTCATACGAGTATGCCATTGACGTTTTTCAGCTTTTCAAAAATGTATCTTATTTCTTATTTGCACTACCATTTTCAAACAATTAGCGCAAATAAATATACTTCTCTTTTTCTTCTTGCTTAGTTCCGCTTTTGTTGGTTAACCAGTATGTACATCTCTCTTATGTGGTCACATATGTATACGTATGTGTATGTAATTGTTGAAAGGATACTTATTTATAAATGAATGTTTATGTGTTTGCGTGTTTTTGAAGTTTTTGGTACACCATTTGGGGTTTACGTAAATGAAAAAAATTCAGCAACCATATTGAGAAATTTGCAGCTGTTGCTTTTCCAAAAGTTAGTATGACATATTTTTGAATAGCACGACCGACCACAAATATTTGGAAAACTTTAACCTTATTCAAATGTATGTACATACCTTTAAACTACCAGCTAAACAAGAGTGCAACATATCAAAAATTCCCGATTTATTAATCATGTTTTTATTAATTTAACTATTTGCTAATAAACTTTTTCATATAATTTGCATTTGATCGGTCTTCTTTTTACTTAATATTACTGAACTCTTTTTTTAACCAGCATAAGTATCATAGAATGTCAAACTCGCATGATTTATTGCTCACCCAACAGCGTAGTGACAGTTTAAATGTCAGAATTCGCACGTAGCAATATTTAAAGCGATAAATGAAAGCAAATATTGGTTTTAAAAATTTGCAGTTGCTAAATTTCATACGCAGACAAAATCGTAAATAATACGAAGCACAAAAAACTAAACAACGCTTGTCTGTTCACGCTGTCAAATCAACGCAACACAGATTTAATTGCTTTGTTTATTCGTTTTAATTTTTTGTCATAAAACAAATAAGTACAGTTGGCAGCTGTCTACAAATACAAATAGTAAATATATATAGACAAATTTTATATTTTTCTAATAGTAGTATTAGTATATAATATATAGTTTTTTAGTTATATCTAGAGATAAATTGCTCTTACTTATTGCTTCATCAAGAAAAAAGGATTCTTCTAAAAGAGTACTCTTTTCGAACTCTTTATCATGAAGATGTAAACTTTCATGCAAAAGACCACCATGTTTCTTCCATATGCAAAAGAGTTTACTCAAATTTAATATAATATTAGGAAAAACTGAGTATATTGTTAAGCTGTTATTAAAACAAAAAATAATAATTAGTAAAAGTATTGCAAGACAAAAAAAAAAATAATAATAATAATAACTCGAAAAACCTTATTGTATTATATACTTGTGCTCTTCAAATTGTAAAAAATTTAATCCTTTGCAAAATATTTAATAAATTAAATTGCAAGCACTTTATATTAGGGTGGAGCGAAATAAAAAAAAAATTTTTTAACATCTAGACATGTGGACAAAAAAATTATTTTTGGTTTAAACTTCTTACATTTATATAAAAATTACCGAATGTAGCGGTTTTTGACTCAAATTTTATTTTAACACTTAAGGAAAGCATGTTGTCGTTTATGACTTTTTTTTTAAACTCCAATAATGACCACAATAAATTTTTCTAAGTTGATAACTTTTAATTGGCCAGAAAGACTATCCCCAGCTTCTAAAGCACTTATCGAAAATTTTTTACGAAATAAAAATTTTAACTCGAAATTTAGTTTAAAATTGAGTGGGCCCCCTCTAGATGTTAAAAAAAACTTTTTTTGTCCAAAAAAAAAATTTTTTTTCGCTCCACCATACTTTATATTAGTATTTAAAAAGCTTAAACTTACAAAACAGCATATTCGCACAATGCCCGAACTAAATAGCATCGCTGCATCGAAATATAAATTTTACTGTTTGTAATCTCTAATACCAATAACAGTAAATCAGCATACAAGTGCTCAGTAAACTATGTTAAATTTTGCATAAGCATATAATCAAATATATTTCAAATTATAAATTTGTGTAAAATCGCATAATTTTGTAAAAGTTCGCATAATTTCAGTGGTTTGACTCCAAAAAGCAAATATTTGCACAATGCAAATATCAGTTTCCTTTTTTGGTATCAATAATTGGTGTGCACAGTAGAGACAACAAAGCTGCTTCATACATACTATGTTGTTGTTTTTGGTAATATAGTTATTTATGACAGCACAATCGGTTTGTTGAAAAAGTGAAGCACAATTATGAAATAGAGACATTTCAGTTCAAAAGCATGCTGTGAAATTTAATAATTTTGACTAATTAAATATAAATTGCCCTGTCACAAGCACGCTCTTTATTAATATTTTATTTATATTATATATAATATTTTGGCAATTTGCTATTAAATTCTACAAAGAACAATATTTATGAATTTTAATTAACCATCTTTTTTTTGTTGTTCTACAATAGAAATGTGTAATTTTTTAAAATTATTTTTCAGTTTTTTCCTAACAAATTTATGTTAAAATATATAATATAAAGAAATCAAAAAGACTACTCGCAAATTTTTTGAAAGAATTGTCACTTGAGAGAAATATATAATCTGACTCAGATCTTTAAAAAATGTTGAAAGAACTAGCATAGCTATTAAGAATTAGTACAGTTCAGAAATGGGCACCGGAAACCGAGTTACAACTCATTTAAGAAAATTTAAAGGCGGTTCTGATAGTTTTCCAACGTTAATAATACCAGAATTGACTCTGAATTGGAAAGCCAAGATTAAAATGTTAACTTTTTTATATTTTTTCAAATACATGTAATAAACGAACTTTTATGAAATTTTTCGAACATATAAATTGGCATACTATATTACACCAAGTAAGAAGCAAGACAAATTATTCTACATTGGAAACTAGAACTTGCTACTACAAACTGAAAACCTATATGACTTATATACACACAAAACACATATGGTACATGGATTTATTTCGCAAATAGTAAAAGTCAACATGCGTTTCTGCGAAGCATAGATTAGCATTCTCAAAAAACCAGCATATGAGCAAAAGCTTCCGAAAGAAAAGCACAAACATGTTAACATAACATTTAGCCTCTCCTTAACACCATATATAATATTTACAACACCAACTCGTTATACGCTGCCTCAAGCGGCACAAACGTGTATTTGAAAAAAGTTGCTCTCAAATATAAGTTTTACACGCACGCAGATTTTCTCTGCTCACCTCCTCGCCTCGCCTCGCCACTTTTCATAACTCTACAGCAAATTTTAATAATTTACGGAAACTAGCTTGAAGCTCAAATGATTCCGCTGAAATATGACGGCAGAACGACGTTGCAGTTGTTTGTGTTTAAGTACAGCTTACGAAAAGTTTCTTAATCATGCACGCCAACATGCTAACCAACTGTGAACAGCGCTTAATGTTGAAGCTGCGGAAGCCTTAAAGTAGACACGGAAGCAACCGCAGCCACCACTGAACTGCCACCAACATAACCCCAGCGGCAGAGACAACAGCAGGAGAAGAGCCAAATGTTTTTGCACAACCACAAATAATACTGCAACACAAATGAACCTTCATTGCACGTACAGAGACATTCACACATGGATGTTATGAAAGCTCTGCAGTTTTTGCACTTTTACTTTAATTTCTATGGTCAGTCGCAGATATTTTGCTGAATTAATTAAGCCAGCTCTACATATATCTGTATAATCGAACTCAAAAAACTTACAGAATTTATTACTCCAATCAGTTCGCTTCTCCTTCACTTTTACTGTCTCTTCATTAATCTGCTCTTAACTTACTTACCGTTTACCTATCGCATCACCGCAGTGTGATCTAGATTTATGTTCGATACCAGAGTACTAACTAGTACTAACTGAATTTTATTCAAATAATAAAAAACTTTAACTTCGGCGGCAACGAAACTTGAATACCCTTCACAGGTACATTCCTTATAGCATGTAAGAATATAAAAAGATTTTTTACTTGATTTTGATTTATAAGTTTGCTTTGCACCTATATGCTATACTGGTTCGATCTAAACAATTCTCTTTAAGATTGTAGCGGTACTTTGAATACAAAAAAGTTTTCCATATGAGAACTTGACTTTGATCGGTCAATTTGCATAACAGCTATATCCTTTAATGGTCCGATATCGGCGTTTCCCAAAAATGAGCAGCTTCTTGGTGAGAAAATGAAGTGTGCAAAATTTCAGAATAATATCTCATAAGCCTCTCAGTCTTAGTATGCGTATATACAGACGCACACACGTACAAGACTAAAAGGACTCGCAAAACAATTCTATAAAATGTCAAACCCGTGAACTGCTTCTTTGCAAGCAAGGGTCTTCAAATTGTAAAAAAGCAATCCAGTTCAGCAAACGTTAATTATGGCATGCCTTCCTCTAACCAGCGAAATCACACAAACGAAATTCCGCGCGAAATTTAAAAATTAATAGAAAGAGATAATATTAGTGCCGCAAAGCAAAAGCAGATGAACGGTTTTGTTGAGCCTATGGCAGCGTACAAATATTCGCTTCTGACCACACGGCAATACAAACAAACATAGTTACATATTTGTTGTCGCCTACTCTCTCGCGTTTACTGTTTCGTTGAATATTTAGCGCATTGGCGGCGAACATATGCAATACACCGCAAAAGTATTTGGAAAATTGTCAGAAAATATTGCGTTGAAGCATGAAAATTTGCTGAAACTGTTTACTATGCCACAACTGACATGACTGAGCACACATGTTTGTTTATGCAGTCGTTGGGGGTAGAAAAATCAATAGCATAGACCACAAAAATGTGTACAATAACTCGCTTGCCTCATTGCTAGATCCTCATATGTGCCACGGCACCCACCAACTACACCAACAACCATCTTTTTCAATTAAGAGAATGCGACATTTTTCAAATGCATTTTATACAATTTATTATAAATTCTTTGTGGTTGCCTTCACTAATGATTTATTACACAAAAATACAGATTTAGCACACACACATAATGTGTACATAGATGTACATATGTATGTATCTCAATATATGTACATACTTTTAGTTTAATATTATTTACTTATTAATTATTAATGCTAATTTTTCTATTTTACTCGTTCGCTATTTAATCAATTTACTAATTCCACATTCCTAGCTTTTCCATATAAACTTTGCACAGTTAAATCATCATGAATGTTAAATAATTAATCTCGCTCCATTTAGGAATTAGTCGCTACTGTTGCATATTTTAGAACTTACAATTAGTTTTAGTTATACAAAACAAATACTCTAGTGCTCTTTATTTATTTATCTCCTACAAATTACACATTTTAATGCTTAATAATTAATGCGGCAATTTTAAATCCCTTGGAGCCGTCAGTTGCGCCGCTTTAAGTATATATATACATATAGATATTTTTATATATATATGAGTGTTACTATAATTTATTGTTCCGTTGGACTGTATTTTTACATGTTCACACCGTTGAATGGAATGTCACTCATTCCGTTATTTATGTACGGTCACTGATGAGACTAGGCTCGCGATAACGAATGGGATATGTGAGTGCGTTTCCTTTGTCCCAGGAGTACAATTCCTGCAAATACAGAAGAGTAGACAAAAGGTATAAATAACTTACTTTAATTTTGTAATTAACTTCCTTAAATTTTGTAAATAACTCAGCCTAAGATTACGCTAATACAATGTTATGAGCATTTACAAAATAAAACAGATCGAAATTGTATATATTTACAAGAAATACCAATAACTCCAGTCATCACATGCCAGACTATTCTTTTTAAATTTAATTTAAATTTACTATAAAAATACTTCATGGAAGGTGCAAGAACTCAGAGCTTATGTAAAATATGATTCCTATTAAAGTAGAATTAGTATATTTTAGACTCTTTGAATATTTATCTAATATTAATTCGCATTCAGATATATAGCTAATGAAGAAATAATATATGTGTATCAAGTGGCTTGACTAAGCTAGCCTTTGGAAATAGACTAAGATGCTTTTCTACAAATGGAGGTTTATTAGCAGCATTTGTTTGAGGTTCGTTGAATGTTGGAGCAAATCGAAGACTTCAGCGATGACCCTTCCACAATAATTGAAATATGAATTTGTGCCAACATTTTGCTTGCTAAAATCACTATATGTACAGTAATTTTAAACTATGACTATACTCATTCAATGACACTATTTCAACGCATTAACTCAAGGTAGAATATATTTTAAGAAAATTAAATCAACAACACCAGAAACATTTTCTCTTAATCAGCAATTGCCAAAGAAATGCAAAATCCTGTTGTAATAAGTGCAAAAAAACTTCTCTTCAATATATAATTTAAAGTCTCATCCTACATGTACCTACATATATACGTGTATATACATGTATGAGTACAAAGGCAGCAAAGTGTACAACATGTCGTATACGTAATTTTTACATGACAAAGAAAATCAATTCGCCTTTCATTTGCTGCACGGTAAATAAATTCTCTAAGAAATTACTTCCTTGCAACTGCAACCAAGTAGAACGTACGTAGCTACATACACACTCATTTGTAGCACGTAAGTGTAAGAAGGTAATATTCAATCGGAGAATAAATTGCACACAAATTGCATACTGCCAAGTCGTTGAAGAAGGCAGGAGCCGAGTGAAGAAAATTAAATAAATTTGTAAAATTCGTAGACTAATATATTTTCGCATGCAGTGACTACAGAAGAAAGCAAAAAGGCAAATAAAATATTGAAAATGCATAAAAGCAAATTTTTCGCAGGAACATAAGAGAAATTGAATTTATTGTCAATATTCTTATTTACCCTTTACTACTAAAGCAATTATATGTAAATATAAAGTGTATATAAATACTGGCTTACAATTTTAACACGTAGAATTGTCGATAACATATGTCTTAATATATACGTTCAAGATAAGGAAGAAATTTTTTCTATAGCCATTATGAATTATCCCTCAATTCGCTGTAATAATATGTAGATACACACTACGCCGTGGTATGAGTATAAAAATCATGCAAGAAAATATTTACAGTATCGGTTGTGTGACTAAAATCATTTTCATTAACTTTATATTGTAATTTAGCGTGTTGTTATATATTTGTGTATGTGTATATGAAATCATAAACATAGGAACATTGCTGAGGCAACATTTAATAATCCGATTAAAGCTTGAGCTAAAAGTGATTCGCCATCAACAGTTATCTCTGATTTTTCGTAATTGATGTCTCCTTAAATCTCCATTGATTGAAATTTAATTTGACAAGTAGGAAACATTGTTTATTATTATTTCTGTTGATACTTTTGATGGTTTATTAGCAACAGGACTTTCACTTGGTCTCTAACTGATTACATTGCTTGTTCTGTAGTAAATTTGTGGGTTCAGTTCAATAAGTGAACAGTATACCCAAACCGTGGTTATGTAACACAGGTCCGGTTCAATGAATAGGTAGAATGTAAATAGCTGGCGTCTAACTCTGTAATTCTCCTTTAACAAAAACAAGTCTCTACGTTTTCTATATTCAGCTTTTTAAATATTTCTCTTATTCATAATCTCCATTTTATTTGCCCCTTTTCTTATATCTAATTTATTTCTTAAAATAAATTTAACATATGTATATAATTTATGTCAGGCATATTAAATTAATTTTTGCTTTCTTAATGAACTGAAATATTTTGCAAACAAAAATGAGCTTACAAGTATATGCGCTTTTATGTATGAAGTTTAATAGCTATTGGAGATGAGGATAAAGTAGCTTCAGTTTAAATATTTAACAGCAATCAAATTTACCTAATCAAATAGACCGAACTATTCACATGTATAGGAAATGAGGTGGCAGTTATTGTAATTTGAGTTCTCACGGGTAAATCAAGGTATGTACCTGTGTATATTTTAAAGTCAAGTTCGCTTTCATCCCAATATACACAAAACTTAGTAGTATATGTTCATATGTATGAACATGTCAAAAAAATACGTGTGGCACTCAGGGACTACCACGGTAAAGCTATTGCATAGCATTTTTATCAGCTTATGCAATTATAGTTATTTATTTATTTTTTATGCATTATTTTTTTTCTTTGATATTAATTCAAGTTTTTTTTTTTTTTTGATATTAATTCAAATTACACTTTTTAAGCGTGGAGATCGATAAGAAAACAAATTTTTTTCTTTTATTGAATAAATGAGAATTTAATATTGTTAAAAATATTTTTATTATCTTACAATACATGTAGGTTATTTAGGAATTTTATGATTGAAACTATAGGTTTATGGTAACTGAAAGAAGAAACATAAGTTTGACACTTGATATCCTCTAAATATCTCAAAAATACCGCGCCAATGGTGGTCCCCTATTTTGTTGTGGATCATTATTAATTTTCAAAATCATTTTTTCCGAAAGAAAAGTTGTCAATCACTCTGATTTTATCAGCGAAGTTGATGTTAAAATCACCAGCCAAGATATGTAGAAATTTATTACCATTGATAATCCGATTGAAATATGTATATAATTTGAATTGTATTGTTCAATTTAAACGAGATACTGTTCCAAAAGGAGGCTTTTTATTTGCCATTAAAGAAATTGTATCTTAAATATTATTATTTTTGAATCACCCTGCTCTTCAATTGATTTATTTCGCTTGAGATATGCGAAAATGCGCCTACAAGTATGCAAACATTTTGCGCATACTTTGTGATCGTGTTAGGTTTATTTCCGTTACGGAATTACTTGATTAGGTCTCCGCCCTCAAAGCTCGCGATAGAAGCTATGTAATAGCTTAAAATTATTTACTTTACAAGGTAAATAAAAGGTAAATATTTTATCTCATCAAAAGATTCATAATTAAATTAAGCTGTGTCGGTGAGTTTGTAAAACAACTTTATTTACAAACTTTTGCAATCACAAATGAACATCTGATAAATATAAAAATACTCAAATAACATCACTGCAGAGAAACAACTGTTGCTCCAAAAGGATAGACTATGCTTAGCGTACAAGCTTACAACTTTGCCAGTTGCCAAACCAAGAAGTGAATGTTTACTTATGAAGCTGCTTTGATTATCCTCCTCACACACGAATGAAGCAGATACATACATATGTTTGTGGAACGATAAATTATTCTTCCATCTGTTATTACTACTGTCCCATTCCAAATTCGTATACTTTTAGCTTTAGCTACTTAGATGTCGACATTTTGCTAGAGTTTTCTCAAAAATGCAAAAGGCACCGGTGCGTATACGTAACCTTGCAAAAGCGTCAGAATAAAGTGACGATAGCGATGTAGCAAATTACTTTCAAATATAATATAACGGTCAGATTACGTTTTCTTTAACATTGAGTAATACCATTTATTTAGTATAAAAGGGATGTTGAAAACATGTGCAAATGCTTACCAAAGTTTTCATATGAACGAAATTATATAATAATTCTACAAGTATTATATATGGTATAAACAGCTGAGCTAAGCAAATATCTCAAACTTTTATTCTAGCAGGTCATACGTTTACATATACAAAATATTAACGTGTGTAAATGTCACTTAATCTTAAGTCATAACAAATTCTACAGTCTACCGTCCAACGACAATGTTTGCTTCGATTCACCAACTGAAACTTTACACCACACGATGGTCGCACATGTCACAATGTCAACAGCAAACACATTTGAAATGCCTCGCCAAGGGATGTAATAATGACCAAAAGCACAGCCGTGACGTGACATTTACTCATCCACTTACGAATTACGGTGTCACTCTACCCGACCCCATAATTAGTGGAACACAACAACATTAAGTGTCCGAAGGTAAATTCCAGCAGGTAAACCAATGGCATTATCTGCAAGGAGCTAAGCACATCCATCTCGCATTACACTTATGCACGCAGCTTTCGTCGATATCGGTTGCGGTGTGGCCGCTGTACAGCTGGCTACAGCGTGAAGAATTACAAATTCAGATACATCCATGCTCATAATGAAATACCAGAACACACTAACAATACTGCAGTGGAAACTTATAGGGTAAGCGAGCAAAACACGGTATAGCTTACCAGACGTTTGAGATACTCTTCGTAGACAACTAGGTACAAGAACTTATCGTTAAAGCTGCTTTGATATTATTAACTAAGTAGTATTAACAGTTCGGCAACAGTTAACTAAGTAGAAGGGTCGACCTATGGGTTGAGTAAAATCAAAAGGCCTCGTTAAAATAATCCTACTAACTGTCTACTGTTGTTCACCACCAATATATAGAGTTCGATAAAAACTTACTTAGGAACAGCAAAAAGCGAGAGAAAGAGAGAAAGCGAAAGAGAAAGATAATTATTTTTGATGCCAATACCAAAACCGTTATTAGTCTTCAAGCAAAATGCTTGCTTTAATATCCGACCCTGAAAACACCATACGATGCAAAATATTTCTGTAAACATCACAAAAGATCACCCTCTACGAAGGTCTACTTTATTCCACACGTTAATTAAGATTGGTATGGACGTCAAACACATTTCACATATACATACATACATAAGCATACATACACATATAAACAGAGGCAAACGAGCTGACAGTGGCTTCAGTGTATACTTACCACAGTGAGTGGATTATATCCCACAGTGGTTGTCTTGCGGAACGGATTCGAGAACGGCAGGTCGACATTCAGCAATTTTCCATTATACAAATCGACGACATAGCGTATATGCGAATTTGTTTCCGTACACGAGTCGATTGCATACAAATGGCCACAGACGATGAACATTTCACCGAATTTGCGATGATCCAGAGTGATGTTGAAATTATACTGCATCTTCAGGGTGTCAGCGTCGAGCTAAAATAAATTGTACAAAAACACAAATCATTATTAATTTTAATTCAGGTGAGCAGTAGGGCAGGGCTAGCATTAGACGAAAACAAATATTATATATTGTTGGGAATCTTAAAAAAAAATGAATATTTTGTGGACAATATAATATTTTATGGTAAAAAAGGACATATCTCTGAATCCCTTAACCAGGTTTTGCAGTGCATAATAGTCAAACAGTGTAATAGGACCAATTTTTTTTTGTTTTTGTTTCTAAATCGTTAATTGAAAATTAATTAAAATTAAACTGTGCTAAAAAAGTAAAAAAATACAGATTCTGAGAAAGAATTAGACTTAAATTAAGCTTTCCTCATATTTTTAGTTTTTTATATTATATATATTTTTTAGAACTCCGCTGTCGATTTATCGATATCGCTTTCACTCCTACCTCTCACTCTGCTTCCAGTCAAGGGTAGACCAACTAAAGTGCACTAATTTTAAATGACCCTTTAAGTGAGTAGGTTATAAAAAAACTATAATTCTCATACACCTAGAACTGCTTCCCATAATAAGGAGGTATACTCTTAGTTAATACAAGCATGAGTGCTAGTATGACCTCATCTCATACTCCTATATACGTACACATAAGTCTTGCACTATTCTATTTACTTTCTATAAAAATGTGTACATCCGTTTATATTTTTCTAAGGAAAATGGAAAATTGCGCAGAAGATTACCATTATGAAATTCACCGGCTTGTTGAGTGCACTTCCTTCCGAATGTTTTAGAGTGCATAATGGCATACTTCAGTTCTCTTCGTCCGCAACACTCACGCTCTTAGCTACAATTTCACTTACTTTATTCATACGTTACTTTATAGCTTATTTCCTTTAGCCACAAATGACTAATATGATGGCTAAAGTATAGAGAAACTATAGAGCAAGGCAAAGTTCTCCAAACACATAAGCGAACATAGAACGTGTGAAAGGACAAGCAATGTTATTCTAAGAAAGTGGCTACAAGGGCTAAGAGCCTTTTATGTGGCAAATTCATGCAGTGCAATTAGAGGCGCAAACAACTGGTGGGTGATGCTTTGCTATTATTTCATAGTTACATATACATGAGAAGCTTGGACTCTTGAAATGAAAGGCTCAATAGGGATAATAGAAGCTCAAGCTAAAGATGCTCAAGCTGAAAGAAGCTCCTGCTAAAGTAGAGCAGGAGTACTTTTACATGACGCAAGTATATGATGATACGCAAAGTCGCACAATTCCATATTCCACGGCTGATGCAATGTCAAGGTGTATAGGAGATGGCACCACGACAAACTATATATAAATAGTTTATGACATGCTTCTGGCATTTCATAAAAATACTTTATACTTGAGCACATACTCCAAGTGGAGCAGATAATAAAAGCATATGTCACCTTGAGGAAGCGCGCCGTTCTAGAGAACATGCCACAACGCCAACTGCACACCTGTCAGTTACGGTCAAATGCAGCAAAAATGAAGTTCAATTTTCTTCGTAGCACTGAATACTACGAGTGTGTACACATGAGTTTCAAGTGGTGTCGCAGCAATAAAAGTGACAATCAAAATTAATGTCACTAAGTGTGTGTGTTTATGGAAATGTGGCA
Source organism: Bactrocera oleae (assembly GCF_042242935.1). Classification (NCBI taxonomy): domain Eukaryota; kingdom Metazoa; phylum Arthropoda; class Insecta; order Diptera; family Tephritidae; genus Bactrocera; species Bactrocera oleae. The sequence continues at coordinate 71,129,146 of NC_091538.1, forward strand.
GCAAATAAGGGTTTATTAAAGATGAGAGTACTCGTACATATTATATAAGAATAACCCATAAAGTCACAAAATCGCCTTGAAGTAAAAACTACAGACTACAAGTAGTATCTGTAAGCTCGAAGGGAACGAAGACAGTGACATAAAGTGTCTGGAGACTGTTAGCAAAGCTAAGAAAATTTATTTTTCATTCCGATATCACTAATGCTGGCAACTTCAAATACTTTAAATTAAATTGACAGTTATATATTGAAAACTACTATAATTAAAATTTTGTTTTAAATGCCTAGGGCTTTTGATTTTTTAAAATAAGAAAAATTTCGATTTCATAAAAACTCTTACCAAACCTTCAACCTCAAATCGACGTAAATATGGCTATATATAGTACCTTTTGTAGTACTTCCTTAATCTTATATATTCTAAATGTTCGCTGGGATTATTCAGATGGATGTGTTATTGTAAATACTCATATGTAAATATATTAGAATATGAAAATATGAACAAAAGCTAACCTTGGCCACCAGCGTATTGTTGGAGTCGTAAGTGCTGTAGATCACCCACAGACCAACCTCATCCACGTTGAAGTCCATGTAATTGTGGTCAGTGGAATAAAGTCTATTGCCAACAGCAGTGCCGGCATATGGCAACGGTGTTACTGTAATGACAATACAAACAAGCAAATAAAGTGAAAGGACAAGATAAATGAATAAATGCATACAAAAGCAAAAGTGTCGTATGAATATGCGCAAATACGATGATTGTTGAATGCATGCTAATATATAGGAAATACATACAATTTGTCAGGAAACTCTTTACACATTTAGTTTAACGATAGTGTTTTGCTCTAGCTTTATATTTAACACTGCTTTCTCTAGTCAATGCAGAAAACGCTTCACATTCACTGCAACAATGATCAATTATCCAATAGAATAGAATATTGAAATGACAGTATATTTTGTGTCGAAATCAAAATTATGCTGTATATTAACGATGGCCCAAGCAGAGTATGGCGGAAGGCATTAACTGCGCTTGAAAAGCGAAACGTCGTTTCAACAGTAAAATTTGGAAAACTATCAGTAATTATTTAAGGCTGTATCTCCAGCCGAGGAGTGGGAAATTTGGCATTTATTGAGAACACTATGAATGTAGCACAATACCTACAAATTTTTCGCTACAAATTTGAAGACAAGTGCATTTTACAACAACCAAAAGCCAACATTCAAAATTTTATCAAGTCAATGATCCAAAGTATAAAAAGCTACAGGTACGGACTTGACTTCTTTATAAATGTGGCAAGGTAATTCGTACCCCAGCTCTGATCTTAACACCATCGGAAATGTGTGCGTTTAGCTAAAGAAAAAAGTGGCAAAAAAGGAGCCCAAAAATCGGACAGCACTAAAGTCTGCCATACTCGAAGAGTGACATAAGATCCCATTGGAATATGATCCACCAACGTTGGTGCATTCCATGAAAATCTGCCAAATATTAACATTTGCTTTAAGTTTATATAATAAATCATAAATTTAGAATAAAAAACTAGTTTAATACTTTGTGCAAATATTGATATTATTAACTAAATACATATTGTTAAATTGTTTTCCATTAAAGAACTTTTTTTAAACTATACAAATATATATGATTTACTTTTATTTCAGTGTGAAGAGTGAGTTATAAATAGCTATAGTGGTTGATAATTAATGGATGGACTACAGCGGTATTCCGGGAATATGTAACAATATAGTTTTTTTAAGCAAGAAAGATTATTAGCTAAGGGCCCTTAAAACTGGGTTGATTACACATTATATATATTGACAAGTATACAATATCATACATAAATAACTTTATATGTAACAACAATAGGCAGCAATTTACTTACTTATTTTCTTCATTGTTGCCAAGTCCAATTTAACGACCAGATCGGTATTGAATTGATTGTAGTAGAATGACCCGTTATAGACGACATGCGCATTGCCCTATACACGAAAATGAAATACAAAAGAAAGACTTAAAAACTAGGATAGGTTACATTATTTCCAACATTTCGAAAAATAATGTATTTCTGCACTTATGTTAATCAATTACTCAAAACTAAATCCGTTTTTCTAACAAAGTGTTGAAAGAATACTCAACTCGATTTAATTTTCTTAAATTTTAGCTTTAACTTTGAAGATATTTTGGTTGTGGTTGCTTGAAAACTCTCCAATATTTACTTTTATGTAGCAATAGCACATTTGAAGGCATCATTCTTTAACAAAATTCGGTCAATTGGAAGAAAACAAGCCACTAAAGATTTTCATTAACAATTTTCAACAATTTTTTTGTACAATATATTAATCTATCTTTAATTCCATTCTACAAATATTAAACTTGAGTTATGTGCGAGATAAGTCCTGACTAATTAGCCTCATATCAAACAACACCTTAAGTGTGTAAAGTTTAAGGTTTAACTCAACGACTTTTATCTCTTACTTTTTCATTTCCATTTTCCTATACATTCCTAGTTGTCTATCTATGTACATGTAGAGTTAGTTAGATCAAGAATCGCTTGGACTCATGTTGCTTGTGATTGTCACTGAGATTGTTGATACAACAAAGTGATTGTTGTTAGCATTCAACCATATCGTCAACACCACAGTGTCTGCAAATATTTGTAACCACTCGACCACACTCACATATACATAAATTTACACAGTTAAAGAAACAAAATATTTGTTCAACGAAAAAGTTTTACGAGAAAAAGTTCTTGCTGTGTTCAAGTGACGTGACAATGCATTTACAACGAGTTATGCAATCACAAGCATACACGGTCATGCATGCGAAAGCCAATTTACATGTGTATTAGTATGGATGTATTTGTCGCTAGGAATACGTCAAGTTAGCCACTGGCTAGTCGCTGATGTGTGAATTAAATTTAAGGAATTAAAACTTTTCTGAAAAACGTTTTTTTGTGTTGGCAGTTAAGGTTTTGCTTTTCGTTAAATTTAGCCTTTAGCTGAGCTTTTTAAGGCTTTTACATATTGTAAAGATTCATAAGGGCTTTAAAATTTTAAAATTTGATTAGTGGATGGGAAAAATATCTTTATATTGAATTTTTATCGGTTTTCCATACAAGATCTTGATTTTGATTGTTCATTTTGTATGGTAGCCATATGCCATAGTGATTCGATAACGGCGGTTTCGACGAATAAGCAGCTTCTTGGGGTAAAAAGAACGTGTGTAAAATTCTAGGTCGATATCTCAAAAACTGAGGAACTAGTCACGTATATACATACAGACGGACATGGTTAAATCGACTCAGCTCTTCACGCATACATATGTATTTTATAGCATCGCCAACGTTTCTGTGTATTACAAACTTCGTGGCAAACTTTATTTAATCTGTTCGGTGTATAAAAACCTAATGAACAAAAATTACTTACTTGAAAACCCTCTGGAATGTTGTACTTCCGACGTGGCGACAAATTCATGCGGTACTTCAACTTCGTGGGATATTCATACAAGTTATGCGTGTCATTCTCTTCGGTGACGTAGGTTTTTTCATGGTCAATGTCCGCTGAACTAACTGGATCTTTTAACCAGCAACCGTACATCTCATTAACTGACTTATGGAACACTGGTTTACCAACTGCGTACAACAACCAACCTAATGTGGACGAGAAAGAGGGAGAATGAGAAATCGACAGCGAAATTTCAGATTTAAACATAAACAGCTTTTAGTTCACATTTGAGAATTAAAAATTAGCACTTACTCTTTTGCCTCTTAGGCAGGCCAGGGTAGCTATAATTTCCGGTGGCTTGAATTTCGAAATTCGAATTTATAGAATCCTTACACTGGTACAGGCTGTCAAAAGAATAAAATTAATTGCTCGAAATAAGTCGGAAGTTATGAATATTTAATGGACTCGTAGATGAAAAAAAGTGCGCAGAGGCATCAATAAGCCGATTTAAGTAGGTGCGGGGGGAAGAGGATTTTTTATTAAGCAAAACGTGAATGGAAAACAATGAAAGTGGACAATTAAAGCAAATAACAAAAGGAAGAGGAAAATGATATAAACGAAAGGTAATTTGTTGGAAATCTGTGTGTGTAAAGGTAAATTGAATTTACGAGTGGAAGAGCAGTGCTCAGCGACCACATGGGCGTAACCTCAAAGTTATGACTCCTGTGAGCAAAAACAGGTGTACGAAGTAAAAATATAACGGTTGAAGCGCAAAATTGCGAAGTTTAAGCTTTTTTTGTGGTTACGTAAACGCGGTTAGTTTATACTCCAGAGGAATAAATGAAAGCCATCGTAAATTTTAGTTTATCTCGAGTGCGCGTATGTATGTGTGATGACCATCACCGGCGGCAAAAGAAATAGTTAAACCAAATGGACCTGCATAAATTTTAATTATATTCTTCACAGATAGCACGATCTAGCAACAAAATGGCTAGAAAGTAATGAAGCAGTGGCATGTGATACAAAAAAGTCATGTTCACACACACATACTCATATATAAATGACAAACCTATCATCAACTGTAATAGATATGTAAAAAAGAAAAAAATATATATGTCCACATACATACGTGTATAAGCTTGTATGCGATTAGCCATCTGAGCGTGGCGATAGAAATGCGCGGATATAACGGTAAATGACACCATTTACCAGCTCACTTTTCTGCGCTCTTTGAGGCAATGGAAAGCGATAAATTGTGATTTTTAATTAAAAAAGGCGGAAGCGTACAGCTACTCTTGGTTGCTCAACTAACACACATACATTTGAAAGTACGTAAATTTGAAGCTGCAACTATAAGCGCGAAACAGAAACGGCAAAGCGAAAAAATGCCAAAAAACCCTTTCGACTACAACAAAGCAAATAAAGCGTATGTGATATTCAACGGTGACTATAACATTCAACGCCATTCACTTCTCGTGCACTCAGGTTGCTTTCGGATTTGTTGTTGTTGTTTTTGCTTATGCTTTTTTGCAATCTTGTTAGTCAGCAAACTTACCTTGGATCTGGACATTGCTCACACATGGGACATTCACTTTCCGGTGGCCGCTGGCCGTAGAATTTAATTTCCTTTCCTACATATGGTATCTCGCTGTTGGGATCTTGCGCTGAAAATAAAAGCCACACAATGTTTACAGCCAACTCTTCCCGCCTTTTATGCGGGCATAAATCTGGTTAGCACACTTACGCGCAATTTCAAAGTTGACCATAGTTGCATTCATTTCATTACGCGCCACACAGTAGTAGTAGCCGAAGTCGTCTTTCCGCAAATTCGTGATGGTCAAACGCATCGTTGTCTTAAAGCTAAATGGTTAAATAAATATTTGATCATTTCGCTTCACAATTTTCCATATATTTTATATGTGTAACAGTGCGTACCTGTCAGTGTATGTTTCGATCTGGTATTTATCGCCCGGATCCAGAGTTTTTCCATCGTAAGCACGCTCCCAATACTTGATTGCCTCGGGGAACGCTTCTACCTGTAACACAAAAATCTCTTTACCCAAATCAAAAAAAAAAAATCGTATGAAAACAATTATATTTATATTTTGAAGATACCAATTTTCCCAACTGTTGGCTGTGCAAACGAATAGCTTTAATTTTTTTAACTTAAAAAGGGAACATCATCAAAATTTCGGATAACATGTGACATACACAAATTCTTACAGAAAGGTGTAGATGCAAAGCCCTTGCCACATATGTGACTAATTAAGATTTCTCCGTCATAGCAACAAATGAACACTTGTCTCAGATGACTATGAGAATCATTTACAGTTTTAAGCATTGCTTGCTTTCACGTCAAGCAACACATAAAACAAATTCCAAGGGAGTACTTTACTGCACAATTAATTTTATTTCTTGTAATAAATGTAAAACTGACACCAACGCTGGTTATGGGACACCACCGACCAACCAACCGAACATGTCGAGACATAAAAATGCACAGACGAAAGCATAAGCCCTCCAAGTGACAGAGAATTAGACAAACAGAGAATTGAAGGAAAAGCTGAGCTCAGGAATCGCATAGGCCTCTACAAAAATACAATGTTGAAAGTGCGAGTAATCCACGAGTTGAGCGCGACAACAAAGAGTCTTCGAGTGCAGAGCAAAGACATAATCAACGGTGTGTGTTGCTTGTATGCTTTGCTGTAGGCGACCACCAGTTGAATTGCGGGTGTCTGAAGTAGTTGCGACAATGCTAAGACAGTAAAGCAATAACAAAACATTTTTCATCGTCACGATTAATTAAAATTTCTTCAGGTGTAGTAGAGTCATCTGACTAATTTTCTGACGAATGTTTTGGATGAAGTAGCTTTTCATTGACAAAGTTTTATAGTCTCAAAGAGAGAGTAGATAGATAAGTATCGATTTTCCTGCTTACAGCAAACCATCTATTTGGGTGAAATAACCTTACGTATGAGCACCGAAGTTGCAGGTTATCTAGGGTCTTACATGTAGATTTATGTGTCGTAACCATTATCTAGTTGCACCATTTTCATTGTCCCTAACACTCTGGTTTGGAATGTGAGTTGTCGGCTACGAAATTATTTCTCTCTCGTCTTGATTTTACCTTTGTCAATTTGTTTTTATGCTTGCTCAAGTTGTCACTTTTTCTACACGTTTTTGTAAGGCTTGTTGACTATGTTGATGCTGTCATTACGGCTATTAACCTTTCTTGTTAAGCGTGCTGGTAAATTGGCTGCATCACTTAGCAAAGTGCAGACATGCGTTTGCTTATTTTTTGTGAGCTTTCGTTCTTCTTTCACAAACATTTTATGTGATTTAGGATGGGGAATTGTGCACACTTTCAATCTCAATTACGTGAAATATCACACTCACATGATGCGAAAGTGATGTAAGACATTTGTATAACGAAGGGCAAATTAGGATTAGTGAACTCACTTAAAAAAAAGTTAGGTTAATTTAAAGTCTAAACAAATTTTTTTTGATGAGAATGTTTAAGCAAACATGCTATTGATAACAGTATTTTTCTAAACTGCCTTAAATATTTACTTTTAAGAAATGGTTTTATTCTTAGAACTACTGAAAACAAATTTAGTATACAATTTCTTTTCTTCTTACGTGTATACTCCGAAGCCTTATGTAAGTTATAATATCATATGGTCAAATCTGACATGGACTAGTCCATGTAAACTGCTTGCGCAAATCGAATCGATAAATTTTTTTTTTTGTGTTCGTGTGAAGTTTGATCTTCATATCTGCATTCTCGTGTATATATCAGCTGTTGGTTTACGACGCGAAAAGTGTGTCTGGGGATTTTTACCATGGAAAAAAATGGAACAACGAGTTTACTTGAAATTCGTGTTTTTAGTGGAATTATGACTATGGAATCGTTAAAAATATTAGAGAAGTGCTGTGGAGGTCTACTTTATTACGAACACAAGTATTTGAGTGGAACAAAGTATTCAGCGACTTGCCTCATGCGGGTCGTTCATTCACCTCTAATAACAATAACATCGAAAAAATTAAAGAAACAATGCTTTAAAATCATCGTGTTGACATAAGAGAGATGGCAGAGGATCTCAACAACTCAACTCGAAGCTGAGGCGCCTACATACATCAAACACATAATTACTGATGAGTAGACGTGGATTTATGCATATGGGGTCGAAGCTGTCCAACAATCTAGCGAATACCACTCTAAAACTGAGTCCAAACTGAAAAATCTAAAATTCTAAGAAGGCACTGAATACCAACTCCGTCGATGCCTGTAACAAGTGTTTTATGCGTTGTTATACTTAAAGGCGAAAATGAAAATTTGTATTAAAATACGTTAAAATGTAAGTATTTTGTTAGTCTGGCTCAAATTTGATCCGATGGGATATCGGAACCCAATGAAATACAATATTTCACCAAAAACAACTACCCATATCCTTTTTGGTTAAAGTAATAATTCATAATTCAATACGTAAAAAGACAATACTATTGTACAATATAATAATACAGTATAAACAAACAATGAAATTAAACGAAAAACACACAACTCCCACAAAATCGACCACAATTATTTTATAATAACCCCAATTGCGCGATCGTCGGCAAAAACTCATCAAATAGCAATCAATAGCTGCAGTTGCAAAAAAGTAGCGCTAATGTGGTGTAGCCAACCGCGATTCATATTTATATTTGCACTGCAAGTAAGCGTTGGACTACGCCAAAATTGCAGAATTAATTTATAGTTCAGGCGTAAATGTGTATGGTTAGACAACAGATATTAGTTGATAAGTAAATAATGCATAATTTAATATTTGTTTTTGTTGGTAGAACTATTCCACTTGTTTATTTTAACGGTATTTTCATTTAGCAAAGTTTTTGTTCATTGCATTACAAGTTAAATTAGCTGGCCTTTTTTGCCTTCTGGTTTTTATAGCTTGATGTAATTGTGGAATAAAATGCAAATTGAACTTGTATTAAATAACAATTAAGAGATTACATTGAAACGACATTAATACCACTCTATGGTATTTTGTTGCGGAATTAAATGTGAATTTAAACTACAAATGTGGAATTTAATCCATAACTTATAAGTACTAATATGAAAAAAAATTAAAAACATTTAAAGAGAGGAATTAATATGTCAATAGGGAGAGTCCCCAAGGAAAAAATGAGCTTTATTTGCAAATCAATAAAAAAAATTAATTAAAGAAAAATGTAGAACAGTAAAAAACTATTTCTGTGTTGCTTGTCAGCTGATCGGGTTCAAAAAGCTTCCGAACGTTCTGGTATTTTTAAGAAAAATTAAGAGCTGGGCAATTTTCTGTTCTGTTCAGTTTTCCTTTTACCGTTACTGACCCTAAATTTTCAGCATGCAACTCATATTTTATTTTATTTATGGGGAAATATTTATTCGCTAGAAAGTGTTAATATCTTTCTAAATTGTCGTACTCACCATGCATTCGAGCGTTGCACTCTGTCCGTACTCAGCATAAATCATTTGTCGGTACACGGCAATCATTGGCGAAACTATAAATGAAAAGTGTGTAAAAAGAAAAGAGAGAATTTATATTTTAGTCAAATAGAATCATACACAGCATATATGTTTATGTATAAAGTATACAAGAAAAATGAAAAATATTTCTGTTGAAATCTATGGCTAAAAGTAAAAAATCAAACGGTTCTACTTTTTCCGTAGATTTCATTTTTCTTGGATTTTTTTATGAATATGTGTTAGGGTGGTCATTTAGTTAATACCATTTATCGAACTTACATCTGATAAAATTTGACCAGGTCTGACAAAAAAAAAAACAAAAATAGCAAGTATTGTGTAAATCGTAAATATCGCCTTCCAATAAGACTCCTGAACCAAAACAAGCATGCCAACGTTTAATCTAATTTTCTAGACATTTAGTATATTGTAATCTTCGGCTGGCGTGGCCTTCAGTGCCTTCAGCAAATTTTGGTTTTTTCGGTTTCGGTTCATTTTTAGAACGGCGCTCGCTAGATTGTTGGACAATTTCAACGTCATATGCCGGATCAAATTTGATCACATGATATATTCCATCAGTACTTAAAATAATTACAATTAATTAGAAACTATAAAAATTAACGCAAGGTTGAAATTAAATAGAAAACATAGTTTTTAGTTTTTCGATCGTAATTTTTTTTTATTGAAAAAGGTTATTTATGGAAAAACACATCGGGCAAATGGCCTCCACGGCCTCGAAATTTGCGATAACTATTTTGCATAAATGTGGCTGAACTTCATTGATGCAACGTTCAATCTCCGCCTTTACTCTCAATCCGAACCCAGAAAAAAAGAATAAATAATTTTCGCTGCTAATCGACACACCCTAATTTCTATTTCATGTTGTACACTGCATAAATAGTGTTGATTTTTTTACAACAAACGCTATAAATAAATGAGTACAAAATGTTTATTTGGCTTTTTTGCGCTTAATATGCTCACCTGCGGTATATTTAACAAATTAACTTGAATTAATTAATACAAAATTTTAAATGCGAATTGATTGCCAGTAATTTGTTTCGTAAAAACTACATTTTAACATGAATTATAATGCATTACAGAATATATATATGTATATATAAGTCACCTAACATATACTGCCACTTAAGTGCTCTCAAAATTGGAAACATCCATAAGTTCATACTAGAATTAGATTATCGCCTATAACTGTACTTACAGTGAACCTGAATGAGGAAGGTAGCATTCGCGACTGGCACCAGACCGTTATCGGCATAGCATGTGTAGGCAGCCATTTGATGTCGAGTGATGTTCGTGAATTTCAAATAAGGCCCGCTAACCGATGACACTGAAATCACAATTGAAACATTTTGGTTATTAAAGCATGCCTAGTATTATATCTATCATATATATAGAGTAAGTATATGTGTATAATAAGTTGAACTGTTCACCAGCGGCAATTTCGCGCAAATCCCTGTATTAAAACAGGCATTTCCACGATGAAAAAAGCTATTATAGACTCGATTATACTCACTTTCAACGCCGTTAATATTAATTGTACGTCCGTCATCGCGTCGCCATTCAATGTGCGGCATCGGATTACCGCTGGCCGCACAGCTGAGATTCAAAGTCTTGCCCTCCTCAACGATTACGAAGCGTTCTATGTGCGGCGCATTCAAGTCTGCAATGACAACAGAAGTTTATAATTTAATATTGCATGGACTTTTTCGATAGTTAAGTAGCTTAAAAGAGATTGTAGACTTGTTTACCAAAAACATTCCGGCGATTAATTAATTCGCACAAAATATATATATCTAATTACGACGACCGCAATGTTACAATTGTAAAGTGAAGTCTCAAAGACAACATAATTGTAATGACTCATTTTGTGAGTATGTGTGTGTGTGAAAGTGAAGAATAATGGAGCGTAAAATTAATAATAGATCTGCTGATAATATCTATTGTATGTAATTGAGGAAGAAATCGACTGTGCTTAAAATTAACTAGTAATGTTATAATTTATATTCAGCTGCTAGTTACTTGATTATTCATAATTATGCTTGTAAATCGAATGAAAACCAAAGTACAAGTATGTTTGGTACCTGCTTTATATAGAAACTTAAGCGAGTCTCCAACTGCAACAAGAGTTGAATAATAAAAATATCTGCGCAAATATTTACCCGCAATTGATGGTGGGATGAGTAAGTCATTGGAAAAACTGCCATTTAATAACTGCACTTTCCATGCATTAATTCCTGGTATGCCTGGGGTTCCATCTTTTCCAGATTTTCCTGGTCGACCGCGGGGCCCAGCAATACCTGAATCCATAAATAAATAATTAATTTTTTATTAAGAAGTTGAAAAAACCTTTCAATTTTTTTTTATTTGCCAAACACAAGACAATTGGCTTAGGTTTGGTTAGGTCGTAGAGTTGATCCTGTCAATGGATTTCACTTTAGCAGCTGTAAATGTTGCCCCTTTGTGATACCCAAAAACTTCTAAGATTGGATCACCAGATTCATATAGATCGACGAAGCGTTTCGAGCCTAGCACGAATTTGTTAAGGCGGTTAATATCAATCCCAGCCACTTCACTGGGTTCGTTGGAGATGTATATAGCAAGATATTTCATTCGCAGTCTGGAAAAACTTGGCAATAGCGCAGAAAGTGACAAGCTGACCTTCACCTCGCTTTCATCCATACAGCTTTGGCAAAAAGCGTTCGACAAAATATTGGACAGTGTCCAGTCAGAAAACCTCCAAATGCGGTGAGACTGATTTGGTAAGAGCTCTTACGTTTAAGTCTGGGTCAAAAGGATCTCTCAGCTGCACATGTTCGGGTTGTTGAACAGCGCTTGCCGAGCTTAAGGGACGAACATAGTTTCAGCGCTAGAACGCAAAAAGACAGCAGAGTACCTACTGACTATTAAATATTTCACTTTCCAAAATTACAGAGTCACCGGTACACATTTTACGAGCAATACTTTGACTTGAAGCGTTAAATCAAAAAAATTAAATTTGTAAAAAATTAATAAATGCATGGAAATATATTTTGGTGAAATATTAACTACAAAACTCATCGAAAATCTGGAAGAAGAGCGATCGTACTGAAAGCCAAAGCTGTTAGACTGATCCTAATCCTCTCTTATTGCTATAAATTTAGTTGTATGCAGTATGAGAAGTCAACGTTAGGAAAACGTTTTCGGCACTATCCCGTTAGGCACCCTGTTAATTAAACCATCTTCGTATAACATTTCCTATGCAAAAAGAAACCAACGGAGCTAAAGTGCAAACTCAGTAAAAAAATATTAAGCACTCCAAAATTCAAATATAAAGTGATGAAAGGCGTCAGCAATCCTTTAATTCAAATTACAATTTGCATTCACTACCCCAGCCAATTCTTTTTATGTAGCATATTTTTGGCAGTCATCAACACTTCTTTAAATTGCAGAATAAGTTACCGCCACGTTTTCAAAACTTTTACTGCAACAAATCAGTGATGCAGACGACGAAAGCGAGGAAAGTGCAAAACAATAAACAAACAAATGCAAACACAAACAGAAACTGCCAGCAAGAGAAAATAAAAGGGATAAACATAAATAAGGGAAAAAGTAAGGAAAAATAATCAAATTCACTTTATACCAAGTATATGATATATATGTAAATGAATAACAAGGGCAAAAAATATAAAGAAAATAAATTAGGGCAAAATGAGAAAAGTAGCTACGGGGAAGTGCCCAAATTCCGCCTTAAGGAAGTAGCCACTTCGAATATTCATTTGAAGTACCCTAAAACTATGCAACACCCAGCAATAATTTTAAACAAATAACGGAAAAAGTAATTTTAGTAACCGAAAAAATACTAAAGTCAATGTGCTAGAGCGAGTGATGTGATATGCGCCAATACCTTTTATACTCGCATTATTCCTTTGTATGAGAATGTGTATGGTAAATACTCGACTAAAGTAGGGCAAAAGTTGCTAAATCATAAGATGGACTCACTTCGAGGGCATACTTGTGAAATAGCAACGGATTTTGTTATTTCAGTAGTGACTGAATCAGGATGATAAGCGAAGCAGACGGAAATCGTAGATGCAAATGAAAGCTCGAAATGAAAACTCGCCAATTCGAAGCAAAGTTTCAGCTAATGGAGCATGTACATCGTACAAACAACCGTGTATATATGTATATATAAATATATGTAAGTACTTTGAAAGTCTTATTATTTCAGGAGAAATTTTATTTCAAGTCACTTAAACTTATGGCGTTGTAAATGTCTACTATTTTATTAAAAATCACCTATTTGCAACAAAAGATTATAAAAATGGTCGGCAGCTGGTGCAAGATACTTCAATATTTTTCAACTAACCATAAATCAAAATACATACATAACATATGTTTCTAAAAAAATATGATCAAACCAAAAAAAATTAACGTATTTTCTCTTCTAAAATACCTTTCAATCCTCTCTCTCCTGGTGGTCCCTGAGCTCCCTTCGGTCCAGCTGCACCATCTTTGCCGTCCTTGCCATTTAGTCCATCTCGACCATCCAAGCCGGGTAAGCCATCTTTACCGGGTATGCCGTCGGCACCAGCACGCCCAGGTACACCATCCAAACCGGGCTCACCCGGCACACCATCACGTCCATCGAGACCGGCACGACCGGGTATGCCAATATCACCTTTCGGTCCACGTGGTCCAATCGGACCATTCGCACCATCGACTCCCCTCGGACCTGGTAGACCAACATCGCCGCGATTACCCTTCGGTCCAGGAATTCCGGGCAGCCCTGGTGATCCTGTCGTACCTTTGGGACCGACTGGACCCGGAGGACCTTGAGGCGCAGGCGGACAATAGTCTTGGGTACCTTTGCAGAAACCAGTTATGATTTTTTCCTGATGAAAGAGCAAATTTACCCTATTATTTTCATATCTACAAATATCGCTTAACATGTAAATAAATTTAAAACATTCGCCTTTTAACTGTTGATACTATCACTTACCGGTACTCGACAGTAGGTATTTAAGTAAATCCACTCGTCACCGCCGGGCGCAGCTCCTTTCAGTCCTGTACGTTTGCGTATTTCCTTATCCTGCTCTTCCAGCACTTTGCGGTGATCCGGGTTGAAAAATTCGATAAAGGGATCAGCTAAAGAGAAATAACCAAAACAATAAGTGAGCTCAACGAGACTTTAAAGCAAGTAAAGGCGATGATACAGTATTCAGTACAAATGCCGGAAGCAAAAAAGGTGTAAATAAAAAAGCACAGGAATCAAACCAGACTCACGGCGGCAAAAGAGCGAAGTACCAAAGTGTGTGTACTAAAGCACCGGAATCGGGAAAATTAAGCAGCAAAAAAGAGCTCAGCAATAAAATTGCGAACTGAAACTCAGCTCCAGCCTGATAATATGGAATATATCAAGCACTTGATGACACAGAATTATTGCTGAGTGGATAATTTCGATGCCAAGAAGATTAATGAGTTTTCCCTTCATGAAATCACGTTGAACTATTTGTTGGCAATGGAAATTTCACCAGTTTACTTTAAGGGTATATAAAGTAGAAGAAAATCGAACTGATAAGGTAAAGGTAAAAGTGCAGTAAATAGCATACCTTCACACGTGCTGATTAAGCAGTAAAGTCAGAGAAATATATTCTGAAACAATACGCGTTTAAGATAGAGATTAAGCGTCTATACATATAAATACAGTGTATGAGTATAAATAATAAGTTTGTTTAAGTTCTAGCACAATAACTTAACGCTAATTTTTCATAAAATAGGTAGAATGTTAGGTCAATATAGAGTAATGCATAAGCTTAAGAGCGATAGAAATTTCAATTAGTGGCCGCTATAAAATGTTCAAGATTTCTTACTAATGTGACTGTGGAACTGTGTCGATAAAAAAAACGTTTAATACATCACGGCCATACAATTCAAAGTCCACACCTTTAACGAAATTAAACTAAGTTGGCAATATTATGTGTTTCATATTTAGATGCATTTAAACTTAATGATTCGAGGTGTGTTTTACACCACTGGGATTGTTGAAGGGTTTGTGCCACATTGCGTATACGTAACTTGCATAAGTATTAAAGTGAGAAGATTACATTATTTCTGACTGCCACCATAAATTAACTCTTACATAGGCAGAAGGTGCTACACGCTTGCAACGTATTCACGCTTAGAGCACGGATTTTGCAGTAAGTCTTATTATATGACTTTTAAGTTAATTAGATAGTATATTCTAGACATCATTGAATTTTCTTAATAGAAAATAAAAACAAACAGTAGCACGCAAAAAAATGCTGTTAAATAAATAACGCTCCACTAAGAAAAATACCCATAAATAACGGCAGGTGGAGCAAGCGTGAATAAAATAAATAAATAAATAACATTTTTCATTTGCATAGCGCTTTGATTCTCTTGAGCGCCTAACTATCAAGCACACACTTTCTTCACGCTTTTAGCAAACTTACATTGCATAGAAGCCGGCGCCGAAGTAATATCACGACGTACTCTTCTTGCCACGCGACTCGCGCTTCCCTGCACCGCAACGGTTTCTGCGTCATTCGCGGCTGTTAGGGTGTCTGCAACGTGTCTGACATGTCCAACATATTTGCGCTCATTTCTCACCAGCGTTCCATCGTCAGCTAACATCGTTGCTGGCTTTTTTTCTGCCGTCGCTCGAATCGCGCTGCAGAAGGAAACAGTAAAAAATTATATAAAATAACTTTACATAAAAGCATATAAAACGTTTTTAGAAGTTTCAGTAGTTCAGTTATAGCCGCCGCTGCGAATGGTGTGACAAATTCTGCGCATAAGAAAGTGACATTTGAAAATTAAGATAACAATTTCGTTCGATTACAACTTAAATGTTTTGGAAACTTGCAGAGGAATTCAATTAAGATTTCGAAAGCACTAGAGTGGTCAAAATTTTTAAGGGTTTCAAACAACTTGAATGCATGAAAAGTTCAGTATATGATTTTAATATTAATTTTACCTAAATCCTATTTTCTATAATCTAATTTTATATTGTAATAGTTACATTTTCGATTTTTTTTTTTTTGCATATCACCCACAGTATGTCCTACGCTTTGAACTGTCGCTTAAAAGTTTTATCAAATCCCTTTATCATCAACTTTCAGCACATTAATTAACCTCCGCCATAAGCTGTGTGCTGAAAATTACTTGTTCTTTCAATTATCATTCCAGCAATTGCTTTCATTTCAAAGCATTTAATTTAGAACTCCAACAAATTTATTCAAAAACATTTGCTGACATAAATATTCAATTAAATCCAAATGAGCGTTTGCTTCTACCGAGAATTCGCCTATAGCCGCCAGTAATAACACCGGCAAGAATGTTGAATTTAGAGACGCTCGTCACTGCTTTAGCTGTGTGTGGCACAGTGTGTGGTATATGCATGGTGAATGTTGTGTCATTCATATTCCATAAAATGTGGAAGAGAGGTGTCACCTTGAACTTGGCATACTCAAAGAACAACACGCACTTTCGGCTATTTTTAGATATATGTATGTGTGGAGGATTTTATACTATGCAAATAGTTTTAAGGTTATTGCGATAGCGCTCGCCCCTCAAACTCTCTTCTAAGGAGCTGAAAGGGAGCAGGGTACTAACGACACGGCATATTAGATAATATATTAATAGCACAATTAATATATGGCACATTATAACAATACAAAGACTATTTAGCTAGGTTCACTTATTGAATAATTAATTTATAAATAAAAAACTCATTTCAAAGTTTTTGAAAATCGCAGAAATACTATTAAGAGTAAATAAATACAGAAAGTGGTGCTCTTAACTAACTTGGATTCAAAACATTTTGAAAAGAACTTTAATTATTTTTTGCCCACACTTTATGGAAGCGAGGAGAGAAACGCTTCACACAGTACATAAAATACGAAACGTTTTTAAACTGCCAGACAATTTCAGCACTATTTTACACCGACAAAATTAATAATTTGGCCGTATGTTCCCAGACGCACAAAATAATTACTTAAATCAGTAAAACCATAATCATAAACTCAGTAATTGAGCTATATAGACTGCAAAAAATGCCGAAATTAATTTTGATAATAACATTTTACTAAATTAAACAGTTTACTCAATATAACTTAATTATACCTTAGCCACAGCAAAGCGTGGTCGGGGTCTCCTAGTACTTTTGGTAAAACGCATTTAAATATAAATGCTAAAAAGTGAACATAAGGCATGTTTCTATATATGTCTACATTAGCGATATGCCGAAAATAAATCGATTTTTCAAACTAGTCCACTTCTGGACCAGAAGTCCAGTGGAATTTACTTTTCTGATGGCTATTTTTTTATATTTGTAATATTAAGCTTTGAACTGACGTCACTCTAAATGATTCTTACAATGGGTTCTGGTAAGGCTCGAAGGAAAGGTATAAATTGTTTTGCTGCTTTTTACCAGCATTAATTTTCCATTTGCCACCCACTATATTGATAGCATTTTAATAAGCCATTAATAGCCCCAAAGACAACCAACGTCACCATTGGTGCAGCACCTGTCATGAGTAAAAATCAAATTAGTCACGCTCAAATATCTCCCACGAACTACCCGACAGAAGCCTCAAACACCACAGCTGGCGAACTGCGCTAAGTAGGCGTTTGTTGAGTGTGGCAAATGCAATTAATCATCGCCTGCAGAATAAACTCACCAGGGCAGCAGTGAGCGTTAAATTCTGTGGTGTTCCAGTTCACTACTTACCGTTGCTGGTAGCTATGGATCGGCTCAGCTGCACCGTATGCGACATTGTGTCCTCTTGTTGCCTGCTCTTTTTGTTTTCCCTCTCGCTGGTCCAGTACTTGCGACACTATGCCACGCAGTACATGCTCCGATGCGAGCAATTCACGTTGAAATTGCTCGCGGAACACAACCAAATTTAAATTCGTGTCTGTCGGCGTCATCGCCATTGGCATTTTGCTATTGATTCTCGCACTATTATTGCTGCCGACGGAGTGCAGATGCGAGTAGAAGAGCACCGACAGAGTGGCCACGGCCAGAGCGAGCGTGCCTAGGCACATATACACCGCATACAATGAAGTGGGTGGCGGCGCATGTAGCGTTGACGTTGAAGGCGTGCGCGGGTTAAACTTGGGTGTGAAGGTAGGTGCTGTCGCCATTGCAGAACTGTATACACTTTTATTCACACAATCGCATTCACAGCAGCAGCCAGAGTGGGACGTTGAAAGCGTGGAGGCCTTCGAATGTAGCTGGCGGCATTCAACATTTAAAAGCGCGTGTTGGCATTTTTTACATTTCGCCGTCGATTGCAATTCCTCTGCCGCGAGTTTTGTTGCAATTTTGGTTTTCTCAGCTGTGGCAGTTATTGTCGTGCTGTTGGCTACAAAATCGAGCAACATATCGTCAATGAGATTGGCCGTCGAACTGGACGTTGAGCTAGCGGTCGATGCTGTTGCATCAACTAACGATAGCGGTGCCGGTGGTGTTGCTGGTATTGTCGCCGCTGCTTTCATCTCTGCTTCCGCTTGTATTCCACCTTTCGGCATTGTTACATTGCCACCGTGTATAGCCTCTGCCCCGTTGTCAGCAACTTTAGTAACAACTGCAGCCGCCGCGCGCCTTTTGTTCTCCTTTTTGCGTCTTTTGGCTGCTTGCCCATTCATTTGATTTATTGCCAGAAACATTTTCGCGAACTAAATTCGTTTTCCAGCTTCGACACAATTCGTTCAATTTTTATTGTAATGCTTTTGTTGTTGTTTTATGGCTTGACTTTGGAAGGTGCGCTGTTGCCGCAGTTTAACTTTGTGGCACTTTTTCAGTCTCGTTTTGATTTGCTTTTTCGAAGCGATCGGTGAAAGAATTTTTGCAAAGGTAAATAAACTGAAAATAAATAGTATAATTTTAGTAAAAATATCTCATATATATATAAAAATATTCTATTGGCAAGCATTATATAACTATACAGTTATTTAAACTAACAGAATTTCTATTTAGCACAAACTTTTAATTTTTCTATTTATATTTATCGTATAGATTAATCATCTAAATCTATCGCATTTAATTCACTTGCAAGTTGCAAAAAACCCACTTTTTGTGAATTTTTTTGAAAAGAAATTTTATTTAAAATATAATTAAGAAAAATAAAATAGAATTGCAGAATGATGGCTTCCCAAAAAAATTCGTTTTTTGTGAAAATATTTACACTCCGTTACGGCTTAACAAATCAAAAATGTAATGAACAATCTTAAGCGGAAACAACGCCTTAAATGAAACTGTGCAAATGCAAATTTAGAACCGTAGAGACATCATTCAGATCTTCTAACATAAAGTAAACAATGATACATCAATTAAGATCGTGATAACTTCAATTAATTAACATAAAAGTAATTATACATGGAATGTAGATGTCTCAAATGCATCGTTTAAGGTTAGATTCTACTGTCAGTGGAGTTAGAGAGAAGAAAAACTAACTGAAAAACGCCTTTAAGCTCTCATCACCTGCAGCTGCAAGTGCGCAGCAACATAGAGAACTCATGTTGCCAACAAGCTGTATCATGGCTGCCTTTGACAGGCGCCAAAGGCTGAATGTAACAAAACAGCTAACTAAGTAAGCAAATGAATTCATGTAATTTTATTTTCTGTTGCCAATAGAAGCGAATCTATTAATTTTGAAACACGTGGCATGTGGCACAACAATTGCAGTCATTGCAACAGTGTGTTGACGACAACAGAGACAGAGTGGTAAATCTAGTCAGCTAGTGTTGTTAGCCCTTTTTGAGTTCTCATTTTAAATTCAATTATACACTTACATCTTTAGGTACTTGTATATCTAAGATTTTCTTTCGTTAATAAATGTTTATTCTCGTCAGTGGAGTACGTGTTACCATATTGTAAAAATTCATGATTGGTTTATAATAATTAAATAATTCAAGTTCGTTACATAAGTTACATTTTGGTAATAAAGCCATGGAGTGTGGAAAAGCTAAATGTAGTAAAAATGCATTTAAAGCAGAGAACTTCCGCAAAGACGAAAAGATTGTCGCTGATTAAATACACGGCGGTGAATAAAAATAATATCTCAGATTTTTATAAAATTTTACTTTCTGTTTGCACATTTAAACCACTAGCATTTGCGTGCCATTTCTGCGGAAGGCTTCACACTTCCGTAGAAGTTGCGCCTTGGGCATCGTTAGCGTAGCTAAATCAAGCGTGTTACATATGTGCTCCCACCCTTCACTCACGAGTTGCTGTGGATATGTGTGTGGCTGCTGTGGTGCTTGGGCGGCTGAGACCACGCTGTTTCGAACGCTTACAGTAATAGGATTGAAAGGCGAAAGTGTTAGGGTGTCACCAAGTAAATCGATGCCATTGAGAACTTGATCAACTAGAAATGAACTATTCAGGCGAGCATTAGTGATGTAAACTCACATTTTGTTATTGCAATCGTTAGCGGAACTCGGATTTGTGCTTTCACTTATTTATATGTTGGTTTGGACCAGGACTCACAATTTAGATGAGGAATAGTAAATAAAATATAAATAAACACTCTTTGAATATTCTCTTACCTTCGGCCTTAGTTGTAAATAAGCAGACTATATATTGAATCAAATACAGTATGTATGTATATCAACAAACTGAAAAAATGGTATGGTGTCTTGCTTTTGCACCATAAAAGTTTTTAGAGAAGCCCCATCCTACACCCACGCTGCCAAAATATTGGCTTGAAACAAAATATTGGCAAAGTAACAATTCTCGTATACATCAACCACTTATTCCCACCATCAGCATTTTCGGAAACCGTTTGTTAGTTGTACATAATAAGCTCAAAATATTATTAACAAAATTAAGTTTTCTTTCATTTATATTTTGCACACCCAATTAATCGACCAAAAGGAAGAGAACTTCAGCCTTAAATAAACGCTAACAATATTTACGAATTTTGAGCGCCGCGGTCTTGCCGTTGTTTTTTCCAATTTCAGTGGAGGTGCTCCTGCCGATAAGCCGATGCCATAATTCATCAGTCCGAACTCAGTTTGTCTTTCACCAACAAATAACAACACCGGCAATACCTTTCGTCTCGCATTATTGCCATGCTGTGCATAACAATGCGGTTTGCCAACGATTCATTATTAAGATCTTTAATATAAAATATTTCTTTACATCACTGGGTATGGCAGTTTCCTTTTCGCACGAAATTCTCATCATCCCCTTGTGAATGAATGCTGCGGCTTTATGGACATTAAATATGAATATATATATATATAATAATATAATAATATATATATATATCGGAATGGTATGTGCGTTCACAGTCAGCTTTAATAGCAATGGTACACGGAAATTCAATGCGAATTATAATACAGCATTTGTTTTCCTATATATAATGTATTGTATAAATATTATGGGGATGCATTGCGGTGAATTTAGCCCTATTCGTTGGTACTTTGAAACTATTTATTTACATCAATTGTAATTCTAGTTATATATTGTTATTTTATATTCCTGTATACTGTACTTGCTTATGCATGCTCCTTTATAAATTCAACGCAATTTGCTCCTAAGATTGCCAAAAGATATACACAACCAAATGACGTACAATTTCTCAATATTCGAAATTTCACACCCGCATGTGACGCTATCGCAGAAAACGCTCACGCAAACGGTTTAATCGGTGATAATCGAATAAATCGTTTGATTGATTATTCAGATTTTTTATTGATGACAGCGACCAAATAGCAGCTCAAGACGCCATTACGACTTCAATACCACAAGGGGACAAAATCAATGACGAAGCGGTTGTTTTACCACAGCGCTTGTCGGCCAGCCAAAAGACCTGTGGCGGGAAGTGGAAAACCGCTGATACAGCTCATTTGCATAAGAAATTCATTTGCAAAAGCGAATATTTGTAGAGAAACAAGGACATGCCTGATTTCACGCACAGTGTGATAATCAAATAAAACTTGGTTGCACTTCGCAGTTTTGAGCATTATTAAATGCAAAAATTTAGATTTCCATTGTTTTGTAAACCAAGTTTACATATGTACATGTATATATATATATATATCATATGTATATATAAATGATCAGCGAGACGAGTTGAGTCGATTTATGCCATGTCCGTCCGTCTTTCTGTCTGTATATATTTTTTGAGATATCGATCTGAAATTTTGGAAAAAAGCGGCTCATTTGTCAGAATTGCCGACAAGCTGACCGATAAAACCCACGTCTTTTTTTATTTTATAGATATCTAGACATAGGACTTATATAAAACTTAATTATAATTCCTCGTGAAAATACAATAAGTTATTTTTAAGAGCACGTTTGTATCTACAAAAAGAGAAGCACAATCACTGTACACAAAAATGCGATTTAAAACCCGCTTCCGAACCGTGACGCTTTCAAAAGCACGTGGCGCATAAATGAATGTTAATTTTTTGAAATTCTTTCAATTTATTTGCATTTCGACACATAATTTGCGCTTTTTCTTCGCATTAATTTCATTGCTTCCGTGTGGCATATTTCGACTGAAGCATGGATATGTAGAGGTATTTTAATGTATTCACCAATTACACCTATTTTTGGGAATTTTCCTCTTTCAAGTCTGCGCCACAATTTCACCTACACAGTTATTCGTTTTCAATTTGAATTGCTTTACTTGAAATCGGATCAACATTGTCAGGAATTCAGCACGGGATCCCGAATTCAATTTAATTTGTGGGCAAATTCTTATTTGTGGTGTACTTGCCGAGATGCATCGTTTGGGTACTGTGGCAAATACCTGCAACATATAAACAGGTGATGTATTTATTGAGAAGCATAATTGTGGTTTGGTTCTAGTAATGTGTGTGCCTCATGTTGCATATGTATTGAAGGTTAATTAATTACATGATTAATTACTTTTGCTCTTTTTCGTTAATTGTTGGGCTGACAGGTGTTGTAACAGCCGCAGCCGCAAAATGTGTGTTTGACATGTCCTTGACATATTTACAATGCTTGACGAAAATTAAATGGGAGAACAGCCACTGGTTTTCACCACAAAAAAATACTCATTGCATGCATTGTAATAATTAATTAATTTAGGTATGATGTAACATGATGATGATGTACCTATGTGTCATGTTATCATCTTTTTGACAATAATTAAACAACATCCTAAATGTAGACAACACCTGATTTGTAAATAATAATGCATAATTGTGGAGAATATTATAAAGGGTTTTCATAAGCCTCCATGACTTTTTTTAATGGAACGAATTCGATTAACCAATTTTCGAGTACTTTTTCCACTAATTTAAATCGTATGTCATGAATAGCACGTTCAATATTGACTTCTAAAGCTTGTAGAGAGTCTGGTTTATTGCTAAAGACCAATGGCTTTAAATAACCCCACAAGAATTAGTCTAATGGTGTTAAATCGCAACTTATTGGAGTCCATTTAATGTCATTATTTCTTGAAATTATCGAATCTCCAAACTATTCTCGCAATAATTCGGTTATTGCACGTGCTGTGTGGCACGTAGTTTCGTCTTGTTGCAACCAGATGTTGTCAAGCCCAACTTCTTCCAATTGCGGCCAAAAAAAGTTGGTTATCATCGATCTATTTCTCTACCGCTCTTCATTGACAGTAACGATGTTACCAGCTTTATTTCCAAAGAAGTGCGGACCGATGACTCTACAAGCCCAAAAATCACACCAAACTATCAATATAGGTGAATGTAATGGTTGTTCATGAATAATTTTTGGATTTTCTTTGCAGCAGAATTGACAGTTTTGTTTATTTACCGCACCACTCAGACGACCATAAAATGGCAAAAGCACGAAAAGTCGCAATTGGAAAACGATTATTTTGATATTAAAATTGAATAATTTGTAAACATTTTTCTTGCGTATATCTCTCAATGAAGAAATTGTAAACATTGCTGAATACAATGAAAAAAACGCACGCAAACCGAATCGATAATTTTTTCCTCTAAACTGGGACAACCTTGTTCATGTGAAGTTTGAAATTTATATGTCAATTATTGCGTATTTGTCCGCTGTCCGAGGCGTAAAATTTGTCTGGCGATTTTTGTCATGGAAAAAATTTAACAACGAGCTTAAGTCATCGAAAACTTACCTCAGGCGAGTAGCCAAATCACCTCTGTTAATGACGAAAACATCGATAAAGTTAAAGAAAATCGTCATGTTGGCATACGAATGATAGCAGAGGATCTCAACATAGGTATTTTATGGGTCGGCTCAATTTTGGTTAACGTTTTGGATAAGAACTGTGTCAAGGCAAGACTCGTACCAAAAACGACATCGATTAGAGATCGGAAAAAAGATGCTTGCTAACGTAACTGAGAACCCTACCGTAAAACATTCTAGCGAATAGCGCTCCAAAAATGAGTCGAAACTGAAAATACCAAAGGCCTAAAGTCCTAAAGTCCTAGCCTAAGACTATAACAAGTGTACGGAAATTTCACGTCTATAATAAATATTTGTATTAAAATGAGTGAAAATGTAGGTTTTTTCTCAGTCTGGCTCAAATTTGATCGGGTTAAGCAAAGCTCTTACGCCATAAATTATACACTTAGCAGTATATACAAGTATTGTGTTAGATTAGACTGAAAGTTGAATTTCAACAATTCCAATGATAAACAATAATCAAATATCGTTTTAATTTCTTAGATAAGCGAAAAGTTTGTGGAATTTTAATACGTTAAAATTAAATTTTCCCTCCCCTTAGGAGGATAAATTTGTTTCATTTTTCACAATACAATATTTTAATATAAGCCGAAGGTAATTTTTTAGACTTATTAACAAACTTCGTAAAAACCGACACCTGACACCGACAGCTTTTTCCATATACATTAGCGGTTTAATATATATGTATGCAAGTGTGAAAAATAGCTACACTTTGTTGACAAATTTTTGTCCCTTCGCGAATAAATAAGAACAGCGAGAAACAAAGTTTTCACCGTAAACAAACAGAAATGACGAATTTTTTTCATTTCACGCCACCGCAGAAACTTTTTCGATTATATTTATCACTTCGCGCGCTTTATTTGTCATTTTCACATTTTCGCTGAGGGCACCGGGATTTCGAACACACGAAATGTTTAGCAAATATTGAAAAATAAAACAAATCCTAAACTTATTAGTTTTTTTGTCTTAAATAATAGCCATTATAGAAGCGAAAGTGATAATATTCATACTAAAAAGTTATATACTTTTTACACCCTGAACAAAGTTACTCGTATTAAGTTTGCCACGAAGTTTGTAATACCCAGAAGGAAAATATAAATATATAAATGATCAACACATGAGTTGAGATAAAGCTTTCATACAAGCTGAACGATCAAAATCGTGTACTTAAATGAAAATGTTTTTATTTGACAAGACCTTCACGAAATTTGGCATAAATTATTGTCCAAGTAACAATAATCTCCGAACATATTGCTTAGATCCGCCTACTGTTACTATTTTGTATACTATTTAATGTTATAAAAAATGCACCTGTGAAAGGTATTACAGCTCCGAAAATGTTCGATGTGATACTATGTAGAAGAGAGCATGCTTCGTGCAAAATATCGATTAAAGAACTTGTTTCTATTTGAATATTTCAAATTGACGCGAGTTGCGAAATGAAGAGACTACTAGCGAGAATTTGTAGACACAACCAAAATTGCTTAGACCGTAAGTGTGTCAAACAAGAGGAATAAACTGGAAAGAATGAGCATGGGGACAATTTTGATACTGGTAGAACATGCACTCAAGCAGAAAATAATTTATTACAAATGTTTCGTGTTCCATCCCACGGTGTATCACAGTGTGTGAGCATTTTCTTCGGCTATTTATGTTAATTTATGACACACAAATGCACAGTTGTGAGTTAATCTTCAATAATTCATTTTTATTTGAGTGCTCTCAGTTCTCCGAAGCGTCCCGTTTGCTGAGTTCCTACAAATAAACCGTCATATTTTACAGCATTTTCTATCTTAAAGTGGGTCTAGGCGAGCGCCCTAGTGTTCATGCAGAGTTTTCCGAAAATGTATTTTATGCACGAAAATATATTTGAAAGAAGCGCGTACACAGCAGCACACATATACACCTAATTAATGACTTCACTGACTGCTGCTTGCTGCTAAACTCTTAGCGGGGGCGGCATTCGGCTAGGGGTATCGTCATAATTTATTATGCTAGGGCAATAAAATATTTCAACAATTTTCTTTTTAAAATTTTCTCTTAATAAGCGTTTAAAGTTGGGCAACTACAACAATTTACCGAATAAAAGTATAATAAATTGCGATTTAATTTAATGTTTATTTAATATTTAGCGCAGTTCTATAAAAATTTCAGCAGTAAATTAAGTTGATTAATTCGAAATTTCCTTCCTGTAACGACAATATTTGAACATCACTTGCGCCTAAATGAGTGCAATCCAAGTAAACAACATGAAGTTGCTAATTGTAATTCTCTACTACCTGCGTGATTTATTAAGCACATATTCACATACACATAGTAGGCATAAATATATACGCACACACGTTCGCCAATTAGCAAATGTGAAGTGAATTGGCATACAAACACAGAATTTCAATTAGCACATGCTGACTTGGATTTTCGTTCTCATTCACGTATACGTGTGAATATATAGATATGTGAATGTATTTTCGTTCATATAAATATTTGCGTGTTTCTCAAAGATTTAATCGATGCACGTGTTGTCCACCATATGTATCATAAATGGCAGCTAATGCAGATCGACTTAATTATAATCAACGCCATCAATCACAAAAGGCGGAAAGAATATAATTTGGATGAAAGCTATCAAAACATATTTGTTTTGCAAAACATATGTTGATGACTAATTTATATAAAGGAGATCTTTAAGTTAATTTAATTTTAATGAAAAATAATGTCGGTAAAAGCTTTAATGGCTTCGTGCTGGTAAATAAATTTTTTATTCTGTCGAAAACTCTTCACTTAATGAAATGGGTGTTTTCACAAAATAAAAGTCAAAGTAACGCTTCATGGGTTTTAAAAAATACTATTCTGGAACAGTGCTTATATATGGTATATCCTGATACTGTTTCATTGAAAAACTGTGAATGGAAAGTAGTAGAAAGTTTTTTAAAAACGGTTTCTCGCAGGTTTTTTTTTTTAAGAACAAGGACGATTTTGGAAATCGTTGCATATGTGCTATACAATAAGAAAGTTCTTAATCAAGACCTTTTCTCATTATGGTAACAAGTAGTTCATTGTAAACAATCTCTGAAGGCTTCTATTAATTGAAAGCATCGTAATTTTTCAAAGTTAAATTCCGAGTCACAATTAAAGAGCAAAAAAATATCACAAAATGTTAGTTAGGAGAAATGTAATATTGTCACCATTCGAATATTAAGTCATCACTACAAATTATATCTGTGTAATATATTCGCTTAAAAGTGGCACAAAAGTAACTATTAAATTGTTGTTGTTTATCTTTTTGAAAAACATTCTCAATAATTCTTTGCTTACACACAGATTATTTTAATGCAAATATTTTTAATATAACTCGGGACAGCCATACAGATATTGCGACGTAAAATTCTCACTTACGATTTACTTAAGCATTATACCATGATCAAAGAATTGTAAGTAAATTGCGTAAGCTTAATTCTTTTAAATGAGATTTTTCGCTATCCAAAGATAAATCACAAGTTTATTTTTTATCATTCAGGAAAACACACAAAATAAGTTTTGGGTGAATTTGTTTTTATTATCAACGCTGAAGTTATATATTTTTACTAACACGAAAATTGGCGTCCGAAAAACCAGAATAACTTTTAATTCTTATATAGTGATCCAAGCTATTTAAAACTCACTCACTCATTTTCTCATTTTTAATTTGCCTTAAGCACAACATATATACATAGCCCTTTTCAGTGCACCTTTTCTTCCATACATTCACCAGACAGTGTATTATATTTAGTCTATTTCAAAATTTCTATGCAAATCATTTAATATATTGTACACAAACATAATTTTAGTTGAGCAGCTTAGTAAATATGAACTTTATAATTACCTCACAGCTGCTAATTAATCCTATAAACAGCTTAGAAAATTTTATCACACAGGTTACACTTATTATATACTAGATTTTTATTATTTATTATTATATTTTATTGTTTGCTGGCCTTTTAAAAAAATATATCATATACTATTTATCACTATTATATTCTTTGACTTATTTTCTGAATTTTAAATATTGACTTCATTGAATATAAAAATATGCTCACATTTGTTGCATTTTTAGCATTTCACAAACTTTTGAAAATACTTCCGATATTCACTGCAATTTAACACACAGCGCTCGAGCAAATTTCTCTATGGTTTTACCACTTTCACACTATATTCTTTGCTATAAGAGCTTCCGAATTTTATTCTCGACACAAAACTTCTTTTTTGTTGTTTCGCTTGCCTTTAAGTTTAACTTCACTTTAAATGTTCACAAAAATATCCACCAAGAAGTTCATAAGCACTGCACACAGCTTCTCCAACACTACACTCTCGGTTGTTTTAGCACAACTGTGTGGCTAATTGTGGGTGCTGACCCTTTTGTTGCCCTCAGCTTGTCGGCAATATCACCCGCACACAACACAACCGACAATCTTGAATCGCCGCCAACGATGACAGCTTCAGTGGAGTCACTAGAAGCAGCACGAGTGGCGCTGACAGCAGCGGTTGCTGTCAGTGCATCAACACTCTTACCACGTGTAGCTGAGGCCGATTTATCGCTATGACAGCTGAGTAGAAATAACACCACCGACACTTCAATGAGATGTGAGGCGCTATCGTAGACCGCACCGGCGAAACGTTCCAGGCTAATCCAACGCGGCACACTCATGTACAAGCACATACTGAGTGTGCTAAGCTGTTGCACGGACTTATTAGCGTACTCGTAATTTCGCTATATTTTCTGTTATTGTTAGCAATGCGTTAAGTGGCAAGCAAATGGCGTATTAGTTAATGCATGCATATTCATAGCTTAATATATGTATATTATTATGATTAATTTTGTGAAAACAGCGCAATGTTATCGCAGCTCAGCGTAAGCACTAGCGTATGTATGTGTAGCTGCAGTCACAATTATAGCGATATCACTGCAGCAAAGTGTGGACTTAAATTCACTACGCACGTCACGCTACGTCAATCACAATTGCACGTTGGACGGGCTCCCGCTACATGCCACTTCCGAGCATCCAACTCCATTCGCCGTAACAGCACGTCGCTGTATCGATTTGCTCTACCAAATTTCTTAAAACGAAAACCATGCACTTTTACTGGCGCCAAAATTTCACTTCACTCACAAAAATCAATATATGTAAAGTTAGTCGGGTTAGTTGGTCACAAGTGCCGTGTCGCTGCCGGCCAATGACCCAGACAGCTGTTGCACGATGGGGGAGTGTGAATTTCGCCTTCGTTTTCTTCACCCACACAAACTACTGTTATGACACGATTTCCACGCAAGCGCACGCACACACGCTCATATACATCTATGTATGTGTTGCATCACCGTTAGACGCCAAGTGGATTTTATTTTCCGAAGCGCAAACACGACCGACCGCTTTGGTGAGCATTCGCCAACTGACTGCTAGTGCCGTTGGACTAGGCCATACAAGTTGGCCAGCCAGTCGTCTGGCCATGGCCTCTGCTCCATATTTTCGCCGCAATCTTTCCGAGTTGTGGCGCTTTGTTTTGGTTTTTCAAACTTGTTTATTTTCAGTTTGCCAAGTTGTGATGGCGGCATTGTCACGTCAGAGACCGGCATTTCTGTGGAAATTTAAGAGCGAAGGCAGACGTTGCGCGATTTTGCATTTGAATAAATTTCCGCTGAGGAAATTTAATTTCCGGCTGCCAAGAGTGTTGAAGCGGCAGACATGACGACGGGTACTGGCCTTTTGCAATATGATTGGCATTCCTTGTGTCTTGCTATTGTTTGGTGAAATTGAATGTATGAAACATTTTAGTGCGGGAATTCATTTATAGTGCCTTAAATTTATTACATTCAATTATTGAGGGAAGAGAATGTTTAGTTCTTTATTTGACTATATAATCTAATTATTCCCAGCAGACTAATATATTTTGAGACGTTATTTCACCGCTTATAAAATAAATTAATCCAATGAGAATGGGAGTAATGGGATTTACAGCCAGTGAATTTTCAGTGCTAAAAATAATTATTTTTACCCCTAATATTTAACTGCAAGATTTTACTTCCCAGTAATAATGATTTTGTAAAGAGAGACCTTCTAAAATTTTCTAAGTTTCACGAATTTTTTTCGGAAAAAATATTGTTATTAAGGTATTTATATGTCGTTTTATTTTATTTATTAAATAAATAATTTTCTTTACAAACAGTATACATAAGAAGAAAAACCAAAATTCTCTCAAAGATTCCAAACATTTTCGCTTTCGCTTCAGACAGGAAAGCAAAGAGCATTCAAAGTCGTACAGCGCATGTAACACATTTATGTGTGCTCTCTCACATATTTATTTCTCTTTAAATAATACCTTAAGAGATTGTGAACGAATTGTTTGTTTACGTCGCAGTATATAGTATACAGAAAGACAATAATCAAAATAAAAAGCAATTAGAAGCATTTTTAAGACACGGATAAAGCAGGGGATGATGACTAATAAACAAAGAAGGAAAGACCTTGACACAGAGCACGTGCATCAACATGCGGTCGATGGACAGGGGAAAAAAGTCAAACGAATGGATAGTTGGTGTCAATCAAAATAATGTGCTTTCTCCTAAATGGACTATTTAATGACCATAAGTGCATAGTAATATATATATATACATACATATACATATATATATATATATATATACATGTATACGATATATATATACATGTATACGAGGTGTGTTCAAAAATTATTGAGAGTATTTTTTTATTTGTTTACATGGATAATGTTGTCGCCTTCGAAATAATCAACATTTGATATTATGCACTTATTCCAATCGTAGAAACACTTCTCAAACTCGATTTTTGGGATAGCTTTTAGCTCTTTCAGCGATGTTAATGACTTTACATTTACATTGAGCCAAGTCCACAACCTCTTTTAACATTTGTTTTCAATGATACTTTTACATTGAGCGAAGTCAACAACCTTTGTTTGCATTTGAGGTCAATGACCCTTTTATCTACATTTAGCCAAGTCAACAACTGTTGTTTATATTTGGGGTCAATGACCCCTTCACTTACATTATGAGGTAAATTATCCCTTTTTTTACATTTTATAACGTCAATGTCCCCTTTATATTGTTCAGATCGGACTACTTAGCATATAGTTCAAAAACAAGTACCTCTAAAGAAAACTTTTTTATTTCACAAAATATCTTCGCACAATTTGACATGGACCAAGGCAACGCAACAATCGTCGAGCGAATTGTTTAGATCGGATCATTGTAGAATATAGCCGGTCAGCATAAAGATCTCACGTTAGCTTAGTGTGTTTATTATTGATATTAGGTATTATTGTTTAATTTAAAAAAAAAACAGCTTTATTTTCTTTGAATTGAAAATATAAAAATAGTAAATTATTTTCAAATATGTTTTTAATAATTTTTTTTAATACATAATTGTCTTAATATCTAAACCCTGAGCAGTGTAAATAAAGTTTGCCACATAGTTTGTAATACCCAGTATCAAATGTCTGTGACCCTATAAAATATACTCGAGACCATATTTTCAAGAAATTTATGAATAAAACTCGTCTCGACATCTTGACATCTTCGACACGTTCGCACATTTGAAATTAAATTCCAAGTCAAATGCGAAGATAGTATGAATACTAATTACGAAGAATATGAATGCCTCGTAGGAATGCACTGAAATAGTAAGATAAAGTTTATAACTATAATATAATAAATGTATTGCTTACCTTGTATAAAAAATAAATATTTTCAATAGAGACCCGTCAATGATACAGTGCAATACTTAAATAATTTAAAACATTAAAGTGGGAAAGCTGCCACCTGTTTGAAAATTAAAAATAATTGATAAAGTAAAGAAAACCTACAGATCCAAGAGGGTTAAGAAAGCAAACAGCTGAAAATAATTTCGAGAAGAGTTTTCAATTGTTAAAACTTCAATTATATTGATAAATAACTGAAACATGGCAACAAAAGTTATAGTATCGTAGAATAATATTGAAAAGAAGCAAAGTTTTAATTGCGAAATTTATCTTCTGTCGAACATAGTTCTATGCACGGTAAGAACAGATTTTTTTCTTGCTGGGAATACCTTAGAATTTGCTTGATTTGTGAAGCAATATGTACCGAGTCATTTCACTGTCAAGTTTAACGTCCACATAACGTCAACCACAAACACAACTGTAAAGCTCAGCACTATTACTGTGTATAGTTAATCATAGTACATACAAGTATGTATATATAATACGTAGCTGTAGCCTCTCATATCGATTTAATTCAATAATGACAGATTACAGTGATGAAGATATGCCTACAAAACAGGCGTGGCCTTTTGACAGCGTATGCATCCCAAATGAGATGGAACCACTTAAGGTAAACATCAGTATACGCCTTTTGCTTTCCAACTGAATGTAGTGATTGTTTTCAGTAAAAATTAATTCATTTTGACAACTTATTTGTATGAAGTGGATGACACTAATACTAAAATGTATGTGTATAGCCTTATAATGCTTTTAAGGAGCCTTTTTTGTTATAGACAATTTGACACACAAACAAATCTGAGAATAAAACGCTGAAGATGAATAAATTTAGTGTGCGACTGTTAAAAGTCAATGTTATATTTCTAAATATTCTTGATTCTAATAGATACCGCACTTAACAGTTTTTTAGTTGACTAGTTTAGTTTATAAACTCCCTTAGTGTAATCGGCTCCCAAAATTTTAAATGCGTTTTTCCCGAAACGTTGTTTTCAGAGTGGATGAAGAAAATTTCTCCGAAACGGCTGAACCGATTGAATTGAAATTTTTACGCGACCTTCTAAGATATATAATATTTCTCAAGTCATGATCGAACGAATAAGATTTTTGAGAATAATTTCGATCTTTTAAGCTACTCTCAATGGTAATGGAATTTTTCACAAAGTGACTTTTTTGGGGAACCCGCCATTTTGTGAAAAAATCATAACTTTCATTAGTAATTCGATCATTAACTATACTCACCAATTGTAATAATAAATTAGTTTGGCTTTTCAGTTTTATATAACTTTAAGCAGAAAAGTCTTCCTCACCGCCAGAATCCTTTTTTCGGGGGTTTTCCTGTATGTCATGAATAACAGTACGTATAGACAGCCAATAAACTGCCAACGTCTACCCTTTGTCAATGAGCTTTTATTCAACAGCTTTTAATCAACAAACAGTTAGCACATGCAGCAACCAACAACAGGGTGACTGAACGGCCTATAAACATTAATGAGAGTTTAAAAAAGCGCTTAACTATGACATCTCCTACATGGTATATGATACAAAATAACAACAAAAAAACGCAAACAAGCTCTCCGTCCGCTTATTAACTGCATGCGCCGCGCTGCCTGATCAGCACACGTAACCACCGGCATAGTGACCGTCAACAACAGCATCCGCGCTTCATAACCCGCAACCGTTGCCGCCATCATAGTGAGAAAGAGCCAGTCTAATAACCAAGCGCTTTCTACTCAATTGCTCCAAGTCGACGCATTCGCAATATCTCTTTATTAGACAATAAGTGAAAAACATATCAGAGATTTGATTTATTTCACGCTGATTGTTGCGCCCATAAATCCCCGGCCAAATGCCATAAGCCATAAGCCCGTGAATAGTTATCCTTTTATGTAGAAAATAGCAGCGTATAAGTTAGAGAGATGGAGAGGGCCAAAAAAAAAGTGATTTATCATTGATTTATGTGTGGAGTTTGTGGGGATTTAATTTTTTAAACAATTAAAGGATCATAAATTATTAAATAAACATATGGCATTATAACGGTTATTGCAGCTAATATTACTGTTTTATAGCGAAATTATTGAATAAAGCTGGCAATAAATAATGTAAAAATATTTGCACTTCTCTATTGATCATTTAGAGATTTATTGGATTTTGGCACATTACGTGAATATTTACGCAAAGTGCGCCGCCACGAAGTGACTAATGGCGCCAGCACGTTTTCGCTTCAGGGTTCCAATTTTGAAGATTAGAAATTAGCGGATGTAGAGGCGTAAGCGTATGTAGCATGTGCAATATCTCAAAGTTATTTGATTAAACCTGTATTTAAATTATGAAAGGAAACCAATTGAAAGGTACTAAGTCAACAGAGTGTAGATGTAACCGGAGAGAAATGAGAATAAAATTGTTTAAAATCTCAGATTTTGCATTGTAATCAACAATGCAGCAGAGTTTTAGTCATGCGTTGACGGCACTAGACGCTGTATTTAAGATTGATGATATTTTATTTTTAATAAAATGTATTGGATAATAAGAAAACCATATGGCACGTGGTAAAACAAAATACTAAAAGGTGTCAACACTGCTTTGCACTAAAACTGTTCTGAAGTTAATAAAAGTGAACTGATTTAATATTTCTATAAATATTTTTAATAATCACAAAAAACACAAAGGTATTTTTTTTTTCATATAGTCTCAAGCAGTGATTATAAAGGCATATTGTTTCACTTTTGGAACAGTTCTAAAAATAAATAACAAATTTTTGTTCCTTAGAATGCTGCGTTATTTCAAGGAAAGCTTACGTAAACTGTCACAACTTCTACTTAAATGAAATATACACGTCAAAGTTGTTCAAAAATCAAGGTTTTGCTCATAGTTTTCCTTGATTACCGTGGTGTAGTTCACCATTGGTTAATAAGGAATACTACTTGGTAGTTTTGAGGCGTCTACGAGAAGCAATTCGTCGTAAACGTCCGGTTTGTGGGCAGAAAAATTATGAATTTTTCACAATGATAAGCGCCGTCACATTCTAACACGACTGTGACTAACTGATTAGCAAAACGAGAGCCATCGCTCGTCCACCGTATTTGCCAGATTTGGCTCCTTGTGACTTGTTTCTATGTTCGAAACTGAAAAATTCGTTTTGGGGAACGCGCCGTTAGTGCGTTGAAGCCATTAAAAGTGACTGAACGCCATCCCAGCCAAGGCTTATAAGAAGTATATAGAAATTTGTATTAAGCGTTGGCATGCTTGCATTGGTTTAATAGGATTATCATTAAGATTATTATTAAAATATAAGAAAATGTTTTGTATTGTCTGTCCGAGTCAAATGTGATGGTATATACATTTTCTCGAAGTAGGAGAAAAGCTCTCTGATCTCAAACCAACAATGTTGTCATGATACTATCTAATCGGTGCTAATTTGTCAAAGCAAAACATATAGCAGATATACATATTTATAGCATTTCAGGGCGTTATCTGGCATTCATTACCTATTAATTTACAATAGCAAAAGTAGCACTGAGATAAGATTTTAATTTATATTTGTGGAAAATAACAAAAATTAAACTAATTAAACAAAAGTTTTTAACAACGAACCTAGTTAATCGTTTGCTTCTCATACGTGAACTATCGTTGTTTTAAGCAAACGTACTTGCATAGAGAGCAAAGAATTATAAATTATCCACATGCATTTAATCAGTATTCATGAAGTACTCGCACATCCAACAATGGATCTCCCATTGTAGTAAACATTTATTTCAATTCGCGCTCATTTCTTTAATCAAGTACTACTAGTAACAGACTGTAAGGCAAATACCTAGGTTTTGAATAAAATATTTAAAATAAATATCTCACTCTGTTAGCCGCCAGTTCAGTTCTGCTGTAATATTAAATACGAACGCACGAAACGTTTTAGCGGTGAATCGTGTATTGTGAAATTCGAGGCAAAAATGACGACGGCACAAGACGAAAGAATTAACGGAGAGATTGATTGGCTTAAGTGCACGCTATTTCCACAGCTTTTAGCAAATAAAAATTTTCGGACAGACAATGCAATTGACGGCGCCACAACTGACAATGTAAAACTGCTCGATGTGCAGCTAAAATTTATCGGGTCAGAAGAAGCTTTCATGTTGACCACCTGTTATCGGGCTATAATCAAGGTGCAGCAAAACGACAAAGATCCAAGAACCACGACGCTCGTTGTAAAGGTGGGTTCTGTACTGCAACAAAACATAAATACAATAATTGCTGCTCTCAAAAATTGCAAAAAACAAACAAAAAATTGCATTCATATTCTTTTGGCATACACAAAAGCGCATTTATACAAAGTTGTATTGCAAATTGCAAATGCACAAGCATGTCGTATCTTCATACATATACATACATATATACATATCTATATACTTGTATATAACTTTGTAATCTGTAGAGTCAGTCTGAAGTGTTCTCGTGTGTTTTTTGAAAACTTTGATTATTCAAGAAGACGCTTAAGTGCATTTTCAGGCAATCATGTCATTAACATGTGCATTAGGTATGTCCTAAAATAAGCGTAACACCTCAAACAAACAAAATAGTTGTGATATTACTCATACGCGTTATTGCTACAAATACCGAATGTAAAATTAATAAGCGCATGCATATAAGTCTATATAGAATTATACTATTTACTTTACACTTTTTACAACTGAACCTTTTCTACATACTTATCTTTTAGACGACTATCTCGCTGACCATATTTTATATGCTACCAATTTAAGTTGCTGAAAAGCGTGCAAGTTCACGACTCATACGTACAATCTAATGCTATAAATATCAGTTGATAAAAATTAGGCCCACCTTAGTGCTATCGAAAAGTTCTAGTTAGTTAAGAGTGCGTACTTAATAATATAATTATACATTTATTATGTTATGTAGGTCCATAAATGAAGTATGTTTGGTGAATTTTATGATAATTAAAACTCGAGTCGCACACCCTGTAATTTTATTTTTATTATACAATATTAAATTTTGCCTAATGCAATATTGAAGCCGATGTACTAGTTCTCTACGGGAAAATTAACTAGGATCAAAAAGCTATGGATTTAGTGCATAACACCATGTTCACACTGGTCACTTCACTTATGAAATTAAAGTATTAACGACCCATGGTGTTTGATGCTCAAACATTTTTAATGTAGCTCAAATAATTAGTATTTAGTATTTTTGTAAAACATTTAAGTATTTGTAAATAAATAAAAATTATAATTAAGTAATTCTCTGTCGTTTACAGTTGAATTAACATTACTTTTTAAAATTCGTATTGTCTGGGGAAACGATACCATAATATATATAATAAATAGATTTTGTAAAAGAACATCGATGCCACTTTCCTTCCTTTTCGACCCTCATTAAGAGTGCCCTTACTTACACCTTACTCACTTATACCCACTTAACATTTTGATTGGATAGTAACTAAATTATCCAGTGAACATTAATACACACATATTTCACTTATATAACTACAGGCTTTATAATCCCGCGAGATTTGAATATATATATATATACTTTCCATGTGTATGTACTGACAATTGTTTTGGCAGTTTATTGTTAGGAGAAACTAATCGGTGTTATAAATTTTATGGAGTTTTAATGCTTAGATAAACGACAATTTTTCGTCTGGAAGATCTTTATGCAAACGTTGTGATTACGTATGTGTTCTTTGTAGCGCTAAACCACTTATTTTTATGATAATACCTTAATTACCACGAAAATATCGGATAGAACGAACTAGCACGTGGCCACATATCAGTAACTCAGCTTAACATTTTAGTTGCTTTTGGAATGGTTTTAGATCAGATTCTACCCAGTAAACAGTATGCGCCAAATGTGGCAGAGAGATGAAATTTCAGTTATTAACTGGCCAAACAAGAACCACAGAATGTTTGTAAAAGAAAGAGGAATTGAGTTATCAATAGTGATCTAGTGAAATGTTGTCCCCAAGGTTAGGTCACATGTAAAATCTTTAATGAGTCATTAGTTGGAGAACCTATAATTAACATATTATTAGGCATCTTCGCTATGGACCCTTTAGATCTCATGTATTCTTCGTCCTTATAATAGAATTTCAATATTCTTATTTCACTTTTCATTTATTGAAAACTCCAATTACAGAAAACCCCAAATTTGCCGCAAGTGACATTCGATGCCATACAGTTTGGCGCGTTATTCAGCAACGAGATCTTATCTTACAACAATATTCTGCCGGCGTTAGAAGAATTTACCGGATATAGATTTAATGTTCCCCGATTCTACTATGGAGACCTACAAAGCTGTTCAGCCATAGTGGTATTAAAAGATTTTGCCGCCGATAATTTCTGTGTGGCCAAGCAGAAATTCAATCTCTCATTGGAGCATGCGCTTGTAGCTTGTAAGAGAATTAATTAGTAACTTTTTTGAAAGAAGAACCGTGGTATACATGAACCAAAGTTTGGTTTTCTTTTCAGTGAAAACTCTGGGTATTTTTCATGGCACGGGTTTCGCATTGAAGTATAAAAACCCCGCTGATTTCAAGCGCTTAACCCAGTCACTGCGGGAGCCACGGTACGATATTACGGAGATGCATCCTTTATGGGAAATGATAACCAAATTTGGCGCGGAGCGTCTTGGGATTTCCACTAGGAAGTATCAGCCACAAATAGAGGAGAGTTTCATAAGTCGCTACTGTAAAATAATAAGTGACTTCGTCGCGTTTGGTCGCAAAATGGTTGCACCGGTAGAACCACTAGCAACGCTTTGTCATGGTGATTATTTACGCAACAATATAGCGTTCAAATATGCTGAAGTAGATGTGAGTATGCGCAACGATACAAGCATGGTTTCTATTTGTATAGCAATATTCTTACAGAGCGCCGAAAAGCCAATAGAGGCGCTAATGTTCGATATGCAGACAATGCGAGTTTCCTCGCCAATGTTAGATTTTGCCACCTTCTTATCCTTGTCTACTTACGCGGCTGTTCGTTGCAAGCATTTCGACGAGATATTCGAGGAGTACTACACAAATCTAGTCAGAGCATTCAAAGAGCACACTAATGAGGAGCAGATACCAGAGTACTTGAGGTACACCTTGCACTATATACTGGATAGATGAATATACAAGACTTCCTTACAAAATTCTCTACACATTTACTTTTCCAGCCGTGAATTCCTTCTGCGCGAATACTGGCGTCTGCTACCTTACAGCCTTAGCATCGCATCGCATTTTCTCATGCAATTGATGGAGCCGGTGTCCGGAGGAATGGAGGAATTGTTTTCGCGAGAGATGGCTAGTGAAGAAGTGAGAGAGGACAGTATGCACCGCGGAGGCGAGGCGGTCGACCTTGAAATAGCTCATCAAATGAAAGAACTATATGATCTAGTGACGAAACATAATATCGATATATTTAAGGACTTCGATTATGTGTGATCTTAATTTAACGTGTCTGTGTATCGGCATGTCGAAATTGTAATAAAACAAATACTATGTAATATTCTGTGCCTGGTCTCAGTATATGTCGCGTGATTGATTTTCCAACTTCATACGAAATTTCTACTCTACATCTTGGCAAATGGCTAAAGGATGTAATTGGTAAGACAGTTGACAGTTACCGGCAGGTATTCGCTAGCGCAGACACGCAACTGGCCGGTAACTATCTACTCTCTTAATGGTGTAGCAGAAAGGTAATGAAATCGCCAAAAATGGTGTCCGACATAAGGTGGAAAATTGCAGGGAGTAATAATGAATTTTTGCAGCAATAAGTGAAGATTTTAACTTTGAGATTAGGTTTTATAGTTAGATGGAATTTAAACTGAAGAATATCTTTTAGCAGGAGACTAAATGTGTGCTGCGAAGATATACGAAAGTGGAAGTAGAAACCACAAGAGAGATGAAAATCAAAGAGATACATACAGAGAGGCCATTTTTTAGTGAAGACTGAACAACTCAAATACTCGCACAAGATAGAAGAAATATTCAAGGGAATTGGGGGGAATGCTGTAGCCAATCTTGACAAGAATTGGCGCATATTTTTTTGGTACTGATTATTTTACCTTCGTAACACAGTGACTATATATCCCCCAGCTAACTGGAGTAGCACGCAACTGGCAGACATGTTACGGGCGATGCAAATTAATGTACGCAGTTGTTGACAGCGATAGACTATCCATCGCGTGACTTTTCGTCACCAAAAAGTGAAAATAAAGAACAGCGACAGCAACCAACAAATGTTTGAATTCATAGCGAACCTGTTCCACCGGGATGGAGTGCCAACTATCAAAGACTGATTAGAATGAAAGCAAGCAAGCGATAGATGATCGTTTAAGGCGCATTCACATACAACTTTCCTCGCTTTGCGTGACAGTTCCTACTTAAACAGCGAAGCGCAGAAAACAGAGGATATGCCACAATGAACGCTTTGCTTTCAGTGTTTCTCTCTAATAAAAATGGCGACTGTTGCTTGGCAAAGCGTAAAAAGATGAGAATTGCCCAATATTTTGCTTGGCTTCGCGTCGAAAATTTTTTATTTGAACGTACTCATACAAAAGC
Organism: Bactrocera oleae; assembly: GCF_042242935.1. Taxonomy (NCBI): domain Eukaryota; kingdom Metazoa; phylum Arthropoda; class Insecta; order Diptera; family Tephritidae; genus Bactrocera; species Bactrocera oleae. The sequence continues at coordinate 71,169,594 of NC_091538.1, forward strand.
GTACAATGAAATTTTCTGTAAAAAAATAAAACAAATGTCTCACGCAAAGCGAAGTAAAAGTCCTATGTGAATTAGCCATTACACTCGTTTCATCTACTTTGACACAAACAAATAACATTTGTCAACAAGAACTGTGCGCATGCGCAATTTCGATTCGCCGAAAGTCGGTAAACGCAAATCAAACGTGAAGTTTGTACTGATGCATACAAATGTGGTTACAACTTGTTGCAACAACTGCAACTTGCATACTCCGAACGGTTGCTATGCAACATATTTGAGTCAAAAAATGAGGTTGTGTGGACTCCAAGTGAGGGGAAATTCAGCAATTCAAACGCAGTTAATTTTGAACTCAATTTATAACTTAAATAATGAAATGATGTTGGCGCTGGTGTTTGAGTGTAAAAAGTTGCACAAACATAAAATTAAAGTTAAATTAAAACTTAAATCAAAATTTAAAATTAAAATTAAAATTAAAATTAAAATTAAAATTAAAATTAAAATTAAAATTAAAATTAAAATTAAAATTAAAATTAAAATTAAAATTAAAATTAAAATTAAAATTAAAATTAAAATTAAAATCAAAATCAAAATCAAAATTTAAATTTAAATTTAAATTATAATTAAAATTATATTTATATTTATATATTTATGTTTATTATTATATTTATAACTATAATAGGGTAGAGGTAATTTTTATTTAATGTTTTTAAACTGAAATATGATTGTATTGTAATTATAATTTTAATTTTAATTTTAATTTTAATTTTAATTTTAATTTTAATTTTAATTTTAATTTTTAATTATTAAAAATTTTAATTTTAATTCAGCACTCACATTCGCGCCGCAGTAGGTTTTCAGACTGGTTTTAGTTAAATTTTTGTTTTCAAGTATTTTAAATAAAAATAAAAATCGACTAAAATGCACCTGATTGGTTGCACATTGTCATTTATTTCAAAATGTTGGTTGTTGCGTGCGTTTTGAATAGCCAACTCTGCCACATTTGTATTTATTACGCACCAACACATACATATACAAATGCGGGCAAGTGACAAGTAAATAGCTTGAATGAAACTATTGCTGGCATTTAATTTGAACATGGCGTTAGTTAGTTAGTAGGCTTGACAATACCCGCCATTTTGGTCAAGTTACGCATAAGCATTCGCTTAATTACACATATACTATGTAAGAGAGTGTATTTCTTGAAAAATGTATGAAAAGGGCTAAAGTATACTTTATATAATGCGTCTAATTTCACTTACTTTAAGAAACGTGTTCGGATCTGGAATTCGCATTTTAGCTTAGACAAAAACTTGGGGTCGCCAGTTTCAAATTACGTTAAAATCCGTCTATCTCTACATACAGCTTTTTGCTCAAAATTTAAATAAGTATGTCAGTTAGCTTAAGTCGACTTAGGATATTTTAACATATTGCAACAAGAAATATCTTCATATTTTGTTTCAAAATGAATTATAAAAGATATAAAAGCACTGTTTTTCTCAACTCTCTCAGCTGTAGAAATATACTAACTGCTAAGCGTAATATCTAAAACTGTTATGCATAATCCATAGCATAGTATGTGGGCGCAGACATCTTGTACACTGTCTATGTATTTCCGCCCATTAGCCCGTCACTTTAATGCTGCTAACATGTAAACTTACAGCTTGTAACCGTCAAAGACTTTCAAGAAACATTTTAATCTTTTGCAAGTACAAACAATTGCCACGAGGAAATGATTGAATACACAGCATCGTGTACAGGCAACATGCCGATTCATGTTGTCCAATTAAGCGCATATGTCCGCGGAGGCCATTCGCCACACTAAAAGATGAATTGGCGATAATTGAAGGCATTTATCGATTGCAGCTGCCAGCGCTCAACAACAGCCCAGCAATGGCAAGTGCCAACAACCTGTAACGCTCGGCCATTCATTCAAACTTCAGCAGCAAACGCCAGCAAAGTGCGCGATTATCGGGATAACTTCCAGCAGCCAAGCAAGTGGCAATTAACTAAGTCGCCATCTCGGCAGTAATCTCCAGCAAGCAGCTACCTCGGCAGCATTAGCATTACACAAATACTTGAGGCAACAAATTTACAGTCGCAGCAGTCAACAATCATTGACATTGAACGCTGAGACGAGCATTTGTCTCATTAACAAGTGCTGCATCGGCGATCACTGTCTAAGATTGGCTTTGCCTTCTATCACGAGACTTGCACTTCCTTTTGTGCCTTCCATGGTTGATTATTATCCCCGATATAATCACAACAAATACAAATGGACATTCTTCAAGCTCTGTACTTACGGATATTAGTAGTTAAACGTTGTTTGGGTGTAGGCACCTGCTTCTGAGGAGTCCATTTGCAATGTTGTCTGGAATGTCCAATTAAACTGACAAGCTGTGGTCCAAACTGCGGAAAGTGAAGTCTCTAAGACCTGTGATCGGTTGTGTGAGCAAATGGGGTTGTGGAGTGCCTAAGTCCATTGAATTGCGGAATTTAAATTTGCATTCCTTTAAGCGGAGTTTATAAAGTTCCAGCACTGTAATGTTATGGCATGTCTTATTGAGGAAATTGTTATGGAATGTATAGACAGGATAAATACGTCATATAAATACTACATATGATGTACATATCTTCATATAAAAGTATATGCTACTACTTACAGGCAATGCAGTATGCAACTAGTTAACCACGATTTACGCGTTTCAAATTTTAGCTCTCAAAGTATTATGTGAAAGTAATTATATATACATATATGTATATATGCATGTTGAATCTAAATCCTCGCTCGAAATTGAAAGTCAATATATTAGCAGATAACTTTCGAAATTTTACAACGGTAATTAGACTTTGGGTGCATTAACGCAGTGTCAAGGAATTGATCACTTGAAAAAAGCTCAGGACTCAACCTAGAACTTTAACGTTTACAAGCTTCCGCCAGACTGCTGGAAAGTTAAAGCAAAAAACATTAATTTTGCATTGCGAAATTTTAGAAGATTACAACAACAACGAATAGTAATGAAAGAAGTGACGAAAACTACTGGTTTTGGAAATTTTTAGTCGCGGTTAATTTAAAGTTGCGATGTGTACACATGTCCCTGGTACTTCCAGCACTTTAACATATTTTGAAAATTATTGAGGTTCGTGCAACTTTAGTAATTTATTAATCACATTTAAATTTTTAGAAAAATTCGGTAATATCCCGAACTTCAGTTAAATTGTCAAGGTATTAATGAACACAAGTTTTCAAAACAACAATGGCAGTTTGAGAGCAACTGTCAGTGCGACTTATCAGTATTTGCAGTTTTAGAGCCACAAATAACAGCTGTAAGTTAAGCACAGCTGTTTTCTTATTCAATCGAGCATGCATTGTAACGAAGTGGATAGTTATTTGTCTACGTAATTGTTAAATAAAGTAGAGAAATAATATCGAAATGTTTAAACCTTCTAAGCCGCAGATACTACGCCTTTACAAGCATCTAATACGTTACGGTAATCAATTGCAACTTACAGACAAAAACTACTTCTTGGGTCGCATACGACGCGAATTCAGGGAGGGTCGTGAACTAAACGACCCAGTACAGATTGCGTTCAATTTCAAAGTTAATACAATTATTTTCCATAACTAATGCATGAATAATATATTTGCATAATTATTTTTAGCGTGGTGAAACGCTTTTGCGAAAAGGGCGCATCCTTTAGTTTCTTGTTCAACAGTGGCAATGTTGCAACGACTGATAGGAAGAGTTGTCGCTCGTCACAATGCATTGCCCACCAGTATAGTAGAGTCTATAACTTGCTACCGCTGTAAAACAACTAACAGCAAAATAGACTACTCAAAGTACCCAAAATTAAATGAGGAAGATTTGGAGGAGGACTTCATGCGCGGTAGTGGGCCAGGTGGGCAATCAGTAAATAAAACTTCCAACTGTGTATTCTTACGTCACATCCCAACAAACATAACAATTAAATGTCACACACATCGACTGGCTTCTAAAAACCGTATAGAAGCGCGAAAACTCTTACTGGAAAAATTGGATGCTCATTTTAATGGCGAAAACGCAGTGGCAGCACAATTGAAAATTCTTGAATCAAAAAAGTCAGCTGAACGTAAGCGTAGACAGCAAAAATTAAATGAAATGAAAAAGAACTGGAAAGAACGGGAGCAAGCACTTAGTGACAGCGAGTAAAAGGCGTTTAAGCGTTATTCATTAGTTAAGGTACAAAAAAAAAATGTCTGTTAATTTTTGATCTTGTCATTTTTATAAATAGGTAATCTAAGCGTTTGTATGAATAAAGCTAAATCTACCATGTAGAAAAATCCCCGAATGTTCCTTTGCCTACAGATTTGTGTTTCTTTTTGATGGCATCGTTTTTCGCACTATTGTCTGCACCACTGGTTTTTGTCTCCGTTAAGTTCAAATATTTGCCAACGCCTTGTCGATAGACTTTCAGCGGTTCATTTAAACGTTTCTGCTTCTTCGCTTCGGCAGCGGTTTGTATTTGCTTTTCTATTTCTGCGGCACGCTCTTTTTCCAATTCTTCTAGTGCCTCTTTGAATGGATCAACAAATACTTGCCCAGATTCAATGATTATATCCTCAATGGGACGATCCTTGTTATCCACTTCTATTTTCTCCATTTGCGTTAATGTATCCATGCCACCAACTAATTTCCCGAAAACAGTGTGTTTCCCATCTAGATGCTTGCAAGAACGATATGTTATATAGCTGAAAAATATGCAATAGTTACAGAATTCGTCTCGCAAATTAAAGGAGTCAGTACTCACAACTGTGATCCATTTGTATTTGGTCCAGAGTTCGCCATTGAGAGCATACCTCGACCTGAGTGAGAAAGATTGGGTTTGAATTCGTCATCGAACTTTTTACCCCAAATCGATGTACCGCCAGTACCAGTTCCAGTTGGATCACCACCTTGTATCTAAAATATCCTCAAAGTTATTCAAAAATCATTTGCAAAAGTTGGCAAATATAACAAACCATAAAATTTCGTATTGAGCGATGAAATTTGGTGTTATTGTAATAACCGTCACTACAATGTCGCATGAAGTTATCACAAGCACGAGGCACAGCATCACAATACAATTCAAAATTCAGTGGCCCACAATTAGTTTGCAATCGCACATAACCTTTCTTTTTCACACGTTCATATTTAACTAAATCATCTTCAATTATAGCAGCTTCGTGATTATACACAGGCTCCATTGCAGTGGATGTGAAGCTTGCTGCCACTGCGCCTGTAGAATAATGAGCAGCATTAAATTTGTCGGCGGTACGCTTAGAGGTACTTGGAGCCTCTTCCGGTGGTTGATAGTCTTTCTCCAGTTCCGCTAATGTTTCTTTAGTCTCCAAGTTCATTGTTTTTATACGTTTCGTGGGATCTTTCCGTTCCAATTGCTCCTCCTCGGAGAGCACACGCATATTTTTTCGTATATGATGAAAACGTGAGATGTCAAACTTTTCCAAGTGATGCGGATCTTGTATTGTAATTATATCCTTGCGTTGAAAAGGTGAATCGTCAATAAGATCTTTCCAATTTTTCGTTTTAATATTCAGCTGTTCGATAGCTTCCCATGAGTACACATTGCCGGTTGTGGCAAGTGTAACAATGTGTGAATTTTTTGTAAAAGGTTTGAATAGAGCTGGACAATGATATTCACCCTCGGCATTTTTATGAAAATTCAATTTTATCAAAACTTTCGCATCTTGTGATTTGCCGGTAATGGGATTTACCTTAAATGTTTTGATAAATGCATGTATCGCCTCCAAACTGAAAACATTGCCTTCAACATCACAGTAGGGAGTATCGAAAGGTACCATTGTAATGCAACAATGATCAAAGGGGAGGCGCTTGAATTTGATGTGTTCATTTTCAGCAGACTCAACTTTCTTGCCGCCATAAAGTTCCGACCACTCCGTGTACGTTAAGTACCTATAGTCAAACGGATTTTAAGCTAAATTCACTCGATGGCAAACTAATTACTTACATTTTATCCTTTTGATGCTGCCGTTTACCCATTTTAAATGTATTTGGTAAAATAAACTGCAAAAATATTTATTTACCCAATTTCAAACAAATTCTTCACTGTATTTGTGTAAATATTTTGTTTGTTTTGACAGTATGACTTTTAGTCAGAGTTGCCTACACAAAGCATTTACTTTAACAACTCATGAATACAGTGGCTGTAAAACTGACATCAATTTATATACGCTAAGTTCAAAAATCAAATTTAACAACATATGTAACACATAACGATACATAATACACACCTAGCAAGCCGTAACGGATTAATTAGTGATAAACGTTGGTCCAGTAGTTCTCCGGCACTATAGTCAGACCCATTATGTAGTGCACTAAGGTCCACACAAATTATGGCACTTAATGCCATTCTCCAAAAAGCGTCGATATAGCCGGAAAGTGTATGGTTGCGAAAGTTGCTATCATACTCTGACTAAATGAACATTTGTCTGATCATTTAGAAATTCTCTTTTCTTTTGGATTATGGTTGATTAATGCAGATAACTCCAAAGCTGACAGGCTAGCAAGAAAAGACAAACCCCAGTCCCGCTGCCTGCAAAATGGGAACGAATTGGGGCTTCGCAGGAGCTTAGTCAGCGCTGGGCTACCTTTGGTTCTCACGCTGTTGCGAGATCCTTTTACATCAAGGTCGGTTGCAAGAGATCCAGTAAGCTCTTTGATCACAGTAAGGCTAGTATCTCCTTAGTTGTAGGGGTTTCAACAGGTCATTGTCCTATCGGGGCTCACGCTGTAAGGTTGATAATCTTATCGGATGCCTGCTGTAGAAGCTGTATGGAAGAAGACGAGGTAGAAACATCTCAACACTTCCTCTTGATTGTCTCGCCTTTAAGAGATCATACTTGGGAGCTCACAGTTTCAGATATCAGATAAGAGCGGTTGCAAGAGTTTTTTATGATCGATCCCCATCTTGAGGTTCAGTCATCGAACCTTACCTAACCAAAGGGCTCTCATTTCGGCAGCGTTCCGAAATATTGTTTTGGGAATACTTGCTGCCACTATAACAACAACAACCTGATATTCTCTCATGTGGGCATACTTAAAATTCATTTTAATTTTTGCATAATTTTTACTAATAATATAAATTATACCGAGTCCTATCATATCTATAACACTCCTATATTCGTAAGCAAATTGTTGCAAGATATCTTTAAAAAAAGTAAAAGAAGGTATTTTGTGTAGCAAAGAAAATTCTTCGTATCCATAATAGAGATGCAGATTAGCAGCAATGCCATTAACGGCTGCAACTTGGCACAACGGCTCCATCTCAAATACAACGCGGAAATATTAAAAATGAGCAAATAAAAATGCGTTGTTTAAAACAAGGAAATTTTCAATTACCTTTTTAAATTCCATGAGTGCACAATGGTGGGCCGTGAAGCAGCGTACACCTGCGTGCACTCTGTCCACCTGTGAATTCGATTTGCCCAAAGCCTGTTTCTATACAAACATCGTTCGTTGTTGTTCTATTCAAAGGTATGGCGAAGTTACCTAAGCATGTATATCACATCATTAATAATGCAAACGATAGTCAGGCAAAAGCTACAGCTAACGACATGTTGATCAGCCGGGAAGAGCGCCAAAACACAGAACCTATGCTTTTGATTCACTTACATACAAACATATTTTTTCGTGTGAGAACGGAGTGCAAAAAAGTGTACAGCGTATGAGTAATGACCAGATTGCATGCAAGTCATCTGGATCATTTTTAACAAAGTACATATAATTTTCCAATTGACAGGCTCACCAATGAACCAACAGGTTGATGAAACATGTGGCACAAACGCAACCAACAAATTCACAGGTACTTATATGGTTCTACGGATTTATGGACAGCTTGTGGATTCAACTTCTATGCGTGAAGTTTTGTAGCTACAATTCAGAACCTCATTCTGTCTCTCTCTCTTTTGAATTACTCTGTAGAACTACTCTGTAGAACTAATAAGAAAACATCAAACTCCAACTTCTTAAGAATCTAATAAGCACTTCCTATTTATTAGTCCATATTAAAAAGTAGCGGTTGTCATCATGTAGACGACAACCTGGCCAAACAACTCTTCAAAGCTAATAAGCATACAATCGATAACACAAAATTGCGACCAGCTAAGCCGTCACTTTTGTCACTTTACAAGTGTGTATTCATATTTTACAAAAAGCCATCCCACGAGCGTGTAGCGCAAAGATCACACCTACTTGCAACAACCCTAACAACCACGTAAGTGTTAGCTGGCATTGCAAAGTAATTAATTTTTAATTAGTTACCGCATTTCGAGTGTCGCTGTCGCCTTAATGCATGTTCCATGTCATCTCCGCGCTTTAGCCACAAAAAAAAAAGCAGCGCATCGATCTTGGTATACTTGTACAAAACTACAGCACACACTCAAACACATACACAACCACACTTTTCATAACGCAATGTAAATGTTGTTATGAGGATTTGTACATGTTTCCTTAGTCTGGATTCGGACAAGTTATTAGCGATGTAATAATCAGATTGCATTTCGTGAGTGCTAATCCGTGGAAATACTCTAAACTGACGAAAAATGTAATAGTGTTCAACGGTGTTGGTTGACGTTTGTATGAATTTATTTGTTTCACAGTTTTTTTCATTACACAAGCTTACAAATTACCACTAGGAAATTTAGGTAACTGCCCTCAATACGTAGAGATCATGACTGGGGAAATGACTTCAAATGTGCTCCAAACTTCTTAACCGGTTTTTTCTTTTACTTTCTGATGCATACCGTTAATTTTTGGACTTAGGCTGTTCATGTGAGGCCAAATTGTCGCATTTTAGATCTCACTCAACCAAATAATAATAAATGGCGCGACAAAACAGTCTGCAAGTAATTGTGAGGAATTCTGAGTTGACAGATCTTGATCGATTACAAATCTGGATAATTTGCATAACTTAGACCCGAAGGCTTTAACTATATGTATTCAAGATTTTGGATGAATGAACTTGGCAAACTGTCACATTGATTTTCAAATATTCTGCTGATTTTCCCTTCAAATGATCAATAATGATTCCGATTTCGAAGACAGCTTTTAAAGCCGTTACATTTATTACCCATATTCTCATCTATTAAATAAAAAAATAAAAGTTTTTATCAAACATTCAATGCAAATAAAAGCATAAAACTTTTGAAAATTAAAATAAAATCCGGCTTTCACTTTTATTTTAACGCCACAAAGATGCAACAACACTGCAAACGGTTTAAAAAAAGCGCTTGCCTTTTCTTGGCCCGAAGCTGACGAGAAATATGTTAACTACACGCATTACAACATTCTCTACCTCCGCCGAAGCGCCACGATCATGCGAACAATACCCAAATCTCCAATGATGCAAAATCCTCAAGGTACAAGCGTTCTGCAAGAAGTGTTGTGTTTGTTGCCTTTAAGTAAAGCGCGAGTTGCATAAACGTATGCACAAATGTGTGGTTGTAATAGAATATGTCCACTACCTACGTGTCGCTGTGTCGTTGTGCGCACAAGCTTATGTGGAATTGCGTAGCATGTCATTTCGTTTAATAGACGCGTTGCAATGCAAAAAATGCCGACGACACAGACGCTGTGGTGCTCGCGGACGCGCACTGCCATGTTGCCGTGTTGTTGCAACGCAGAGACATCTTCATAAGCGTAGCGCTCAGAAGGAATTAGGTGCGGCAAACAGAAAAGTGTCGCATGTGTTGAATATTTGAAAGCGCCCGACGTGAGTGGCGAATGCGTGGGTGCGAATCTTGCGGTCACATCGAATGCCGGCAAGCGAATAACCGCGGTGTTTAAACGACATAAATTAATGTCAGTTTAGTTGGCACGCGGCAAGCAGAGTGTGAAAGCGACAAGCGTTGCACGTCCGTTGACCAAAACCGCGCCGGAACAAAGGAGTGCACGTCATTGGCGACTGCACCAGCTAAGGATGCCCAACGTTCGCGTCTTTCAGGCTACGTAAACTGGTCAGCAAAGTGAGTTGTTTGCTGAGATTTTAACTCGTTCACTTTTTCTCAAATTATATTGCCTATACGTTTACGGCTGACATTTGCGTATTAAAACGCAATTTTTGTATTACCATCAAATTGGTATCGATTGCTTTTAGATGTTACGCTTCTTATTACCTGCTGTCTCGGCATTTCCGCATTCAGACGAGGCAATTAATTGCTCATTAAACTTTAAAAGCCATGCCAAGGCTATGCCACAGCCATGACCACTAAAGTCCGCGCTGTATTTGAGGGCTGTCACACAGCACTTAAGAGCAACAAAAACAAGCGACCGCAATGAAATGATATAAATGGCGATGATTATGGTGGAGCGGCAAGCATAGCGTATGAGAGTGCTCTGCCGCCTGATTTGCATAATAATTAAGAATTGTTTACAGATTACAGAGTATGAAGCGAATGGTTGATATTGCACTGCAATTGGCGGCCACTGCATGCGCCAAACTCCCTAACCGCAGCGACAATCAGCGCACTTTGGCCGCACAAGACAAGTGGCATTTGGGCGCGCGCGCGGCCGTCAGAAAGGCCGCGAAGATTAATGATGATCAGACATTGATTAGCATTTTAAGCGGCACGGATTAAATTCGAAACGGCAGATGTGCGCTTATTCAAATGCCTTGCCGCTAATAAATACGCTTACTGTCGCCTTTGCCACAAATGCCGCTAAGAAGCAAGTGAGATGCGTTACGCGTTATGCCTTGCGCGTATACGTTTCATCCAATGCAGATGCTACCTGCGTGCTCCTATTTCGGCCAGACAGCTCAGGTCCAATTGAAGCTGCAACGAATTTCCGTTTGCTTAATTGGCAAGAGACTGGTTGGTTGCGCTGTACGCTTATCGCCAACAAGGCCGCATGCGCGCCACATACAAACACAACGCTGTGCACCGTTGACTGCATTTTATATTTGCTTCTTTCATTTTGTCTCCTTTATTGCCCGATTCGCTTGTTGTTCAATTAAAGTGCGCGCCTCGAGCTGTGGCGTGGTTTGTGGTGGCGGCAGCACGCGGTTTCGACTATTCGTCGGTAATTTGCATAAAAGCCGTTTAGTGTTTAAACTTTATTTGAATTGGCAATTGCAGCGTCGCGATCACAATTTGCAATTCTAATTTCCTCTGGTGTCGAATACAACTCTATCTTTGGTTGTGTTTGTGCATCTCTGTACATAATACCTGCCAACTGTTGCACAAATTCATGGCAACAATTTATTTCCATCGCAAGATTTTGGCTCGAAGGGAACTAACGTAATGCGTTGCCAATATTGGAAAGCTTGTAAAGCGATTAAGTGTAATTTATGATGTGTATAGAGTAAAAACTCGAGTGGTGTACATTAAGCGGATCAAAAATGAATATTTGAAAACATTCGAATTCTCTAAATGGAACTAACACTATCACTGCAACTAACATTTTACTTTATCACATTTGGTAAGCCAAAATAATGAAAAATATCTGCAAGACTACTAATCTTTCGTATAGTGTGTTAAATACCTCGTACTTTATTCTTTAACTAGCTGTTGAATAATGAGGTATAAAGATGTGCCTAGACAGCAGTAAACATTTTAGGAGAAATATGTGAACTAACCCGTGTGGGCCTTTGTGTGTTTTTGAACCGAACATTAGAGTGGACCATTAACTTAATACAGTCGAGATGCGCGTGAGTTTCTGTGCGATAAGGAGTACTGGTCTAGAAAAAAAAGACAGCTCAATATCGAAATCTGTAATCTCAAATAAATTCGTTACTCCACTCTTCTGTTCAACTACTTGACAACCTAACGAGGTACGAAGCCTTGTTCTCGTTCTGTTGCATTAAACTAAAGAATATCTTCTTTAAAATTGTACATACGTCTGATTTTGACATTGAACAATTCCAGAGATCGGTTTTGAAAAGAAAATTTGCATATAGAGTGAAGAGATAATGGGTGATGTGCTGATAAAAGTTCCCTTACATTAACTTGCTCTAAGTTAGTGAATAAATCTGGCAGTGAATGAGGGACGTAGAATCTCGTTTTGGTTCACAACTCACTGTTGACAATGTCGAGCAAAATAAAAGGAAGAAGCGCTGTGCATCATGATGACAGGGGTACGTAATAGATCTAAAAAATTACATTTCGGTCTAACCGGTGGTAGCAAAGAAACGAGATTAGTTGCTTTAAATTAACGGTGAAAATCACTCAGGAGCCAATGATTAAAAAGAAAAATATTTCTTCATTTCTCGTGCGAACAACAAGAAAAAGAAGATGCAGAGAGCACCAGCTTTACTATTTTCACGAAAAAAAAATCAAAGATAAAAAATTTGATTTCAAATAGGAAACACATTTCGGAGACCTATCAACAAAGAATCTCTGAAACATCTATCTTTTTATATGTAAAGTTAATTGTCCATAATTTTATGAATTCAGTAAAACCGAATAAATGTATATAAAGCGCGTCAGGACTGTCCTATAAAGCGCTTCTTCGTATAGACCATCTGAAATGTCAATCAAATGCACTGATTAGGCTTCACACTTTAAAAACCCGAATGCCGTCGGCAGAGATCATCATTAATAGCGAAAACTAAATAGACAAACAGGCAATCAATGATTGTGAAAATGAATTCAAAGTGGAAATACTTGCAAGAGCAAGTGCAATGGTAGTTGTGATTGTGGTTGATTGTGCGGAGACAAATATGTCGCAATGCCACTTATGCCATGGTCCAGATTGGCGACTCTGTTGCCCCCAGAGGATCGAATTGCTCGCCGCAAGCTACAAGCTGCATTTTGCCGCATCCATAATCGTAGCAGTCAAGTAAATTAAATTGATCGCGATACGGTAGAAAGCAGAGATGCATAGGCAGAAGCAGCTGCCACTGTCTTGGCTCTGCGGAATTTCAAACGCACGCAAAATGGGCGGCTGCTAAAGACAAACGGATGCGTAAAGTATTTCCATTTCAATTTGACGGTCATTTGCAAGTAACAGTTGCGATTGCAGCAGCAGCTTGAAAGTCAGCTTAATTGGTCGGCTACATTCTGGCTAATGCAAATCTCTGATAGAATATGAACTGGTTCTCGTGGAAATCGCCATCAGTTGGCAGCAGGGTGGTCCCACAGACTGAAATGCAAATGCAACGCTGACGACAGAAAAGCAACACGTACACACACAAACACGACTGCCAGTGTGGCTGTGTGCGTGCGGTAACAAGGGCATTGACTGGCGGCACACTTTCGGCAGCCAGACAGATGTTGAGCGCAAACGTACACACGCAACAACAGGTCAGAAGCCCCGCCGTTCCATGCGGCAAATGGTCATGTTGCGTGCAAATCTTGTGGGTTCGTCGCAAAAGTTTACTTTATGCATTTACAATTTGTTGTTGTTGCCCAGTACCTAGCTTTGATTTATTTCTTTTATTTGTTAATTGAATTAAATTAACAACGCCCGCAGCGTGGCAAAGTATGCAAATCCCCCAGGCAAGAGTTCCTTTGGAAGAGAAAAGCTAACCTATAATATGATTATGTAGATTTGCATAGCTGTGATTTTGTGTATGTGGCACCACAAGCTTTCAGTGAACCCAGTATACCAGCAATCGCTGTCCATGCCCGATTGTCCTAAGCACAACTTTGGATACTTTGTTGGTTTGCTCGCATGTCATTCGTGTTGTAGATTTTATTGTTCGCGGTTTTCAACTTTGTTGCATATTCAACTGTCCGCTGTCACAATGCCACAAATCGCTGCGGCAGACCAGTTTCTAACGCCCAAGGAAATCATAAATTAGAATCGATCGTTTGACAAGTAGCTTGAAATATGCATAACCATGCGTATGTAAGTACTGTGTATGTATGTATTTATGCAGTTATGGAAATGCGTACGCATGTATGTATGTAACTAGTTACCCAGTATTTAAACCTCTCGCTGTGGCATGCTGCGCCAGCCAATGTTCCATGGCGCATTTACCATAACAATTGTTGCAATAGTAATTTTGTCATTTTTTCCTTTCGCCTAAAGGTGGGCATCAAGCGGCAACACATGCACATACAAATATACCGTTATATTCAGAATTTGGTCAAAATACACACAACATTCACAGGTCTGTCAGGCGTTTCAGCGCCTACAAGTCAGTAAAGTGCTTGTGGGTTTATGATATTTCAGTAATTACTCTGAAGGAGGCAGTATTTTAATTGGTTTTCGCTTGCAGCTGCTTTCACAAGCTGCCCGCTAAATGGTGGCGAAATATATAAATAAGATCACATCTCAGCAGTGAGAGGTCGTAGAAAGCGTACAACAGTTTGGAACAAAGATTGTATAATTTCGTCGAATACCAAACCAGATCAGGGTACGAACTCTTATATGCATAATTGGTTTTTGTATTCAAGAAATATCTCTATTATTTTTTAAGGGGCTATTCACAGTGGAGCAAAACTTCGATTTTGTGTGAACAGAATATTCTCTACTCGCTTACAAGAAGAAAGAGCTTACGTAAAATCATTCGTGTTTCGCCTAATCATTGCGGTATGATTGTAAGGCTATAACTTCGAATTCGAAAGGTAGAGGTTACGAGCCATACTCGAAGTGAAAAATTAAATATTTTGAGCTGAGATCGGTGTGTTTTAAAAATCAAAGTTGCTTGAGTATTATTAAATATTACAAAAAACCAAAAAAATATTAAATAAAAACAAAAAAGAATATTGTCGGTTTGGACTCATTAAGCGTACCCTTTATAGGTTTTTAATTTTAAATACATTAAGCGTACAAAAAAATCGCCTCAATGGAATTCCGTAAAGCAAATTTTAACCATTGAAATTCATAAATAATATCAAGTATTTCTCTACTTAAAGTGGTGCACAATCACATTGCGACTAATAATTGTTTGGCAATTCCGATATTTATTATTGCTGGTGCTGAATGTAAATTCAAACTTACTAATTTATCAAACTGACTGTGTATTAACAGATTATCTCCCCACATTGTTCGAAAATGTAATTCGGAGAAACCGTTTTCGGTTGCATTTAATGTAATGAATTCCTGAGTTGTTTGACCACAAACTCACCCAATATTTTTTTTTTTTTTTAATAATTATGACTCAACACGACAACGGGCAACGACTTTGATGGGCAACGTCATTAATTTTAAGGTCAACACTCATAAAACGTCAAGCTAAAATATCAGAACACAACTGGCAATGCAGTCGAATTCCCAAAAGATTGTCAAGTTGCGAGTACCTTGTTAATAATGTGTTAAACCAGTGATGTCAGCAATGAGTTGTTACGAAAACTGAAGCGACCGAAGCCATGTCGCCACATCAGAGCGCCCATTATTTTACTAACTAACCGGCGGTCAGCCGTCAAATCCCATTGGGCAGCAACTAATGGCCGATCGACGATTGTTGCAGCAACTTGCAACTTGCACGCAAGTAAGTGTCATGCAGCATATGTTGCAACAAGCGGGCATGCATGCAACAACGCGATAGATACGTAGCTGCAACTACGCAACTACCGATATAGCAGAGGCTTAACTATTTTAGCTGCCGCTGGTGCTGATGTGCATCTTATTACGATAAGAATCTGCGAAAAAATATCTCTTCATAAGCAACAACATTTTCGCTTGTTCTACAGATTAAAATATGACCGTGTACACATAATCATATACACATATGTACGCACATATACTTGTACGTTATTACCTAAAGCTTTCAACCGAACGCCTGTAACGAAACTTGTTATGAAATCTGCAGGCGTCCGGAATGTGTTCTGCTTGCCGTTGCGGCAGCGCGTGTGTCGCAGCATGTAATGTCTAGAATTACTGCAGCGTATGCGAGCAGAAACAAATCAACATTTTTGAAACAACAACAACCTATACGCATATCATTACCGCAGCATCTGGCGGCCAGTCGCCATTACCGGTCCGATATCCATTGCAGTCGCAGCGATGCGCCTTACAAACTCCAACGAGGCTACCGCTGCTGAAATTATTTTTCAGCAATAATTACAGGCTTTCCGTGTTACATAGTAATCTTTATGGTGGTAAATTCCGCGCACTTCATATTAAATTCTTCCTTTTTTCATGAATTTACGACCATAACGAGACTCATAGAATTTGATTTGTATCCGACTTGAAATGGCGCAAAGTAATCTGTGGTGGTCGTACATGCATTTTCTGCTTCATGTCTGTGCCTATTTATGGTTAACAAGCTTTATAGCAGGCACGTTAAAGTGTTCTGATAATCGTCCAAGTGAAATGGATGAAGGATATATCACTTAGGGGTTGTCAACCTCACTATGAGCAATGGAAAATTAGAGCAATTGTCTCTGAGTTAGATAATGTATACTATAAGGAGTTACATACAGTTAGAGTTTTCAAACAATCGATTTTTTTTTATTTTTCTTTTTCTAATGTACATATATTTAAGGCATTCATATCGTTCCAGTGAATATTTTCGAAGTTACACGCAAATTTGAAAAGGCGTTTCAGAGTGCTTGGAAGTACAAAGCCGGAGCGGCCAAACTTTAAACGCATTTTTCTCAGAATGGTGTTTTCAAAGTCAGTGACCAACATCACTCGAAAACGGCTAAACCGATTAGTTTCAAATTTTAACACAGCTTTTTATATATATTTTTGAGTAATTAATTGAAGATTTTTTTCTCCGATAAATGTTTTTGTTTTTATAAACAATTTAAGGCCGAAATTTCGGTGAAAAATCAATTTTTTTTTGAAGAAACCGCCGTTTTGTCAAAAAAATTTATTTTGCTTATTCCGTCGATTAATTACTAGATTTAACATTATTTTAAGGAAATCTGTTTGGTTCTTTAATTTCAGATGATCCAGTTTAGAGATAGGTTTACGGATAAAATCACCAACATTTAGAACCAAATTTCCGTCGGAAAAATTTTTTTATTTCTCGATTAGTTTTAGGTGATACAAAAAACCGTTAGGTGAACAAAACTATTTTACTCTGTAGCAACAAGTTGCGAGAGTATAAAAAGGTTCTTAGTAGAATAAAAAGCAGTTCGAGGCATAACAAAAAGGGATCAAACCCACAGCAATGGCTAAAGGCGGAATGGCTACTGAAAAAAACAGATATTGCTAAAGGAAAATTGAGGGAGTTACGAAGAAATATTTTATGTCATTCAACAAAACATTACTGAACTACTCAATATATCTAGTGATATATCAGTGAGCCAACTAATCGAATTTTTGCAATAGAGCTTAGCAACAAACTGAATTGAAAGCCTTTATTGCTAATAGTTTCGGAATGCGAGTTTGCGGTAATGTATACCAAGTTGAGATAACCTTGATAAAAGAGCAATAATATATTAAATTTTTCCAATACTTGAAAGTATTTATCAGAGCTTTCTATAAATCGAAATAAGTACTATCAATTAAAAAAAGAATTTTGTGTTTCTCAAAATATAAGCAAACATTTAATAAAGACATCAAAATGCAGAAGATGCAATAACTTAAATAATTTTTGCATATACAAGTATACGTATTTCTATTTCCGCTCACATGTGCATCTCAAATATTCTTACACATCCGATCACAGTTTATCGCATTTAAATCTCAACTACACAAGTGCGCATCGCTGTGCTTCTATGTTATCTTCCGAATCGGCTCTGTCATCACCTGGCATTTGACATTTGTGGCGCTCGGGTTGTAACAGCTTCCATTGCCTCATCAGCTGATGCGTATCGCGTATCTTGCCATCTTGTCAATTCGCGCAATGCATGTAAAGTGCATGTTGCAACTGCCACTCTGCCGCTCGCTGTGTCACATCAGCACTAATATCGCGCCTGAAACGAACGGTGGCAACATGTAAATGCCAGAAGCACTATGTATGTCCGCTTTATAAAGAAGTGCAAATAATCGCACAAATACACATTAATATGTGGTAGCGTAAAAGTAGTTAGTTACCTGATGCCAATTTCTAATTGCCAATTGAAATCCCAGACTTGTCGACGCTGCGCCCTCGTCCTGAAACACTGATCGGCCAACGGCCAGCGGACATTTCGACTGTCAAATGTCATGTTGCCTTGCACGGACGGTGTCATGAACTGTCAAGTCACAGGCACATTCCTAGCTTACCGTGCATTCGCCATCGAGGGCACTCAGATGGATTAACATGTTTCCTGTGATCTACAATCGTGAAACGTGCGGCGGCTGGCAAGCAGCTAATTCAAACAGCATTCTGCGCGTTTATCAATAGGCGGGGACAAACTAATAGAACTGTTGTTGCAACTGTGACTGGCATGTTTGCAGCAAACTTGGGCTACTGTGTACGCTGTCGACAAGCAAATGAAATGCTTATTCCTCTTCCAACTGCAATGCCATTTCGCTGGCTGTTTTGGGCGGGTTTTTCTGGGCTTAGGCTACAACATATTTTTTTTTTTTGTTTTTTTGTTTTTATATTGGCATGCAAGTAGAATCGCCAACTGGAAACCGAACTTAATTACAAGCTCATTCGACCAACTGCCACTGCTGCTGTTGAATGCTGATGTCGTTCGCCTGTTTTCGATTGCTGTCTGACTTTTACAGCTAGCAGAAGTGCGACTCCAATCGTTGTTCTTTACGTTCACTGTAAGCACAGCAGGACACACGTTTTTTTTTTTGCTTTTCAACATCGCTTCCATGTTGCTGCTTGGTGTCTGTAGTCCCAACGGAGCGCAGCTGGAGCTTTCCATTCGAACCAGTGGCATGTTCGCCTCAAGCGATTTCACTTAATTTCGTTTCCTAATTAATTGTTCTGTAAAAATATTACAATAAAAGACTTGTTTAATGTTATTGTAGAATTGTTCATATATATTTTTTTAATGATTTTGCTGTTATTGATATTGTTTTTACAAGTTTCGTAGTTATTATGGAAGAATTACAAAAAAAGCAATTAATTAAAATTGTCGATAAAAAGGTTATCGATGAAAGAGAAAACCATCGAACGCCCTAGCTCAAGATTCCTATGTTCTGAGATAGCGCAAATAAATGCGTACCATTTGCTTAGATATTACGTTCTAGCGACGGGTCCGAGATTAAAAAAAAATATTTCTGCAATATCTAGGTCACTTTTGGTTAATACTTAAGTAAACTAAATCGATTAGTTTCAATATCTAAGCGCGGCCTTGACGCTTTTCTCAGTAAACTCCACTTCTTTCTCCATATCTCATCTTTTCTAAAAATTATCGCTACCTCATCTATATATTTTCCTTGCGGTAAAGACGAAGATAGATCGAACATCATATTACATTTTCAAACGCATATCTCAATATATTTTTGCTCTTGCCAAAAAGCTTCAGAATTGGTTATTATTTATTTCTTGTATACTTATTAACTGGCCATTAACCTAATTAAATACTTTCTACTCTTTCTTTGTTCTTCGTTTAGATGTGCTAAAATATGCACGCGCTTGCGCACAATCGAATTTGTCTATAAGTACAAAAACAAAATCTCTAAAATATTAATGAAGTGTAACCAAATACTTATTATCGCAAACTCATCTAAGGTCAACAAAACGCCGTTGCGACAACTAACAAGCAGTTCTATTTTAAAACGAAGATGAAACGGACGTTAACGCTACTCGTTCTACTCGCTTGGTGTGCCTTAAATCGATGCGCAACGGATGCAGATAGCGAAGAAGAGGACGCTGAATTGGAATTTATCGAAGTAGGAAGTGATGCATCCCAGCCTATCGTAACTGTTATTAATCTCACCAACTCTACTTTAATCAATCAACCCAGCAATAATACAATCTCGAGTCCCAGCATTGTATTGCCCACGAATCATCGAATTGTTGGTGGCCGCCAGATCTCCATCAGCGAAGTACCCTGGCAGGCGGCTGTAATACAATCAACCACTTTCGTTTGTGGTGGTTCAGTTATCGGCGAATATTGGGTACTGACCGCCGCTCATTGCGTCTATGGTAATGGTGGTAAAAGGTATGCGGTACGCGTAGGCTCTAACAAATTCAAAACCGGCGGCCAGTTGCGCATTATCAATCGTATCTTCTTTCATGGCAGTTACAATCCCAAAACTTCTGCTAATGATATAGCCTTGTTACGTACAAAACGACCATTCAATTTTAATTCAAATGTACAAGCCGTCGAACTGGCGACGAGTACAAACGAGCCGACTTCATATTTAATAAGTGGTTGGGGTACAGTAACCGAGGGTAAGTTTCGTCCAACGAAATATTTGCGTGGGGTCAATGTGTTTCGAGTGAATAAAAGGTCATGTTCAACTTCATACCGAGGAATAAGTAAAATTACGAGGAAACAGTTATGTGCCTCTGCTCCAAAACAGGATAGCTGTCAGGGCGATTCTGGAGGCGCTTTGACAACCCAAGGCATACAGTACGGTATTGTGTCTTTTGGTTATGGCTGCGCGCGCGCTGGCTACCCCGGAGTTTACACCAAGGTATCAAGTTATAGAACCTGGATTACGACAGTAACAGGCACATTAAACACAAATAATTAAATATGCAAAAGTTGTAACTAGCAATAAGTTGAAAATTGTATAAACAATTAATATATAATAAAGTAATTATTTAATGGATAATACGGATTATCTTTTGATTTATTGCAAAAGTACCAACATTTAAAACAAAAAAAACTGTCCTGGTACCTGTGTGGACATTTTACTACTTCAAAAAGTTCATATTAGTGGTTTAGCTATAAATGCAGATGAAAAAAGCAATGGTTCACTAGTACTGATTCCCTAGACCCATAAAAAAGAATTTACCTTCCCGGAAGAACTCTTCTAGTCAAACCTATACCCAGCGGCATGACCTTATGCTAAATTGAAAGGCAAAACCAAAGGCTATTATCGGTATACATTTCTTTTAGGTGTAGAAACCATCGATAATGTGCAAATCTCAAAAGTTTGACTTACGCAGGGCCTCAACCATCTCATATGTCCGTCTGAGACTGTAATATCACATATGGAAACACAATAAGCCTATCTAGCCAACAAACCAACCAAGATCATAATATGTAAAAAACGCTATTTGTTAGCAAAAGTCTCAAATGCCTAGTATTATGGTAAGAAGCTGCAATCATCTGCATGTTGATGGCGATAGTGTTGAAAATAAAAATATCTCAACATTCTTGCGAACATCATCGTCTATCATATAGTAAGAACAGAAGGGAAACATGTTTGACACGAGCTTTTTGGCTTATTCTCAGCCATCAGACAGAACAACCGTTGCCACATAACCTGTCAATGCCTTAAGTGCTATGCAAGAGACGCATTTATATCCGTATACATGCCCAAACGAACACACATAAAAAGTTATGCGAGAATATGTTTGAGCATTAAATCGCACTTGACGCACATTTGTGGTAGATAGAGCTCGTTAGCGGACACGACATTGATTTGCAGTAATGAGCTAGAAAATCTCACATTTCCACGCTTCACTTGGCCTACCACAAAATGCCGCATTGAGTGGAAAAACGTGGATCACAGCTGATCGCAGTGGATCGGATATCAGATAGGCTCGCTATTAGCTGCTACATCCATTTTAGCATTGTGGCGCATATTTTTGGCGCGTCTGACCAAATCCATGCATTTATGACGAGTCAACGGGATCGTTGCACTGCATTTGGCTACGATTTATAGTGCTGTTAAATCTCATTTTGGTTACGCGGTTGCACAAAGTAGTCGAAGTGCTGAAAACGGGCAAGGCGGGGCGAAACCAAATGATTACTTGCCGGCTAACATAGCGGTTATAAATTAAATTCATGACTTTATGCATGCGACACTTTGCCGAAGGTGTTAACGAATATCGAGCATTCGACTTGTAATTGCAATCCAACGTTCACATTGCTCTAAAGAGCCGTTAATTGTGGCTGTCAGCCAGCACAATTTGATGATTGTGATATTTGTTGGAGTTCTCAATTAGTGAGAAAAAATGTGGTCCAGCAAACTGTCTATAAATTTTGCAATTACACATGCGTTGAGAGAAAATTCAACGCGATTGCAAATGTAGAAATGCAGAAAAAAATCAAGGAAAATATGCATAACGAGATACGCATAAATTTTGAGGGCCCTGCACAGGGTATATTAAGTTTGCTATAAAGCGAATTGAGTCGATTTAACTTGACTGTCTGTCCGTCTGTATATATGCGAACCGCGGATATCAGATCCCACATGATATGTGTAGCTGCCGTATGATCAAACTCAAGCCTGACATATGGAAAACTTTTCTATTTGAGAAGGTATCGTCATGAAATTTGGCATAGAATTTTGTCCAAGGTATCGCCAACGTATAATCTCTGAAAATTATTCAGACCCGAATTACTATAACATATTACTGCTATTCAAACTAATCAATCAAAATCAAGATAAAGATATTTTTATACCCTTTTATGCTATACCTGCACCCTGCACCTGTAAAGGGTATTATAACGTCGATGCAGTTAAAGTTAAAATTTTTTTGTTTTAAATATATTTTAGTGGCTAACCCCAAAGCTATCATTGGTTCAGCTTATGCTTACAAGTTCTCCACTTATGCAAGTACGCAGAATAATTTGCTACAAAATCTCCTTACTCATGCTATGAAGGCTATGTTGGCTGAAATTTGGTTAGAACTTGTTTCTTCATTAGCATATTTCTGTTTTTACTCCTTTAATCTTCTTGATCATTTCGTTAAACTAGTGCTTGCACCTCAACGCCAGTTGTCAAGTGCCTCTTAATGCCACAATAAAATCTTCTTCTTACTTAATATGTATTTAATGTAGTTGTCGGAATGGCAGAATGACGATTATTCACCCGTTTCTTTCCACCACATTACCACGACAATTGGATAGACACTCGCAAATTTTATGCTGATTGCATGACAGAAGGGTCCTTAAGTGAAGAAACCACTCAACAGAGCAGATAATTGCATAATTGACTTTAAAGTGTTAATTCACTTAGTTGGACTAAATGATTGAGAAAATAAAATGAATACTAGCAAAGAAAAGATTGACTTGGTGATTTTCAAAGTTAAGGAGAGCTCGAATTTTTTCCGCAACATGCACAGAAATTGTGGTTATTGATCTACGTATCTAACGGTTCTAGATATTGATTAGGATGTCAAAAGAAAAAATTGAAGCCCCCACTTCAGCTGAAAGAAAGATAGAAGTTTTGAATAGATTTCGCTTCAGAAATATAGCATTTATGACAAGCTCCAATTTTTTAACTGTGACAAGCGATTTGCACCTGTCATTTGTGGCAGTTTGTTACAATTTCCGAACAACTTGCAGCCGCATATCAGATTATCTTGCTGTTCATATTCTCCGCCCTTCGCACTATCTACACACATTTATATATTAACAATACACAGCTGCGGGCAATCGGCGACATAAGTAAATATATAAGGCCACCCAAAATGTCAAAAAGCTGCGCCGCATGCGCCAATTTTTATAACAAAATGACATTTTTGCCAAGAAAAAAGTTTGCAGCAACAGACGGGCGAACCACTGTTGGCAACTGAATAGTTGGTTGAGTGACTGACAAATTGCTGAAATTTCAAATGTTTGTGTTTTTACCCACCGCCAAGCGCATGTTGAGCAGATCCTAGCCAGACGGCGGTTGTTGCATGTACATGGTAAGTTCACCAAAAGTGTGCTGCCGTCACTGCATTCACTGTCAGGAGCGATTACTTTTGACAAACTGTGTTGTCAAGCGTGACTGAGCGGCAACTCTTAGGAAAAATACTGAAAATAAATAAATTATCAAACATAGTAGGAAACGCTTGTGTGCATACGAGTTAATACAACAAGAAATACAAAAGATCATAACAAAAAAAACACTATTTTGAATAACAACAACAGGACCTAGAAGGCACAAAATCTGCAAATAGTAACAACCATCTAACA
The DNA here is from genome assembly GCF_042242935.1 of Bactrocera oleae. Classification (NCBI taxonomy): domain Eukaryota; kingdom Metazoa; phylum Arthropoda; class Insecta; order Diptera; family Tephritidae; genus Bactrocera; species Bactrocera oleae. Next base: position 71,193,454 of record NC_091538.1, read on the forward strand.
ATAATCCTGTAACCCGAAAATAAAAATGACAAAACTGCAGAAGTAGAAGCGTGCAACTGCAGACAAGTTGTTATAATGCAGCTACCGGCCGCGTCTGCGATTACGTTTCAACCGAGTTGTACATGTACGCCTCAAGAACGGCGAGCACATTGCCTGGTGGCAGTGCTTTTGAAAAATGCAGCAAATTAACACGACAACAGACAATGTTTTATGGCTCGAGTGGGAAGCTGCATTCGCATACATTCTTCTATTGCAATTTGTCATATGGATATGTAAACAAGTAAGTGATGTGAAAGTAATCGAAGCGATATTCTGGAGATAGAACAACCGACCGACTCTCTGAAATAGCTTTATTATTAAAGTTCAGTAGTTTTAAAAATAATCTCATTGAATACTGCTGACACTAAGAATTAGTGTGAGTATTGTCCGGACCCTAATAAGCAGCCTCTTGGGGAGAAAAGAACATGTCATAATTTCAGGGCGATATCTCAAAATCTGAGAGAATATTTCACGTGTATATAACAGACACGAACGTGGCTAAATCAACTTACTCGTCACGGTGATCCTTAATATATTATATATACTGTACAAGGTCTCCAATGTTTCCTTCTGGGTCTCACAAACATCAGGGTATATAAAAATTCGCGAAATGATTTTTCGATGACCGTTAAACAAAGTTTGTCCTGATATCTGGAGCCCTAAAAAAAATGAATGAATTGAACAAATCATTAATGAAGATTTGGGTATGTGAAAGCTCTGTGCAAAGTAGGTGTCTTGCGGGCTCACAATCATACTAAATTTGCATAAAATGGGATTAAAATTGATTACTCATCCACCGTATACCGACTTTTATCTCTTCACAGACCTCAAAAGAACGATGGTTGAACTATTTTGAAACAAAAGATTAACCGACTCTACAAAAATGACATCGAAAATAAAGGTTATAATCGGCGTATCGGTCTCATAGCCGTGAATAATTGAATAAATAAAATGAATTTTTATTAAAGAATTAGTTTTTCTCACGTCAAATGTCTATCCCTCCTTAGCCATAAGAATATATGTAATCGATAAGTTGCCATACATTGTTGTTGATATGCGCATATCGCCCTTTCTGCAAGCATACACACCTTTCTTTAATTCCTTTCAGTTCGTAACCGAACAAACGTAGTCAATCACGTGTTGCAATGTCGGAAATGAGTTACAGATCAAGATCAAGCATCGAGTAAATTTATGCGATAAGTACTTGCAACAATTGTGTATGCGTACGACAACAACATGAAAAGTGTACAACATTTTGCAAGTCCAACAAAAACATTAAACGGTATACAACAAAAACACGAAAGGCGCAGCAAGCCTGCGCCATAAAATAAAAATAAAAATTAAAAAAAAAAATGGGTCACGAACTGGGTATCGATCCGTGGATCGATCGAAATGCCGATATATCCATCGGGCAATGCTGCAAACGCACGAAGGCACGATCGGCCGTGCTGATATGTGATCGCGGCAACGGCGATCAGCATTGGTACAAATTAAATGGCACCTCACGCTTGGCATGCCACAAAAAATATGGACACCATACACTAGCAGCGATGTTTATCTTGCCGCACAAAAAATGCTTACACAAAATATTGTACACCCATGTCCAACTGTCCATGCGTCTGTCGGGCTGTCTGCTAAGCCATTGCTAGGCGTATATATTTCTTGCAATATCTATTTACCATCTACGTAGCACTGGTTCATATACATATGTATATATACGAGTACACTGCTTTTGTATGTTCCTTAATCATGCTCACTAACTAAATGGAGTTAGTTTAAGCTGACCACTTTCTACAGCGGTCGCGTGCACTCCGATCATTAGAGGAAACACAATAAATCTTTGCAAGATATGTGTGTTGAAAGTGTGCTGGAAAGACACATTACATCCTTTATAGTAGTCGCTATAGTCATGGGTACATATTTAAAAAATTATGTGCGTTTCCTTAAAAATATGTTGTTTTCTTTCTTTACTGCTAAGAGTTCTTGAATTCGCGCCGTCAGATCATAAGATTTGTAGAGTTCTCGGAGCACCAAAATACAGATAGTATACAGGAGAAGACAGTGCTATTGGGAAAACCAAAATGACTAGTGTTTTCTTTTAAAGCAATCGGTTTCAGTTTTGTGGCACTTTCAGCAGACCTAGATGCTGATTAATACTTTTAGTAGTCTATCTACTGCTTTATTAGCGAATGTTGCCTCGGCTTAATACATACCTCAGTGATTGGGTGGTCGAAAGCATCAGCAAGACCAACATTCATGGCGGCAAAGTTCAATTCTAACCAACCATTAGTGAAGAATTCTTACATATTTTGCAGAACCACACATTACAAAATATGTCACGTGACCTTAAATACATACAGACGTAAAACAATTCGTTGACCTGCAATTCATCAATGAGCCTGCCAAACCGCTTAACGTTGCTGCAGCATAGAGGCACATAAATGCGCATAGTGCAACGCTTGTGTTACCACATAAAGTGCCATAATAGGTGGAAGTGTAGGCGTGAATGACAGCAAATCAATAAACTGGCAATGCACCATTAAGCATTTCAACCGTCAAACGTCATCGCTCATAATCGTTGCTCTACATTCCTGCTTAATTAGTCACAAATCCAACAACAAGCCGTCAAAGCACAAAATGTCACGTCTGCCGTGCACATCGTCACCGCATAGCACAACAGTTGTCGCTTCTACGTGTACTAACTTTGTTGTCATACAATACCTGCAGTTGTCAAATTATCGCACTGCAACTGAATGGCTGCAACAGCGCACGCGGCGCGTACTTCTGAGTGATCTCGCTGTGATCTCTTATGTGCGCGAGACGTGCCTTCACTCAGCTACTTAGTTCGCAAACTCGACGAGTATTCCATGTTACAGCGGGTATGCACTCGTATTCTCCAGAGATGCATGTCAAATTCTTTAGCGGTGCATGTCAAAACCAGCCCATTATGGTGAAAATATTTTAACAAATTCTTTTCTTGGAAATCACAAATGACACTTACTCACTCAAACTAATGTAGTATGTTATCTATTGAAGCTTAACCGAATCTTGTTAGTTACCTGGTTAGTTTAATGACATACCGAAATCATGTCGGCAACTTAGTAACTCTAAATCAATAACAAAGCCGACTTTCAGTTGGGTTCAGCAATTTAGTTTAGTTTTTGCAGTGATTTAGCTAATCGAACACCGAACAATGTTTAAAAAGTCTAAACCTAATTATAAACTGAATCAAACAACTGAAATAAATAAAGGGCAAAGATTTTTGTTTCACGATCAAAAAAGTCGTCAATTAGAAATATTATGTCATGTTATAAAGATTTATGCATTACGAAAACATGATCTAATTCATTTGAAATTGAAAATGGTTATTTTAGTTCATATGACATCATATGTCAATTAGTGGGTGTTTGCCAGCTGTTTGTTTACGTCGCAAAACTTTTTTACCATGAAAATTAACAATGAGTTTGCTTAAATGTTTATTCAAAGGAATCACAGCAATGGAAACGCTGAAAATGTTGCAGAAGTCTTTTTGGGAGTCTACTTGATCACGAACATAAGTGCTTGAGTGCCACAAAGTGTTCAGTGAAGGTCATAAAGTCTGTTAATGACGATAACATTGAAAAAGTTAAAGAAACGGTGCTTAAGAAACGTCGTGTTGGCATCAGATGGATCGAATCAAACATTTTGGTTAATATTTTGGATATGAAGCGGGTCAATTCTAGACTCGTACCAAAAGACCCAAATCCTTTGCAAAAACCATGTCGAGTAGAGGTCACAAAAGAGCTATTTGACAACGTAGTTGAGAACTCTATAATCATCAAATAATCAGTGCAGATCACAAAACATGAGTTTCTAAAAATGATGCGAGTCGGTCCAACAACCTAGGTGCTCCAAAAATAAACCGAAACCAATAAACACAAATGCGCAAAGAAGTATTCTTTTGCCAGTCTAGATCACTCCAAAACGAATATAAGATTCATATTAAGGCTGAAGGCTAACAGGCTATTTTTAAATAGTTTAAGTTTATTATGCCCAACATATCTAATAATGTTCCCACATTTTTCTATTGACTCGTCTTTTAGCTTGGGTTGCGAAACAAACTAAGTTGGTTTTAAATATGTGATGCCATTTCTTGTACGAAATATGCTACTACGGTGTCCAGTAAACTACCTGCAGCCGCTGAGTTCCAATCACAAGATAATTTCATTTCACAACAAACACTTGACATCACTCGCAATTTGTAATAGCAAATATAAATTCCATTGTAACGGTACATACCATATGTGCCTTAAGTACACAAATAAGTCGGTTAATTTTTAATAAAAGTGTGTTAAATCGCACATCTGTAGAGACATTGATCCCATGGCAGTTGAAGTGGCACTTGAAGCATTCATCGTGGCTGACAATTAACGCGCCTTATTTCGAGCGGCCAACTTTAAGAAACAATAATGCCAAATCAATCTATGAGCGACAATTAAAAGCATTTTTTTCTAAATTAAGAAATTCCAACCTTAAGTGGACCGTGCGAGCGTGAACAATTTTCACAGCACGGTATCGGCCGGCGTCGAATAAACCCACTGATCGCACTACACCACTATTCAGATTATCTGAGCATCGATGGAGTGTTAATTTGTTCGTCGAATGGTTGTTTTTTTTTTTGGTAATTTTTGCGTGCGAACGTACATACATGTTGACGCAAAGCGATTTTAGGCGCAACTAATTGTCAAATAATCGCATTAATTAAAAGCGAAAAAGATCTTTGCTACCTCTTTTCTGCAAAATATTAAATGCACTCGAGTTAATTGTGGCTGTTTGCCGGTAACTTGCCTAGCTACTGCGTTCTATCAACATAAACACAGCCATCCATTCAATCGGAAACACGCACAGACATATATGAGCACATCGCCGATCAGTTGGTTGACCATAAATTCGCTAGTGACTGTGTTTTGCCAGCGATTGATATCGTTATTTGTTGCTAATTAGTACTAATCACACAGACAGACACACGACCAGATCGACGGACCGTTTGTTCTCCGCGCCGTCTGGTGATTGGCGAGTGCAGCTTGTTGAATGCTTTGCAGCAAGCGAATGCGCACAATCCTGCCTATTTGCTCTCACGCACCCGCTCACGCATGCCGGCACGCACACACCTCTGCCCATTTATGGACGCCGCCGAAGAGTTGTGTGCATCCGCGGCGCGCAGCCCAACCATAATAAATTTTCCAGCAGCTGTGCCGATTCACAATTGCGCACCTTTATGTGTACATATGTATGTACATTGGCCTGTGTGTCCGCCTGCAGCGCGTTTGGCAGTGAAGCGCAGCGCTGAGATGCTGAAATGTTGCAATGAATGACTTCATAAGTGGCATTTCTCGGCGGTCCAGCGCGCCGCCCCGTCATTTAACGCTTCCCCTGGCCCTTGGCTTCAAGCGTTCATATTTTTTCCCGTATTTAATAAATATATTGAACGCACCTATCGTGTCTGCATCCATACATACGTACGTACACATCGCAAGCGAATTTATCGGGCCACTGCCGATCTGACAAAACTTCACTTCACATTCTTATTTACGATTATTTTTTTGACTGCTGCGAGTTTAGTGTGGATTCTGTCATGGCTCTATGCAACAATTTGTTTGCGTCCAAGTTTGGAAGTGCGAAAATCTACTACATTTAAAAACTTAACGAATCAAAAATGGCAAGAGCGTTTTTATCACGTGACTTCTATCCAATCATTTATTACGTTTATATTTTGATTTGTGTGGAATTTCGCATTTTTTGCGTGGCCGCGTTCTTTAATTACGCGTCGGTGTTTCTTTCTATGGCGCTTTGTGGGTTAAATTTGATGCATTATTTGTAACACCAACAGCCGGAGTGGGGACTCGAAAACGACTCAACGCACAAAAACTAGTTTAGCAAAGCGTGATAACTCTCGGTAATAAGTCGCGATAAAAATTATTATGGAATGCAGTTCAGAATCCCAGGAAGGAATAATATAGTGGACCTTTATTCAATTGGATTGCAATGACTAGGACCAAAAAGGTTTATGAGCAGTTAAGGCTACAAGAACGATACGATTATATTATATTTTGAATAAAAATTAAATATACAAATCATTTTTTAAAGATTTTCGATTTTCAAGCAGTTAAGATCAGAATCTTATTTGCCAATCCTTAAAAATGTTTCCGAACAGAAACTAAAGCCATCATCATGGAAATATTTGGAAACAATAAAAATTATTTCAAAACGTATCCGAAGTATTCCACATTGCTTCTGCGATTTTGCGCTTCTTACTTGTACATTGACAGATTGTTGAGTTTTTTTCGCAGATTAGTACAACCGACTATGAAAAATATCAAACTTACTCGATTTTGATTCACCGTGTACAATCAATGACAATTTATGCGCATTTATATACACCGGCAAACCACTCCCTCAGCGCCAATGAATGCACTTAGTGTCACCAGCATCTGAATGTATGTGTGCAGTGGCTTATCGCGTTGCATTTTAAAACCGAAATGGAACAACAGTTAGTTACTGAAGTAGAGCAAATGAACGACCCGAACGCGGAATATGCTCTCTAATTGGCGCACACAAACGCACTGTCGCACACATACACAGCCTTACATACAGGCACAGGAGGTGTAAATTTGTGATGTATGTGTTTGAAGCATTTATCACATGACCCAACACTGTTCAACTAACGTTATCGATTATCGGCATAATGTGCGCGTATTAGGCGAAATATTATTGCTGATTAGCGCGCCAAACATAAATTTTACAGCGATTGCACCCTACCGTGTCTATGTGTTTGACAGTTGCCGCTAATAGTATTGTGCAATCTATAAAAAAGGCTGAGCGTGGCACGCTGCGTCACCCAATCTCCCACTTGTACGTCGATTGATTGATGTTTTTCTTACTTCACATAGTTTTTTTTATTGTTATTATTTTATTTAGTGTACGCATTTAATTTCCGCACGCCCACAAGAAGCTGTAGCGCCACAGAGAAATAGACATCGGTAGACGGCACAGCCATAACGGTCGCTGTTACTGTGGCAACATGCAACACGCAGCAGCAGTTGCCGATATCGCAGCTCAGAGTGAGTGCGAGAAAAGCACCCGCTGTGGCACTTTGAAGCCATTGTCGTGGGCACATTCACACACACCCCCGCCGCCAATTCCACTAGTTCCACTAAGGCGAACGTCAGTGCGCCACCCGTCGCCAGCGCACTCTTGTAGCCACACGCAGTCCCTAGTGCGCTTGGCGTAGTGCTGCTGCATCTACCAGACAACTGACCGCCTGGCAGGCGTGCAATAATTGCCAATTACGTGGTGCAATGCCCAAAACCGTTGCCAAACGCATATGGTGCGTTTTTCCAGATGCACTCGTTCAGAGAGTTCACTCCATGTAACATTCTGTAGTTTCAACTTAGCCGTGGCGCTGTTGCATGGCTACAGCTCAGTTACTATATTTGTTCGCATATTCGCATTTAATATTTACGCTGCGTTTTGTGGATTTCTACGCATGCGCGCTGGTTGTGGCAAGTGCCCATGTAGTGCAGCGTATAAATTTCTAATGTGGCAATTGTCGAGAATACAGCATACAGTGCGAGTATGTGCTGTAATGATGGCGAGTGTGGTGCACGGTTGCACTTCGCAACACTTGCCTGCCAAAAGCCTCTACTAAGAGACTTCGTTGGCGCTTTGATGAAGTCATTAAAAATTATTTGTTGAATAAATAACCAAGAGCAAACCAAACTATGCTCACCAACCAGTTTCTTGAAATTTTTATTGAACGCTGTGTAATTAAAAGTATTTTTATTGATTTAAGAATTTGTATTAAATATTTCGGCAGCGTAAAAAATCGAAATGAATCTTATTTAACAGTTGCAACCACTGTTTCCATTCCAATTAAATCAGAAGCTCGCAACCACGTCAATAATAAATCCGCCCACTAGATTTTTGCACAAACATATGTGCTCACAGAGCTCGCCAACTATGTTATCCATAGTCTAACTCCCAGCAACGATCTAATGATAAATTGCTCCGCAGCGATATGCGTAGAAATAGAAGAAAGAATGTGTCGGTGCGATACGCAATCACACACACACTAGCATAATATATGTATGTATCATATGTGCATTTACTGTTCGATATCTGCCGATTTGACTGATCGTGACATTTGGTAGCACTCGCCGCTGTTTGCCCTGCTAATGCTTTTTGGCAGTTTGGCTCATATTTTACTCAAACTGACACATTTCGTTCGCTCACTCGTTCGTTTAATCGTTCGTTCGTTCGTACGCTCGTTTGTTTGCTCCACCGCCATTCTAACATTTTGACTTTTGTTATTCGACCGCAAAATTTATGATCGTCATTTATGGTACGAAATGAACGACCTGCGGTGAGATAAAAATATATAATAATAAAGAAATCCAACTAGACAATTAAGATAGAGCTTAACTGATTTTGAGTCATTAAACAATGAAAGGAATATTTAAAAAATGAACGAGACTAAAGTGATTAATGTTCAAAGATTTTTATTTTCCAATGAATGCGTACAATAAATGATTTAATATCGCGTTATATGTATAAATTTCAATGTTGATTGGAGTATAAAGCTTTTATGCTTCTGCTGAGAGGCCAATAAATATGTATCTTATAGAAGCATGTCTGCACCAGTACCTACAAGGCTGTAATATATCTGGAAAGGTGTTTATATCGGCTCGACGGCCAATGAACTGTAATAACTGTGTATTGGACAAAAGTCTGTGCATGGATTTTCTTTGCATTCATTATTTTTATTATTTTTTTTAATAAGTAGTAACAAAACCGGGAGAACTTTTACCATAGAGTAATGTGATGCTAAGACATTTGCCTACATATGACGGAACTTCTTCTGCTTTTCCAAAAATAGTTAACCCCACAATATTTGCTTTAACCTCTAAATTTTTAAAAGATTTTGTGCGAATTTTTTTTTGCCAGTACTAAACTGGAACATTTGAGATTGTCTACCGAAGCACCGTTATTTTAAAGAACTTTATGAAGTCATTCGAGAGGCGTCCTCTACTCAGCTCACTTAATTGCGAAGGTTTCAATAAACACATATGGTACAGTATGGTACATAGAGGCATTAAAAACTGTTCGTATGTTACCAAGATGAATATTATTTTTACGATTCTATTGACTTTAATGTCATATTATTTATATATATATAACAATAAATTCATTTGTCCTTAATTGAAATATATGTGTATCTACAGTCATAAAATGCAGAAAATATAATGGCAAAATAGCGCGCATGAACACTGAAATGCATATACCATAAGTATGTATATACTAATATATATATACATACATATAAATGTATAAATTCATAAATATGTATATTATATACGCCATTCTGCGGTGGATTTGGCTATTAACGAGTGAATGGAAATGCACCTTGCCAGCTTTATATTCTATATAGAAAAGTACATTCGTGCGTATTCACACTTGCGTGATTGCATGTGAGTATGCATATATATATGTGTAATGCATATATATGTACATATGACACATCTCAGTTATTGGAAAATTAGATAAGGTTAACCAGTAAACCTGCTCAAAAGTCTATGCTACTGTTTGTTAGACTGCCTAAATATAAATAACACTTAAAATAAATATGAAGTACTTATTCTAAATTTTTGTTTAATTTCTATATTTTCTGTATAATGAAATTTATAGTTTTATACATACATATACATATTAACACATCAACAACATTTCTGTTTGGAAAATATTGCTAAGGAAAAGCCGTCATTAAACACAAACTAAACTATTTTATGATGATGAACTAGTGAAGGAAGACTAGGCTCAGACACAGTCGGGCATCCGATATGGATATCAACACATTCGGTTTAGGCGAACTAGTAGCTACCTAACTTTATACAGATATATTGTATATTATCTGAATGTACGGTAAAAGAAGAAAAACGTTATCATCAGCTCTACTAAATCTGAAAACCCAACCGGCCACCGGATCGGTCAGTTTGTGTGGCAGTTCTAGTGGTCCGATCTGAACAATATGGAAATTGTAGTTTTGTCTTGGAAAATAATCTATGCCAAATTGCGTGAAGATATCTTCTTAATAAAAAATTTTAATAAACAAGGAGTTACGTACATAATTTTAATCGGTCTATAGTTTGATATCGGTCTATAGTTTGATATAAATGAGTAGATTCTTATGGTGAAAAACACGTGTGTGAAATTTCAGATCGATATATCAAAAACTGAGCTAGTCACTCAGTTCGCGTATATACAGACAGGCGGACAGGTAGACCATCATAGCTAAATCGACTCAGCTCGTAACGCTAGTATAAATACATTATAGGGTTTCAGGGTCTTCGCCATTTTCTTCTGAGTGTTGCAAACTTCGTGGCAAACTTAATAGGCAATACCCTGTTCAAGGTATGAAAATCAAAGACAACGACAGAAGTAACTCCATTCCAGTTATGGAAGCCAGAAGAAATAGAAAATCTACTTTATCCACTTTTAGTACCAAATCAAGGTATGTTCATTGCAACCTATTAACCATATTTTGTGAATATATCTCACATACTGACCGATTTCACCTAATTCCGCACCACAATATGGTAAAATTTAGTGTTATCGGTAATTTGATGGTTGATTTAACTTTAATGGCTATATGTATATACATATATACATACGTACAGTAATAAAATACATAGCGCGGGCATCTTGAAGAAGTAGTAATGATCTCATCCGTCTTAATATATTACCTCGTCAGAACGTCGAGAAACAGATGTACCTTCATTAAAATGGCCAAACGGACAGGAAGACATCCAGGTCTAGGAAACAGTTCGTCTCATTCTCGTAAACATTTCGAATATATGAATATATGAAAATTGACTAATCGCTTTTCGCTATAACTAAGATTATGCTATACATTTTTTATAGATCGCAAACTCTGTCAGAGCTACTTTTCCTGCAGGGCACATATGTACGAGTATACTAATATATGACGAGTATTATAATATAATATATGGTCACAGTGTCAGGTGTGCGTGTTGACAAAGTGAATGTTGTGGATTAAGTTTTTGATTTGTTTATTTGAGTAAAATGCGTTTAGCCTTGCGCGTCGTACTCATTCGCTGCAACAGGCTGTGGAACCGGTGCGGAGCACAAGGCACCGCCACTACTCGGCGGCCATTTAAATGCGCCAATCAGCCAACCAGCGTTTGAACACAATTGAACGTAACATAATTGCAATTGCATGCGTGGAGCTCACGCGCTCTGTGATAAAATGCTGTTTTGAATGTTTCTGGCTTCAAAGCTTTCATGCGTTCTTGGCCAGTCGTAAATACAGTATTAAATTCATATTAACGTAATCCATTTTTGCATACACTCCACGGCGTATACGTTACCCCTAGCAGAAACTAATGCCAAATGTCTGTGTGTGTGTATGTGTGTATGTATGAGCATCAATTACATGTGCTAGATGAAATGTTTTTACTGTTGCATTTTATACTTTTTTTAGTTTTGCAAATATTCGTCGACTTAAATTGTGAAGGTTTGACTTTTTCATTAATTTCCATTACACAAACACGTGTTCATTTGCATGAATGAAGTTGTACGCATGTGTTAAATTACGAGACTTTGGATCCGCCTTTTCTATGTCCAGTGATTATGCGTAAGGCTAGCAAGGCCGCGAGTTCTGCGATATCTGCTTTCATTTCTGAATTTTTATCAAAAAATTTTCTTATGTTCTAATAGTGTTATGTTAAGTGCTATGGCAAATCTGCCTCACCGTAATCAACGGCCAAGTACTGGCCGGATCAGCACAAATTGTGCACCCTATACAAGAGGCCACATTGTTCCTTCATCAGAAAGATGATCCGACTCATTCAGCTTGTGATACGACCGAGAAATCGAAGCAATTAGGCTCTACACGACGATGACGATTATTTCAAGGATTAAAGCCAGAAAAAAACATGCTTTCATTGTTACGCCAAGGACTTTTCAGCACATGTTGTATTCCCTTCCAGAATAGAGAGTGGTACAGAAAAGCAAAAGGTGAATGAATTCGGAAATACTTTTTAATTTTATACTACAAAAATTGTAACTCCCAAAAGGAAACGTCAGAGACCATATAAAGTATATATTTAAAAGATCAGCGTGACCAGCTGGGTCGATTTAGCTATGTCTGGCTGTCCGTCTATCCATCCGTCTGTTTTAATATACGAGATGTATTCAAAAAATAACGGGAATTTTCGATTTTTGTAAAAAAAATTTATTCGTTTGTCTACATTAATGTTGTCACCTTCAAACTAGTCCCCATCCGATATTATGCACTTATGCTAGCGCTTCTTCCAAGCCCTTCGAAACCCTTCTCAAACTCGATTTTTGATATAGCCTTTAGCTCTTTCAGTGATAAGCTTTTAATGCCATCTATGCTTGTGTGAAGGTGTGAAGGTTATCATAGCTTCAGAGGATTTTTTCTTGTTTTTTATTAAGTTCAAGTTGAAGTTAGAAGTACTCCTAACAATTACGATAATTTGAACATAGTTTAAACCGACACATTCAAGATCTATTGTAAAATAAAGTATGTTGCAGTATTGCAAAATAAAAAGCTATACATCCTATGAAAAAGAGTTGCTTGCATATTCGTATTTAAACATTTGAGTAAATTTTCAAATTCATCTACATTCACTAGTTGATCGTTCAATGGCATAATGTGGGTCATGAAACCATTATTACTTTGCAGTAAATCATTAATAAAAGAAACGAATGCGTATGCATTTCTACTTAAACCCTGAAAACGCAACGGGTAATCCTTTCAAGTGGCACGAATTAACAGTTGATGGCAAAGACCAAATTTTGACATATCATATTTGCATAAGGCCGCCGTTATATATTATATTATTAGACCATAGGATATATTAAAAAAAAACGTACTCAATTAAGTTATGTGAAGCTGTTATGAACTTACCTGTTTTCGATTTCTGTATAAATACCCAAATAATATATTGTAAAAAATCAGTTTTCAGTTCAAAAATAGTTAAAATTGCAGAAATACTCTTGTGCTCATATTTCTCAACGTCTTTAGCACAAGTTGTAAACACTTTAAATGCCAATCAACTGGCAGGTGTACCATATGTATGCATAACAAGCCTAGCGAGTTCTGCTATATATGATGGTACTTAAAAATGATTTGTGAACAAATTTATTACACTAGTCACCATATTAATTTATTTCAAGAGTTTTTAGGCGGTAAAAAAGCAAAGTTATAATAATACTTTCTACACCTTCTCATATTGATATTTACGGGGATTCCGACAAATGAGCAGCAGACAGACGAACATGGCTGAATCGACTCAGCTTTTCAAGCTCATCTTTTATATTAATACTTCGTACTAAAAGTTCATTTTTTTCTAAAATTGGGTTGCCCAGTTTGATAAATTTTTGCCAAAGCTATATCTAACGCAGTTCAGTACACAGTGTTATCTGCGCCAACATAGTCATAAATACGATGCATACATATATATAATATGTATATATGTAAACATGCGATAATTAACAACTCTAAAACACATTCGTTCGATTGTTTTGAAAATCTCTATTTGTTGTTTTGTTTAAATAGACACACACCAAAATCCAACCTGCCGTTTAACGAAGCTCTTTGAGTTAACGTCCGCATGTGGCGCTTGAAATTTAAATTCGAACACTTCAAACAAGTGGCGGAATTCGGTATACGCAAAATCAAAAATTCAACAGAACGGCGGGGCGAATAAACAATTCAACCGAATGAGATGCCGAAAACGCCGAAATGGAATAAACGACGCTAAGATGCGGTGAAACGCGATCAGATGGGATTAGTAAAATTCCAGCAGTATTGCGGCGTCAATAATGGAAACAGTATCTGCAATCACACATACATACAACATGCGCGTAATAATCATGACCAATTCTGTATAACAGCTATGACTGCACGGATTTATTTTAACAATATCTACTTAAAGTACGACTAAAAAGTTTTTGTTACTGTTATTATTATAAAATTTTATTTTGAATAGTGCACAAAATAAGTTTGCGTCTTTTTCAAATCAATAAAAAAAACAAAGTTCAACGACATTTGATTTCGCTCGGTTAGAGGCGACGGCAACGACCCGAACGTACCAAACACCGTCCGTCCGATGCTGTCTGTCAAAAGCACGGGTGTGCAGGTATGTATATTTGTATGTGCTTCAAGCCGCTACGTTGCATTGAGTGAACGTAGAAGCTAAGAGCAGGGCTGAGGCATGCTGACCTTCATTCGACAACTCAACACAGGCATTTCTGGTTTCCTCTTTTGTACTTTGTTTGTTTATCTTTTTTGCTGTTTATTAATTAAGCCTTTTTACATTGTATTCTGAATATTTTGATATCATGTTTTGTGATTTCTATTTTTACATATCTCTTGGCTGGAGTAGCTAGGTGCAGAGCTACGAAATTGGTGGCGATTTAGCTCTTGGTGCTGCGTGCTTCGAGAGAATAAACAGTTGTAGATGTTTTTTTTAGCATAAAAACTAAAAGCGAAAGTGTAAATGTGCCGCCTTTCGTTAACACTGCCCACCAGACCATACCGGAAATACACACGCAAACACATTAGCGTATGGCAAAACGAACGCACACTTGCAGGTATACAAGTTTGCCAATGTATTGGTGTGCACATGTGGGGACTATGCAGATACAGGGTGTGGTTTATTGGTCGCTAATCACGATTTTTCAATTTCTTAAAAAGTTATTGGACTATATTGTTTTCGATCCTACTTGTGAATTTTAGATCTCCTTTCATTGTTATTTTAAGTTATTTAGAATTATTTTTGTTTCATTATGTTCGCTTATGTAATTAATATGGTATAAAAACCTTTTCAGTTCTGTCAACACTGACAAGTGAATATATTACGGCTACGAAGTCATCGAAAACTTGCCTCGTGGGAGTCGTCCATCCACCTCTGTTAATAATGAAAACATCGAAAATGTTGTTCACCAGAGGAATAGCCGAAAAACTCAACATCAGCTATGTATTGACTTAACACATTTTGGTTAATGTTTCGAAAGAAGAACCAAAATTCATTGGCACTTTGAAGAACCAAAATTCATTGGCACTTAAGGCCATCCCCGCCGAGGCTTATAACAAATGTATGGAAAATTAGAATAAGCGTAGAAATACTTGTATTGGTGTAGGAGCCTATTTTGTTGGCGATAATAAAGTTTTATATAAAAATACGTGAATTTTTTTTTTTTTGGCAGTCCAGGTCAAAGTTATTTTATGATATTAATTGCGTATATTCTCCTGACTACATCAATATTCACCGATGCTAAAAATAAATGCAGAGGGGCGAATAAATGAGTGGACGCAGAAATCAAGTTATATATCGTTGTATTTGAATTTCAGTGATTCTATTGAACTTTTTCACACAATGTTTAGTTTCTCCTTTTGAATATTGCAGATTGTATACATAGAAAAATTAATTGGTTCACACTCCCTGCTAAACAACATTTAAATGGAATAATTTAAATTGCCCCATCGTGTGCATAAACTTACAGCTACCTTGCTGGGCATGATTTTAATTCCACTTTGAACGCACTGCCAAAATTACCATCAGTTGACTCCGCCTACAGTATTACGTCTTTCGCTTTCTTGTATGTAATTTACAGGTTGGTGGAAGAGTTTCTGCTTTCACCAAGAAATAGCACTACTAGCTTCAATTTTTTTTCTCAAGTTGGTACATCTGTCGTGAGAACACATGCAAAGTTACAAGTCATTGTGTCAATTAATTCTTTGTTTACAAGCCATTTGAAGTTGACGTGTCAGAGTATTTTTTTAATATGGAAAAAATCAAATATCGCGCAGTGATTAGATTCTTTGTTTTGAAAGATTTAAAAGCAAAGAAAATTTATGAACAATTGTTAGAAGAGTATAAGGACTTCTCACCGTTGAATTTTGGGCTAGTGAATTTTAACGTGGTCGTACTAGGCTTGAAGACGATCCACGGGAAGGACGAAAAACCGCAACCACACCAGAAATCATTGAGCAAGTTCATAACATTTTTAGTGAAGATCCAAGTTTGACTAAGCGTGAAATTGCTAACGCCATAGGCATCTCGCACAAACGGCTACTTCATATTTTACAGAATTACATATGAAAAAGCTGTTTGGAAAGTTAGTGCCGTACACGTTAACAATTCAACAAAAACTGGGTCGTAAACAAATTTCTCAGCATAATTTAAAGCGTACTAAGCAAAATAAACCCGAGTTCTTGCGTTGTTTTATAACTATGGATGAGACTTGAATCTACCATCATGATGCATAATTGAAACAAGAATGTTTACAGTGGACTGAAACTGGTTGTTCAGCTCCAAAGCAGGTGATGTCGCAACGATCAGCAAAGAAGATTACGCCATCAGTGTTTTGGGATGCAAAAGGAATTTTAATGATTGATTACCTGCAGAAAAGTAAAACAATCACCTCTGAATATTATTGCAGCCTTTTGGATCATGAAAAAATTCGTGATAAAAGACTTGGTTTGTAGCACTAAAGATTTTTCACAATGCACCTGCTCACAAAGGTGTTTTAAGATTGACAAATTTCAACGAATCAAAGAACGAAGCTTGAGCATCGACGTTTTTCACCAGATTTGGCTCCCAGCGACTACTACCTCTTCAAAGACCTGAAACAACTCCTTCGTGGAAAGCTATAGGGATGGCATAAAATTATTGGAGGATCATTGGAATAAGCGTATTAAAGTAAAGAAAGATTATATTGAATAAAAAAATATATTTCGTACCCAAAACAGTATTTTTTCATTCCGAGCGTATAAACTTTTCAACCAACGTGTATATTGTAATTGAAAATTGTTTTGGTACACGATTTATGTCGATGCTCGAGGTTGCTGCCCATAGATCAAGCACTGATTTATACATTGGTTCCATCTGCTACTAAAAATGTTTACTCAATACGAAATACATTTTGTTCTTTCAAGAAAAATATTCAGTTAATTTAATTATGTTTGTTTATACCAGCAGCTAGTACATACAAAATTATACATAACAACTTTTATGGGACCTTTTTATGAGTTCGAATATATATATTTTGTTCTTTTTGGCAGTAACAAAGAAGTTCAATAGGTATGCGAGTTGAATGTACCTTGTTTTTAATTTTCTGAGTTGAAGACCTAATATTCTATAAATAAGGGATGTATTAACAAGAACTTTGACTCATAATTTACAAAAAACTTATCGCAACTATGCAACTGTGTTGGATGCAATGTGAGGAAATTATAAAAAATAAGCCGTGTGAATATTTGGTTATCAATATCACAGTATAAAATCTATTGGAAATTATATAGAGTAGACGAATTGTAGGGTCTTTAAAAGATTTGAATACATTCAGAATGATATATAAAATAAAAAGTCAGAAACGGCAAGCACAAAGCAAAGGGAAATTCTGGTAGACTTATCATCATTATGAAGTAGTTTATTTTTAATTCAATAAACGATGATAAACTATATAAAACCAAAAATCGATGTGAAAACCGGGGCCCGGGGAAGATTTTAGTGAATTGTGTGAGAAAAAAATCTGCAAAACATTGTGGCAGAGCAGCCTACGAACTCAGGACCCAGCAGGAATGGTCTCCGATCTCCACCTCTCGCTCCACTGCTCACGCGATGCGTGGCATAGCATATAATAGTTTTTTCCAATTTGTTGTCATTTGTATTTGTATTCATATTTATTTATAAGATAAAAATACGAAGCAGAAACGAAAACTGCCAATAGCAGAGTGAACGAACGTTTCGAGATATAAACAAATTTCAAATTACACAACGTCAAAAACAACAAATTGCTAAATGTTAATTTGAACGCAGCCAGCAACAATAAAAAACGCCTTATCAACACCTATGCGAACATGTAAGCGAAAATATAGAAACACAAATGAAACACGTCTAAGAATGTTTTTTTTTCAGCTGAAATTAAAAAATAATTACCACAAGCATTAGTGGGTAAAATGCAAGTCGTAACCGATACAAATATTTTCATAACCACCAAATTATTGAACAACATATGTTTAATTAGCTGTACAACACTATTTATAAAATTGTTATTAATTACGCAAGAAAAAATCCAACAATCAGAATTATTGCAAACAACTTCTGTGCATACTGCTCTCAACGTAAAATATGTATATGTATGTAAGTGTGTGTTGGGTTTTAACAATTTCAAAACCAAGCATTTGCACGTAGTAGCGTTCATTACTCGGAAGTCAGCCGACAAATACATATACCTTCTTTCAAACGTACATATGGCACATACACACATATATACATAAGTATATGGAAAGAAAAAAAATTGAATAATACTCATAATGAATGTGTGTAGGTTAAACTTTCGATTTATGAATCAATCTTGTGATATTATATTACATTTTCAAACACAAACATATACATTTATATACATATGTATGTATGTACGAGCACAAGACTTTGACGGCATGAAACACGTCTGGCTGTAATTTTAATCACCTTTCCCAGAAACAAAAATATTATATAATCGACTCCATTTTGTATGAAAAATACTAAAAAAAATACTAGTATATCATAGACAAATGTATTTCAAAGTATGAATAAAAATTCAACCATTTACATTAAAAAATAAATATTTAAAAATTATAATTCGGATTTACAAAATTACTTGTTTCTTTTATTTTTTTTTTAATTTTAAGTCATTTAGCGAAGCCAAGTGAGCTGTTAAAACAATTGTCTTGGAAGTCTATGATCAAACAAATTTGAAAAATTAAATTCTTTAAATATTGTTGTAAATAATTATTATTTGTTCACATTCAAAAACACCTATCATCTGATCAAATAAAAACTGTGCACCCAAACCGATGATAAAATTACTAACAAAGATTTTCCTATATATTCATACATTTTTTTTTATATTATTGACTTGTTTGATCTGCATATGTCAAATTCGTGTGTGTGGCACCATAGAAAAAATATTAACTACAAGTTTCCTTAAAATTTTATGTTTCAAATGGTTACCGAATAGTTGAAAATATTGCAGAAGTCTTTTGAAGAGTCTACTTTAACACGAACACAATTATTTGAGTGGCACAAAACATTCAGTGAATATCGTGAAGTCATCGAAAACTTCTCTAATGCGAATTGGCCATCCACCTCTGTTAATGACGACAACAGCGATAAGCTTAAGAAACAGTGCTCGAAAATTAACGTAGCTAAGGATTCTACAGTCATCAAAGGCATTATTACTGGTGGCGAGGCGTGGTTTTATGAATATAACGTTAAAACTGTCCAATCTAACGAATATCGCTCCAAAATTGAGCCGAAAACGACAAAAAAAAAAAACGCTGAAGGCAATGAAGGCCATACGTACGAGGCTTATAACAAGTGTGCATGCTTGTATTTTTTTGTCAGTCCAGGTCAAATTTGATCTTTGAGTTTAAAAGTCGCTTCGATATAGAAAGAAATAAATGCAGCAGTGAAAAAGCCGTTACATAAAGAATCGAGTCGCAATAAATGAGTTAAATTGTATTACACTGCATTTGTTTAGCCGAACACTTTATTTAGCCGAACACACACATCCAAATTCTCGTTATTGACCCTTCAATACATTTACAAATGCAACCGCTTTTGCAAGCGCTAAAATTGGTTTGGAAACAAAAATCTTCAAAGCACCCATACACAGTAAATTAAAAAAAAAAAACAAAAAAAAAAGTATATAAAATAAATAAAAGTATAAAAATGTAAATCAATGAGAACTTCGAAATATTTATGTATAATGTTAAACAGTTAAACGGTAAACGAAAAACACCAATTACGCTGCTCGTATTTTTTTTTTTTTTTGCTCTAGCAATCTGGCACAGGCAAGTAGCAGTTCGCTAACAACCGGACGTTCAGTACGTTTTAATTGTTAGTACGCGCCGGATCCAGCGCAGCAATTCGTTTCGATTCGAATATTTGTTTTAATAATATTATTTAAACAACGACAACAAAAACAACACCAATTTTTGTGCTGAATGTGTGTACAAATCGGCGCGCCAACGCATTTAATATACAATATATTTATTATTATTCACCTTGCACGATTGAGTTAATACGAACAGCGCAGGCGCATGCGCACCAATGTTATGCGATTGCTAACGAACGCGGCAACGATACGCACCAATCGTGAATCAACAAACGATTGGCTCCTTGAAGTCTCTGTTCGAGTCGTGCTGGTGTCCAATCGGCTGACAGTCTATGTCCAGTGTGTTCGGTAGTTAGCGTTGCATTCGTGTGGAACGCAAGAAGTTGCAACTTGCAGGCCAAAAGTATTTCCACTCAAACTCAAACTCAATTGCTGTCGTCACTCGAACTGAGCGTTGAGTATTGTGCGTCTGCATTGGTGAGCGCGTGTGTGCGATTTTTATTGAGGGGCCGGAATCACCGTAGCCACCCCAGCCATAGCCGTCGTATGCGTTGCTGCTGTGAATTGTGAGTTCGTTTTCACTTTCAGTACGAGTCCGCAAGCTGCGCTGAATACGTGCGCGGTTCCGTTTGTTCGATTTACGCTTTTTGACTTTTTGGCTTTTATTAGGCTCGTGTTTGAGTTAATTAGTCGATGTGCGTGCGTTCAATATCGGCAAAGTAGCGCGCAAAAACCTGTTCCTAGACATCCTGCCCAAGGACGGCAGCAGTTACAAACAAGTGCGTACAGAAAATTTGGAATGCCCGAAGTGAATTGTGAAATTATTGCAAAAATGTTACATAAATATTAAAGATTTTGAAAAAAAAATAATATTAATAAATTTTAAACTAATTTATCAACGTATGAAATATAATTATTACTGTGAAATAATAAAAAGAGAAAAAGAAAGTAATAATTTTTGTATGCAGTGTTTGTATGAATTTTGTTAGAAACCTGGATGTGTTACATAAATTCAACTACAATAAAAAAAATTTCAATCAGAATAAAGATTTAAATTTTTTACTTTGCTTTCGACGAAAAGCGTAATGAGAACTAACACTTAATAAGTTTAAAAATATTTCAAAAATTTGGTCATCTTTAACATTATTAGTAACGCAAATAACAACAGCTTTTTTCTTAGTATGCGAGGTATGAAATCCAAAGATTTATAAATTCAACTACGTCGATTGTTTCAAAAACTGAATTGCTAATAACTTATAACTTGACCAGCAGTGATGACGATGAATTATATGAAAACTGGCAACCGTTAAGAAGAAGTTGTCATTAAAGATATTAAGTGCAATTTAAACTGTACTGAGCATTTGTGCAGACAACAAAATACACAAAACGAATTGAAAAATGACTAACCTGTGGAACATCTTAAAAAACAAATTGGCCAAGATATCAGATTAGGCACCCACATTAAGTTCGCGAATAGTTTTTGTTGACAAATATTCATAAAAAATATAGCATTTTAATTTTTGGCAGCCTAAACAAAATGAAGCTTTCTACATTTTGACAACAAATTGCATTAGGCGTATCGTACGATCTTAAAATCAAAATTAATTTGTCGCGGAATGAATTAGTGAAATTATATTCATATAC
The DNA here is from genome assembly GCF_042242935.1 of Bactrocera oleae. Taxonomy (NCBI): domain Eukaryota; kingdom Metazoa; phylum Arthropoda; class Insecta; order Diptera; family Tephritidae; genus Bactrocera; species Bactrocera oleae. The sequence goes on from NC_091538.1 coordinate 71,215,105, forward strand.
ATATATGGTATAATTTATTTTATATGTGTTTACATATGTAATAGTGCAAAAATATTAAACAGTTACAGTTTTTGACAATTTAGGAAAATTGCTTAAAAGTAAAATGGAATTAAAATTTATAAATACAACATGCAAGTAAAATACACTCATCAAAGCACAAATTTACCGTATTCAGAATAAGTCACGTTCGATTCGGCTTAATTGTTGCTAGTGCCGCTCGTAGTAAATTTGTATAAATATTAATTATATAACGGTTTTGTTAGCAAATACAATGTTATGAAATGTATGCCCAGTATCAAAGTGTATTTTTTGTTGTATTTTTACAATAAAATTTTTTTGTGACATGCATAATAACATATTAAAATATAATTATAGAGCGAATACAAGAAAAAAGTTAAAATAAAAATTTATATTAATAACGAAGATAAAATGTTTTTAATTATTAAATAATAAAATTCTTGAAGATTTATTATTTTTTTTTTAAATAAGTGTTGTTGTTAATTATTGTATTTCAGTCAATTTAATTAACAAAAATTAAAAAATAAAACATTAAAATTATAATTACAGTTTTCAGTATTATGTTGATGAGCCTTTCTTGATACTACAGACATATAACCAACTCGATTATTCTTGCGCAAATGTGTTTATAAAATAATAAATAGTTCTTGCCTAAACCGAAATAAGCTTCGAAATCTCAAAAATGGAGTCTAATCATAAGGATCATACTTCTAATGAGAACCCCCGTGGCTCTGTGTCCTCCATTAAATCGCTAGAGGTGCCACCCACACCAACGCGATCACCGAAGAAGGTATCTTTCTCGGATCATTTGCCTTTTAGTGAAACACCCGCCACAGCGCAAGCCATTAGCACCACCACAACCGGGGCTAGTAATGACAGCAGCGAAGCCAACGATCACAATAACAGTGAATTTACAGCGCCCAGCTCCATTACCGAAGAGGAGCTAACCGCCGTAAATCACGTGCTGCTCCAGGCGGCACAATATCTAGAACAATTGCACGGCGCTCGCGATCACCAGCCAGAGCCATATAGCCCACCCCCAACTAGCCACAACGAAATCAGCACAACCAGCAAGCAAATAAATCTTAAGCAGCCACCACAGAAAGTAAAGCGACTCGATAAAGTCGGTGCTGGTGCTGGTGCTGCTGCAGTGCAAAATGTGAGAGCGCAAGAAATAAATATCAGCGATGAATTTGATAAGGTGCAAGCGCATAAATTACCCAACATCAACACAACTACACCAACAACAGCAGCAGCTAACTTTGTTAGCGAATCACCTGCTGTGCTTGAATTAGACAACAACATCGAACAATCGACAACATCGCTGACACAACAGCAAATACAGCATCAGAACCAGAACCAAAACCAAATAACCAAATCACAGTTAATAGTTTCTACAAATACCGCACCATCCTCCGGCGCTGCTGCGAAAAAAACATTTACCACAACCCTCAACAACGTGCAGCTGGCGGAACCAACTACCTCGGTACAATTAGAAGAGATAAGCGAAGAGCAATCTCACGTGGCCAGATACATTGACCGCTACAACCTCAATTTAGATAAGAATTTTAGTGCGATGGAGGTGGAGGCAAGGCGTGAAAAACTTCGCTGGCTACTGATATCTGAGTGTAGCGCATTGCTCGCCGAGGGCAAGCACACTCGTGAGGCATTCCGGAAACTGGTACTGGAAAAGGTGAGTTCCATGACTGATAACAGCTGAACTTATTTTAAGTTAATTAATAAAATATCGGCTCTACTAAAGACTTCTTGATTTGATTTGATGTTTTAGTGCTTTACTAAATTAGGTCACTTAGTTGCCGTGTTTTGAGTTTCTCTCAAACAATACGTTGTATATACCTACATAACATATGTATATGTAAATATGTATTAAGGAATGTAATCGTTCAAATTAGCATATATATGTACATGTGTATGCATTAATAATGTAAATTTGTGAAATGATATGTGTCATAAAACAACAATTCTTTCATTGGGAAAGGGATTCCAAAAGTAAAGCCGGTTAATGCATATTTTTGGGTTACGCTAAACAGTGGATGTATATTTTAAAACAGGTTTCGCATTATGATCCATAACTTATTTTTTGTTTACTTATTTTAATCACAATAAATATGATGACAATGAGAATAGCAATTATTAAGCCGTAATAGCGAATTGAGATGAAGATGTTTACTTTCAAGTTTTTATTTAAATATTTAGAATGACAGAGATATTAGATGTGGTAGCGTATGTATGTCAGCCTAAAAAAGGTGTAATTTTAGTAAACCAATAAGTTTTAAAGAAATTCTGACTACCAAATTCTAATAATGTAGACAAATATAGATTAGTGAGCGAGATCTTATAGGTGTATGAGTTACTAGTAATAATAGTTTGCTTCTCGCAGAGACCTTTTAAACACAAACTATTTCCACTAAATAAGTAGTCAATAAAATTATAAGCCAGTCAATAAAATTATCCGATTGATTAACTGGCAACTTCGCGATTTGCATATATTAGTTATCGCCACTATGTAAATTATTTTAAATATTTGCATTAATCGTTGTTTTTTTTCACTTGTAATAACTTTATAAGCAGCTATGTAAGTATAAAGAAGCTATGCAAATGCTAAATTCTTTAAACCTGCTGGTTACGTGTATACGGTATACGGGGTATGACTTTTCAGAGTAAATATAAAGAAATTTTAATGTAATAATTAATTTTCAACAAATTGTTTCACAGTAAAGAAATGTCTTAGATGAATTCTATACAATATCACAATTCAATATGATATAGATTTGAATATGTAGTTGTAATTAAAAAATTTTTATATATTTAAATTTATGTACGATTATTTGTTTTCAGTTAACAATCAGGTCAATAGTTCATAAAGTTTTAAAGGAATCATAATTTTTCAGTAAAATTCGATGCTATTATTTAAATCAGTTTTTCAAATCAACTAAGGCTTAAGTCTCTGTGATTTCTTTATAACAACCGTTCTCATGAGGTTGCTGGGGATAATTCGAAGCCGAATTTATACAATTTTACCAATGAAAATTTATTTATGAAATAATGAATCTGCTCATTAAGACATAGATTTCCACAGAGCAATTCAGAGCAATTCAGAGAGCGATATTTTCAATAACTTTTTTTTCATATAAAATATTAAATATTTTATTCAGTCTTTTTATTATTTTAAAGATACATATTTGATAAAGATTTTGTGAAATTTTCAAAGGGAAGTATTCGGTCATTACGACGTCATTTCCGGTAGTCCCTCGGAAAAAAGGTGCTTCCGCGTTGACAGCAGAACTTCTGACAGAATCATCAAAAGTAAAAAGAAAAAAATACGTGTTTGAACTAAGACCAATAACTAGAAATTAACTAGGAGAAAAAATAAATAAAGTAAAAATTGTATTTTTGGCAGACGTTTTTACAAAAACATGCAAATTTTGATGAAAATTTCTCGACGTTTTTTGTTTCTTAAATAGTTGTAATTGAACAAAGAAAAACCTCCGCGGCAAGACCTTATAAATTACATCTCAAAGATCTGTGTAAAATTTAATATCGGTTGAGTATTTCGTGAGAAATCTTGACAAACCGACTTTGAAAACACAGTTTCGGAAAAAACGCGTTTAAAGTGATTATATAGCTCACTTCAAGCGTGCAACTTTTCAAAGCTGTACCTCCAAAACTATTACTGGTATCACCTTGAGAATTTATTACAATATTCTAGAGATGTTATAGAATTAAATAAGACAATACTTTTTTTTTGTGTTTTGAAGCCGCGAAACCCTTGTAACCCCTTAATACACAAAATTTCTTTTTAGCCAGTTTTTTCAAAATAAAATTTAAGAAAATGTCTTTCTCTATCATTCGAAAGCTGTGTAATTAATATTTGTTTCTTAAAGATTAGATCTAATACAAAACATATATAATTGTTATGGCTTCTAACTATAATTTTTATCAAGCTTTATTTCTAACCAACATCTGGATATTAACATGTAAAACAAACTAGTAACTTGCATGAAAAACACACTCTTTTCCTACAGTTCAGTTTTTTTTTCTTTTGCATACAGTCATATACGACTATCTCTGGGGCAATAAAGTGAAAAGCGCATTAAAAACCGGCTTTTTTTTTTGCTTTTAGCATATTTTAATATCTTGTAATGAGACATACAAATAGACATAATGAGGAGAATGCATATACCGATGCATTATTCTTACAAACATCAATCAGTAATTTGGCGATTACTTTTAAATAATTGTATATAAGATACAGTATAATTGTATTCGTTTATAAATAGTTTCCGCATAAATTTCAAGTCCGGTTGTAAAATGTGAATGAAAATTGCAGAATTCCTCAGTAAATAACTAAACTAAGAGAATATACCTGACAGATGTAGATTCAATCCAAAAAAAATTTAGGACAGCACTAAGATAAACAAAAACGAATGATTCAATAGGGTTTTTAATAAGAAGAACCTTGGTTCGATCCACAAGACAGGAGGGGGAATTCGGCAACGTATGTAGCGAAGGCGTAAGCGCCATTTATATATTTATTCGTATCCAAATTAGGGTGATTCAAAAAGAATCAAACGGATTATTCTATTTATTCGGCAATAACATACATGTATGTTCCCATGAAAAACGGTTAAAACGTGGCACACGCTGAGGAATATTAATTTTTCTATATAAACCGAAAATTAAATTTTTTCAAACAGTATCAGAATTTACAAAGATCGTAACTAATAATTACATTAACATTATAAAAACTAAGATAGTGATCGGATCATTTGACCTAGAGTAATCAAAGCAAATTCGAAAAGCGCTGTTTTGAGAAAAACACGTTTAAATATAAACTGTAGGTACCACAGGCTGTAGTGCAAAAAATATATGAAATATTCATTTAGAATTTTAGTATATTTTGAAAACTAGTTCATATGTCATCATTTATGAAAGTGATCTACATTTATAGTTAGCACAAAAACTTCTTTGAGGTGATTTATTTATTTATTTTAATCTTCTCTATAGGAATTTCAACAAAAGTTTTTCCATCTCTTCGATCTGGAAGGAAATGGTTATTTGGTGCAGGATCGTTGGATTGAACATTTAAAAGGACGTCTAACGTAAGTATAAAAATTGCATCTATCTTTTTAGTATTTTCATTAAAAAATGGTTATGAATAAACTTTAACTCAAAAATAATTTTTCAAGCAGTCCTCTGAACTCAACATACACAGATCCTTGGTAAATATATACTTTTATGTATGGTACATGCCGTTGTAATATTTGTTGTACAAATGCTGCTTCTTATTTACACATGTTTGGTGTCAAAGTTTAACACGCTTATACACGTTGTGATAAACAGAAAAAAATCTAGGGCAATACCGAAGCTATACTACCCTTCGCAATTGCATTTTTTATAGCACCTATGCAGATGAGTAACTAAACTTGATAATGTAACTGGACAATGGTTTGCATTCAACGAAAAAGTTTTGTTTTTTCTAGCCATGTTGTTTGTTTTGACGATTTATACATATGAATAATTTATAGCGTCTCCGAAGTTTCCTTCTGGGGACAAATTTCATGGCAAACTTAATAAACCCTGTTCAGTGTATAAAAATCGTACCAGGTCAAATCCTGCCATGCCAAATATTTTACTTACGTGACCGTATGTAGCTCTTTTGAAATATGTGAAGAAGATCTAAATAGAGTATACATATGTATATTATTAATTTAAATATTATATTAATTTCAAATATGCCAACTTCAACGTTCAAGTGATTGTACTTATTATGAGACTCAGATGCACAACTCTTCAAATCTTTTCACGGCCGTGACCGACTCATAACGGTTGCCCCTGAGTTCATATTAAAGTTTTGGAAGCAGACGAAAGGATTATTGACAAACCTCTCTTTTGCGATCACATCATGCCCTTCTGTTTACAAGCAATTTAGATATTTTGCACGAGGCAGACTTCAAATCGAGCTATACTAGACATGAGAGCCTCTTCTGTGTCTCTAATACAATCTTAGTATCACGGTACCATTTCGTGCCGATATTGGCATCGTAAACAAGGAACCTTGACGACCGGTAGAAGGCAACACTTTGCAAAAGTTTTCACAATTCCCTACAAACATCAAAAGAGGTTGAACCCAACAAAAAAATCCACAGTATCAATATTAAAGAAAAAACAAACCAAAAATATATATATATTTATAAACAATTTTCGAAGAAGCGTACCCACATATGCTTTAAATAAAATATTTGCAAATACTAATAAATATCATGTCTGTTGCTTACTCATTAGCCAAATTTTGTGTTGAAATTGTGCAGTTAAAAGGAATAATTTATTTACAAACAACCACCTACTCTAAAAATAATGTTTTGCTTAAATTCTCAGCGATGACAGACAAATGGATTTCGCCGAACAACTCGAGTCTGTGGCATATGTGATTTGTGGGGAAAACAGTAAGATCACCCCAAAGAACTTTACAGAAATTTGGCAAGCGCGTGGTGTAAGTAAAATAATTGCTTGCTAATTTCACTTTAAAGTGAATTTGTATGCACTTACATTTGTATAGTCCATAAACTGTACACCATTGTTTAAGAGTTCAAGGGCATTAGAAAATCTAAAAAATATACTCGTTTCTTTCGCATACAGATTCTGGATAAATTATACCGTCTGATCGATGTTGATGGCACGAATCTGATATCCACAAATCAAATAATGGAATTCATTTCACACCTGACCAATTCACGGTAAGTATCCCACGACCGAACTGAGCGAAACCGGTGGCGCAGACAAACCCATTCCCAATCAAACGAAACAAATATTTAGCGCAACATTTGGCGTTGTGCAACATCTATTGACGCCATTAAATTTAACGTACGAGTGCGAGAACGTTGTACGTGCTGAACACTTACAAATTGCAAACAAATCGATTAACACGCCCGAAGAGCAACGCATATGCAAAAGCTAATGCAGAAGCCTTCCTCCTCGCCGTGTGCGTACTCGCTTTCAACTTTCATTGCCATAGTGGCAAATAAAAAGAATTGCACTCTTACATGTTCGTGGTAGGTGCTCCTAGTACCTATGTAAATGCGTACACATATGTGTTAATATATAGCTCTAGCATACGAGGCCGTGAGTGCAATAAGCACACGATTCGCTACTCCATTAATCAGTCAGCGTCCAATAGCCGCAATCTTTAATTAATCTATAATTTATTGCACGAACTCAACTAACCGAAAATGTTTTCTTCACCTTTACTGACCGCCACTCACGTCTGTCTGCCCAGCCAACACACAAATCTCTACCTATAGCACTTGCATACACCGGTGTGAGTGCACCAACACAACAACAATTACACTTGCCGTATCATATACAAATATATATATTCTTTTATTACCTTTCATTTCGTTCTTAGTCCACGCACCGGTTTTGATAAGAGCTCCCTGGTTCGTCTGGAGCAACTCTTTCGCAGCACTGTGGGCAATGAACGGGAGATACGACGTGAAGAATTCCAGAAAATAGTAACATCCAAAAACGTGAGAAACTACCAACAACAATTCGCATTTTATTACTCTACACCTTGAATTTATTTGTTTTTTCATGTCTTTCAACTTGCTTATGCGAATGGCTGGTTGGCTCGTTGTTTGTACATAAATGTCACTCAATGCAGCCATTCTTTACCGATCGTGTCTTTCAAATATTCGACAAGGATAACTCTGGTTCGATATCTTTGCAAGAGTTCATTGATGCCATACATCAATTTTCCGGCCAGTCAGCGGATGATAAAATACGTTTCCTATTCAAAGTATACGATATCGATGGTAAGTGCACTACTCAAGCAACAATCTCATTTGGTGGGCATTGAAAGGCAGTTCTGGTATAGCACAGAGTGCAAACATTGCACTTTATTACAAAATTTGAAATACGTAATCGCGTACAGTAAGTGCATGTCTACCACGTAGAAGGTGGTTGGTTCGAATCTCAGAAATTATAATAGAAAATGTAACAAATGATCCTTCAGAAGCCATTTAGAAGTTCGGCTAAGTAATTAGCGCCTAATTTTCTCTCTTTACTTTTTTTTATAAATAATCCTACTAAGCATGAATATGAACGGAAGGCAAATATTATCGATGAGCAAAAATTGATTCTTTAATAAATTAATATATCGGCATTTAGCGCGCTGAAGACACACAAAAAAGATTTTGGTTTAGAAATTTGAACTAACATTGTTAACAAAACAGACTATTATTTTTTTTTTTTTGGATCTCATAGTAACCAATTTGGAAGTTTGTGCTTACCAGGGATAGCACTTTTAAGGATATAGAAAGATATATCTTAATGAGTGTGGTCAAATGAATTCATGACTTACATAACATATTTTTTAAAATATGTCTATAATGTTCTCAGGTGACGGTCTGATACAGCATAAAGAACTGCATGATGTGATACGCGCCTGCATGGAGGAAAATGGTATGGAATTCTCCGATGAACAAGTAAGGCTTTAAAGCAGTTTTAAATTAATGATTTTTAACTTGGTACCAACCATTTAGATTGAAGATCTGACAACAGCCATGTTTGAAGATGCGGATCCGTATAATCGTGGTGAAATCACTTATGAAGCTTTAAAAAATCAAATTTGCAAACATGGCGGATTATTAGAGAACCTCAGTATAACGTAAGACTAATCTTAGCATTTACTATTTCTATATAAATTAATATAAATATTGACGAAATTCTACTGACGCGCAGTATAGATCGTTGGCTTGTGCCTATGACGCAGGAAACTCCAAAGCCAAAGTCTAAATGCCCTCGGCTGCGCTTTGACAAGCCACATCAACTCACTTTGGCCTACATGAAAAATAATCAAGCTTTTGTTTCGTATTTATATATCTACATTGCCATAAATTTGTGCCTTTTCATCTCACGAGCCATTCAATATCGAGCGAGCAATGGATTTGTGATTGTTGCCCGTGCATGTGGTTAGTTGAGATTCTTAAGTTGATGTAAATAGAAATGTGAAAAAATTTAATAATTGTCACTTCCACTCCCGCAGGACAATGTTTGAATTTCAATTGTGCCTGGATATTAGTGCTAATGTTGCGACATTCTCTTACATATCTGCGTTCACAGGGCCTTTCTTCGTACCTGCCTCTGGATAATCACATTTATCTTCACAAACTTACGGGCATTGTCGTGTCAATATTCAGCCTGCTTCATACCATCGCACATCTTTTCAATTTCTCCATAATTGTGGTGAACGATGCGAAAATCAATGCTGGCCATTACACAATCGGCGAATGGTTGTTAACAGATCGTCCAGGGCTGTTCGGTCTCATACCGGGCTGTGCCAACCCTACTGGTTTAGCGCTACTAATTATCCTGTTAATAATGTTCATTTGCTCACAGCCATTTGTTCGCCGCAAGGGTTCCTTCGAAGTCTTTTATTGGACCCATCTATTATATATTCCATTTTGGATTCTGCTACTGTTTCATGGTCCGAATTTCTGGAAGTGGTTTTTGGTGCCAGGCCTGGTGTACATAGTGGAGCGTATATTGCGATTTGTCTGGATGAAAAGTGAACATGGGAAAACCTACATCAGTTCCGGTTTACTATTACCATCCAAAGTTATACATTTGGTTATCAAACGTCCATTAAACTTTAATTTCCGTCCTGGTGATTATGTTTTCGTTAATATACCGGCTATTGCCAACTATGAATGGCATCCCTTCACAATTAGTTCAGCACCGGAACAGGAGGATTACATGTGGCTACACATACGTACTGTAGGCGAATGGACCAATCGACTGTACCAATATTTCGAGAAAGAACAGCAGAAACTGCAAAATGGCGAAATCATTCAACATCGGCATGCGATTCCCACCGAATTGGTGTGTATTGCCACCAGAACCGAGTCAAAAACATCTGCAACGCCGCAAATCGATTTTCTTGCCCAAAATCTAGCACGCTTACACGGCAAACCCGGTGCAAATGATTCAGTATTACTACCTAGTAAAGGTGTAAATCAAATGCAAAATGTTCCACTCAAGCCCGCGCGACACATACAACAACCTTCGAAATTGGCCATTGAAAACACAAATGCCCGCAATGAGAACGAGGTTGGGTCTACGAAACACGCAGATCGTATACGCAGTATTAAGAAGACACTACAACGTACCTTCTCTCGTAAAGATGTGCCTGCGAAAACTGAGACCGATGGTCATTGGAATGAAGGTTTTGTAGCCGATCAAGTGGACTCTGTTCAAAAGCCGTTGGACAAACGGTTACAAAAGTTGAACTCTCGTAAACCACAGCTCGAAAAGAGTCTCTCACTACCAGATATAGCTATTAAGTCTAAAAAGAAGGAACGCCTCAAAGCGTAAGTGTCACAATAAGATATTAACAGTATCAAATGAAAATAATGTAAAGTAGTACATTTGCAATTGAAAATTTAAAAAACAAAATATTTTCTCATTTATACTATTCAAGTTTGCGAGCGCTCGGTCGTTCGGAATCTGAAAGGTCCTTCGATGAATCACGTGTCAGGCGTGCTCGACTTCAGAGCGTAGGTTTAGCCTATTTAAGCCCTCAAAATAAATCGCTTGCACAGAGTTTTCGTTACATGCGCAATAAGCCGACAATAATTGCCTTTAAAACACCAAGCCTAGAGGAAGCCGAACCAGATTTTACGGCAACACCGAGAGGTAAGGCCTCAACCATAAAATTCTCCACATACGAGTATGTTATAACTGTGGTAATTTTAATAAATTACAGGCAACATGGATACATACAGGGAGCTAGAAGAAGGCAAAGGTAATTATAATTAGATTGTAGTACAACTAATTCGATCCCAAAAATTACACTTGGATTCGAATTCATTTTTTTCGAATCCGAAAATACTTGCTTGTTCCTCTGCCGAACATTTCAAAATCATTCATAAATGTGTCTTCATTTGAAATTTTTAACTTTATCTCAGGAAATGGGGTTGACAAGACCGCCATCACGACGACTGATATCTGCGAAGCCAGCGTATCCAAGCCGTTGGAAGTAAGTATATATAATAAATATACATCACACTTTACATACTTAACAACAAATATACTTACAAGTATCTCAATGCGACTGATTTCTATCAGCACCTACCACTTAGTACTTACTAGAAGCTAATGACTAGTACTTTATATAATATTACTAGGTAAAACTACTGTGCTTAAAATTATGGTATTTTCGATATCATTACATTCAATTTAATACTTTTTGCTAATTTATTAAATCACACGTAAATTCGCACATATGAATATTGAAGCAAAAACTCTAAATTTCCAATTGGCTATCATACACTAAAGCAAAATCATGTTTCGAATTCCCACCCCAAGGATCCAACAGCGCGAACTAAAGTCGGTCGTTTTCGCAGACCGACCTTTTTGCGTTCCCTCTCGACATCCATCAAAAATCGCGGTAGCAATGGCAGTCTACCACCACAGGGCAACCATAACTCGGGTAGCAAGGTTACACTAGACGCTGGCGTATTAGAGGTTTGGGATTTGAACACTCGTTTACAAATATGCTACACGCATATAATTATGTCTATCGCAGATATTAATAGCTTACAACATTTTCTTCTTGTATAAAGATCTTCATCGATGGACCATATGGAGCGCCGTCGAGTCACATATTTGGTGCTCAACACGCTGTACTCATCGGCACTGGTATCGGTGTCACGCCATTCGCATCTATTTTGCAATCTATAATGCATCGTTACTGGAAGGCTCGACACACCTGTCCACGTTGTCATTTCGAGTGGGCAAGTGATATACCGAAAACGGTGATGAATTTGCGAAAGGTGGATTTCTTTTGGATCAACCGAGATCAGCGCTCATTCGAGTGGTTTGTAAATTTATTGTCACAGCTGGAAATTGAACAGGCTGAGTTGGGTGGACCAATGGAGAGGTAAATTGGTATTTTGAAATTTCATTAAAAAAAAAGATTTTCACTTGACATTCTACACTTCAGATTCCTAGATATGCATATGTATATAACCAGTGCCCTTCAGCGCACCGATATGAAGGCAGTGGGACTGCAATTGGCTTTAGATTTACTACATGAAAAGGTTTGTGATTATTGGAATATCTTTGGTTACTACTTGTTATACCCTGTAAAGGGTATATAAAGGTTGCCACAAAGATTATAACACCCAGAAAAAAACCTCGGAGACCCTAAAAAAAATATATATATATAAATAAGAGTCGATTTAGGCATGTCCGTCATGTCCATATGCGCGAACTATTTCCTCAGTTTTTGAGATATCGATTTGAAAATATTTACACGAATTTTTCTCCTCAATAACCGCATCATTTATCGGAACCGCCGATATCGAACTACTATAGGATATAGCTGCCATACAAACGAATCGTTCAAACTCAAGTCCTTTTATGGAACTTTTTTACTTGGCAAGATACCTTCTCGAAATTCGCACAAATTATTGTTTAAGGCAGCGCTAGAAGCGCCATACGAACTGATCGATCAAAATCAAAATAAAGATTTTCTTTACCCTTTTGTGCTACAAAAATGCACCGGTAAATTGTATTATAGCTTAAGTAAAGTCGAAGTTAACGTTTTTTCTTGTTTCTACTATACTTCAAATTTGCTGCTCTTATGACTGAATTTGCTTGGTTTCAGGGCAAGCGAGATCTCATTACTGGCCTGAAGACACGCACGAATGCCGGTCGTCCAAACTGGGATAAAGTTTTTAAACAGTTACAGGCGCAGAAGAAGGGCAAGGTGACGGTATTCTACTGTGGTCCACCGCAACTTGGCAAAACACTACGCTACAAATGCGATCAGTATGGCTTTGCATTCCGCAAAGAATGTTTTTAATTTATAAGTCAAACATATAATTTTTTGATATTGTGTTATTATTGTTTTTTCTTAATATTATTTAAAGCTTTTTGTTATTTTATTAACAAGTAAGGTGGTTTTGGTTTCAAAATGTACTTTATTGTAAATTTAGGTAGCCTTAAATGCCTCGTAACGGTACATTGTTGTCTGTTTAAGAATTTGATGTATGCTTAAAAAATATTTATAAACTACATATTTAAATATAAAATTGTTTGTCCGTAATTCATTTAAATATAATAAAACTAAAGATATGTATAGCTTCAATGGCAAAGCTAATAAAAATTCAACTACGCAATATACGCTCCTTTTGCTGTTTAATGACGTTGCCAGACGGCGAAATTCATGGTTGAAGGCAGTGACTTTCTTTCGATTGTTATTTCCTCATCCGTTACATTATCAACATTGTAAAATTCGCGTAACTCTGCTATTGCCAGTTCTTCTATTTGCGTTAGTGCGAGCGATTTGTTGCGCATGCGCTCGTAATAATCGCGTTGCTTTCGTTCATCGGCTAAAATTCGTGAAAAACTATTGTCAACATTACTCGGATTGCTACTCGCAGTGCTCGGATCGGCAATACTGCCTGTGGGCGGGGAAAGTGAGTATGCGCTTGGGGAAGCCTGCGTAGCAACACCCCAAGCATTTGGTGTTGGTACTGGTACGTTAACTGGTTTACTCTCCGGTGTTGCCGACGCGCGCCAAGAAGTAGATGATTCGGAAGAGAGTCGCTTGCGTTGTTTCTGGGAGAGCTTTTCACGCGATGGTGGTGTTGTAAAGTCAGCCAAATTTAAGCTGTACCCCTTATTCGGCGTAACTTTAGACAGGTCCTCGCTTAACGATTTTTCAGGAGTTTTTGGAGCAGCACTCTCACCATTCATTTTAGTTAGAGAAACGTATCCTACTTTTGGTGACTCTTCCGTTTTCAAAATTTCGTTAAGTTTAGGTGAATGCTCGCCCAATTGACGTTTCTTTTGATCTTTTTTATCAGCCACCTTCATCCAAGTTCGTGCTTCGGCTTGTAATTTTTCCGCAATCTCTGAAGCTTCTTTGGTCACCTTGGATTGAGTTTCTTGTGCTACTTTCATATTTTTTTCATTCACATTTATTGTTTCAAGCATTGAAGATATAGCTTCAAGTTCATATTGACGCTTGGCGTTCATGTTATTTTTGCTTTCTTTAGACTTTTGTTTGGCCGATTTATTTAAAGCTTCCTAAGTAATATATGCAAAAGTAGGATTAACAGATTGATTAATGATTAATTCTTTGATGTGTGTCTTATAACATAAGTTGTAGCTTTTCTTAAGATTTTATGAAGCTTTTTCGCTTTTATAATACAATACTCACTTCGTCTTCATCCATACGGTGCGTTAGATCGATTCGAAAATCGTCTACAAAACTCAATAACAATTCATCATCCACAGCATCCGAATCTGGTGTTATCATTCGATAGTCAAATACATCCTTAAACATTTTCCTATAATGTTCATTTATATACTTAAGCGCTTCGGGTTCACACATATCCAAACTTTTATAGTTCAACACTCGTGCTAAATTCTGGCAAATAAACTCCAAGCAGCCCTCCTTCAAAATGTCACAATTATACATGCAAGCAAAATCCAAAAATTCTCCACATTTTCGTAGGGCTATTTTCTCCAATATTAATGTTTCGCACACCTTACGCAAACTTTCTATAAAGAATTGATCACAGTATACAATCAAATTGAATAAAAATGTTTCGGAGAAGTTCTGCTTGCGAAAGTTCTCCACGTCAGAGCTGTACAAGAACTCTATAATAGGACGCATATACTCCGGTGGTATAGTGCTCAAGTTGACTGTGCTCTGCTCAGCCCAGGTATGTGTGAACATCATGCTGAAGTATTCAAGGCGAGCAACTAGAATGCATTTGTGCGCTGGTAGGATAACGTCGCCGCCGCAAATAATGCGCACATCATAAAGTTCTGGAAAATCACCATGGTAAAGGCGGTTGAAACGGTATTTTGACTTATCCGCTACTTGCGGTAAATAGAATGGAGACTTCTGTATAAAACTGTAAAATATATGTTTTATTATTTTATACAAAATTATGTGATTAACAACGAACCTTTGCAAAAAATTTACTAAACTTTGTATTTTGAATTTCTCAACGAATTGTAAGAACAACTTGCAAATATCGATGCGTTCAGTTGGACAGTCGGGACCTAAGCTGTGTTGAATATTGTCCAAATCTGCAGTAAGAAAACGAACATATTATACTACAGTTAAACGTATTCAAAGTACAATTATATTACATTAAAATTATGCCGTTATAAAAATAAAAAAAATATATAACGTAATATCTCACCATCTTCATTTGGAAATTGATTTGTGTAGATATGCTTAAGCATCAATTCGAACATCTTGCCAGTCATTAATTTGAAATTTAAGTAGATATGTTCGTCTTCATAAGACAGTAGAATATCACGCAAGCCAGGCGCACGCGCGTACACAATAAATTTGTGAGCAGCATACGTTTCACTATCCACATGAAAAATCAAGTCATGCACCGTATCGAATTCGTCCATTTCATTGTACAATTTCTTGAAGCTGTATTCTTCATGTGTTAATTTAGGTAATTTGAAATATTTTAAATGTGATTCCTGCAAAACAGCAAACGACGTGAAATCGTCATCACAGAATATATCAACGGCTCGATCAACACTTGAATAGCGCTGCAGCTCAATGCGTATCATGTGCTCTTTAGAGATTTCTGTTCGATTCTGATCACAACTGCTCCATATATTAGCCGTTGATGAGGGATGCTTTTGAGTATCGCTTTTTGTCATGTAAGTTGGTACTGGCACCTGCTGACATTTGCCTTTATATACATCGCCTTGCGATAGTATGAACACTTGATTGGCTTTGTAATAGATTTTGTCGATTTGCGAGATACGTAAATGCGAAAAACTACATCTAGAAAGTATTCAAAGTAATAAGGATGTTAGTCTGATGTTCTGTAAATTTTGTAAAAAGTATATTTGTACAAACCTGTAAAATTGCTGAGTCATTTCATACCACAGAAATATGACATTTGTTTGCGTAAGCATAAGCAGTTTTAAAGCCGTAGCAGTACCTTTACCAGACTTAACGACGTCGCCACCAACAACGGAAATGCTTTTCAAAGCTTCGAAACTACAAATAAGTTTAAAGAAAGATTGTTTAAGTCTAATGTATATATGAATATCTAAACATTTTTACTTCGGCGGCTTAATTGTACGCATTTTGCCATTGAAATATAATAAAATATTTGTATCCTTAGTATAAACCACAGTTGCTGAATTATTCGCTTCAACAAAATCAATATTAGTTTTTAATGGTAGTTTCATCTGAAAATAATTTAAATATTATTAAAAACATTAGCTTAAAATTATTGGTATTTACTTGTTTTGGCAAGGGTACACTTTTCACATCAACATCTATACCCATTTGGCCGTGATTTGTGCCCCATATATAAATACATTGTTCTGAGTAGGCGATTGAGTGAAAATCTCTGGCAATTACACGCACTAGACCAGAAACATTTAGGTCTCGTAATGTTACTACTTCTCGAAAAACTGCTAATTTATCGCCTGCATCACGAACTCCCAATTGTTTATCCTCGTTTAAGCCACAAGCAAATACAGCAGAATTATCTGTTAGCAATAATGAATGCTTTCGAGACGCGCTAATGCATATTACTCGTTCCCCATAGCTCTTTTTTGGAATCTTTACCTTTTTAGGTGTAGCTAGACTGTGCTCACCACCAATTCCTGTGTATAAATAAAATTTTAATTAAAATATAATCTCACATATTTCAGAATATACATGCACCTAAACGTCCGCCCTCTCCATGCCCCACCGAGTAAAGTATTCCTTTTTTATCCAAAAATAAACTATGATAAGCACCGAGGGCGACATTATCAAGTAATATATGTTCCTTTCGAAAGAAGTCAACCGACTGTGGTGTATTGGTCGGTTCCGAATTTCCTGTTCCCAAATTATAATTTTTATTTGTACCCCAAACTAAAATTTCGTTACTGCTTGGTCTGAAATTGAAAAACATACACAAATTTGAATAATTGTAGGTTTCGATGGCATAAACAAACATGAAATGTTAATACTTACTCATATGAAAATATAGGAAAATCACGGGGCCGACAAACATTCTGTAAAGCACAACGAGTATCATCATCCAACAGTTCTGGACTGGCTCCATACCGCAACAGAAGAACTGCACAATCAATGCAGCCGTAATATATGGCACGATGGAGTGCACTACTACCAGATTCAAAATCACGACTGTTTATAATGGCCCCCTTAATATTCAAAATATACTTTCGGTTCTACACACATGTATGTATATATCAAAGAAAATGTCAAACATACATGATTAAGCAACCACTCGAGTATGGCATAACGATTAACCGATGCAGCCAAGTGCACTGCAGATCGTCCCTAGAAGATTAAGTTAGCTTCAGTGAAATCAAATGCCCATAATTTATTTTTGGAAATTACCAGATCATCTACTATATCAATGTAATTAGCGCAAGTTTTTGCAATATATGCACCAAGGTAGTCGTCTCCAATTGAACGTTTGGTCAACGCCGCAGTTATTCTATTTCCATGTTCAACATAACGACATTTACGAGTACAATCATATTCATAGTTTTTAGATGTAAATGTTGATATTTTGGCAGTCGCCATGTCCAATTCCTATATATTGTATTCAGACAAGTAGCAGACAATCTTAATAAGACAAAACCTTTCCCGACGCCTCTGAAAAACGCACTTTATAATGTCACAACAAATCAAATTTTCGACAGCTTTGTGTTTTCGCGTTTATTTGCAATATTTTAAAAATAATTTCACAACTTGGCTAAAATGAAAATGTTGACAATTTGCGAAAAGAGTTCCCAACATTTTTGTGACTACGCTGGCAACAGGGTGACTGCAATTTGTGTAAACAGCGCGATTGGTTATACTAACAACGAAACCTTTGACTTAAATAACCAAGGCATATCCTTTTTTAATTTTTTGCGAAGATAAAACTAACTTTAGGTTGCTTTATTCAAATAAATCATTAAATTAAGAATTAAAATTTTTAAAAAAACTTGTATCACCCTTTAAATTTTTACAAAATTCATTAATGTAACTAATCAGCTGATCTAAACAAATACAACAGCTTTAAACTAGTGATGGCAATTTTTCACGCCCAGAATTTACAACCGGTTTCTATTTTTTGAAATTATTTAGAGAAAACAATTTTGAAATGCCAGAGGAGCTAAAAGAATATTTAATTAATGTAACGAATATATACCACAGTTGAGATTGTTTTTACATTTATTCATGGTAGATTTAATTATTATGTTTCTTTTCAAAGAATGTTATTCCAACTTCACTTTTTTCGATCTGAAAGATTTCACATGTTCTTTTCTCCCCTAGAAGCAGGGCATTTGTAGGTGAATATCGAACCACTATAGCATGTATGTATGTAGTATATGGTTGCTATACAAACTAAACGATCAAAGAAATATCCGTGTATGGAAAACACTTTTATTTGACGAGATATCTTCAAGAAATTTGGCATGGCATCCACCGAAAAAATTGTTCAGATCCTTTTATGCTATAAAAAATGCACCTGTGAAGGGTATTATAGCTTCGGTGTAGCCAAATTTTAACTTTTTTCTTGTTTTCATAAATTTTAAACTTATTGTGTCAGTATGTATAATCATGCTTTGCATTTTATTATAAAGTTTTTCGTATAGCTAAACAAAAATAATTTATAAAGTAAATAATACAAAATTTAAATTATGGAATTTTTAGATAATTTTTCGTTGGAAATCGAATTATGCGTACTAAAGATTGTAATGAATGGATTTTTAAATCTACAAACAGTTTTTTCTAACGGATTGCCTTCTTATTTTTTACATATATTTAGGATTGTACAAGTATAATGTGAATCCCGCAGTTTGAAAACAGGCATTGACTTATTTGTAGATCCAATTACAATTTTTGCACGCATTAAAAATAATTCCAAAGACAAATTTTACAAAACTAGTTATATGATACGCAACACAAATACAATTCTATGCAAAATAGGGTGATTTAACCGGTATTTTTTAAGTATAAAATAATTATTTATGATGTAAATAAAATTATGAGTACAAAAACTGAGCAAAACCGATCATAAATGATATATAAATAAGATTTTTATCACCATTGAGTGAATCGTTGAACGGGCAATGCCCATATTCCTAGTTATGTATAATTTCCATTTTATTATGGCGAACTATATTACTATTTTTACAATATATTTATAACAGCGGAATATATAGAGTTATAAATACATCGAACTTAATAATAATTATACAAAGTGGTATGTCGAGATTTAATATCAATTCTTAATTTTCCAGCATACTGCGCTTAAGCGCCTCCTGCAAGTCCAACTCGAATGTATCCGATTTGGAGTAGTCGGCAGCGAATTTCTCTGCAACTTTGTCGCCATTTTCACCAGCTGTGCCCCCCACAGCAAAGGCTACATCTGGATTTGACACTTTACTTAGAGTTGTGACATTTTGTACTTTTGTCAATGCCGTAGCTCCTAGTGCATCTTTAGGAAATACCGATAGAGATTTTACCTCTTCATTATCATTTAAATTTTTGGAGTTGTTTAAAACAGTATCAAAATCGTTCGTAAAATTATGACTGTTGTTGAATGCATCGAATTTTCCGAAGCTATTGTCTGCCAGCGCTGTTGTCAACTTGACATCAAAGTTAGCATTTGCATTATTGTCTTTTATCTTAAAGAAATCATCTTCGAATGTATTGTCATTGAAGTCATCAAACACTTTAGACGATTTAGTAATGGCCGAATTTCCTTTAGGATCCACCACTGCTGAGTCACTACGCTTGGAAGTACTAAAGGCATCAAATGCATCCAAATTTGCCTTGCTGTCACCAAATGGATCGAAAGTGTTTGCTTTTGACTTGCCGATTAGAGTACTTGCCTTCACATCACGATTAGAATTGTTATCAAAATTATCATTAAATGCGTCAAAGAAAGAATTATTTGCATTGGTTATGGGCTCTTGTGACTTGCTGTTTTTGAATGCAGACTCCAGTTCACCCAACGAGGACAGGGCTACTGTCTTTTTCGGTTTCGTCGCGTCAAATTTATCAAAATTGGCAAAGTCATCAAATAAACCATCGCCACCGGCACTACCTACGTCCCCCGTTGCATGTGGAATAGGTGTAACGCTATTCGATTTCTTACTTGAGCTACTAATACTACTCTGACCCCCATTGCCAAAACCTATACCCGTTAAACCACCCGATGTTGAAGACTGTTGTGAAGGTACAGGACTAGGATTTAAATTGAAAGCATCGAACTGATCAAGAAAATCAGCGCTTAACGGAGTTGCAGATTTATTGCTAACTGCAAAGGTTTGAGTATTGGTGCTATTTGTCGTAAAACCAGTAGATGAAGTCTTGCCCTTATCATCGTCTAAAACAAAAATGTTTTAAATCGTAACATCATCAAACTTACAATTGCATTGGTAAAACAAACCAAAAGGAAATTAGTAAGTAAAATATATAAATAAAAATTAATAACTTAATTACTGCTATTTACAAAAAAACTAAAAAATTATAGATCACCTGAGAAATCGTCCTTGAAAATCTTCTCCGGGTCCGTATCTATATCTTCATCATCCGCGAATGGGTCTTTAATACTAAACGGATCCTCATAACGATAGTCCTTGAAGGGATCATCTGAAAAATCTGTCGGACCACTAATAATAGATGTTCGGCTTTCCCGCACATTCTCCACGGAAGTATCTGCTACTGTTTCATTCGATTTATTCATAAACAAGGACGTTGCAGCGGACGCCTGCTGCAGCGGTGTGATGGAACGCTTTAAGTTATCATTTATAGACGAGGACGTTGTAGATGAGTTGTTGGAATTGTTTGCAATTGCCGTTAATGTAGACACTGACGTAGATGGTGATGAGCTCGATACCGATGCGAATGTATTGGTGACTGGTGTGACCACCTTTGTAATTATGGGCATGTCGAATGAGCTACTGCTGTTGCTGTTTGTACTGTTATGTGACACAAGTGCAGATGTTAATTGTGGAGGGAATGCTATAGGCGGTGGAATGCTCGAGACCTGTAGCCATATTTAAATTTGATAAACAAGTTGAGGTTCAATTGCCATTGTGTATGCATGTGGACGAGAGCAGGTGCATTCGTGAAGATGAAATGCCAAATAAAAGAAACAAAACCAATTCAAAACAAAGAAAAATAGTTTAAATTAAATTATACATTTTTAACAATGTGCGTACAAATGTATTGTACATTACAAAATTATAAGTTAGCAAATAACCCAAGGTGCATTTAAAATAAACTATATTATACATACATACATACACAAATAAAATTTAATAAAAGGAAACAAAAAACAAAATTGTTTAGTTAATACTCCAAAACCACAACATATGCACTTATTTTCATTAATTACTTACTTGTGGACAGGCCTACTACTTAAGTCATTTCTAAAACTATGCGAATTTTAAATGATTACTAAAATATAGCAAATGTAAAGTAATGCTGTAAACTTTTGCAAAAGTCAAGTTCGTTGTTCAAATTTTGTGATTGAATAAGAAGAAACAGGAGAATCAGAACTTTGCATTATTTACTTTTATTTCTCTCAATATTTGGTGAAATTATATCATCAATTTCAATTTTATGCCATTGTAATAGTCATAAGCTATTTCTTTTGATAATTTCATTTTTTTTTCTTTTAGTTTTTATATATTTATGTAGGCAATTCATTTTATTTACTATTTTTTTTATTTTTTATATGCGGCTATAGTTCGTTTTGTAACATACAATACAATACAATAATAAGTAATGAACGTCTTCAACGTCTAGATAAATCCTTGCTTACACACTCAAGGTATAGTGCAGATGCAATGAAAATTACTGTGTGCTCCTCCATGTGTGGCCAATGTGATTTAAGGATATACATACATATAGACTTATTTGAATATTTAACATTTACGAATATACGAAATGATTATTGAATGTCTTCAGTGTTTGTGTACGCATGAGTGTTAGTTTGTACAGTTTTATTGAAAGCACGAGTATATACAAAAACATTTTGGTGAAGTTGAACATCTGCAATATTTCTGCAGAAAATTAAGTTTTCGAGAATCGTTCATACACATGCGTAATTATACTTTATCTATATAAGTATATACCACTCGAAGAAGAATTCAAAGAAAAGTTTCTTGACAAAATAATTCTTCAATAATTTCTTCTTAAACAAAATAAATGGAGTATAGCTATGAATACATAATAATTAATTGATCTCCGCAAGGTTGACAGAGTGCAATAGTATCGTTTAACTATGAAACTCAGAGTTATTATTATTTATTATATAGTTAATTAGAAAGACACCACCTAATGAAATTAACTTCCAAAATTCTAAAGTGGAAGCCTCTTAAAGCAAGTACGGAAGAAAACTATAAAAAAAATGGCTTGGTTGGTTAGAAATTTGTGTTTGATTTCGGAACTTCGAAATGCTATATCAAAATCCCTAAATGAGTGATTTGTTTTTAATGTGGTAGCAACAAAAACCACTCCTCAAATAATTTTGAGAAATGTTGTTGGGTTAACAGACCTCGGCTGGATAAAAATTCAATTCCGAAATAATTTACTTGAAATAAACTGATATTAAAAGACCCAACTGTGACCCATTGAATATGTCAAAATAAACATTATACTAGCTTTTATCTCTCGTAGAATTACCAGGCATAAAAATATAGTTATAAACAAAACTCGCCTGGCAAAATAGGATGTTAATACAAATGGAACTTATTTGAATACATATCATTAGTAATGGAAACAGTTATAATTTCAGTTTATATGTTTTGTACCATCATAAAATCATTTTGATAACGGTATAATCATTTTTATTATGTGTAACAGTTTATGTGCATATTTTTGATGATATAGTATTTATGAGGACTCAAAATGTTTATAGTTATTGTTGCGATCTTATATTGTAGTATAATAATTTTCACAATACTAGTATTTAACGGTTAAAGTTAAGTAGTTAAAATCATACTAATTATTTAACTGTTAATTTTCAATTAATTAATGAACAATATGAACAATGAACGTGATAAATATTTGTATAACCATGTACTGAAGCATTTCTCCAAAATAAAACACAAAACGTAAATAACGGAAGTACGTTAGTCGTTAGTCTGAATATGCTATTATTTAATATAATTTAGTTCTAGCAAATAAATGTATACTTTTAAATAAATTTAAAATTTTTCATAGCTCTTCATGGCATTGAGCCTGGAATGTTTAATTTTCGTGCGTATCTTGACATCCTTACTTGTCTTCAGTACATGATTAGAAAAAACCTTTTTATCATATTGATAAACGAATATGCATACTCAATTTTTTAGTAACTAGTCGGCATAAGATTGCTAAAAAATATGTATAGGTCCTTGCAACACTCAAACGAAGCTTTCTTTTTTCACAATGAATAGCAGTATTATATTTGGTTAGGTACGTGAACGAGTGTAATATGTTAAGTATTAGTGGGAATATGATAATATTGAATTATATTTTCATTATTCATTTCATAATACAATTTACCTATAATTGTTTTGGAATTTTACGATTTTTCGATTTTATGCATTTTCATAATTAGTATTTAAATTAACTAAGTATATTAACGACTCTTTATCTTATATGTCTCATTCATTTCCTTCATTTTCATTTTCTAAGTAGATATATGGATTAATGGGTATGTATTCGTATGTCATGGTTTATCTTTTGTCTTCTTTGTTTTGATAAGAAAAAACACTTATAGTTAAGTAACTTTTACTTAATATTTATATAAACGTGATTGATAATATGATGTTCACTGCAAATAGAGTTTCAGAAAATGGAAGCGTACTGTTAGTTATATCGGCAAGTTGAACACAATAGTGGAAAAATTGACTACAAAAATTAACTAGGAAGGCTGGCAGGTAAACAACTTGGCACTGTTTAAATTAATATAATAACCAAAAACTTTACAAGCGATTCAAATACAAAACGATGATTTTAACTGAAGAAGGAATTTATATCACTTGTGCATAAATATGTATGTAATACATTTCATTACGAAGAAAAAAAAATTAATATTTGTGATGTGTGAATTTAATACTGACTTACTTAAACAGACTATAAATGAAAATAATTGGTAAATTACGTTTTTTTTGTATTAACTCAAAACAATACTTCAAATTTTATTGGTTAGCAAATGATGTTTTAAACAAAAAATAAATCATAACAACAAAATCAACTAATTAAAATAAATTTTAAAAATTAATTTTGGTATATATTAAAACATGGTGTTATTAATGTTAGGTCTAAGAACAAAAAGTGTGACTTAGGGATTATGTCTAAGGAATATGTTAGTGCCAGTGTGGCATGCATGCATTACCAACGATCCCAACGTACTGTAAAATTGTTACCAACCTTATTGTCGAAATCTGCAAAGTCAGCAAAACCACCACCTCCGCCGGATGTATTAGAACCAAATGCGTCTGTAGCTGGTTGAACAGGCCGAGCTGGACCCTGTAGTAGAAAGTACACAGCTATAATTAAGTATTTGATGCACAACGTTTTTTTTTTTTAAATAAGAAAAGACCGTTCACAACTAGAAAAACAATCACACAAGAACTTGATGCAGACAGCTATAGCTATACTGGTCCGATTTGAAATTTTTTTTCGGAGTTTTTAGCATTGCCTTGGACAATAAACCACGCCAAATTTCGTTAAGATATTATCACAAGTAAAAATGTTTTTTATGTAAGAACTTAATTTTGAACCATCAGTTTGTATGGCAGCTATATGCTACAGTGGTCCGATATCGGTTCCGACACATGCAGCTTTTAAACGTGATATTTTAGATCGATTCTCAATTGAGGGTTTTGATTCTCTAAAACTGAGCGACTAGTTTAAGTTTATACAGGCAGACAGACGGGCAGAATGACGGACATGGCTAAATCGACTCAGTTCGTCACCCCGATCATGTATATATATATATATTTTCTAGGGTCTACGATTTTTTTTTTCTACAAACTTCGTGTCAAACATTATGTACTCGATTCAGCTTATGAAAAATACATTATTTCAATCACATTTTGACATAGGTATGCTAAGTTAAATGTATTTTGCGCTTGACAACAACTTTGAGAAATAAAATATTTTTAATTTATATGTATGAAACTGCTATCTGTAGCTGTAACTGCTATCATTTACAATTTTATTTAACTCACCTGCATTGGGCGTGGTGGTGCTGGACGCGGCGGTGGCACCTTCGATTTCTTTGGTGGCAATGCTGGACTTGGCGACTCAGGCCTCGGTGGTGGTCCAGATTTTTGGGCATTTGGGCTCAACACTTGACCCTGTCCGGTAGGTGCATGTAACGCGGCAAATGGATCACTTCCGAAGTCATCTTTACCCGGTAGCTATAATGTAAACAATTAAGCTATTATATAAGAACAAATTTGTACTAGGATTAGCCGTCTAACGCACCTCAGGCGTTATAGCATTACTAGGTTTATTTGCGAAAGCATCTCCGCCGAAGGGATCCTTTGATGGTTGACTGAAGCCGCTATTGCTACCAAAACCATCAAATCCGCTTTCACCAAATCCACTTGTAGCCGTAAAGCTATCATCAAATCCACTGCGTCCAATAGTTGTAATGCCGCTATTAGCTGTGAAAGGGTCATTGCCAAAGCCGTTACTGGCGAATCCGTTTGTAGTTTTCGTTGCTGATTCCATAGTACTGTTTTCCCCAAATGGATCGTCCGCTTTCGGTTCCTCAATTTTCTTTTCAAGTATTTGACGCGCTTCATTGAAGTCTGGTTCGATTTTTAATTGATACTCGGATACTAACTCTGCGTCTTGATTTGAGATGGCCGCACGACACATCAACAATGCATCAGTCATTTGACGTTGAGTTTCCATTAATTGTGTTACCAACGAGCGTACCTATGGTTAAAAGTGAAGTATGCGATCTTTTGTATTTTAAATAAAAAATATTACAAATATATATTCATACCGAACTTATTTGTAATTGGGTATTTTGTAAATGTTGTGTTAGCTTTTGCAGCTCTCGATTATTTTGATCATACTCCTTTTGCAACGCAGCTTCCTCGTCTTTCAATTTTTGCAACTCAGAGCGTTTTGCATTAAGTTCACCCTCTTGCTCGTTTATGGTTTCCTCTTGTTTTTGACATTGATCACGTATTTTGGTCACCTAAAATGAAATGATCATGTCTTACATTTTGGGATGAGACGTTAAAAATATAAGCAAACTACACGTATACTTGTTTCCAATTTACAAATTTTATATAGTCCAATTACAATGTGCAATGCAAACAAACACTAAACTCAACTATAATATTTGGCGATTTTTTTTTTGTGTTGACATACATACATACAATGAAGGTTATATTAGCTAAGTATTTTTGTACGAAAAATTGTAATATTTTTAATTAATAACGATTACAACAAGGACAGATTAAGTAATATATGACTAAATTCAGTGGCAATAACACGAAATAAACGAAACAATAGCAAAACAAATCATAGGAAAATCATAAATCAAACAAACCTGAACTCTTAACTGAGTTATATCTAAAGTCAAGTTTTTTAGTACCGTCTGGTAGTCAATGCTCTAATGAGTATGTTTTTTGTTAATTTTGTCAATCGATTTCGAGCAATGATGCGAATTTTTTGATTTTTTGGTAGTAAAAGTGGGTGCAAAGAAATGAGGATCATAATGCAAGGCACACACGCACGGCGAAGTAAAATTAGAAATATATGTGCAGCAATTTTGTATGTTTTCACATATGAAAGAAATAAAAATAATAATAAATTCCAATTTGAATAAAAATTTAAAAAATTGCTTTCGATCAAGCAAGCTTAAACGTTTAAATGCAGTAAATGAGTTATTGAGTTGTATTTAAATGAGACACTCAGCATTTACCTGTGCTTTCAAGTCATCTAAACGTTTCTGTGCCTCGCCACGTTGATTTTCCAACTGTTTTAGTGTAGCTGACAATGTGTCTAATTCGCTCTAAAAACATAAATATTCTTTAATTTCAACATTTGTTAATATGTACGCATTTATAGCTAACCTGTAGGCTACGAACTTCTCCCGATTTTATGCGTATATCTGCTTCTTTCTGTGCAATTTCTGTTTCCAAAGCACGACGCTCCTTGGCAAGCTCTTCAATTTCCTTGGATATCATCTCTAGCTCAGGATTGGAATATGTCGGTTTAGGTTCCTATTTACGAATTGTTTATGAGAATATTAATATACGTAAAATAAATGTGTTAATGCGATTTACTTGTGGTTGCAAATCAACGCCAGATACGATGCTACGCATAGATGGTGGTACCATATTGGCTGTCAGTACTTGAGGTGGCTCAATGCCCTTTTGTTTACGTTCCACCATCCACATAGCCAAAGCGAATTGCTCAAGAGTTAATTTTCCTGACTGATTTGTGTCACAAAGAGCCCTGTGAAAATATAATTATTTTATAATTAGTATAAAATGCAAGTTAGCCTATTTACCATGTAATAATAATATTTATTGCTATAATAGTTTTGCATATTTTGATTTCGTTTTATACTCACCAAATGTGCGCTAAACAGTTTTGCGGTACGCCTGATTGTATGAACACATTCTTCACTTCAAGCCCCGATACAAGTCCATCCTTGTCTCGGTCTGAATCTCTGAATGTTATTTCAAAACGTTTCAGCTCGGCTGGACTAACAACCCAATCAGCACTAGCTGTTACGGAAGGTGGCGCACCGATGGGTATTAGCGGATCGGTTGATATAAGCGGTTGGGACTGCACACCACTTGCACCGACAGGTGGAACACGTGTCATTGTTGGTATCGCGACAGGCAGCGGTGGTATAGCTGGTGGAGGTGCTATATCTTTGGGAAAGTTGGCCACAAAACCGCCATCCCCAAATCCTTCACCACTTGGGGCACGCGGCATCGTTGCCGAATTGCTTGACACAATTGGCGGAGCGGGCTTTGGGGGTGGCCCACCACCGGAATTAGGCTTGCGCAACTCTGGTGGTAGCACATCTGGCACGGTGCGTTTTTCCAATGTTTGATAAACTAGATGCATTGCCACGATAAATTCATGCTTATCCAGGTTGCCATCTTTGTCCTGATCAGCTAAGTCCCAAATTTTTCCCAAAGTATCCATAGGCAGTTTCGAGTCCATGAGCACACCTTTGACTTTGTTGCCCGGCAACATTCCGTTAATGGGTTTTAATGTCTCGAAAAGTTGCTCATATTTCAAACGATCTATGACACTAATAGACCAATCGCCACTTATAATCCCTCCGCTAGCCACTGGAACTGTTTGTATGCGAGGTGGTAAAATTTTTGGGATATCACCCTAGTGAATAAAAAACCAAGCAATCAGAACATATTTTTGTTGATTTTTCAATATGTGCATTTTAATTATTTCATAACAAAAACTAAATAAATAAAACGAAATATATATTAGTCGTGGAATAATATGTAGTTGTGTAATCAAAATTAAATAGTATTACATTAATCTATTTTATGTATTATTTAGAAATTTTGTACTTACAACTTTTGGTGGATTCGCTGTTTCTGTATATATATTACTCATATTTATCACTTGACCTGCCTGAGCCAGTGATACGAGTTTTAACGCAACAAAGAAACCAGGTTTATCCAAAAACCCCTTTCCGTTAGGATCTGATAAATCCCAAACTCGGCTAAGCACAACATCACTAAGACCAGATTTTTTTAAAAATTTCGCTGCCGTCATGGCTTCTATAGCACCAGAACCCTTTGGGTCAATCTACACATTTACAAACACAAATTAAACCTTTAACACGACAAAAGTATAAGTAAAAATCAATAGGCGTATCCGCTGCACAGCGGTTATACGCAACAGAACAAATTATTCCATGTCAACCCTCCTCCGTACCTGTTTGTAATATGCCTCATAAATGGCAGCGTGTTTGCCGCACAATTTCGCAAAGTCTAAATTCATTATTTAAATCCAGTGTACTCTTTCTCAATCCAACACAACTTCGACGGCAAATTAATCTGTACTATGAAGATACGATGATACTTCTGTTCATTCAAGAAGAAAACTTTTCCAAAATTCTCTTATCACAAAATCGATAAACAGAAAAATTCTGACAGTTGTAAATCGATTTTGTCTTAACACACATAACGACTTATATACCTTAATACTTCTGTAGAGTTGCTTGAATGGTCTAATTTATTTCGAATGCCAAATAGTCTAATTGTAGTATTAATGTAAAAACTATATTTTTGAATAGCAAGAGAAATTGAATAAAATCTTCTTCATACAACGTGCAAATGTTACCAATAAGAGCACTATGTCAATAAAAATTTACGGAAATTCATTCATTAGGTATATACACCTCTCTTCAAAAATTTGTTACAAATTATTCATTAACTAGCATTGCAACTCTGACATCACACCTTTATTCTATCCTTCGTTATTTTTTTATATGCATCAAGTTTTTGCGTTAATTCTATTCTTTTAACATGAATTCATTGAATTCCTTCAAACAAATTTGAATTCTCACTTCAATTGAACTTTGCATTAACTTCACAATTGGTAATATTCACTTTTTATTTCAAATTTGACTATTATATTTGATTAAATTACTTTACGACAGCATTTTTCAATACATTTTCTAGAGATAGCAGCTGTTTGTCGCAACTTGGGATTGATAATTTTATATGACGTTATCGAAATTATTGATATGACATTGCCACGATTAGTATTCTGTTCTGTTATATTACTACACTCAGACCTATTCATCAATAAAATGTGTGTACATTAAAAATTAGACGTCATATATTACTTGCTTTGTGAAAATTATAGGAGTTTTTACATATACAGATATGTAAATTTACTTAACCATAACAAAAATAGCATTAAACTTAAACAAGTAAATTGCCGTTTTTCATTAAATAAAATTAAAGAAAATCAACCTATTACAAAAACTTTTTTTTTCTTAATTTCGGAATTTGCGTCGTACACAAAATGTTTAAAATTTTATTCTGTTCAATTTGCTTAGTTTTACATATATTATTTATAATAATATATTTTTGTCTAATGAAAATTTAATTTATTCATGTTTATAATTAAAAAAATTTCCCTTATTTTTTGACTGTGTATATAACACTTTAACATTACCAATTCTACAGAGCAGTGTGGCAACGCTCAAATATCTTTTGTTTATACCGCTTTTATTTTTCCGCAAACTTGGTATTACCATTAATAAAATTTAAAAAATACTACGAAAGTAAATTACACAAACTAAAAGACGTTAAAAATGTCCGAAGAAAGTAAAACAGGAAATATAGAATCCGAAATGGATGAAACCCAATTGGCAGATGTAACGGAAAATAAAATAGTCAATGAAACAAATTGCGAAAATGTGAACTTACATGTGGAAGCCCACGATATCATTGACAAAAGTGACGAAAGGCCATGTATTGTTGAAGATGTTAGCGCTCTAAGTGCTGGAGTTAGCGATAAAACTAACGAATGTACTACACAAAACAAAAACATAAATAAAATGGAAATTGCAGGATCAAGCGAACATCGTACAACAAGTTCTGAGAAGAGTGAAGAAATGGATGTAGCAGAATTAACGGAGGACACAGACATAGCATCAAAAAATGATGAAGTTGTTTGTATGAATAAAGAAAATAGGGTAGCTGATCATATAATTGGTTTTTCACCTTCTATCGAGACAAATGATGTACAGTTAGAATCAGAAAAAGTATTAGAAGGTTTATTAAGTAAATCGTCTGTACAAAAAAGTGATAACCAAATGGAACCTATGGAAATAGACACTCATAATTTACCAATTTCTGGAAGCCTTAGTGATGAAGGAAATGAGGATAGCCAAGAATCATTGCCACTCGTAATTGATGAAAAACCATCTTCCCCCAATGAAACAAACATAGAAGCTCCTTTGCCTTCTCTCCAAGTTAATAACTCTAATCCCAATGAGCTAACTATAGATAACAGTAACAGTCCAACAACAAACAATGAAAATTTGGCGATTGACAAGCTAAAACGCAACCAGTGTGCAACTGAAAATATCATTGAAATAGATGATGACAATGAAGAAACAAAAACAGAGGAGGACCCAGATGTGGAAATAACTGAAACAAGGAGCGCTTCCTATATTCCAGTAATCGAAATAGATGATGATGATGATGATGAAAATGAAAATCGACTAGAAGATAGTACGCAGAATGATAACGTAAATTGTGAGGAATCCACTTCATCTACGCTTACAAAAACTGCTACTGCTTTATCTTACGAAAATAGTGATAATAGTAGCCATAAAGACCACGTTGAAGTGGGCACAATTATAGATAACACAAAGTATTCATCTATTAAAGAATCAGTTGCAAAACCAGATTTATTAATGGAAACTGCAGTACCACCACAAGCTCGCGAATCAGACGATATGGAACAGATTGAAATTTTCTACAACCAGGAGTGCATTAATCACGATTGTCCCCGGAACCACAAACAGTTTTTCTTAGTACCCCAATTCGCTTTAAGCCACTTTAAAGTAAAGAAGAGACGTAGCCAAAAGCAATATATTTGCGCAGAATGTTATGACTGTGCTCTTGACACATATGAGGTAAGTATGCATATTGTTTTGTAAAATATTAAATTACAAAAAAAATATTTTCTAGGAATACTGCGGTTTAATGAAAGCTAAACAACCTTTACTTTTAAAAAATATTAATGTGCAAGGTCCTGAGTTTGTGGAAATCACAGACAGCAGTGACGATGATGACGAAACGTCTACAATGCAACAAATTCAAACAGGTATACAAGTATACATACATACATATATATAGGTATACAATGAATTTCCTGCTGATTACTACTTTTTTTTTTAGTGAAAGGATCATTTTCTCAGGCGAATTTAGATCTGATAGAAGCTGAACTGGAAAGCTCGATTAAAAATGTACTCGAAAAATTAGAAATACAAAACCAGTTAACTTGGTCAAAAACAATTTTAGAGACTCGTACGCGTAGACTGGAAGAGGAATCGAAGCTAAATGATGAATTATTGCGATCATTACAGAGAAAGGCTGATCAGATGTACAGTTCACTTTACCAATGTCCGAAAATAAGATTACGACAGTTCCAACCTTTGGATTTGAACACCAATTTACCTTATTCGTTCCCTGAAGTCACAGTACGTTGTTTTTTGTTTGATAAATTTCTGACAAATCGTAATAATTGTTCTTATTTCTTAGCCTTGTCCGCCAGTTGGAGAAATATTACGACCACCTATCGAAATTAATCAAATTTATTATGCTGTAAAGAATAAGGCAATAGCTAGCTGGGTGCCCTGTAAGGTGGTTGAGCAAGTGGAATCTAGCTCAATTTTAGGCTCGCATTCTAAGGTGTCGAATTATAAAGTGAAATTTTTAAAGCTGCAGTATCAAATGGTGAAAACAGTATCGGCGAAACATTTAGCCTACTATGATCCGCCCAAATTCCGACTTCCCATAGGTAAATATCACCCTAGATAAACCCTTGCGATATTTGTTTGACATCTGAATTTACTTCCCTTAAAGGTTCACGTGTAATTGCTTACTTCGATGCCACTTCTTTGTCGCGAGGTAAAGAAAAAATGATGATACAAAGTGCTTTTTACCCAGGAATTATTGCTGAACCTTTGAAACCAAACAACAAATACCGGTATTTTACATAAATATTTTTAATTTTTTTATTTTATTTGTTTTTTTTTTTTTAATTAATAACATTAACATAATTTTTAGGTATTTAATATTCTATGATGATGGTTACACTCAATATGTTTCGCACAAAGATGTTCGTTTGGTGTGCAACGTTTCCGAACATGTGTGGGAGGACGTACATCCTGCATCTCGAGAATTTATACAAAAATACCTAACTCAATACTCCATCAACCGGCCAATGGTGCAGACTCAGAAAGGGCAAAGTATGACCACGGAGTCAAATGGCAAATGGATTTATGCACGAGTTGTAGATATTGATTGCAGCTTAATACAAATGCAATTCGAGGGGCCAAAAAGTCATACGGAGTGGATTTATAGAGGATCGCTGCGTTTGGGACCAGTTTTTAAGGAGTATCAGAAAACATTACAAAAGGATACACTACCTTTACCCCGACTAGCCAGGGTAAAGAAACAACTGTGTGCAGCACTTTGCCGATTGATTAAACTTTATGTATTTTATTAGCGCACTGAACCATTTATTCGTTACACCGCTGATGAGGAGGCAACTACCGCGCAACAGGAGCAAGTAAAGGAGCGCGAACGTGAACGTGTGTCGTCCACTGAGCCACGAGCAGTTGCTAAAAAGAGCGTGAGTCGTTTATCAACCGATTCAATAACAGCAAGTAGTACGCAATCGCATGCGTCGTCATTACCCACTGTGCGTCATTTGAACAACTCTACTATTTACCTTGAAGATGAAAACAAGCCGAAAGGAAAAGTAGGCTGCACCGTTTTATTTTTGAGATAATTGTATGCTAAGAGAAATTTCTTTATTTTTAGGTTGTCTACTATACTGCTAAGCGAGATTTGCCACCATTAACATATCGCGCTCATAAATGCTCATCATCTTGTTTATTTAAGATTCCGCATAACCTCAGCGCCTACAGTCCACTGTCTAAACCGTTGCTCTCTGGTTGGGAACGCCCTATATTGCGCTTGAAGAATAAAAAAATAGTGGCCTACCGTGGACCGTGTGGAAAAATTATGCGCAATATGGAGGAAGTTCGTCGTTACCTTCGTGTAACTGATAACACACTTAATGTTGATAATTTCGACTTCCATCATGAAACCAGTTGTTTGGCAGAGTACGTAATCGAATCAGCTATTGTACAAAAACGCGATATTTCAGGTGGCCAAGAAAAAATGGCGATACCCTTAGTTAACTATTATGATAATACATTGCCACCTGAGTGTGAATACGCCGCACAACGTATACCGACAGATGGTGTAAATCTCAATTTAGATCCAGAATTTTTGGTCGGTTGTGACTGCGAAGGAGACTGTTCGGTAGTTAGCCAAAAGAAAAAAACAATGTGTCTAATTCTCAATATATTTAACATTTTCCTTCAAGGATAAAGAAAAGTGTTCCTGTTGGCAACTCACCTATGCAGGCGCCAAGTATGGAAACCCAAATACACCAGTGGCAGAAATCGGTTATCAATATAAGCGTTTGTATGAGCACGTTCCGACAGGAATTTATGAATGTAATTCAAGGTCAGTTCACTCAATTGTTCGTACCTATGCATGTTAATAAGTCGTATTTATGGATAACTATTTTTAGGTGTAAATGCAAAGCGAACTGCTTAAATCGTGTAGCACAGCAGAATTTAGCTATGAAACTTCAAGTATTTAAAACCTCAAATCGTGGATGGGGCTTGCGTTGCATAAACGATGTGCCCAGAGGCAGCTTTGTTTGTATATATGCTGGTCACTTGCTAACCGAAGCAAAAGCAAATGAAGTAAGAATCTACTTATAGGAATTACTAGAATTTTCGTTTAAAATTTGTGTTGCTAGGGTGGGTTAGATGCCGGCGACGAATATTTCGCAGAATTAGATTACATAGAAGTAGCGGAACAAATAAAGGAGGGTTACGAATCAGACGTTGAACCTCCGGAGATTGAAGAAGAGGAGGTTTGCATATAAAAATAATGTTTGCAAATTAAATAAAACTATTTTGTATGCATATATATAATTAGGATACATATGCCCCAGATCCAGAAGATGATGATGAGTTCACACCAAGTAAATCGTTCTTAACACGCGCCAAAAATAAGGCACAGAAACTGACACGTAGCAGTTCGACTCAAAACACGGATGAAGACTCGCAAGAACGTCAAGTAATTAATTTTAATCCCAACGCGGATATGAATGAAGATTCCACACGAGAATCGTAAGATCTCAGTTTTAATATAGCTAATACATCTTGTATTTTCAATAATATGCAATATTTTTTAGATCTATACGAGGCCTATTTGGAAAGGATGAGGCGTGTTACGTAATGGACGCAAAAACCATAGGAAATCTTGGACGCTATTTTAATGTAATTACAATTCTCCTATGTTAAACACTTTATGCAATTTATGGTTTTTTATTTACAGCACTCATGTTCACCCAATCTCTTCGTACAAAACGTTTTTGTCGACACCCATGACTTGAGATTCCCTTGGGTAGCATTCTTTTCCTCCACTAATATTCGGGCCGGTACGGAACTGACTTGGAATTATAATTATGAAGTTGGCGTAGTGCCCGGAAAAGTACTATACTGTCAATGTGGTGCACCAAATTGTCGTCTGCGTCTTCTATAAATAAAAATTTCAAAATTAAGTTTCAATTTTGTTTATGTGGAGAAATAAAAAAAAACATGTGAATCTCTGATAATTTTTCTTAATCTATTTGGAAATGAAGTAAAGTAAATCATTCATCGATATCGGTATCGTTGTGGTTTTCACCCACCGCTATACGTTGTAGATGTAATTTTAGAGCATTGTCTGACTTTAAATGCGCCATATTAATATACTGATTGTTTCCACAGCCAGCAACAGGACAACTAAAAAAAAAAAGGTTTAATTCATATACATGTATTGTACCATAAGCAAATTATATTTTATACCGAAGTTTTGGTTTAATTTGTATTGCGTCCTGTATACTGGTCCTTTCATAGATATGTCCACAGTTTATATTTTTTACGGGATCTATCATTCGTTTTTTTGTTATGGGATCATTTATGTTCACTTGCATGTCCATTTCTATTAAAGCCCCGTCTTTATTTGTGGTTGACGGTAAAATCTCGCCACTTGCACTTCTGGATATGTCCTCTAAACGATCAGAGAAAGCTTTATATTCTCGAGTTTTTTTGGCTTGAACATTTTTTTCAGCTCGTTTTATTGTCCCCTGAAAAACGGACTCAAAATCAGCAATGGTACGTTCCTCCATAGCTACTTTCAAGGCGTCTTCATTACGAATGGCATCTTTTCTAATTTGACATATTTGCTCCATTAGTTGCAAATATTTGCTTTTATCTTTTTCCTCTACAAAATAGATTATATTCAATGCACACAAGAATTTTTTGCATCTAAACAACAAATACCATTATCTCCATAAGATTCAGCTAATTCATAAGTTTCCAAAAGGCATTGTTGAGCCTTCTCCAGTTCGGACTGAAGAAAGTCACCCATTTTATTTTTTATGTATTTAGTAATTGTAATTTCTCCCGAAATGGTCAAATATATTTTAATTAAATCTCAAATTCAAATCGCACTTACAAAATAATATTTCATGGCATTATTAACTGTCTACAAGGTCTATTAATTTTATAGTAAGCAATAAATAGCGAAACATTCACAGCATGTAAAACCCTGGAAGCCACCTATCTTTTAAATAAGCGGTTAGTTACCCAATAGCGCTACTAAACATTTCTGTTAGCTTCTACGATTGACAAGTCTAACCAAAAATCTTTCGCACGTGTGATGGTTCATCTCTTTCTTACACAATTGGTTTGGAAGGTGAATATGGGTTACTTTCCACCCAAATTCTTTCAGTGTATTGAAGTTTCGGTATTCGTAGCTTGCTGGTGTAGCATGTAATGATATATATAATGGTCCTATATTCATCAAAATTTTTAATCTCTAATGTTTATTTACACATGTGAATTGTGAATAAAAAGTAGTAGTCTGAACTAGGTTTGTTAGCCATTTTGTTATGTCAAGATTTTGTCTTTTTTCAACACTGATTGAGAGCACTCTGTCTCGATTCATTGTTTACCACTTTAGGACGACAAATTCTCAAAGCATATGATATATAAAATATAAATACATTGTAGTCTGCTTGAAAATCATTATATATACTGTTTTGTTTAAAGAAAGCCAAGTTCTGAAAGTAAAATATGAATCCCAACATGAATATGCATAGCATGCAACAGATGAACATTTCGCAAGTCGGTGGACCAAATCAAATGATGCAGCCTGGGGTATCGCCAGTTTCTATGATGCAAGCTTCCCCTCAGCAACAAATGCAAGGCCAAATGCAAGCGCAAGTTTCGAATGCCGCACAACAACAGCAACAGCAGCAGCAGCAACAACAACAACAACAACAACAGCAAGCTGAGAAAATGGATAACATCCTAAAAGTCAAGAGCTTACTGTCGCCATTACGTGAGTCTCTTTTTCTTACACTGCGTACTGGAGCTTTCTCGTTGCAAGAACATAATTTAGCAGATAATCTTAAACGCGACGCCGCATCGCACGCTGGACGATTTGAAAAACATTTGGAAGACTTTTATGCATATTGTGATCAAATCGAGTTACATTTAAAAACAGCTATTCAATGTATGCAACAGTTATCATCTGCACAACACTATTTGCCGAGCGCAGTGACGCCAGCTCGTATGGAACCATACATGCAAGATAATTCTGGTGGCCCTATGACATACTCTACGTATCTGAACATTGTTCGCGTGCATGTGCAATCAGCTAAAGATATCCACGATACTTTAATTAGTGCGGCGCAAAACATATCTCAGGCTGATTGATGAATACTCGAAATAAAAGTACTATTGTGCAAGCAAAAAAAAAGGAAACTTACATTGTAAAAACTAAAAAATTTAATTAAAAACTATTAAAGAGCAAAAAGGTGTTTGTACGTATAAATCTTATACACATTATTATTAAATAATGACTAATTATATATATAAGAAAATTATTATTTTGCATTCTGTGAAAAAATTATAAATACTTTTTGGATGTAAAACATAATTACAAATATATCAATTAAAAATGCATATACATATATACATAATAAAATATGTATTTTAAATGGCAAGTTTGGTGACAACAATTTGTAAGAGATAATCATTCATATTCCAATTATTGTGTATCTATATACATAAAGATATGTAAGCTTTTTATAATATAAATCTAATTCAAGTATGAGTGTTAAACTACAAAGCTTTTATTATTACTTTTTTTTCGATGGCATAATATTAACATTCTACGCCGGTTGAGTTTCTATCAGCACCTTAATGTACCTATGTATTTATCTGTATGTAACATGAATGTATGTGTGTATATCAGTGTATAGTATTTTGATCACTCTCAGCAATATCACTTTATATAGCTGGGCTTAGCCGTAACTGAAAAACAGACAACTGAATTTATGGAAGTTCAGTCTATTCAGTGCGCTCATTTAGTGAAGAACATTAAAAAACGTAGTTAGCAAAGTGATTTGTTAAGGGAAAGAGTAAGTACTTAATGATTAATTAACAAAATTTTCCACTATTTCTTTGTTTTTCCATCACGCTTTGAATTCGGCTTAGGTGATTGAAATTTACTAGAAATTAATAAAGTGCATTGCAATAATTTAATAACAGATTAATTACGCATTTGATTGTTACGTATTAATTAAATTATTTCTTGTGTCTAAATTTCAATTAGCAGTCAACGTTCGAACAGAACTACTTAAATGCCTGTCAAAGTAAATAGTTTGTGCAAAATTATAGTACTTTTTCCCATATATCTGTAAAAAGTATACACTCATAACATACACTGTTTATCATAGGTGATGTAAATACATATACACACATCCATACATATGTATGTATATAATCTAATAAATACACGTTCGTACTTACCTATTAAAAAGTTTGCATGCACGAGAGCTTTTGAATGTTTTAAATTGACTGGTTATACCCTGAACAGGGTATATTATTGCCAAGAAGTTAGTTATAACCAGACCCTATAAAATATATATATACAATAAATAGTCAGCGTAAGGAGCTGAGTAGATTTAGCCATGCCCGTCTGTTTGTATATACGCGAACTAGTCCGATCAAAATCAAGTTCTTGTATGAAAACTTTTTAATAGTGTAGGGTATTATAGCTTCGATGCAACCGAAAATAATGTTTTTTCCTGCTTTCACTTGGTTTTAGTTTAGTTAGTGTGCCGCCAATATCATGCAAGTACCCTTTAATGCAAGGGGTAACGAAAATTAAATTAAAAATCGTAGAATTCAAGCGTAAATTTACTTTATTTTATTCCAATATATGTATCAGTTGCAGGCAAACAGCAAGCATTAAAGTATTCAGAACAATAATATTGATATTTAATCTATTTCCATTAATTTTTAGCAAATTAAAATGGCGAAACCAGTTTTGTACTATGCTACACTTAGCCCACCATCGCGTGCTGTTTTATTAACAGCAAAATTACTTGGCCTCGATTTGGAATTACGGTATGAATTTTGAAGAATATATATATATTTTTTAATAATTAATACAATTTTCAACAGTCCTGTTAACCTACTGAAAGGCGAGCATCTAACAGACGATTTCATTAAAATGAACCCACAACATACCATTCCCACTTTAATAGATGCAGATGGCGTAGTGGTCTATGATTCGCATGCCATTTGTGGTTACTTAGTGGACAAGTATGGAGAGAATGACAAATTGTACCCAAAGGATATAGTAAAACGTGCGCAAGTGAATGCACGTCTACATTTTGATTCTGGTCATTTATTTGCACGCTTGCGTTTTCTTTATGAACCGATTTTATATTATGGTTCAACCGATTGCTCGATGGATAAAATCGCTTATATTCAAAAGACGTATGAAATCATGGAGGAAATGTTAAAGGATCACCCCTATGTATGTGGCGAGGATTTGACAATTGCCGATCTCTGTTGTGTGGCAACGATAACTTCTGTTGACGAAGTCGCCCCTATTGATGAGTTCAAGTTTCCCAAATTGTTAGCTTGGTTGAAACGTTTATCCGAACTACCTAACTATCAGAAAATCAATCAAGATGGTGCTGACGAACTGAAGAAAA
This sequence comes from Bactrocera oleae, assembly GCF_042242935.1. Lineage (NCBI taxonomy): Eukaryota > Metazoa > Arthropoda > Insecta > Diptera > Tephritidae > Bactrocera > Bactrocera oleae. The sequence continues at coordinate 71,255,066 of NC_091538.1, forward strand.
TCTTTAAAGAAATTTTAGCTAACAATCGCACAAAACAAAAGTAATAAAGGCTTTTGTATTTAAAAAAAAAAACTCAAAATCGTTTGATAATATAAGATTAGTTTTAGAATAACAGATTAATATTTGTACAATAAATTTTAAAATGTTTATTCCTAAAGGGCTTCTTTTAATATGCACATCCATTTGATATCAGTCGCGTTGGTAGCCAAACATGAACTATTAATTCTAAAAATGTCTACAGTGTTGCATTCATACGTATGTACATATGTATATAAAACCTTGATCTGTTGACCTATTAGAAGAATGTATTGGGCAGTCGGAACAACAAACGATGGATTTACAAAGATAAACTTTGACAATTTTTTCAATCAGCAGTTATAGTAAATGCTCCAAAGAAAATTTTTGATACTTAAAATTTAAGTTACTTTTATTCAAAAAAATTAAAAAGTGATATTTGTGACTGATTCTCAAATAAATTCATATACTCGTACATACATATATGTGAGGACAATTGTTTGTATAAGGGAAAACTAATAGCATGTGTATGTATATACAAATCTATTCTACAAATCTGCAAAACATGATTTTAATATTCGTTCGCGAAAATTCACATTCGTTTGCGATAGAATGTGCTATTATGCATGGAAAGTTTCTTTTCGAATATATGTTGCGTAGAGAAAAAAATTTTTTTTAAAATTATTTATTTACTTTAAACAAATAATTAGAATTGCGTAAACTACTACATTGATAATTAGTAATTGTGTATAAATATTCCTGTTGGTTAATATTTTTTATTAAAACTAAACCCATTTTATATACGGGCGAATGTTATAGGTTTAGGTCACATTATTGTTAACAACAAACAAAAACTTTCAATATGTTCAACATCCTTACTATCTTCGCACCGCAATCTCGCAACACACCAAAAATACGTGAATTTGAGAGTCATCATAGTAAAATATACCAATCTTCTTCATTTCTAATTTGTGTGCATATTTCTTTCATAACATTTGAAAACTGGCGTAACAGAAACTTCCTAACAACACATCCACTCATTCTCCTTTCATTTGCAGTTTTTAGATGATTTTTAAAATGAAGTCATTCCATGCAAAAATATGCTTGTTTTACATCTAGTCATTACGTCGAAGGAAGTTTTTGAGTCTTTCCGGCAGCGGTAACTTTTCAATATTTTGTAGTTTTGTATGTAATAGTATTGCATCTCGACAAGCGTTTTGAAGTGATACGACTGATTAATAACATGAAATAAATGGGAAATTAAACTGTTTGTTAAAATACTAAATCTCTTTCATTAATATATGCTTACTTCCATAAAGTTGTATTATTCGAATTTGTTTCGTTGTGCCATAAACGTCAATGACAACGTGGAGTGGAGATTTGTCCATAGGTATTTCCTTTGTGCATGGACCCTGATCAACTCCATTTATAATGAAGTGCATCTCGCCTTTGTCTTTATCAGCTTCAGTAGGCACATATACGACGCCTATCCGTGAGCCCTTATCAGTCAGCAAAATACCTGTATTGCCATCGCCATTATCAACAGTTGGACGCAATAAGCGCTTTGGAACCATACCACGTGAAGTGCGTACATAAATAGAATCTCCTAATATATTATCTGTTAAAGATGTAAATATTGTATATTTTTTATTTACTGGTTATTAATCAAATGTTACTTCGAGATATTGTCTCGTTTTCTATGACAGCGCCAGATGAATTATCCTGCGCCCACACAGGCTCCGTAGCATTTTGAAACAGCGGATTAGTTTCTATGACACCGCCGGCGGCACCACTTCGCTGTGATAAGGAATGAGATTCAAATTTTGAAATGGGGTAGATCCAACTAGTTCCTAAGTTAGCCAAATCAGGTAAAGCAAACTGTGGCAAGCCTTCGGACATTGATCCGATCACATCGGGGAGCAATTGTGTTAAACCGAGCCTTATATGACCAGACCAGCCACGTTCATTTTTCTCAATTTCAACAAGAAATATTTCACCCGGTTGTAGTGGTTTTTCCGAAAACGTAACTGCATCCGCAAAACTTGCTTTTCGGTAAGCGACTGTATTATCTTCACACAAAATAATATTGGCGCCGTGATATGGATGGAATCGGGCTAATTGCCGTTTATTATTGGTATTACCGGTAGGTAGATTTTCCGTTGACGCCACTGTGCTAGATCCCGGTGAAGCACACGAAGCTGTTGGCACGGCAGATATGCCTACTTCCATCTGGGAAGTACCTGGTATTGTTGAAACTTGTCGCGGTATTGTAATTTCACTACTCATGTTAATAAGGTGATATCCGCTTTTAGTATTTATTATTTTCTCAGTATTTAAAATCTATTCCACAATTTTTTCATAGCTGTGAAATGAAAACAAATATATCCAAATCTACGCTTTCGTAGTAATGTCAAACCATGGAAGTCTGTTTTATTGAATGAACTTTGACATATCTTAAATTGTGGTTTGATTTGGCAGCACCTGAAACACAGTAGAGGTAATCGCTGTTATTACGGTTTTTTATTAATTCTGCTAGTTTATGTGTATAAATTCTAATAGAAATATCTTTAGAGGATTCCGGCGTGTAATTCAGTTTTCTGCACAAATAAATTTCAATAAAACTGGGAAAATTTTTTTTCGCAATAGGATTTGTTTATGTACACGTACATATACTTAGTTTTTATACAATTACAATGTTTGTCCCACTAAATTAATAACATGAAAACGAAACTGCTCAGTAAATAATGCATGATTCTATTCATCTATCCCTATGTTCATTGTCAATTCGAATACGGCGCAAATGTTTTGAATTCGCGCAGTTATTATCACTCCCTTTTTATTTTACGTCACTGTATTTTACCGGTATCAGCTGTTCTTTTAATTGTATAGGCAGCATTGTTGTGTTCATGTAACCAAAAAATAATAAAATGATAGTTTTTTGACTGAAACGTTACCCGCAGATATAATAAGCTCAAGAAGGTATATATTTGATAAATGTGAAGATATAAATACATAATTTCTTTACAGTCAATATATTTTTTGTTATTTATTATTTTTGGAATTAGAAATGCGCGTGCCAACCGCCGTATTCGCTTACAAAAATCGGGATGCTCGTGCGCCTCAGAAAGAACACACAGTACCTTTTCAAGAAATTCTACCTTTGCGGCTAAAAAATAGGGTAAGCGGCAAGGCAGATTCTTCATCTGATGCAGCATGTTTACAGGAAATGGGTGTCCTTTTTGCGTGTCTCAAAGACAATGAGTTCGTGGAGAAGTACTGTAATAAGGAAATACAGCAATTTCAAAAATGTTATAAATTCTATGCAGATTCGAAGTTCGAGGCAAAGAAAACTGTAAACCAGGGTATAATAACACCTGGGAAAAATCTGAACTACAAACAACTCAACAAGTATATGAGACGATTTCCTAATCCTCAATAAGCATAGTTTTATCATATGTAATAAATAATGAAGTGATTTAATACAATCCATGCTGCAAGTCATAATAAAGTTTAAAATCAATGAGAAACTTTGATATTAAATGTATGTACATTGTGTATAGAAGACCGTTTATTTATTTATGTGTTCAAATATTTGTAAGATAAAAAGAATTTATCTTATTGTTTAAATTAAAATACAACATCCACCTCTCCAAGTCCTCCAGACGACGAAGGAGACGATTGACCCAGGACAGTAACAAAACCAGAACCTCTTCCAACTAAACCAACCCTTTGCCTCAATTCGTACAATTCCGTCATAAGTGATTGTTTTTCACGCTCTAGCAATGCTATTCGGTCACTTTTTAAGTTCACCTCATTAGTAAGGCTATGATTTTGTTGACGCAGGCGATCCACTGGTTGAAATAGTCCTCCACTATTGACATTTCGCTGACTCGGTGTTTTACCAGGAGGCCTGATAGCAAGATTAAAGTGTAAGGGAAATCCTCCACGTTCCCAGCAATCAGCAAGAGCTGTCAAATTTCGATTTACTTCATACACACGTGCGCGTTGGAATTCCAATCGCTCTTGCTGCACTTCTGACCATTGCTCCTACGCAAGTATATAATAATTACATTAATTAAATCAAAAAAATAACGTCTGTATTGACTATGAAGTTACTCACAACGTGTCCCATTCGTCCCAAATATTTAATCTTTTCTTGGACATTGTTTACTTGTTGGAGGTACCAGTCACGCGCCTTCTCTACGGCATCCAAACCGGTTAAGAGAACTTCACGTTCCTCCTCGAATTGTTTTAAGCGTTTTAGCATATTGTAGTCAATGCCATTCTGTAGTGTATGACGGCGTGGTTCTCTTCGCTTTGTACTGCCCTTTTTTGGATGTAGAGTTCCGACATTACCTGTAACACTATCTGTTGTTGATGACGACCCACCATCGGCACAACCTCGATATGGGAATTGATTGTACATATATGCAGAATTACGTTTCTCATTTGTCCCCATCTCGCTCAACAGTATACCCATTTGCCAATTTTGTAATGCATGCCGTATCTCCGCCTTATCCAGCGGTGTAACTGTCGAACTTGGGACGCCAATCTGAGCAGTGGCGGAGGCGCGTGGAGGTTTCGGTGGTGGCGGTGGTGAGTTGTAAACGCCAATATCAGTGCTTATCATTTCCGTCTCCAATTGGCAGTCTGGACTTAATTGTGGTAAACTGAGTGCCCGATGTGCTGTGACAATTTTATTTGGACGCACAGTGACAGTTGTGGCGTTCCCATTCCATGCAATAGCGCCATGCACAGTACTATCAACATCTAAAAGTGGTGCGGAGGGAGGTCGGGGCGGTTTGATTGGTGAGACCACATTATGCGCCGATACATCGTTTCCGCCTGATGATGTATTGCTGATGACAGTACTTTGATTACGTAATAGACATAATTTCAAACCAGCGCAGAAACGATCAAATGACAAAAGTCCACTTGTAGGCGTTACCTTGCGAAGCGAGTCAATTACACCATGTGGTAATCCTTTGCAGCCATCGTCTTGCCAACCTTTCTCAATGTCTAAAAATCTCACAAAGCCCGTGTGCTGGTCGTCCAATATGTCGAAGAGTGTCTTCATTGAAGCAACAAATTGTTTGGGCAATGCGTCCATTGGGCTTCCGGATGTTGAAACACAACCGTTAGTGTTCATTACATTGAGTTTGTTGTTGTTCGGTTTGTTCATCATAGCTGGTCCATTGCGTTGCAACATAAGAGGAACTCAACTGAAACTAATAAATTTGCTTATTTAGTTATAGTAAACACACTGACTAATTTTTATAGGCGTGTCTTTCAAATTGAATGTAAAAATATTTGTTCTGCCTCTCCGACACCGACGTGCTTAACACTTAATTTGAGATCTATTCTACTAACAGCTAAAAACACATTTTTCATCTTAACACAGCACAGCTATTACAGTTAAATATCTCGAAATCATCAGCTAAATCTCATCATTGTTTAAAAATAAATAAATCTTATTTCTTATAAATTTCGTAAATATTATTTTCGATATTAAGAACCTAAACTGCATATTATGCACCTGTGATGCTATTTGATATGGTGGTTTCTGCAGGAAAACCCAAACTAGTCAGAGAAATCGCTTCGACCTTTCAATACTGTCAGAGGAGTTTACTATCGTGTCGAAAAATTTTGTAAGGGCTATTGTTTAAATTTCCGCCGAATCGGACTCGTAGTTTACCGCGTATGGAAGCGGGCGTGTTTGCGAATTTTAGAAATTTGGAAGAATACCAATATCGGACAATTTGTTTTTTACAACGCAAAGTGCAAGCAAAGCGCACTTGGCTGCTTTATACGGAGAAATTTCTCCTTCGATGGCGACCGTCAAAAATTACCCAATAGATGTTCGCCGAAGAATATGAGAACGGTCATATCGGTCTAAAACGTGATGACATTATTTTCCACATAAGCTGTGATCTACAAGTATATTGACAACCTGTAAAACAGCGTGCTACTATATACCGAATTATTGGCCAAGAAAAAAGTGTTCTTCCATCATGACATCGCATCGGTTCAAGCCTCTGCCTGCAGCACGACCGAATTGGTCGAATTAGGCTTTGAACTGCTGCACTATCCGGCGTATTCTCTAGTTTAGGCCTACTTTGCAGACCTTCAATAAAAGTACTTTTCAGACGAGCTAAATATGTTGGAGCATGAAGGAGACTATGTTGTGAAATAAATCGCCAGTTTTCCAAGTTTTGTGTTTTTCTTTTCTAGGCTTAAGTACTTATCGCGCCATCCTCGTACACATATTTGATGCTTCCACCTATGCTGTGAGAATACTACAAATTCGAATAATTCAACATTTAACACCACACTAACGTATTTCGAAGCCACAAGTTTTTCCAACTCAACGGATTTTCTCTTTTTAGTTAAAATTTTATTAATTCAACAATTAATTTAATTGCATGTGATAAATACAAATCTAAGTTGCAAGTTGCCACGGTTATCGTCGCCACATAAACAATATAGCCGAAATGAAGTGTGTACATATTTTAAGATGAAAACAAAACAAAAGATTAAAGATACGAACTTGTCTTGTCAAACCGCTTTTTTTGTCGCCACTTACGAGCTATGTAACAAGTTGCGCGCACAATATAACATAAAGTGTCGCCCAAATCCACGTGCACAATTTCAAAGGAATTTTATAATATTTTCAATGTGTACATACATTTCATTTCGTTATTGTAAAAATTCAAAATGAAATTATTAGCGATTTTTATTTAGAATTAGAATTCACAAACACTGCAGCATTTGCAATGGAATGCAATCAGTACGCGCCGAGCAGTCAAAATTCACTAGTGTATAGTGAACTCGCCCAGACTTGTTAATGTTGATGCTCACGCCGCCGCTGCTGCTCTGACTACTCAGACTACTGCTGCTGCCGCCGCCGTGGCCATCATAAACAACCAACTCAGAGCATCGGCGCGCTGCGATTTACCTTTATTTGCTATGCCAATTTGCCCGCGAAGACTGGTTGCTGGCCCTGTCCGTGCCATTGGCGCTCGCAGTGAGCGCGACTGTAAGGTTCTTTAGCTTCCTAATCTTTTTTCAGACACTTCTTGGCTGGCTGACTGTGCAGAAGAAGTCAATAAAGCAAATCTCGTCAAAAACGTGCAAAAAATGCTAGACAGTAATCGCAGACTACGGCAAATAGCCGACGGTGCGTCACCGCAACACAGTTGGCATGCAATAAATGCGCGCGCACGCGTCCATAAAACCGACGCTGCATGTTGGCTTGGTGCATGTGTGCGCGGCTCACAGCACAATTTACGTCTCAGCCGCACTAGTGGAATATGTTATTGGTGGAGTTGGTTTGTTGGCGGCTGCATATAATTGGCGGTTTGTTGTTGGTCATGCGGCTGCTATGGCTACCTGTGAGCGCATGCGAATCTAGTTTTTTCCCTCTGCCTAGTTATCATCGCTTTTTTCCCTTCCTCACACATACTCGCACATTGTACAAGATCATACATTTACATCATAATTCGAGTATGTTGCATCGAGCGGCGCATATTTACATATTTTTTTGTCTCTTGCGCATCGTGTTCAACCTGGTGCAGCGCTCTGGGAACTGTGCATGTTGTGTAAAAATGTGATATTTACATGCAACTGTATAATGGGGGAACCGAAACATCGCGCATGAGCTCTATTCAGTGCGGCTCATCTATGCTTCACAGTTATTTGAACAATTTTAATACAAGTCTTTACCTTAACGCTGCTTGTCATGATCACAATAAATGCACTCATATATATATATATATCGGTACATGCTTACATGCTTTAATGCCTACTTATAACAGTAATTACAACATTACATTTCATTTTGCTTGTAGATAGCTGTTATTATTTTCCACAATTCAGTGTTACGAATACATACTCACCTGTGCTGGAAAAGGTCACATTCTATGCAAATTATTCGTCGGTTTCAGCATTATTTTCTACTTACATGAAGACAGCATCTCAATTTGTTAGCCAACTTCAAGTGTGTTGCGTTTAGGTTAAGAATATAAATAAATTTCAATTGTTTTATGCGATCAACTGTTCCTCAACAAAATAAAACGTCAATTCTCTAGTTTCCGTTATTTGCTCATGTCAAGTTCCGTTGTTATTACACGAATATACTCCTGTTGAATTACTGAACATTACATAAAGATTATGGTCTAGAATTGGGTGACCATATTTTTTCCGGCAAAATGTAGTATAGTTTTTTCCATATTATAATTCACTGAATATCGCGACATATAAGAGGCGAGAGAGCAACACAATTTTATTCAATTCATTCTTTTTTTTTAATTTCTAAGTCCGGGACGCTTAACTCGGAAATATCTGGATTTTGTCCCATAAACTCATTAATTATGACATTTTGTGCTTTATTCTTATGTTTTTCCCTATAGAAATAACGATAAATTAAATCGTAACAATAATACAAATTATTTTCCGTGACACCCAAAACCGATAAAATTTTTGTTTCGAACGTCAAACCAATAATATCTGAATCTGAATTTTTTTTTATCGGTTTCAATTCTAAGTATCATCATTAACATCTTTCAATAGCATCAAATATACTGCTCTAAATTAAACACTTTGAGTACAATAAGGGACACATGTCCGGCGCACAAAACTCTTTAAAGATTTGTAAGATCCCTACCAACCATACATGTTCAGCAACTTCTCTATTGGTGGTTTGAAAAATCACCGTAATTTTCAAATACGTATGGTAAAACCACACGCCACTTATGCTGGAAACAGTCACCGACGCAAAACCGTAGACCGAATCAGCTGATACGACCAACTTATGAGAGCGCAATATTAATGAACACTCACCACCGCTTCTACCGTCCGCTTCTACAGACCGTATGGTAGGATATTCGCAAAAATTGGATTTCTCCCGTAGAAACGAGTGAGCTGATTGCTCTCTTGCAACGCATGGTTGCCAGTTTCGATATTTTGTAGTAATTAAAAAATAAACTTGAATATATTGGAAATATTCTTAAGCTAAATCAAAATCACAGTCGAATACATTTATTTATAAATAGGTAAACTATTTTAAATATTTGGATTTTAGTTATGAGCTTTTACAATATGAAAAATTATAACGTATATACAAATTGAACAACGGCAACATTGGTCAAATTAAAACGAAAGAGAACAACCGATTTCTTCGTTGCCACTACGGACATAACTTTTGGCAAATTTGGTTTGAGACTGGCAATAAGTACGGAAGGGCCGGCTGTTTCCAGCATTATGATTTACCATATATAGAAATGTACATATGTGATTTCAAATAAAAATCAGTTTTTATTTATACTAGTTGTATTTATATTTCTATAATTAATATGAATATCAGATAAAGATAAAGTTATTTAATATTTATATTTAAGTATTTAAATACTTCTGGAAAATTTTCAAAATAATATCAAAAACGGTGTACTTTTTCAAATACTCTTTAAAAGCTCAGGTGAAAAAGAAAGAGATACATGATTGCGATAAAATCGCACGAAACTGAGCTTTCAGATTTCCATTTATTGACCTAAACGGTTGCGAACAATGTGTAAACGCTCGCACTAGCTTATAGAGTTTTAAATAAATGCTTAAACTAATTAGTCAGTATTTCGGTATTGAATATGTATTAGTACCTGCGAAGTTAAAATTCTGAAAACTCCTAGTATCTGGAAGATATAATCTACGTAGATAGTATTGAGCTGGAATTTTAGAATGAAAGCTTCACCAATCGCTTCTTAATATTAAACTAACTCATAATGCAACGAAGCGGCGCATTTGTGCTTAAAAATTAAGTTAGAAGGCAGGAGTATAAGTAGGAGTCATGTTGGAGACTTTTTGAGATTTTTTTTTAACAGAAAACGTATACGTGAGTATTTTACGTCACTGCTGATTTGACATTTACAAATCCGCTACAGACTTTCTGCGCACATATTTGGCAAAGTAGTCTGGGCGCCAGCACTTGCATGAGCCGGGAATCAGGAACCAATCGTAGTACAAACGCACTTGGAAACAGCCGATATCATCATGCCCATCGCAGTGTTGATTGTATTCGGGTGCGTTGGCGTTGTTAGGACTGGTACCATCAGAGGCGGTGGCTACGCCGGCACGTTTCTGCAGATATTGCTGGTAAGCTTGGAAGTCTTGTACGGATGGTGCTTGCGTGGTTGTTGAGGTCGTCGGCACGGCCTCCTCAGCATTCGGGTAGAAAATTTCAGCAACAAGTAGGCTTACCCAACGTGGTGAGGATAGACAACCGCCATCCAAATAATGACAGCGTGCTTGTATGCAGCGTGTTACTTCGACGGTTTGCGTGAAATAGCCCTCATATGGAATTTGCACTACGTAACGCCAGAAGCCCTGATAGTTTTTCGCAAACACTGGTGTAGCGTATTCAACCTTGGCAGGGCAGGGTGTGGGTGGACCCTCATAACGTATTGGTCCGATTTCCTCGCGACGTTCAGCTGTGGCTTGTGGTGTGGCCGAGGTATCGCCTTGTATGGCGCGGTATAAAGTACAAAAGCTGCAAGGATTTATCATTATTTAATTTATTCAAAATTATGTCGGCATGTACTCACACTCCACCGCCATCACAGAACTTGCGTGGTTTTCGATCTTCGGTAGCACGACTATTTGCACGTTGTTCTTCATCCAGAGCAGGGTCGAAATAACTGAATTCGTGACCCTCGATTCGCGGCTGGCTTTGTGGCTGTGGGGGCGTGGCGCGTTTTGCTCGTGCATTATAGTGACGATCGATATTATTGTTCTCCACCGCATCGACTGGTTCGTCACGTACAATTTGCGTCACCTTGGGCAAAGTATCGTCAGCCTTAAGCACCGGCAGTGTTTTCGATAAAAACTTGAGTGTTTGATTACGTATCAATTCACTATAATTAGAATAATATTTTGTTTTAATTATTTCACACTTTCGTCTAAATAATGCAATGCAAACTTACAATGGATACGGTTCGCCAAGAACATTCTGTCTCATTGGATTTTGTGGAATTTGTCCTTTGTTTAGATCACCACAAATGTTGTTAACCGAAACAGCGGCCTTTTTATTGCCACCTACATTCTTGCAGTCCACACTGACATGCGTATAGGGGGGTGGCCGCACTTTTGGCGGCACAGAATTCGGCGATTCAACAAAGGCGTAGTATCCTTCGGGCGGTTCTTCACCATATTCATTCGGTGTTTGCGCAGAAGTGTCAACGGCGATTAGCGAGATGCAGAGAATCTTCTAAAAAAAAACAACAACAACAAGAACATGAGTCATCTTTTTCAACTTATAGTATATAGTGTGTATAACAAGTAAACTCGAATTTAAGTGAATTATTTGCGAACAGTGCGAGTGTGTGCAATGTACACACATATGTGTATAACATATAGTTTTAACATGATTTTAACAGTTATTGTAATGCACATATTTATTAGGGTGGAGCGAAAAAAAATTTTAACTCGAAATTTACTTTAAAAGTCGCCTCTAGATGTTAAATATTTTTTTTTTGGCTAAAAATTTTCTTTTTATTTGTTATTTACAAATTCTACCCTCAGGCTCAGCAAAAAAAAATGTTTTTTCCCTCCACCCTAATATTTATCACTCTTTGATTCAAGTTATAATTCTTTGGGCTATAACGAGAGATTTTCAAAGCAATTCCAAAAAAAAAAAAACAATAAGACTACTTGGAAAAATGTTTATCTGAAGATTTTTAACGAGGAAAAAATTAAACAACGAGTTTGTCCACTTCTGATAATGACGATAGCATTGAAAAAGCGTGTTAGCATCAGAGAGATAGCAGAGGATCTCAGTATCTCTTATGGCCCGATTCAACACATTTTGGTTAATGTTTTGGGTATAAAGCGTGACAATCTTTTGCAAAAATTACGTCGAGACGAAGTCGCAAAAGAGATGCTTGACAACGTAGCTGAGTACCCATTTCAAACGCAGCATTACTGGTGGCGAGATGTGGGTTTTTGAATATGACGTCGAAAGAGTTCAACAATCTAGCTAGTGGCGCTCTAAAGATGAGCTAAAACCAAAATTCGTTGAAAGCAAGGTGATAATGTAGTGTAGTTTTATGTCAGTCCGGGTCAAATGAAAGAACATGAAAACTAGTTTTATACCCTGAACAGGGTATATTAAGTTTGCTACGAAGATTGTGCCACCCAGAAGGAAACGTCGGAGACCCTATAAAATATATACATAAATGATCAGCATGATGTGGTAAGTTGATTAAGCCATGTCCGTCTGTCTGTCCGTCCATACGTCTGAATATACGTGACCTAGTCTCTCAGTTTTTGAGATATCAATCCATGAGTATATAGCTGCCATACAAACTAAACGATCGGAATCAAGTGCTGGCATGAAACAATTTTTCAATTGACGAGATATCTGCACAAAATTTGGAACGGATCATTATCTAAGGCAATAATAGAATCTCCGAAGAAATCGTTCAGATCGAATCACTATAGCATATTGCTGTCATACAAGCTAAATGATCGGATTCAAGTTCTTCTAAAAAACCTTTTGTATTTGTGAAGGGTATTATAACTTCGATGCAACCGAAGTTAACGTTTTTATACTCTCGCAACTTGTTGCTACAGAGTATAATAGTTTTTTCACCTAACGGTTGTTTGTATCACCTAAAATTAATCGAGTTAGATGCAGGGTTACATATATATAAATGATCAGGATGAAGAGACGAGCTGAAATCCGGGTGACTGTCTGTCCGTCCGTCCGTGTAAGCTGTAACTTGAGTAAAAATTGAGATATCTTCATGAAACTTGGTACACATGTTTCTTGGTACCGTAAGACGGTTGGTATTGCAGATGGGCGTAATCGCACCACTGCCACGCCCACAAAACGCCATTAATAAATTGCCTTAACTAAGCTCCGTAATAAGATAGACTGTTATTTGGTACAAAGGATCATCTCCTATCTCCTAAACCGCTGAAGCTATAATAACCAAATTCACTGAGAGCAAATGTTTTTAGCACCTCTATTGACGGTGTGAAATCGGGTGACAAGCCCGCCCACTCCCCATATAACGGTACTGTTAAAGAAGTAAGAAAGAGCTAAGTTCGGGTGTAACCGAACATTTTAAGCTCTTGAAACTTGCAAAGATCAAAGTAGGAAAAATACATTCAGATATAGCAAAACTTTATATTAAACTAGAAAAATGTTAATTTCAGCTGCACCGAAGCACTAATACCCTTCACGGGGTATATTTTTGTCTACATTTAACCAATTCTCTAATATTTGTTTACATTCGGAATTCTTTTGCTTACATTTTATGAGGTCAATTACCTTATTGTTTACGTTTAGCCAAGTCCACAACCTTTGGCTAAATTTAGTCAAGTCCACAACCTATTTTTGATTTAGCGAAGTCAACAACCTTTGTTTACATTTAGGGTCACTGACCCTTTTGTTTACATTTTATAGGGTCAATGACCCTTTTGTTTACATTATGAGGTCAATGACCTTATTGTTTACATTTTTTCAAGGTCAATGACCCCTTTGTTTACATTTTATTAGGTCAATGAACTTTTTGTTTACATTTAGCCAAGTCCACAACCTTTCGCTCAATTTAGTCAAGTCAACAACCTATTTTCGTTTTAGCGAAGTTCACAACCATTTGTTTACATTTAGCGAAGGCAACAACCTTTGTTTACATTTTATGGGGTCACTGACCCTTTTGTTTACATTTTATGGGGTCAATGACCCTTTTGTTTACATTATGAGGTCAATGACCTTATTGTTTACATTTTTCCAAGGTCAATGACCCCTTTGTTTACATTTTATGAGGTCAATGAACTTTTTGTTTACATTTAGCCAAGTCCACAACCTTTGGCTAAATTTAGTCAAGTCCACAACCTATTTTCGATTTAGCGAAGTCAACAACCTTTGTTTACATTTAGGGTCAGTGACCCTTTTGTTTACATTTTATGGGGTCAGTGACCCTTTTGTTTACATTATGAGGTCAATGACCTTATTGTTTACATTTTGCCAAGGTCAATGACACCTTTGTTTACATTTATGAGGTCAATGAACTTTTTGTTTACATTTAGCCAAGTCCACAACCTTTGGCTAAATTTAGTCAAGCACACAACCTATTTTCGTTTTAGCGAAGTCCACAACCATTTGTTTACATTTAGCGAAGGCAACAACCTTTGTTTACATTTAGGGTCACTGACCCTTTTGTTTACATTTTATGGGGTCAATGACACCTTTGTTTACATTTTATGAGGTCAATGAACCTTTTGTTTACATTTAGCCAAGTCCACAACCTATTTTAGATTTAGCGAAGTCAACAACCTGCAACAATTGCCCTTTGTTTACATTTTATGGAGTCAATGACACCTTTTTAAATTGGTCAAATCGGACTCTGTAGCATAAAGTTGTTAGTTTGTATGGCAGCTATATGCTCTAGTGGTCCAATCTGAATAATTTCTTCAGAGATTGCAGCAAAATCAAAATCGAGAATGGATTGCAGTTATGACGATTATTGGCGTTGTGTGGGCATGGCAGTAGTAGGGTTACGCCCATTTACAAAATTAACTTCTTATGGTGCCAAAAAACAATCGGATTTCAACACGTCTCATCATCCAGATCCTTTATATATATATATAACTCTACATCTAACTCGATTAGTATTAGCTGATAGAAACAACCGTTAGATAAACAAAAATATTATACTCTGTAGCAACATGTTGCAAGAGTATAAAAATACTATAAGCGCGATAAACCAAGCACTAAACACGCGAGAGGCATTAAATTTTATCTCTGGGATGGTATGAGATGACTTTATAGGAACCGCGTTCAAAATTAGTCAGTGGGCATGGCAATGCCCACTTTAAGGTGAAAACCTATATCTTGGGATCCGATTTCAACCAAATTCGGTGCATAACGTTCTTTTCATATTTCTATGTTATAGTGCGAAAATGGGCGAAATCGGACTACAACCACGCCTATTTCCCATATAACACATTTTCAATTCCATCTGATTATTTCACTTTCCACTATGCATATCAAGCAACAATGATTATATCGGGGTAAAACTTTGCATGAATAATACGTTTAAAGTATGCCACCTTGTGACCAAAAATTGTCGAAATCGAACCAAAACTGTTCAAGCCCCTAAGTACTCAATATGTGAACCCCAGTGCCTATAGTTGACCTTCTACCGAAAATATCAGTCAATCCACAAAGAAATCTCAAACGAGTATACTATTTGACTTTGCGAGAGTATAATATGTTCGGTTACATCCGAACTTAGCCCTTCCTTACTTGTTTCTTGTTAAATTTTTTACGGTCCTACATAGATGAAAGAAATTCTTTAATTAAAAAATAGAAAAATATTAGATAAACGTATTTTTCTATTTTCAATCTATCAATCTAGCTAAAAAAAATATTTACTATAGAGTTCTAGCGAAACCGTATCTCTTTTATCTCTAGCTCATCAGAATTTGAAGCTCACAGTTCCTTAGTATTGTTTAAGATGAAATATAACGAAGAGATATGAAAAATCGATCAGAATAATAAATTTTTCGCATAAACTTAAATCTACTTAAGCTATTTTTCATATAACCGCAGAAATATATACTATATATTCAAATTAATATTATTAGAAACTTTTCAGTTTATCTTCAACCAACTTTATTTAAATTTAAATTTTAACATTGATGTCATTCTCAATTATAAATAAATTAAATTATAATTTAAAGTATTTTACCGTTATATAGATAATTTCTATGTAACGATTTTAATTAATGAGATTGCATTATTTCTTCCATTACAAGTTGTTAACAGAAGCCTCTCAAGCAGTTATGCTGTTTAGATGCAAAGATCTTATTCGACATTTCGGCACTTTTTCCATCACCCATAGTGGAATGGTGAGCGAATACAATAAGTACAGTTACTTTTGGATTACAAATAAATTGTTATTAAATATAAATATAGGTATATGTGTACATACTTATAGGGGTATATATGAATGCTTTTAGGAGTATGTACATAGGTATTGTATGTATGTATGATTTTATTAACGGAGGCATGCTCTTTCACTTCCAATTCTACTTCAGACAACTCTCGTTCGAGAAGAACAAAAACAGAAACCAACAAAAAACGAAAAAGAAAACACAAAAAAGAAAAATGAAAAAATAAAAGTTAAAAATAACACAATCACAATGACAATGAAAGTGTCTGAAGTCATCTAAAGAGTTCAGTTTCAATTGAACCTTTTTCCACGATATGTCGTTTCTGTCGAACAAAAATAAACACAAACACTAACTTTCGCCAAAAATTAATTGTTGGCAGTTTATTTTATGAGATAAATGACATTTATTGTTGATTATGTATGTACGTATGTTTGTAAAATGTATTTCACATTGACTGTTGCTTAGTTGCTAATGTCGACAGCAAGACTGTTATGTTGTATAGACAACTACTTGTATGTATGTATTTTACACATTTATTTTTGCCAATTATGTTGGTTGGATTTTTTGTCAAACAGAAAAGATATTATAGAAAAGGTATTTTTGTTGTAAGAAGTAATTATTAATTTAACTTGCACTTTTAGTTTTACGGTAAATAATGACTATATACATATGTGTGTATGTACTCATGCATATACTTAGTCGAAAAAATAGTAATTTTTACGGCTTTTCTTTTTCAATAGTTTATGTCTTTCTTTTGCCATCACATGATACTTTTGTTCTCTTATTGTTGTACATCTCTATAATCTCACTATTTTCGTAATAAAAGAAAATAAATAAAATAAGAAATGTAATTTTTTATTTTAGAAATTTCTACTTTCACATGTCGCGGCCTGTTTTGGTATTTTCAGAAGATTCATTAAATCTCTTAATTAACTTTTTCTTTCATTGGCAACCGATTTGTTTACATATAATTAAAACTATAAACTAAGCATGAAATTGGCTAAACGTGATTAATGGGAATTGCTGATCATTAGTTATTTACAAAACTAAATAAAGTATGATATAATAGTAAATTAGAAAAAATTAAAAATGTATACAGATATTGATAAGGTTTTTCGTGGTATTTTCTAAATTTTGGGGTCTCTTCTTGAAGCAAGTGTATTTTTACCACCACAACTCGTTGTAAACTATCCGATTAAAAAGTTTAAATATTCACTGGCTTTCAGTAAAATAAAAGTAACAAATATTTTTTAGAGAAATATTCTTTAAAATCCAATAACATACTGTTCTTCTAAGCTACAATTTTGTTTGCCAGGATTTATTATTTATAAACCAAATTCTTATCTTAATAACAACTAAAAAATACAACCAGTCTAAAACACTCAAATATTTATTTAATTTTATTCCCTGAATAGGGTATATTAAGTTTACCACGAAGTTGATAACACCCTAAAGGAAACGTGCAAGATCTTTCTTTAAACTGAAAATGATAACAAAACTATTTTCTGTATTCGATCCCTCATCAAGTATTTTCAACCTAAGTATCTCTAAATTGAATAAGAACACCTTTAGAATTGTTATTTATTCACTATTCTCATTAATTCTATTCAATAATTTTATAGAACTATATCTTACATTTTCACAAAACCAAGTCATCTAACACTAACATATACATACATATATATATAAATTATAAAAAAGACGAGTTGAGTCGATTTAGTCATAACTGTCTGTATATACGCGAACTAGTTCCTCAGTTTTCGAGAATTCGATCTGAAATTTTGCACACGTCCTATTCATTTGTCAGAAACGCCGATATCGGATCACTATACAAAATCAAGTGCTTGTATAGAAAACTTTTTATTTGACCAGATATCTTCACGCAATTTGGCATAGATTACTGTCTAAACAGCGCTACAATCTCCGAACAAATAGTTCAGAACAGACCCACTATAGCATATAGCTACTATACAAACTGACCGATCCAAATGGAAATAAAATCTTTTAATACCCTTTTCTGTTATAAGAAAAGCTCTTCGAACGTCAGTCGAAGCTAACGTTTTTTTCGACTTTTATTTCAAAATTCTATCATCTAATGTAGTACCACTATTTTAAAGAAAACACATTTTAATACATATACACATAATACACAAAGAAAACTTTCCTTTCACTTTAGCTTATTAGCTAGAATCCATTAGAGATTTATTCACATTTTTCAGTGGGTAAGTGAAATCAAAAGTAACCCTCCACTATTTCAACGACTTCCACTTGAAAGCGCACTCTTTCCTCTTTACATGTATGTATGTACATAGTAGCTGCTGGCAAAGAATGTTCGTTGGTTTCTTTGACCTTTCAAGGGCCAAGCAAACGATCACGGCTGATTTGATACTTTCTTCACGCTACACATAATTACACAGCCACTGTAACTGATTTCTTCCCTTTCATTTCCTATCAACACAGTTAGTTTTACCGTTGTGGTTATTGTTATTGTTGTTGTTGTGATTAAGATGACGGGATTTTTTGAAATAAACATTTTTTTTTAACTCATAAATGCGTGCGACACAGTCAACATTTGTGTCACTTCAGGGCGCAGGGAGTGGACAGAAGCAGCAGCAGCAGCGGTTAGGGCGGGAGCGAGATTGCACGGCATTAAGCGAACTATGCTACTCTCGGTTTGCATACCAAAACAGCTGAATTAGGTCAGACGTCAACACTCGGATTCTACGGTGCGGCCTGCTCAAGCATAACACAATGAACAGCACCTTGATACATTGCCGCTTGATTGCTGAGTTGTTGTTGGTTGCTTCAACATTCAACCGCATGCTGCCGCTACACGAACACAGAAATGTAAATGCTACAAGAGCGCGGAGCTTGTTTCAAATACACACGGCTTCGATAGATGCTATTCGAATAAATTTCATTAAAAAAAATTAATGAAAGTTTTGAAAATTAATTGAACGAGTGAATGAGTAAGCGAGCGAGTTACAGCGGGAGATGGAAGTACTGTTATGAATTTCGTGCTTTAGTTAGTATGTCGTTCTAGGTAAATTAAATATGTTTGTGTGTGGGATCACGGTTAACGGTTAACCACTTGCCAAAATGCCCATAACGGCTGTCAGCCACTGTTTATTTCGTAATTAATTTGTTTACTTTTTCGCGAGGTCAAAGCGGTGCGCGGCTGCCAAGGTGTCAGAAAGAACGCATTCAAATAATTCGGAGAGACGCAAAAAGAAAGCAACGGCACGTCGTGACCGACTTTTTAGCAACGAAAAAAGACGTGGCGTTCATATAAATATCTCCATACAAAGTCTTACAAATATTTTTGTTCCCATATCTCGGGCATGCATGTGTAGCAGTGCCACTAAACAACAGACGCATACATACAGACATGCTAAGTTATACTAATATACATACGTATGTATGTATGTATGTACAATGGAGTATCGGTAAATCGCAGCGACTGTGTCATACGGTAAGCATAAACAAGATGAGCGATGCGTACGCAGCAATCTGGGAAGAATCGTTCTAAATACATACATTTCTACAGGTAAATAACGGGAAACTGGCTTGCCTTTACTATTTGCTTTTCGAATTTTCAATAGCGTCAATGCTCGCTTCTACCTAAAATCTTCCGAGAGTTTCGAGCTATTTATCATTTTAATACTTTCGCAACTATTGAACTTGCAAAATTTACCGCTAAGCAAAGTTAAGCGGAAATTTACATTTTTACTTCTATTGTTAGTATTCTTAAAAACAATGACCCATTTGTAATTATTCACCAACGCGCAGCAAAATGCTTACATGCAACAAGTGTCGACGCTAGCAACTGTTCGTACATACGCACACATTTACATATGTACATGTTCATAAGAAATTTTCTTGCTCACAGTAGCATTGGTTGTTTAGAACTCTGCATATGTTAGAACTAAAGAGTTGAGCCACAAACTTCAACCAACAATGCTGCTCGCATGAAAGTAGCAAGTAGAAAAGGCAGAAAGAGTGCAAAGTTAATTACCTTGCACATTTATTGCATTGTTGTTATTATGGCTATGCTAAATTATGGAAAAACGGGACAAGCATCTAGAACATGTTAAGGAAATCACTAATCCCCACACATACATACATATGTACATACATGCAGCTCCACAAAAATCTGCATTACTGTGCTTCTATGCGTACGAAAACAACAAAAATGACCAAAAATAAAATAAAATAGAAAAAAAAAACTTTTTACCTATCAAAAATGAGAATTAATTGAATAACCTACCAATAACAAACGATAATCCATCTGACGAACTTTCCGAATTCCCCGAACTAGGCACTTCAAAAACTTTTTCAATTCTATTTACTTATTTACACAGTTATTTATCTTGATTTCAGTTGCACCTCTTATAGTTGTAACTGTTCAACTCAAACACTTTTCCTTGAATTTTAAAAGCACTTCGTCGCTTATAATTCCGTTTATTACAGAAAGTAGAACAAGTTCCGTCGAAAGCAGCCACTCAACTAAAATATTAATATGAGTAAGCTAAACATTGAACCTCTGGATGTGGCGCAACAGCGCAACAACAAAAAACCGCTTGTCAGGCATGGAATTCCATCTCATCAACCAATGCGTTGGCTTCCAATGTCTCTTTGTCAATGCCAATGCCATAGTCTGAGGCGCTTTGAGTTGGCCTGAGTCTGATGGAGTTTTCTTACTTGCGCTCATTTCTTTTGGCTTCAAAGAGAAATTCTTCTATTTCTTTGTGAACTTTCTTCGTTGGTGCTAAGTACGAGTATGCGTACATAATAACTACATCCTCCATATGACGTTGGAATATTTATATATATATGTATGTGAATATGTATTATGTGGTATCTTAATACGGGGCTACTTTATTGTCTTTTACCGAGTGAAGAAAAACGCCTCTTTAAATTGTCACCTGAGTTTTCGTTCTACTAACAGTGCTGTTTAAAAGTATTTATGTATATCGTCTCTGTTTATCGTTACCCACAAACTTTGAGTACATCTTCTGAAAAATTAAACAAACAATTATTTAAATATAAAGAGAAATCCATTAAAAAATAGTACAAATGATAATTTGGGCCGCCGTTTTAAAAACATGTACTGAATCAGATTATATAAGTTATATAAAGTGTTCGTTTCGACTAATACCGTTTGGAACAAAAGTGTTTCAAGGTTTATGGATCTACTTTCACTGCGATTTTGAATTTTATCCGTGCAAGCGCTATCAATCCAGCAAAATCCGCATCTTAAAAATATGCTTAAAAATGTATGGTAATTGTGACTGAGATTAATTCTTCTTATTCTTGATTGATTTACAATTGGATAAGGTATGATTTGTGGCATCAGATTAATTTAACTCCTTCTTCACTTGCTATTCAAAAACAGAGGAAATTTGATCTTTCTCTACTGCCTCCAGCTGAATACTTTCAGTTCTGGGCAGTCTATATTGTTTATATTCCTTCGAAAAATATATGCCAGTGAACGTCGGTGCTGTTTGTAGGTCTATCTTAAGCGACGTTCATCTTCAAATCTATCTTATGTTATCTTCAACCACGCTTCGGGTTCTAAATGCGGTGATATTACCAACAAATATGTTTATTTTTATAAAGAGAGTAGCTTACTTTCGAAATATGTACTATAAAGTAGCGCCTGTTAAGTATTCAACGTTCGAATTCAAACTCGTCGTAGTGATAATGTGAACAAAGTCAAGTGCGTTAAGGGCGGAAAAGGCAGTTTGAATTAGACACTATTAGTATCTAATATTAAACAAGCATAATTTCCCAATAATCAATTTAATTGCCGGACTAAATTGCATGACTGTGAATTTTTCGTTATTACCTATTACATTCTGCTCTTGCATATGATATACTTACATATATATATTCTCTTACATATGGTGAAATTTTTAATTTTTTGACATTATTATAACAGTGAGGAAAATCATTGGTATCAGCAATTTTAAAAACTTAAACTCAAATCTAAATTGAGTATAAAGTATTCAAGAGCGATGAAAAAGTAAGAAAATGATGAGATGAAGTTCGTTATAACTGTAAGGGCTATGCGGCTTAGTGTTCAAGTCATCAATGATCTGCAGTTTGTACTTCTATAAGATATTATAAACACACCCAACATTAGGTAAAAGCTTTCGAAAATACTTATATCTTCCATATAATGAATTACAGTAATTGAATAAATTTGAAAGTAGTACTTGAGAAAATTTCTCTCAGTGCTGCATGAAACTCCACTCCAAGCCGCAACATCATTTAATTATAGTACACTTATCATACTAAGGATAATTTTCACCAAATTGTTTAAATTCAAATTAACGCTGGAAGGTCAAACAGCCATCAGCATTACACATTTTCGTATAAAAACAAATAACTGTCTAGAAAAGTGGTAATTCCTTGTACAATATACTTTAAGCAGTTATCTAACCGAAGAAAAGGCAAAGTGAGCAGCATGTTCGACGATCTGCAATTGATCCACATGAGCGTGCGAATTTTACGCTTTTGGTCACTGATCTATCAGCACACTTGGCGACGTTATGTTTGCCTGTCGATGACGACTTTTTTGGTTTTCACACAGCTTTACTATATGTTCCGCACCAGCGAAGGTATCGACTCAGTTATAAGGAATTCTTACATGTTGGTTTTATGGTTCAATACCATACTTCGCGCGTACCTATTGCTGTACGACCGGGAAAAGTACGAAAAGCTGTTGAGCGATTTGGAACAATTTTACTATGACTTGAAGGTGAGCGGTTGTGGATATATATATATTTATATATATTCATGGGGAAACGGGCTTGTTGGGATCAAGCAAGAAGTTTGGCATAAGATAATTGAAGCCATATTTAAATACAGTTTATGTAATGCAGATTATGCCTATGTATGTATATATGTATATTTTTTGCTCAATTTTTTTGCACAATTTCTTTAGCGCTCAAAGGATTGTTATATACAGGACCTACTGGTGGAGGTCAACACGACAGGCAAATATATGGCACGGGGTAACCTCTTTCTTGGGCTGCTTACCTGCTTTGGTTTTGGTTTCTATCCGCTCTTTGCAACTGAAAGAGGTATGCTCCATCATTTTTGACAATTTGCCACTAGCATATAAGCTTTGCAACTATCTCACTATATCGCTATTTGTTGGGTTAAAGTACTGCCCTTTGGCAGCATGATTCCTGGCGTTGAGGAATACAAAAGCCCGTTCTACGAGTTCTGGTATATGTATCAAATGATAATTACGCCCATGGGCTGTTGCATGTACATTCCCTACACAAGTCTGATTGTCGCTTTCATCATGTTCGGCATTGTGATGTGCAAGGCGCTACAGTTTCGGTTGAAGACGTTGCACCGCGTGCGGCACGTTGAGCCGCTCATTCAAAAAAGCGTACGCGAATGCATACGATATCAACTGTGCATTATTGAGTAAATACAGTTTTTAATATAGCATTTAACGCTTTAAATACGCGTGTATGCATTTACAGTTATATTACGCGCGTAAATGCTTTGACGACTTATATATTTCTTTTGGAATTCCTCGCCTTCGGCACACTGCTATGCGCCTTACTGTTCCTGCTGATCATTGTAAGTTGCTTACATTTTCTTTTCTTTTTTTAAGTTTTTTATCAATTTATTTTCTAGGTTGACTCCTCAGCTCAGGCGATTATAGTTTGCGCTTACATTGCCATGATATTTGCACAGATTTTTTCGTTGTATTGGTATGCGAACGAACTGCGCGAGCAGGTATTTGCGCAATTGCATTTGTTTACATTTTTCACCCTGTACAGAGTCCGTCTGTCTGTCTGTATATACACGAACTAGTCCCCCAGTTTTTGTGATAACGAGATGGAATTTTGATCATTATAGCATATAGCTGCCAAACAAACTGGCCGTTCAAAATCAAGTTCTTGTTTGAAATATTTTGTATATGTCAAGGGTGTTATTGTTTCGGTGCAAGCGAAGCTAACATTTTTTCTTATTTTCTATTTTTAACTTTATGTTCGCAGAATCTCGCTATCGCAGCCGCCGCCTACGACACTGAATGGTTCACATTTCCGATACCAGTGCAAAAATATATTCTGTTGATGATTTTGCGTGCGCAAAAACCTCCAGCGGTAAACTTGGATTTCAATAACTACACATGAATACATTCATTAGTGTTTGCTGCTTTCAGATAATGGTGGGCAATACTCAACCCATTTCGCTGGAGCTTTTCCAGTCCTTGCTGAATGCCTCCTATACTTACTTCACATTGCTAAAGCGAGTTTATACTTAAAGTAAAAAAGTTAAAGAACCGAGACTAAAATGGGAAAAGGTATAAGAATTAGGAAATGCGTTTTCAGCATTTCTATTAATGGTATTCAAAAACATTGTTCTAATTTGGCTTGTATTTTCACTTTTATTTCCAATTCATCTCACCTTAAATAGATTTCATCATTTTAACAACGTTTACTTTACTCGTATTTCTGATAAATAAAGATATATGAATACATTAATGTTATTATTACCTTTCTCTTTATGTAAACAAAGTTTAGTCAAAAGTCTTTAATATTATTTTATGTTAATATATACTTATATGCTTCATTTATATATTTGATTTTAATTTAAAATCTACTTTGAAGTGTTACATTTGGTTTTTAGCTTATTGCAAGGTGCTAAGTTACGCATACATAGATATATATGTATGCAAGTTTCAATAATAATGTTATGTAACAATTACATAATTATTTCGTTTCGTTCGTACATACAGTGGTATTGCATTTATTGCGTCATTTTATGTAAAATTCACAACAAAAATAAAGGAGGCTACTCGAAATTGTAGAGTTCAAAAAAATAAAAGTTAAAAATATTTGGTAATTATGATTGCAGAGTTTGACTGCCAAATGATGTATTCTGCATACTTAAAGATATACGTTGTTATTTTTTTAAATAATCTCCAATGCAAAACAAAAATAGTTCAGTGGGAGTTTTAAGGACATAAAAAGTTGACGAAATATCAGAAATCACTATGTGTGATACATTTTAAGTTAAAAATATATTCAGTTATAATTGAGCTTATCTATTAGTTGGGAGGTTGGTAATCGCAAACATACATATGTACATATGTATGTACAGCAGCATTTCAAATGCTTTAGGTATGACGCTGTGTCACTGCGAAAACACTGAAGATCGTCAGAGAAAAGGCATTTCATTTTCTAATAGCGGTCGTTTGTTAAGTCAAAGGACAAACTCGGCTAAGCAATCATTTTTATATCTATGAACTGTATCGTAATGCTATTGTTTCAATAGTCTTGTACCCGGCTTTATATAATAATTAATATAAACATATTTTATAAAATTTTGCTTACAGCACTAAATAATATAATGTTTTTTCTTTTCTAATAATTAACATGCTTTCGCGTTAATATATGTACTTATATCGTGTTTCATTTTCAAATTCAAATACAAGCTATCATGCTTTCGCAAAGCTATATGTCAGCTACTTGTCCACCACTTAAGATTATATTCATATACAGCAAACTGTTATTACTTTTCCACAGCTCTTTCATTTCGTTCAATTTGTGTAAAATGTAGCAACAATCAATAAGCCAACTGAATACAAAGTCAACACTTCTCAGCTTGGAATCAACGTATACGAGTATTTTTAAAGTAATTTTATAACTGTACTTTCCTACATACACTGGTAATTATCAATAATGTTTTGTAAATTTCCTATTGCTAGTACATTTTGCATTTGCTTGCCTCTAAGCGGTTTTCAGGCGTCGAATACACACGTGACATTTGTTTGTACATAACTAAATGTCACCTAAAGCACACATACATACGTATTTTACATATGAAATGCATATACACAATGTGTATAATTTATATATAAATTTGGTCACTATACTCTTAACTTTAAAATAATTGTAAATATCTTTCGATTTAAATGGATTCAATAGCATATCTGCAGGGGCAAGGCGCACTGATCGGCGACAACTTAGTTTTTGGGCGATACCGTTATTAGTTTGTGTGGTGTTACCGGTGAAATCTGTAAGCAACGCAAATGTATAATTTTAGTTAGAATTCAATATGACCACTAATGTGTACAACATACCCAAAGTTGCCGACTGCCCATAAACGAATCGTCGTCATCTTCGATTAAACTGTGGTGATGATGATGATTCTGCTGATCAATAAATATCAACGTATCTTTGCTGCAGGTATTGCTCGAATTGCGCAACATCGATGAAAGTGTTTCACTACATTCGCGCAATTTGCAATTAGAGCTCGTTGAGAACGAATGCCTTAAATTGAGTCCATGCATATGTTGATGATTGCTTGTCTGTGTTCCGCTCTCTAACGCAGAAACACTCGAACGACTGCCATTCCATGGCTGGTGGCGTGTTAGGTGGAATTCGTGAGCTGTGTGCGCTGCCACAGCAGCGCTAATAATACTGCTACTGTTACTTTTCAGACTACTTGAGAGCAAAACCTCTTTGTAGTTACTACTCGCTGTCGCTGATGTGGTTGTAAAGCCGTTGAACTTGTTTTGCAATGTGGATGCGCCATGTATGGACACGGCCAGCGAGTGTGGCGATGAGTGTGACGACAAGGAAGAACTGGAGGAAGATGTTGAGGAATTTCTAACGCGACTGCCATTAATACCGGCAGGTATTGTTGTTGTTGCTATGGTAGATGTTGCGGGACTCTTCGGTTTACCATTTACAACCGGTTGCGTAATGTTCAACTTCTGATTTGGCGATTTGGAGGCATCTGCAGCGTAGCCATTAGTTAATACTTTAGTCGTTGTGATTGCAGCAGGCTTATTTGGCCCTATGGAAGAAACTGCTGGCTCCGTCGTTGCATCTGCCACAGCCTTCGGTAAGGGCGATTGTTGTGACTTGATTAGCGTGGTTGCAATATGAGTGGCGGGTACTGTCGTTTCATGTGCTTGGCTTTCATCAATTTGACAGTCTTCATCCATGGCAAAGATCTGATTTTCGCCAACACTGTTCGGATTTTCTACTATTTTATTTGGTGTAAGTGTATTGAGCGCTTTCAATGCGCTGACTGCATTTGTGGCCACAGCGGTGCTATCATCGTCTGGGGCAACAGATTCTGAATCAGCAAATTCTAGAGTTTCCATATCGACCGAAATATTTTCATTGTTCACAACCATCGGGGATGTCTCTATTTTCACTGTAAATAAAGCGTATTAGAAAAAAGAATGCATAATTTATCAAAGCTTTATTACCTTCGACAATGGTGTCATTTGCAAGTGCAGCTTTAGGTATTTCAATTGGTTTTTCTTCTGTTCTTCCTTTTAATGGCTCTATTATAGCAGTGGTCGCGACCACATCAATATTCTTTCGATCGTCGGATATATCTTCTTCGATAACTTTCTCCTCGGCAGCACTTATCTTTTCAACAACTGTCATATTCGGTGGTGGTGCGATTCGAGAGACCCAATGATCGCCTGAATTCGAACTAGAGCCAGAGCATTCAGCTGCATCTCCGACGCGACGCTGATAAAATAACATATAAGCCTCATTATTAATAATCTCCTCCTCGATTGATGTATTGGGTACTTTAGAGACCCGTTGATCATCGAATTTGTACCATTGTCTGTCGTATGGATTTTTACATGCGGCTGTGTAGTGACCCGTTTCGAGTGTGTCCCCCTGATGATAGCATACAGCGTACAAATCATAACGGGTTTCTCGGTTATCACGTGAACTAAGTGTTGAGGATCGCGAATCTCCAGGTCGAGGTTTTTTCCATGGATTTGATCGTGAAAACGGTCCATTATCCATGGCAGCTGCAGCACTAAGCGTTGTACGCGGACCATTCTCATCTTCCACACCTCGCACCAAATGTGGAGACATATCGAATGCATTCAATGGGAATTTCACCATCGTGGTAAGTTTAGCTGCATTGGCACCTTTTTCGTGATGCTGTCGGAATCGTTTAAAATGCACGACCAAAATGTCGGGTAACGACCACAGACCGAGTGTCTTCACAACCGGTAAATATTGCTGACAGTGTGGACAGCGCCAAGCATCTTCGGCGCTCAGCGTTTCTGCTTTGGTATAGTGCTCAAGGCATTGCTCTAAAGTAAGTACTGACGTGTCTTTCGTGGTTTTCAGTTTTCCAACATCGAGCAAACGTGCCACACTTTCATCTTCGACCACTTGATCACTGAGATCCACAAAGTACTCTTCCGGCTCAGTCCATTCTAGTAAAAGTTTTATATGCGGTGGTCCAGCATCAGATGAAAGCACAGATAGTGCCAAGTCGATCATCTCTGTTAGCAGCGGATGTTCAACATTCTGTAAATATGTGTCTGGATCTGCGGACGGATCTTGTAGACGTATCTGAAACATATCGCTCTTCGGTTTACCACTCGAGAAAACTTCAGGTTTCAGTAAGGGCGTCATTTCGCGTAATAGTCGCTTTTGTAAATCAACATAAGAGCAATCACGGGTTGTTAGCAAGCTGAACGGCATACCGAAACGTTCCACGGATTGTGTATGCGAGTTATCGCCATTCGGTGTCTCTTTATTTTCAAGATCCGTTTTGGTTTTACGCACATTCGCCACTAACAAGAGTAGTTCATTAGTTAAATTGGCAGTAGACGAAGTGTTTGTGGTCTTAGCACCATTTGTGGTTGCATTGGCAGTGTTGCCTGTCGAACTGTTTTTGTTAACCTCCGTAGATGTAGTATTTTTCGCTGTACTTTGATTGGGATTGGGGTTGCCGCTCCGACTTGTGTCACCATTTTCAGTGTCCACTTTTGTCGCTGTTGTTGTTATTGCTGTTGATGTGACCTTTGTTTCGGGTACTTCAATGCAGTAAATTGATTCGATGCCACTTAGTGTTGCCACCGGTTGTGTGTCGTAGAAAACGCGCGTGAAACCCTCTTTGCTGATGTCAACTAATACCATGTGTTTGCCCTGAATGCCAGTGTCAGCCTGCAATTGATCGCGTAGAGCGACAATTGGCGAACCAGTAGGCACATTAATACCGATCTTCACTTGACGCGGGTCTCGCTGCAAATACACTACGGTCACGAAAATCGTTTGCTGCATTAATTGCGGCAGCTGCACCGAAATGCAATGGAACGGATCGAATGTGTTTGACTGTTTTTTACAGCGTGGACATGTGAGAGACGAACGGAATTGTGCTTGGAATACCGCTTGCACAAACGAATTGTTGCAGCGAATGTGGTTGGCTAAAGTTTCTGCGGCGATAACCTCATCCGGGCGGCCGTATGAGTTCTGTAAGAAAGAACATGCAAAAATTAAAATTCCAAATATGGTACAGTTTTGAAGAATACGATAATATTATTTACAAGATTTGCCGATTTTAATGTAACTGATGGTAACTTGGTATTTACGTTTATTATACATTATATTTAATTTTACCCGAGCGCTTTTTTACAGCTAATTTAACTGGACCGATACGTACGCGTTCCCTAATGCTTATCTTACATATTTATACATTTATTTATCCGTAAGAAAGATCATGAAGCAAGTTGCTTTAATTAAATTTTTAATTTGAGATGAATAACTGAGTTTTCAATTTTAAATTCCAAGATGTTGAAATTTTTGAATTTGATTATATTTAAAATTTTTAATACTCAACATATTGGATTTTTAATTTAATAATAGGAAATGAAAATTTAATATTTAACAAACATCTTGTATTAAAGATTGAGAAACTATTTTTTTAATTTAAAATTTGGAGTAATAAATAAAAAACAATTTTACAAATTAAAATCGGGATAAAAAGGAAAGATTTACACAGTTCTAACTGAAATACTATAATTAAAGGCAGTTAACTATAAATAAGTCGAAAAAACTAAACTATGTTGAAATTTTATTAAAAATTAAACACGAAGTACACAAAATATATATTCTAATAAATTACTTTTTAATATTTTAAACATAAGCTTGGGAATAATTTTGTTTTTAAGCTTCGTATTTGATTTTTAAGATTACAAATCTTTTATGTTTTTATTTCGGTATTTAGGATTAATTTTTTGTCTATACGCTATTTGGGATTAAAAATTTAAATATTAACTTTAATTAAGATTTTTGGTATTACAAAAAAAAAAAAAAAATTAATTGAAATGTTAATAAAATTATTTTTGAATGCATTATTTGCAACCCTCATTATGCGCATATCTAGATTATTATATAATTACAAATTGTTGAACATAAAGATACTCTGTTTTAAACACTCAAAATGCCACCAAAAATCGTTTCCTAGTAAATAACTTTTCATAAGTTATTGTCCAATATCTCACCGACGGTAGCGCTATCATTGCCTCCGTCGTCTTTTTTTAGTTTATCTTATCTAAACAAGCCTAAGTAAATTGTATCTTTCCACTTTGCGAAAATAATAATAAATCAAGAGCACGCGTAGAAATACTTACAGCTACAGCGCAATCGACTTATATGTGTGCGTTCACAAATATTTTTAATAAACATACTTCAGCAATTGGCTTTTGTTTACATAAGCATCGCCGGGAATATTGGAACAGAGCCTTTTCTCTTTTCACTGCACATTGCATTCCCACTTGTTGACATTTATATAAATGCCCAATTTACGATGAATGTAAATAAGAATTGTAAAATTAACTGCCACATTCTGCCTGGTTGCCATTTATTCGTCGGTCAACCGGTGCATTTGACGAACAACAATAACATCGCAATTTCACCAATTATAAAATGCCTTCTAAATACCGTATAAGTACATGTATATGTTCCTCTATGAACGCACAGGTTCTGGGAAGGTAGAGAAAGTCATTGATGGCGATTTTTTGTGTATTTTATAACTACTTGCACACACAGTAATTCAGTAGATAATAAACAGTGTAATGCTTGCGCGATGCTCATAAACTAAGCTGGGTGAAAAATAGGAAATAGCTCACATCCTCCGATCACCGACACTTTAATAATGAAATTGAAATTAGTTTTTGACAAAAGATATCACTTTCATTAATAAAGAATAAAAAAGAAGTGAAGTAAATGTTGTCAATGCAAGCACACCACTTATAGACGCGAGTAATTTTCAGAAGGCACAACTTACATAGTCATGGCTAATTTTACTTTCTATTTTCATTTAGTTTTCAGAACCAGGCAAGAAATAGTTTTTTACCAACTCGCATGAAATAAATTATTAAACTAAATTTAGGTAATATAAGCACCTTTACACTTTTATAACGCCGTTTCGTGGCCGTATTGAGGTCCTCGTGCACCTTATCCAGCAGCCAGAATAAAAATTCTTGAGCATCATGTTGTGTTGAGCTACGAAATTGTGAACCATAGCGATCTACAACAGCCTGCAAGCAAATTATTTGCATAAGAAAATGCGATTCAGATTAGTGTGTGTGTGCAGTTGTTGTCACAATACGACTCACCTTAAAACTCGTGCTGTGATCGCTCTCATTCTTGCATGTCCATAGCGCCTTTAGCACATTTGCCAGTTGTTCGGTTAGTTCTCCTTTGGTACCAAATTTGCGTGAATTGATTTTGTTGCGTCGCTTTAGATCGGCCTTAAAAATTAAATTACATAATTTAGAAATACACATAAACATGAAATAATAAGTGATTAAGAAATAACAAGTAGTTTACAAAGTCGCTGCTTCGGCACACCACTCACCTTGTACTGATCCAAAACGAAATATTCCGCCAGTATGTCTGTGTGACTGAGACATTGCAGCACTGCATTCATGAAACATGTGTTGCCATGATTTTTGAGCCCCATAACGCCAGGTGTCTGGTCAGCCGGCCACTGGTAGTTGCCGATGGGTGGCACGCGATCGGCGGTTGTGGATATGGACACAGCGGCGTTTTTGTTCGCCTATACCGAAGTGGAATGTAGGCAGGAAGTAAATGGAAATAAGAAAAGGCAATTAGTTAAGTTATTTGGTATTTTTAATGGTTATATAGAGCTAAACTTAAGAATGAATTGTGCACATGTTATTGCCATATACTGGAAATAATAACTCTGAAACTGGTTTTGGCAATGTTTGTGCATAAAAACTGGTTGACTTTTACGGGTCAATACTAAGAAATTAAGCAAGAATGAATAAACGTTTATAGATTACGAAATAATAAAATTGGATTTTTTCTATAGCCACTGAATGAAATGTTGGCATATACGCTCGTATCTATATATTTACGAGTACTAGACAAACTAGAAGAACTATGTAGTAATAAGTTAAGCATTTGCATTAAAAAAAATTTCGTCAATATTTTACATAACGAATCGTGCGGAAAATTTATAGCAAAGCAAGCGAAAGGGGGAAATGGAATATGATTCGAAAGTGCCGCCAATGATTTTTTTCAATAAAAGCAAGTAAATAAAGCAAGCAACGAATGAACTTATGAAAACAAAGACGTAGCCGTCGACCTAATCAATAGAACGTTTCATCGCGTAGCGTCAATGTTTGTGGAAATCAATAAAAATGAATTGTAATGCACATTTGCCGCCGAATAAGATGAGCTGCGATAGGAAAAATGAATTAAAATGACAATGACAATTTCCATTGAACACCCGCCAAAAACGCGTCAATTAAGTTTGCAATTGTGCGACTAAGCATTGTTGATGCAGCTGGAGTAAAAAACTTTAAACGGTTCGAGTTCAACTAAAACTAAATGCATTGAGAAGCGCGTATTATTTGCGCCATTGAGAAATTGCTGCTAGGCTGCAGTCAAAATTAAAGTGTATGTATAAAAAGCTGAAGAAGAAGAAAAGATGCATATGTTTGTATGTGGGCGTTCTAGGCAAAAGGTGAATGTAGTTAAGCTAAGCTGGTGGGCGATGTGCAACTAAGCGATCTTTAGTGGGCGTCAAGTTGAATATGCCAATTGCCAATTTTTGATTATTTGCGGATGCGCTAAATGCGACCTATGGTTGCTGTTGGCAAAATGTTATTAGCGTTTTTGCGTTATATCTCTAGTGGTGTTTTTTTCTTGTTTTATTGTGGCAAAGCGAACAGATGCCATCAAGCGTTTGGGAACGATGCGAAAGCAGAAGATGATGTCTACCTTTTTTCTGCGCCAGCAAGCGGTGTAAAAAGGCACTATTCCCGTTGTCTTATGCGCTGAACTTTCTTTCTGCACGTCGTAATTGAAAGGAGCAAAAGAACGAAATAAATTAGGGATATTAAGTTGAGCATATTAAAACATGAAATTACATTTTTTTTTTCACTTTAAAACTTTTTACGTGAAAATGCGGTATTAGTGGTTTCAATATAATACAGCCGACTTTATTAAATAAAAAAATATAATAACTAAGTTAAGGCGTCGACTATTAATAGCCGAGTTTGCATTGCCTAAGGCGAAGTTCCTGTATGTTTGTTAAAATTTCTAAGGTTATGGCGAATGAGAACGAAATAATTCTTTGGACCGTTTGGTTCGTTGGCATAACAATATTCTTTACTTGAAACTAGTTGCTTCTTTTTGCAAAAAAACAGGAAAAACGTTAACATCGCGTATATACAGGCAGAAGCAACTTGTTCAGGATATAAAAAGTAATCAATGCTATTTTTGAAAACGAAATACAATAGCTTTTTTCGGTACAAATGTGTTTTGGTTAGCGCTGTTGATGGAGACTAATTATAGTATAGTATATTTAACTGAGTTTCCGTTATGCAAAGCCACTTGCAACGAATCTAAATAGACGCCTATAGAAAGTATTTAGTATAAATTTTTAAACAATAAAGCTTTATTTAAAACTTCAAAGCAACGTTGTATAATATTACGGGTCATGTAAACTACTGTTTGTTGGTTACTTTATTACAATTTCGTTTGGTTTACTTCAAAATCTACGACTTATACAATAATCAACAAACAACAGTAAATTTATTGCTTAATAAACTTGATTAGTTGTAATTTTTGTTAAACCTTCAAGTCCACTTTTATTAAATTGAAAATAATTTGTAAAGAAAACACATTCAGACATTTGCGCTAAAGAATGTTTTCGCTTTAATAACTTTGTTGCACAGTGTTTGTGCAAATGAATTTTCGCATTTCATGTTTAGACGTCTGACACACGCAATTCAAATAATTAAAATAGCTGAAGTTCAACTATTGTGATCTCAGTGCTCATTTATACTTAAGGAAATAGAATAAGACACGTCATATAAAAGCGTGACATACACACATACACACAAGCATACAAGTACACAACTTAGCCACGATTATTATGCCACAAAAACACAAACTAACACAAACACATATATGTTTGTATATATTATATGTAAGCTCGCTCATTGAACTCCCCCTTCCCCCGTCACTTTTCTTTTCTTAATTCTGCATTATGCCTCAACAAAAGCGCCAGTTGCAGTTGCAGCTTCCATATTTATTTCGCTTTTGTTTTCAAAATGCCCCTAGTCAGCTGGTTGATGGCGGGCGGTTGTTGGGTGCCAGTGTTGTTTATTCATAGACTGTCTCCTCTACCTGTGTGCAGTGTATATTTATATATGCATGGGTCGCTTATTTATTTATCAATAGATTGGCAACAAGTCGCTATTTTATCCAACACATATATATACATACATACACAGGTACATATGTACATATGTATGTACGCGCATAGTGTTGAGGGCATGTCGTGCAGCTTATGAAAACTCACGCCCATCAACCCAACAATCATTCTAGCCAATATTGAGTTTTACTATTATCTACGTTGTTGTTACACATTGCACCGGTGCAGCTGAGGAGTTGAGAAGGCTATTGTCAGTCGGTATCGGTTGTATTCAAATATGCAAATGTATGCAAGTATACATTGAACGCATGTGCCGATATGTGTGTGTGTTGAATGAATTATTGACAACACGTGGTAGACAGTAAATTTTATTATTTAAAGTCAGCGGCTATTTGTTAGATAACATATTACCTTATTAATAGCCTGATTTACAAAGCTACATACGTAAGAGAGCGCTTAAAACGGTATTATCACTACAATTATAGGACTTATAACACTCTTGACGAGTCAATTCAAAATTAGACTAACAATGCTTTCATTAATGCAGCGCTAAATGATAAATGAAAATTCAATTGTCAGGAAGAGTGTGATTGTGATGAGCTTGATATAGATTGGTTTGTTTAAAAACTGATCAAAATTGATTCGCACTGGGTCAGCCGGGTTAGAGCAATTGCATGGAAAATTGGATTAAGCGTTGGCAAACTTGTATTGGCGTAGGCGTCTATTTTGAAGGCGATAATAAATATTTGTATTGTCATAAAAATATAGTGTTTTTTGCCAGTCCGGGTCAAATTTGATCAGCTGGTACACCGTATACTTATAATCGGTAAATTTATAATTAATAACTGTTTCTGACTAGATTAACAAAAATGCTGACGTCAATTGGCGAATATTTATCTGAATAACTCTTAAATTATTTCAACATTTCAATCTGAGAGGCTTTCTTACTTGTTATCGTATTCTGTGAAATTCTTCAAATAAAGAAAAGTTAAAAACCACAATGAAAGTGACCGGAAAGAAGCCAAATCACTGTATTAGTCTCAGTAATGCTTCGGATTGGGGAGAGAGGAAATAAAGCAAACAGCGCTGGCCAAACGTTCCAACTGTAGCGGTCGCAAATGCAAATTGGTAAATGTATTGATAATAGCTGCGCAAACAAATATAGCACACACTATACAAGTACATGGGTCTTTACGTGGGGACATTGAGACCATGAATTTAGTGCAAAATATCAAAAATGGACTGTTTGCTAAAACATGTGAGACTCAAGCGAATTGAGCTTAAACGCTTTAACCTACCTAATATTATGTGTTATGATACGGTATGATAATTAAGACACAAGTATGTATGTAATTAATATAAAAGCAAGACTTCAGGTAGAAATTGGCTGACAAACATGTTTGCAAACAAAATTTGTTTTCGGTGGGTCTGTCTGCCGTATTTATGCCAAAATAATAATACACATATATTTACACATATATACATACATATAAAAGGGGTGGTACAATAAAGGAAGCGAAAGCAGAGCTATACAAAAACGAAAATGAAATACATAGCAACATGAAATTGAGTAAA
The DNA here is from genome assembly GCF_042242935.1 of Bactrocera oleae. Lineage (NCBI taxonomy): Eukaryota > Metazoa > Arthropoda > Insecta > Diptera > Tephritidae > Bactrocera > Bactrocera oleae. Next base: position 71,291,105 of record NC_091538.1, read on the forward strand.
TCACATGCCAACATTAAAAAAAAAATTAAAATTTCAAACTGAAAAAATATATTTCTACCACAAGAAGCGACCATTTCTTTTAGCGATTTAAAATATAAAATCACAAATTTAATAATAATACATCTGTTTTCCCATCGCACTGCCTAAAACGCAAACCAAACTAATTAAATACTAAATATATTAACCGTCGTGATTATTAAAATGCGGATTAACGTCGCAGACATCGTTAATTTAATAATCGACTCCGACTACAATTCCCTTATTAGATTTGAGTATAGACAAATTAGTAGCGCGCGAATTGCCAGCGAAACACAAGTCAACCACTAACAAAAATCGGCAAAAATATAAGAAAGTACGAAGCACGTCATAACCTGATGTTTGTAAGTATGTATGACATCAGAAACCACCTGTTCTTTGGCTTTCTACATCAGGTTTTTTCAATTGATATTTCTTTAAGGAAATTCGGTTCACTATTCTCCACCGGATATTGGCGGAATAATCTGCAGTGTATTTTACACAGACGCCGTTACATAAATATAACATGCACATAAATCAATGATGCCTCTAGGACAATTGAGCAGTTATTGCAAAAACAAAAAAACTTGAATTCTACAGAGCCAGTAAGTATTCAACATTTCTTGTTGGTATGGGTATAGAAATTGTATCTTTGTTTAAAATGTTATAGCGTTTCCGTAGGCGGGCAAAATGTAAAATTTCTTAAAATGTTTTTGGAACCTTTGTGAAGAAATAGAAATGTTTGATCGATTGTCATGTTCAGCTTTGATGACGTAGAAACCTCTCATTTATAGCCCTAAGAATATACGTCTTGTCACCTATAAAACACTTCTCCCCAAAACGCTTCTGCAATATTTTCAAGGATTCCGTAGCCGTGATGCCATTGGAAACACAAAATTTCAAGCAAACTCGTTGTCCAATATTTTTCCTAATAAAAATCGTTGACAAACTTCTCGCGCCAAACAACCACTTATTGACATATAGAGTTCGCCTTTCACATGAACATAAATATATTTATACAAATTTAGCAAAAAAATGTTTATCGATTAGGTTTGCGCGCTTTTTAAAATGACCAGTTGGAGTCATCTTTAATCATATAGTATACGCTTTCTCACCTTTTTTTATTCGCTTTTTATTGCAATTCTCCACCTTTTGGTTTTACTGGTTTTTCTTACTGGGCATGTATATTTCTGTTCGTTTACATAGACGTTGGTTTCTTTACATTTCCAGTAATATGAGAACAAACAAGCGAACGGTGAGTGATTAATTTTTGCTACTAAGCTCATTTCCCTCTTAATTTCAATCACACCAAAAATATACCCTGCACGCAAGGCTACCTAGCATTATATCAGAAAATCAAGAATTTTAGTGCTAAGCAATTAAAGCCTTCTCCCCAATATTTAAGGAGCATTAGAACATATTAAAATGTTGCAAGCAAAAAGCTTCCACTCGTTAGAAATAATAGCCTTGTAGACAACAGGCCGAGTTCTTTTCGGCGCCCATTAACTTGAGTAAGCGATATTGCTTTAATTAATAATTTATTTATAGCGTTCTTCCAATTACCAAAAAGAAATGACCGCAAGCATTTAGCGGAGTTCATGTTCACACAGAAACTTTGGAGTAGTTAGAGCAAGCTCAGCAAAAAACAAGTCATTTGAAATAAACAATAACACATATAAAATAAATAATATCTAAATTAAACGGAATGTGTATAGTGTGTGTGAGTTTGTTCGCCTTCTGAATGAAACGTAAACAATCGGTACCACTACTCGGGCGTTGGAAAATTTGAGTCGTTGCACTCAGCACTAGCAAGAAAAGGCCAGAGTTTTATTTCACGACAATCAACGGTTGACAATCAAAAGTTAGCGAGCCACGACAGTAGGTATTCGTATGCTTGTGTAGGTGTGTATGTGTATGCAGCTTTCTCATAACATAGCATACCAGGCCATCCGTCAGTCAATCAACCCAGTATGCCAGCCTAACTATTTTTGCTGGTGTTGTTGTTGTCGGTTAATAGGCTGTAGGCTACTGTCCAAGACTGTGAAGCTACGCCCAACTCTTATCGCAATTTAGCAATATTGTCACTTATATCAATTTACAAAAGCAATTTTTTTGAGACATTGCAGTATCAAGCGCTAAGTTGTGAATGAGTAGCTTCAAGCCGAAGTATGTGTAGGTTCTGAATTCAGTAGATGTAAAAATTAATTTAGCTGTGAGGTACGGATAAATACCATATATATAATTAAAAAATATTCATTTTATAATTACATTTATAAAATTATCCATTGGCGGGTAATTGCGGAATCGCTGGAAACTCCAAAACGAATGAGCTCGTAAGAGTGGGCACACTGGTCCCGATTACATCGGGTTGGGAATAAGTTGCGTTTCGCGAGTGAACTTAACTAGCGCTGGTTAACAACCAGCTTCTTTGCGACAGCGATATCCTTCTGGCCTTGCGCAGAACAAAAGATATCCACTGAACTACATGCTCTCAGTAAGGTTCAACTTGCCGCAATCTCTGGCAGGCTCAAAGCGCTTTGTCGATTTTTGAGTGAACTTTCGATAAATACTATGGAGTATTTAGGTATCATAATATACCGGCGTTCGCAATTGTCCAAGTGGGAACCGATTTGGATCGACCTTTAAACCTAACTTAACCTAGATGACTACTTAAATACGTCTTTTTATGTTTAGATGGGTATGTATACGAAATACAAATTTTCATTCTGCTTAATGCCAAGAACTATGTTTGGAAGTATGACTGGGTGAGTGAAAAATTTTAATTTTGCAACCATAAAATGTGTGCACGAAATCTTTAAATCCGACTTTGGGATCAAACTGTCTGATATATTATGATATATGTATGTTTACTTTTTCATCTTATTCTGAATATTAATCTTTTTGTTCTAAGCCACTTTTCTTTAACTAAAGAGTCACTTAAGAACAAACCAAACTAAGTTTCTCATTTTGTAAACATGTTTCTTTCCAGATATCTTCATTTATGTAGTTTTTGATCGTGACCCATTAACTAGTAATAAAAACTCTGAATTCTCCAAGCTTCCTGCACTGTAAACTCCATAACCTACAACATTTTCAGTTATTTTTTCCTATGGACTACAGCATTATGAATAAATCGGCATAAATATTTTATGCGTGAATTTTTTGTGCAATAACTGAAATTCCAATTCAACGATATAACAGTACTTGCATACATACATATATACCATGCATACATACATATATGTATTAATAAATAATTGAATATGACTGTTGTTCATTTCCATTATTACGATTGTAGGTTACCGGTGTTTTTGTCGAAGTTGTCGTGGTTCGTGTCACTTTTGTCGGCAACGATTGTTGGCGATTTGCTATTGTTGTTATTAGTAATGTTGGCATTGCGCTGTCAAACACATTGCTGTTGCGACTAAATATGACAAATTGGATAAAATAGTCGTATAATATACATTTATGTACGAATTAATGTTTGTATGCGAGTATGTGTGCATGAATGGAGATCGACGACGTAAAATAGATTCGGTAGTGGGAAGTAATGAAAGCATTTTTGTGATATAAAAAGATTTACACACATACACAACTGGTGACAACATGTTGTATGAATGAATTCTAACAGCAGCAACAACAACAATAACAACAAAAAAAAGTTAAATAACCGAATTTATGCAAAGAATAGTAAATTACTCGTAATATCAACAATTAGAGCAATAATAAAACACACAAAAGTTACAACAACAATTGAATAATACACACATACATATGCATGCAATAATGAAAAATTGAATGCGAACGATGGAATGGAATTTTTATCAATTTCTATCACATAGCAAAAAGTGCTTCAAACCGCGACAGAAACTGAAGTCATCAGACACCTAATGGAATTTGCTTGATAGAACTCTACATACAAGTATGTATGTATGTATGCATATATTTTTATGTGAATTTATTAAATCAACGGCAATATGATTATACAATAATGTGTACATTTAAATGTGAGCGATTATATGCCATTATTATTTGCGATAGCAGAAGGAGAAATACCGATATAGTGATCTATGTATGCATACTTATGTATGGGCGTGTGTATATACAGATGGAAAGTATTTGCAAAGTATTCTTTATCATATGTACTTAGCACAACAACACGAAGAGCGAACGTCACATGCTCGTATACTAATTGTGAACTAAACTAAAGCGTCTTTTCTCCACCTTTTTCGGCAATATACCTTCTATATAGTAGTAAGGTGCAAGAAGCTACCGGCCGAGTAACAACTATCTCATTTGTATCGTTTTTTCTCTTTGCACTCTTTCAAATTTTCTAATTAAAGTACTTTTTTTAAGTTGTCATTTCCAAAAACTTTTCTCAGGTGATTTCTATGTACTTACATACGTGGCTATGGTATGTAGACTATAATTCATACATTAGTCCGGATCGGTTTCAATACAATAGATATTTAACAATGAGATTGCTTTAGGATTATTTTCGTTTTTCATGAATCTGATGGTTTTCATTCATTTATACTCAACTTGTAATTTATTATTACGTTTTTATATTGAGTATTTTGAATTTTATAGACAAGGGGTTATATCCACTTGTGAATTTCAAAAAATAAAATATTTTTGCTTAGCTTTCAAATGTACATAAGTATATATGTTTGCGAATATTCCCAGAACATTTAAAGTTGATCCGACAAATATGGTAGTTTCGGAGATATGAGCGTATTTGTAAGACTTTTTAATCTTAGTGTAATCGGCTCCTAAAACTTTTAACAAACGACTTGAAATTTTCACACCACTTTCTTAGATAAATTTGTCATATAATGATCGAAGGAATAAGATTTTGACAATAAGTACGATTTTTAAGTAAGATTTTTTTCGAAAAACTCCTTATTGTTGGGATGCCGCCATTTTATCAAAAATAAAATTTGGACTAGTCTTTCGATCATTATCGGTATTCATCGATAATAATAATAAATTTTTTGGTTTTTTGATTTCACATAATTTTAAGTAGAAAATCTTGCACACCGCCCGATTTTTTTTTCGGAGCTTATCCTCCTTCAAAAAAGAAAATTCACAAAATTGTGTTTTTTCTGACTTGAAAGTGGAATACCCGCATAAGGAGGCTTAATAGTGTAGACGGATCTGTGAAGAAACTTTCAAATCGCCTTATAATTAAGAGATAAACAACTTCGTTGAAACTCAAAAAGCTTGTAAAGTAAACTTTTAAGCAAAGAAAATGATTGTGCATTTATTCTTGCTTCTGCATACATACATACATACATAAATGGGGAAATAAAAATTATTAGAATTTGCAAATAAAGATTACGTTGCAGTTTTTCAAATGGAAATTCTACAGATTGTGACGTATGTCGCACATATCAAGTCTTATGAATAGATTTAGATACTTAAATGCCTTAATTTATAAATATTTATTTAGATAACATCATTTTCGGTTCTACGAGCGGTAGCTGAGTTTGATTCCTCAACCAGTTTCAATATCTGAGGACTAGAAATTCCACTGGAACCCTTATCTCAGATGACTCAGATCTGCAACGTACAGACTAGCGCTGTGACTAAAGCTGCATTGGACACGGATCAAAGTTTGATTGTGATTCGTTAGACGAGTAATGAGGGACTCCTGGGCTGGTGGTCGTGGTATTCTGTCACCTGAGTATGCAGGGGTCATACCCTGCAGAAATGGCTGATGGGCTAATGCCAAGGCCGCTTCCGTGCAGTTAAAACCATGACAGGCCTTGGAGTATGTTTCCCTTCCGGCATCATCAAGTTGGTATGGTAGGTGTTTGTTGGGATGACTCCTTCTTTGCGCTGGTCGGCTCTGAACGCATTGCCTCATAAAAGCGCGACTACCTTTCGAGAGGCGGATAGCGGCTCTGAGTGGGGACCTAACAACAATGAATACAAACCGAAACACTAAGGATGAGGGAGGAAGCAGGTCGAAACCGACCTCTGCTAAGGTGGGCGGTTCCCTGGGGGGAACACCTTCACCGAGGGGAACGAAATCGTCCCCGGTAAAGAGTGAGGATAATAATTCAGGAGGTGCTTGGCTTACCGCCGCTAGGGGCTCTTCATATTTAGTCTTCTTTGCGACAGAAGAGTCGTAGCGGAGTGTATAAGATCCCAAACGTGCCAGAAGCTTTATTGGAGGCCAAACATCGAGGAGAGAGCTAAGAAGGCATCGGTGGGCACTCTCACTAAAGGTGGTGCTCTGGCTATACGAAACCGTAGTCAAGCCAGTATTATTCTATTGTGTGTTTGTCTGGTGGAGGGCGCTCGAAAGGCCTACTTTGGCTAAAAAGCTTGAGCGAGTCCAAAAAGCGGCGCTCATCAGAAGCTCCGGTACACTGCGGACTACACCAACGATATTCCTTAATGCTATTTTAAACATAGCAACTATGGACCTTGCTGGCAGGTGCATTGCAGCGAAGTGTACTGTGAGGCCTGAAAATTTTGGATCACTATTCATATTCCGACGAGGGAGATGTGGATGGGAAGAAGCCGCTGACGAAGAGGTGCGGTGAGCTTTATCTCGGATGGGTCGAAGTTAGGAGGGAAAGTTGGAGGGGGGTTTTCTGTCAAAAGCTTTCCCTCAATCTTAGCTTCAGGCTACCTAACCCCTGTAGTGTTTTTCAGGCGGAAGTGGCTGCTATCAAGGCGGCGGTAGAAGTACTGCTACGAAGAGCAGCTTCGTTTAGAGAGGTAAGCATTCACTACGACAGCAGAGCGGGAATACTAGCTCTGAGTGCGCTAACCGTGCAATCAAAGCTAGTCAAGGAGTGTCTGTCTTCACTAGAAATAGCATCAGGCTACTTCAATATCAGGCTCGTTTGGGTGCCTGGTCAAAGCGGAATCGCTGGCAACTGCAAAGCCGATGAGCTAGCCAGGGAGGGCACCCTTGCCCCGCTCACATCGGAGTGGGATCGAGTTGGATCTCCACTAACGTCTTGCGTTCTGGCTCTGGAATATGAACCTCGCATGCACTCAGCAGAAGCTGGTCGACAACCAACTCCTGTGCGACTGCGAGATCCTTCTGGCCGAGATTGGATCGAAGAAGGTCGGTGGATCCTCTCGCCTTGAAGATATTTCATCTCGCCGCCCTTGTAGGAGTTTTCACTCGGCCCTGTCCAATGGGAACTCATGCGGAACGGCTTAGAATACTAAACGATGCTAGTTGTGAAAGTTGTATGGAGGAGGGTGAGGTGGAAACATCCCGGCATTGTCTCCTCCCCTGCCTGGATTTTGCTAGATTGGGAAAATATCAAACGCGGAGCAAATAGGTATAGGTATAGCTATTATTATATATCAGGTAAATGAAAGTTTTGAGAAATTTCACTTAAAGTTTCGAAGTTTTCAATAAAATACAAGCTTTTCTTTTGACATTTTTTTTTTCACGTCGCAAATTTTGAATTGCTTTCAGTTTTATCTGCGGATCCGCCCCTATCTTCTTAGGAGGTGTGTATAAGTGCACATTTACTCAAACCGCTACAATTGGAATAGTTTAAGATTATATAAAGTGCAATATTTTTGTCATCTAATTTGTTTAACTAAGCGCTAACCCAGACAAAGTTAATTTACAACCAATACAATCTGTGTGTACAGCAGCGAGCAAACAAATTCACAATCGCATTGTTGGTAGCAAAAAAGTTTGGCAAATGAGAAAAGGTTAGATCTACATGCATTTACACACACACACGGATAATGAAACGAGTTGAACTATTAACGTAAGAAATTACGTAGAACGCAACCTTGAATGGCAAAATTACCGCTTATCAAAGTGTAAACACACCAACTGTGGCCTGACATTCATACCTCTAAAGATATCTCGGTACGCGCACACACACCATACATATGTACAAGTATGCACATACCGGCGACAAGTTAAGCACATCGGCAGTGAAACTGACGATATTTGCCCACAAACAGCGGGTCGCACGACCTATTTACTTAATTTTATATAATTATGTGGATATATGAACATATAAACCACAAGTTCTCGAAAAAATTGCAAAACAATTTAAAAAAACATTTTTGCAATTTCAAAATATTATACGAGTATACTAATGAGAATTTGGAGTTTGTTCATAAAATTAATACATAAAAATGCGTCTACAATTACTTGCTTGTATAAAGCAATATTCCGAAAAAGTTGAGTGTTGTATAAGTGTTAATTTAGAAAAGCAATTATAACAATTTTTATTAAAGAAATTTGATGAAATATTTGAGTACTATTTTGCATAGTGTAACTATTGTACATAAATACATTGTACAAAAATGAAGATAGATACTTCCATCCTCCTGGTTGACTATCTGACCAAAAAATTTCGAATGTCGGGTGCAAAACAGTATTTAATATTATATATTCTGCTGTGCGCGTCGTGTGTAGGTGGCGCTTGAATGTATTATTTCGCCAGATTGTGATAAGCACGTTGCTATAATCTAACAACGGTTGTTCTAATCAGTCAAAACGGAGAATCATTCAAAGTTTTATAGACGACAAACAGATAAACAAAAATACCTGCAATTGTTCTCTTTAAAATGCTTGATTAAACAACAGCTTATAGTTTTATAAAAGATATATACATTTGTTTGTTTCTGTATACTGAAATCACTATTTAAAATCCATATTTTACTAAATATTTAACACATACTTCGATAGTAAATCTGTATACCTTATACATTGATTGTTTGTAAACAAAATAGGACAAGGGTTTTCGCAGAGCCGCTTTCTAGGGACAATCGAGCCGTCTTACCTTGATCCACTTTGCATGCCCGGCGAACCTCAGTCATCTAACACCCCTCTCCCTATGGTCCAACCCATCGAAACAGCACGTTTCCTGGCCTACCGTTAGATGATTTCGATGACAATCAACTTAAATCTTACCACCCAAGCGTAGATTAGGTAACCGCTACAACAACAATTCAAAATTAGCAGCTTCTTGGGGAGAAAAGAACGTGTGCAATATTCCAGATCGCGTATAAAGGTTGGTTGAAAACTTTTTACGCTCGAAATGTAAAAATACAGTACGGTACGAAATATATTATTTTATTCAATATAATCTCCCTTAACTAAAATACGCTTATTCCAATGATTCACCAATAATTTTATGCTATCCCTATAATGACTTTCCGGAAGCTCTGCAAAATACGATTACAGCTGTAATACATAGCTTCTTCATTCGACTAAAAACACTTTCCACGAAGCAATTGTTTCAGGTCTTTGAAGAGGTAGTAGTCGCTGGGAGCCAAAATTGGTGAATGCGGTGGATGCTCCAACAATTCGTACTTTAATTTGTTGAATTTTGATGTAAATTATGATTTTTTGGTCTAAAAACCAGGTCTTTTTTTTCATCCAGCTGATCCAAATTAGCTGCAATAATATTCGGAGTTGATTTTTTTTTACCTTTCTACAGATAATCAATCAACAAACTTCATTTTGCATTCCAGAAAACTGATGGCATAACCTTCTTTGCTGAACGTTGTGACTCCACCTGCTTTTGAGCTGAACAACCAGCTTCAGTCCACTGTAATGCTGGTAGATCCAAGTCTCACCCATTGTTATAAAATGACGCAATAAACGGTTTTATTCTGCTTAATACGCTCCAAATTATGCTGAAGAATTTGTTTTCGATCTAGTTTTTGTTGAATTCTTAATTCATATGTAATTCTCCATGTAAAATATCAAGTACTCGTTTGTCTGAGATGCCTATGGCGTTGGCATTTCACTCTTAGTCAAATTTGTATCTATACTAACAATATTATGAACTTGCTCAATGATTTCTGGTGAGGATCGTCTTCAAGCCTAGTACGAACACGTTTAAATTCACCAGCCCAAAATTCAACGGTGCGAACTCCTTATACACTTCTAACAATTGTTCATAAATTTTATTTGCTTTTAAACCTTTCAAATCTAAGAATCTAATCACTGCGCGATATTTGATTTTTTCCATATTAAAAAATACTGTGACACGTCAACTTCAAATGGCTTGTAAACAAAGAATTAAATGACAGAATGACTTGTAACTTTGCATGTGTTCTCACGACAGATGTACCAACTTGAGAAATAAAAAATTGTAAGCTAATGCTATATCTTGGTGAGACCAACCAACCTGTATATTTTATAGGGTCTCTGACATTTTCTTCGGTTGTAATAAACTTAGCAAACTTAATATCCGATGTTAAGGCTATAAAAATACAAATCATAGTGGATTTTTTTAACTCCAGCGGTAGCGATCATTACTGTGTTGTACTGATGATGATCGGTATGCTGAAAATCAATATAGATCAGAGGTGCGTGTTGACATTCTTTTTTCTAATAACTATTCTTAGTAGTATGAAACAATTTTCTCTGACTTTTGTAGATTTCAGAAAGCGCAAAATTTTCCAATACCATCAACAAGAAAATAATGTTTCATGTATGATATGTACATTGTTTCCATTTCCGTTTTATGTACATGATTCTTTCATTAAAACTAAATTAAGATAACTAACTTGTTTGTTTGGATGTTAGTATCTGCGCAATTTATTTTGAATATTATAGTCGGCGAATTATTACAATAGTTAAATCTGGCACAACAGAGTGCTAAAAATGTTCACTTAAGTGGTGTCAACGTATTCCCATTCCGAGGTTAGCTGAAATCAACAGGTTGCACTGGTCACATCTGTTTAAACACCTACCTACAGCGCCACACGCCTGTCGCAGAGCGAATATCAGTCGCTTCGCTGAATTCCCAAACGAAATTATCAGACCATTGTACTCCGGTCATAGTTGCCTAAAATAGCTCACGTAAGTTTAGAGTGTGGAAAAATAGACATTTACGAGTTGCTCACATCATTGTCGTTTGTTGCTGCACAAATTATTTACTCGGCATGTGTACTTCTATCTACTAAACGAGTACATACAAACACAGGCAAATATAAATATTTAAATGCACACATGCGAAGCCGTAAAATATTTGCAACTTCCGCACAACAAAAACATTTTTTACACCCCGTTAAACCTACCTTTCGTGCTAATAGTTTTTAGACTTTGCCAAAGAGGATGTGGGAGAGACTTTTTCAAGGAGTAGATTATGCCTCTCATTTTTTTCAAGAGATTTTTTCAAACAGTTCAAACATGTTGCATACGAAACTCACGTTTTTTGTTAGATAACTGACTTCGTTTAATTTGAAAAATAGGTTATTGTGAACACATACCTGATTTTGGGAAAGGAAATTAAAAAGAAGAAAGTTAGAACTTAGCTGTTGTTTATTGGTTTTGAGAGTAATCACATTGCCGCATACTTAAACTTAAGAAAATTCAATAATCCCGAAGCTACCATAAAATTGAAGTTCGTCACTAAAGACCGCTCATCCAGCATCCAGCCTCCAGAATCAGTATTAATCAGTCAATTTAAAGTAGAAGTTGAGTCGAAGCGAAAACTTGTGCGCCCTTTCTTAGCCGCATATTCTTTAATTTTACGCCGCTTTTGTTTTTGTAATTTCGCAATTTTGCACAAAACTATATGATGGAAATGTTGCACAAACGCGACACGCCATCAACCTGTGTACAATATACAGCTGTACATCAAAACGCCATCCGGCCAGCAACCAACAACAATAGGCCGGCATTAGCGGTCGTCATACGGCCAGCCGCATCCAGTTCAAGCGTAGAAGCGGCCTGCTGTCCACTTTGTTGGCATTTAGATTCATTTCAATTAGTTTGATCTCAATTGATTTTACCTTGAGAATGAATTCAACACAAAATACACAATAATTCGCACATTGCCGCGAATGTTTAGAGCTTTCTAAAAAAGAAAGACACACACACGCTTGCCACTTTTTAATTTACACGCGCATACATACATACAAACATATGTAGATTGAAATACATATGTATATACATATATGCCACATATGTACGTTCATATGTATTGGAGTATGTTTTTTGTGTTGTTTTTTATTGAATCAATTGTATATATGTATGTATGCATGTATAAATATGCACACGCTAAAATTCCCTTGGTTAAATTTTGCCAATGAAAATCTAAGCGCACAGAAAAAAATCTACATCACACAAAAAGCGCAACGGGCAGGTAAGGAGGGGTAAAGGGTACTTGCGTCGCGTGTGTTTTATGCAAATATGCGCCGCTAATTTCAACAAGTGTAGATACACACACACAAACACGCAGACATTTCATATGATTCTATGTAGGTATGTAACTGAATTAAATGTGTAGATGGCCGCAGCGGATTCACGGGGCGGCACAGAGTCGTCACTTGCCACTTGTTCATTCATATGCAAAATCTGAGCTGAGCGCAAAGGAACAAGCGAAATAAATTTCATGCTGACTATAAACAAAGCTTACGGAAGTCAACATCATTGCGAAAGCCAGGAAAATCATCATCAGCATCATTAGAATGCCGCCAATTTTGCTTACATAACATTATACATATGTATACCTATGTACATATGTATGTATGTAAACATTATTATCATAACCGTGCTTACTTTTTAAGAAATATTCTTCAAGTTTCGCTTACAACATACATACCTATATATCACAAGCGATTACGGCATGACAAAACCGTTATGAATTAATTGATATAAATTTTTTCTGAAGCACTTTTGGGGAATACTGCTTGAGATCACAGAAACTTCGTGTTATCTGTTCGTTGAGTGATAAAATGCTTGCTAAATTAGCTTGCATGTGTTGAATTGAAAGACACAATGGCTCGTTTTCGTTCAGACGACATCGGCTGCACGGAAGCTTTAATACCCTACACAGGTACATTTCTTATGGCATAAAGTGGTATAAAAAGAACTTTCTCTTGATTTACCATAAAACGGTGAGTTCGTATGGCAGCTATTTTTTTTAAGAGTAGTTGTCCGATCTGAACAATTCGTTCGGACATGGTAGCGCTGCCTTGAATTATAATATACGCCATGGTTGCGTGACGATATCTTGTCAAAGAAAAAGTTTTTCATACACTGAATTTTATATGTGAGTTTGATCGATCAGTTTGTATGGCAGCTATATACCATTGTGGTCCATTCTAAACTATTTGTTCGCAGATTCTAGCGATGTCTTAGATAGTAATTTATGCCAAATTTCGTGACGATATCTTGTCAAATAAAAAAGTTTTTTTTTTACAAGAATATGATGTTTATCGGTCAGTTTATACGGCAGCTATATGACGATATCGGCGATTTCAACAAATAAGCAGCTTATTGGGGAGAAAAGGATTTTGATATCTCGAAAACTGAGCGACTAGTTCGTGTATATACAGACAGACAGACAGATGGTCAAGCTCATTATGCTGATCATTTCGGTCTCCGACGTTTCTTTCTGGATGTTACAAACTTCGCGACAAACAAACTTAATATACCCTGTTCAGGGTATAATAATAAGGCTCTTTCACAGTTATTTGCGTGTTGACTAGGGCATTTGTCCAAGAGATATATTTTACAAGTCTAAATTCTTGATGAAAATACGTCAAAAAACAACATCAAATCTGCACTTCTATGCTCATATTTTTGCTGTTTGTATATTTTATGAGCATTTATAGAACTGCATGTACTATATATAACTAGATTGCGAGCAGTATAATTGAAATGGATGATACTGATTTCGACATGCATATGTTTATTCATAAATTGACTACCGCCTGCCGCATTGCTTAATCTCCTTCTATGAGTGAATCGGTCTAGTGTTCCAATCAAAATACATATTACGTAATAACCCACTTATGACGCTGTTGCTGTCTTTTGCAGGCAATATTGCGGCAAAGTTGCGAAATTACAAAGAAAAGTGCAAAGTAAAAGCTGAAACATTTGCAGCAGATACAATATGTAAGCTACGATCGGCTACGAATTGGCAATTTGGAACACAGTAGAGAGTCGATCGAGAGAGGTGGTGATAATGAACACAATTTTGCCAGTGTTTACCATCATACCTCCCTGTATACATCCATACATACGTATATATTTATAATATATAATATATTTTTATTGAATCAGACTGTTCAACGTCAGCGTAGGCAGAAAGGCATAAAGCAAAAAAGTAATTAACGTCACAATAAGATGATCTCACAAATTCGTGCGCGGAGCAAAAAGCTGTGTGCAGAAAACACATAAAAACCATACTACAATTTAATACAAAATGTTAAACACGAAAGAAAACAAACACGAAATAAATAGCAGACATGCTAAATAAAATGTTGGAAAATATAAATTAATAAAATAAAAATTATAAACATAGACAAAACCAGCAAGAAATAAATATGTAAATTGAGCGAAATATTCCACAAGTGCATTGCTTACAAAAACAAAATATTTTCGACAATTGCCAATTGCTTACGTCTCAAAATTTGATTGGTTCGCTCTCTTCCCCTCCTCCCCTTTTCTGGTTAATTCAAATATCGAAGTGGCAAAGAGTAAAATTTCACATTAGTTGCCATGGATAGGCCCATCAATAATACAGAAAGTAAAATACTATGCACTCAAGTATGATTATCAGTCTGTAAATTAACATTTCAATGAATTCAACTGGTGGCGAGCGAATTGAAAACGTTAAGTGAACATGAAATATTGACGCTCGCGAAAAATCGCTAAAAGTCAAAAACGAAACGTAGACGGCATACCTGAGGCCGTAGTGTGTAAGGTTAGCAGGGAGTAGGGAGTGTGCACGTGCTGCTCCAAACAAGGGCGTACGGTGGGAAGTACATGAGCATTTTTTTAATTTCATTTGCCCCGCTTACGTCGCGACACCCGTAATTATCTGATAAGATGTATACACACACACACATACACACATGTGACGACTTTGGGGGAAATCAAACTTTTCGCCATTACTGTTATTGTTGTGATATTGACATTAGTTATAAATATACGCCGGCACACAATACATACAAACATACATGCACACAATGCCAACTGGCAAGACGGAGACTGATAAAATAGTCAACAAAATAAACCAGTGCATGCCGAGAAATAGCAAATCAATGCAAACAACAACAACAACACAATGTATATACACATATTGTACATATGCACTTGTTTAAGTAGAGAACAACATTGAAATTATGATGATGAGAGCGCCGTCATACGATGCTTCCGATAGTTATGCTCCACACGAAATTTAGCAACTAAAACTGATTATTAAGACGAATTAGACTGCCAGCAGCAGCAAAGAATAATAAAGACAACAACAACAACAATCAAAAGTTATCAACAATAAATAACATCAGAAATAGCTCCTGTTCGAGAATATAACAATGAAAAATCACAACTACTTTTCAACAAAATACAACCGCCTGCAAAATGCATTACATGCGATTACTTCTAAATACATACATACATACGTAGATACATACATATGTAAAAGCAATGAACTTCGGAATCACTTGTTGTACTTGTTGCGTCCTAGATACATATGTACATACATATTATGTTTTGTTGTTTTTGTTATAGTTGATATGAGAATTTTTTCAAACAATGCAAAAGTGCGATAAAAAACATGGTGACAGCTAAGCCAGCAGAAGAAAAGCGAAAGGCCATATACAAGTATGCACTTACGAATACCGTGAAGGGGAAAAGGCATAAAAGTATATTTGAAAATGCCAACAGACGGACCAACGGACCAAGTGAAGTTTTTATTTCAATTTAATAGAAGTACAAGTAGTTACAAAGCTGTGACCAGCGCGATACCGCCCAAAAATTACATTCAGAAAGTATTTTTTATATGGTGAAGTATTTTCCAGCGAAAATTTGAGAGAATCAACCGAACAGTGAATCCTCACTACAAATTGTTTCTAATTTGATTTAACGATATCACAATTAGTTAAAAATGTTGGTCAATTTGAGCATATCGATAAATTTTCCCGCTCTAATTGGAGTTTTTCCATGCTTATCTTATTAAAATTTTAATACTTTACTAAATTAAATATCTTAGTGAGGAAATTGTTCAAAAATTTAATTTCATATTGCAGCTAACTATTAATTTATTTAAAATTTTCTAATATATGTATCTACAATCAAAATAATATTAATTTAATAATAAAATATTAAGTACCTATATACAAAAATAAACAACTGAATTTAGAAATAATAATACTTCCTGAAAATTCTGAAATAATAAATTATTGTTAAAAATATGCTGTGATTTAAAGCTAATTTCGAAAAACATTCCGATTTGCAACTATTTTGAAAGCAATTTGCTTTACATGCCTGATGGCTTCTTCAGCATATGCACGCAAGAAGGGGTGAAAGTAAATAGTATTATCATACTATGGCAGGAATGTTTTCGGCGTGAATCACCGAGCCAATACTAACAACAACAAACGTAAACAAGACAAACAATCAAACACTCAACAAAAGGCTGACAAAGAATCTTATTGCATTTTAACAAAACAAAGGTGTCAAATGACGTGGACTTTGCGGGTTTCGTCTGAAATATATTTTAAAAATCTTCAATTCTATATACGACGAAGAATTGAACTTAGAAAATTTAGTATTTATAGCTTCTTAACAGTAACATGCCTAGTATGTATTAAAAAAAGTTAAATCTTTGTCACGTTTACATAGATAAACTTAATATAAATCCATACTTAAATCCAACTGGAGGGAAATATATAAGACTCGTACCAATTATAGATTGATTTTCTAATGGGTTACTTCTTTTGACCAATTCTATGACTCCACAATATAAGAATATTGTTTAATAAATTTGTAAACTGATACGAGTTCGGTAGGTTTCTAAACGGATTCTGACAATTGCAATTGTAATGAATTGTTGGAGAAAAATAAACTGCAAAAAATTGTGGCAGAGCATCGGGTACTCCACCGAGAATTCCGGGCCAAGGCAGAATCGTCCCCGATCTTCGCCCGTTCTCCTTCACTAAGTATAGCAAACACTTCAAATTTCTTTTAATATACGTACGTACTAATTAAAGCATTATCAAAAAGAATTCAATTATCAACACACAAAAACAAAAACAAAAAATGCCTTTACATCTAAATATTACGCTATTCGAAATTTGTTTCTTTTTGTAATTGTATAAGAACATACATTTTTTAATACTTTCAAATTAATGAATTGTATGTTTGTCGAACCGAGCATAACAATGCAATCAGCCTTTTGCAGTTGTAAGTGCATACGTTTTTTGAATGTAAACATTTAGCTGCAACAATAGAGGCGCCAAAGCCTTTTTGCGTCATGTCACTGCGTGACACACATTCCGGAAGGAAAATTCCAGCAAAAGCAAACCGCGATTCTTTCAAAAATACCAACAATATGACTTGCCACAGCGAAAGAATAAACAAACTCGCTTTTTATTGGGCATCCAATTCACTATTGCATCAGAAATTTTTGAGGTACGTATTTGTATATTATAGAGGCAAATGGGCATTAATTTTAGACTGAAGAGCTCAAATAAATACTAATACTAAAACTTTGATCTCAAATATCAATAGAATCATTGACCATTTCCATGAAGTCCATATTGCTATAAAATATATTTATATACGATATGTAGAAAAAACTAACTTCCGAAATTGAGGTTTAGAAAATCGTATTGTGGTATTAATATTTTTCTATTCAAATCGAACGTATCAGAATCGTCATTAAAAATATGGAAAATATTGCACTTACCCCAACATTAATTGACGTGCTAACATGCTGTGCAATACGATTTAGAAATTTTCTGAAAGATGAACGCCTTAGGATACGATTTGTATTTGTGGCCGCGTTGTTGTTGTTGCCTTCATTTCCACCGGAAACTGGTTTACCATTTACTATTTTTTGATCACTAACTTTGCCAATAGTATCTCTTTTTATACTGTCGCTCGCTTTAGATTCGTGTGAGCCACTTACTGCACCACCATTTCCACTATTAGTGTCCTTACAAATGGCTTCGTAGCTGCTTAGTGAAACGATACTACCGGCGCGCCCACGTCCCCCACCAACACACGACGATATCGCAGAATTGCTTCCACCAGCACTACTCGCATTGTCTGCTGCCGAATTGGAAGTTTTGAATTTGCGCGACCACCGGAAGGGGTTCCTTGGCATAGAGAAAGCTCGCCTTATTTTCTTGGCGGCATTATTAGCTGCGGTAGTTGGTTGAGATGCAGGCACAATGATCACTTGCGGCGTTGCCGAAGCTTTTGGAAGTTGTCCATGCTGGTGTTGCTGTTGTTGATGCGCGTCATTTGTTATATTGGAGTTTCTATTATCAGCGGACACGTTCGTCGATGCAGGCGTAGCGCCCACTTTCCCAGGCGTTTCTTCTTTTGTACCCATCTTCGATGTCAAATTATAAAAACTTTTCGAATTTTACATTAATGGCATGTGTTTGTTGAAATTACACTGCAAATGCGAACAGCATTCCAATTCACGTATCTTCTTTTGTATTTAATTGACGATATTTTCTATGAATATTATAATTTTTTGCTTTGTTTCGTACTTTTTTGTTTCCACGTTCTCTTCGTCACTACTTTGCTTTTTTCCACTTCCACCGACAAGTTGGAAACTTTCCGCTTCGCGATTTCTCCCCTCTTCTAGTTTCTATTTTTTTCTTTTATATTTCGATTTGCTGTGCAACACCCAAACTTCGTTTTAGATGCATATAACGATATATTTCACACTTAGTACATTTGACTTTAGTGATTTTCTAAAACAAATGTTTTCACGATAATCTGCAAAACTTTTCTGCCCTCAATTCAATATTCAGCGATTGGTTTTCGCCCATTTTTTAGTGTTCTCGTCAGTCGCGCACCGAAATCCACAATGAAAGCGAAATAAATGTAACAAAAAGATTACAGCGCCGCCAAAGATTTTGCGGCGGCGTAAGTTGCCAGATTAATCTATTCAATTAAGAGTTGCATTTTTGTTTGAGTTCAATGAATGAGTATAAATTAATATTATAAGCTTTAGTAATTCCAATCTCTCTCTCTATATATATTTACGCTTCTTAAATAAAAAATCTAATTAAACATTTTTACTGGTAGGAATTTATATATAAATCGATAAACGGCAAAATAAAAAAAAATATATATATTTCAAAAAATAAGGTAACTCTGATTCAATATAGCCAATATTCTGACGTGTTCTTAACAGAGTTGATTTTTAGGATGGTATAATTTTTTTTATGATTATGTATTAATCTAATTACCAAAGAGCGCTGCTAGAGATATCTTTTAATGTTTCTATTAAATTCTTAGGTCTTTGCACATGTGATCGTTTGTCTCTTTTTTAAGCAAAGAGCTTATGAGTTTGACAGCGTGTATGTGTTAGTTTCCATGCAAATTCTTTCAATGTATTGAACTTTCAGTAGATGTGTTATGCTGAGTAATTTCAACTTACTTTCGAAAACCGTTATTGTTTCTTGTAAGTGGCCGTTTAAAAAAAAAGAATACAATGTTGCATTTCGCTTCGAAAGGATCTATGTCTTTATGATGATTTCATTCCATACAGAACTGCAAATAATAGCGGATATTACCGTTAACCAAAAACTGATATTACCGTTAATATTAAATTCATTTTATTCAGCTAAAGATCTTTACATAAATGATAAGGGCCCAATAAAACTGGAAAGCATTTTCACGAAATTCTAACTAATTAGTCCACTTATTTGTTAACCACCTTAAGAAAATTCTTCAAAATATATTATTTTGTAGTTATACAAGTACTCAGCAATGTTTTTCAAGCGTTGAGTTTATTTACAAAACAATGACAACGTGCACTAAGCGCTAGTCTTATAAGATCTTCTCACAATCTTAAACATACCTCATTCTGTCCGCAACTGCGAAGCGAAAAGCAGTGTTAATAGAAAGTGATTAAATACTCGTTTGCTATTCAAAAGTAACATTTGTTAACTTGAAAAAGTGATATTCGCAAGTACCAAGTGAGTTATTTTTTTAGATAAAATTTATTTGATAACTGCTATTGTTCATGTTTTGGTTGCTAATATTGACGTCTTAAGAGACATTGTTATATGTATTTACGGGTAATAAACTGTAATTATGCAATGTAACCGTTTTATCTCTTTGATATTATCTTTATAGACGGATTTAATTTAATAATCACTATGAAATTCAATTAAAGATATATACAACTTACATATAAACATTATCATTCGGAAATTTGTTTAAAACACCAAAGTTCGAAAAAATTTGACTAAACATTTAATGCCATAGTTAACATTAAAATACATACGTAACCAAAACTAAAAAGAAAAACCATGAATTTTAAAATAAAAATAAAAATATCACATCTGCGGATAATTTTCATATGTACATGTGTGTATATGTGTACCCTGTCTTAATTTCATTCCGTTTTATAAAAAAAACTGCCTCTTACTGAACCAATGTGATCTACAATAAATGGCTTGACCTAAGATCTGACCCCAAGAATTTAGGTAAACAAATATTTCTTGGAAAATACAAAATAATTAATTTAATTGGGTGTCACGTACTGATTATCTCCGGATGCCAAAAAAATACCAGATTTTGCTAGTAAAAGTATTCTATGTAGGTATGTTGCAAAGCGATTAAGTTTCTTTGGCTACGAAGTAAATAAACTTACTAGCGTTTAATTCAAAGACAACATACTATGACTAGCCATTTTAAACTGGTTTTATTTCATTACAAACACACAAAAACTAAACTCTGCTGATAAGAGTGCTGGTCGTAATGTTTAAATCCACTTCAAAACCAGATTAAACTGGATTACCCAGAAAAGTACGCACTCGTTGGGACCCGGTCGACTTGTGCCGCTCCATTCGTCAAAATAATGATGCTTTTAAATTTTTTTATATTTTTTTTTGAACCACGCTGCAATTTTCTTGCAATAATTAATACTGATAACGGTCATCAGCCGAGAATGATAGACATACATAGGTATGTACATACAATGTAGGTACGAAGAGCAGATTGTGCCCGCGGTGTACAATTGCGCGTTACCCAGCTTATTTTCGAGTAGCAGATGTTGTTTTTGGTTTATTTATATATTTCAAAGTGTAACAAATAATAATTAACCGGATTGAAGTGGTTAATTGCGAGCACATGAACTATCACACTTTGCTTGACTGCATGCATGAAATGAGTAGCAAAGGGCCTTGGCCGCGCAAGATGACCTATTATTAAATATTTAAACAAAACCCGTATTACGAAATGGTTTTGAAAACAACTTAACTTTTTTTTTTTTGAAATACCGTCTTCCGTAAACATTCACTCTCTACCGTTAGATGGCGCGCAAATTAGTTTATGAATTCAGTAATAGAGTTTCCAATGCATATTAAAATATTCTGTTGCTCGAATTTCGATTGAAATAGTAAATTTATTTACAGAGAATAGATTAAGTCGTCCCTGCGTTTAATCAATATACATTTTTGGTAAATGTATAGTTTAGGTCCCCCAACTAAGGAGGCCTCAAAAATTACGCGTAGATTACAAATCCGAGAGCGGAAAGTGAATTTTTTCAATAATTTATGTATATTTTTCAAAATTTATTTAACACACGTTGCACATATCACATATTCAAGTCACTTAGTTGTTGTGTTGTAGCGGCAAAATTCTGTAGAATTTAGATCATTTAGCTGTAATTACCAGTTCAGCGTGTTAATCATTTTCTTATGAAAAAAGTATACTGAAGAAATGTAACAGTCACAATTTATATTGCGCCGCGATCTGATGGTATGGACGAATATCGGAGATCGTCGAACTCCTTTCCGCACTGGCGGCCTTGGGCCGCGCTTCAAGAAAATAACCCTGCTCGATCCGAAACCGGGGTGTTCATAATTCAATCGCGTCAAACTCCTTTTCGCTGCTCTCAACCTCAATGATAATTTTCATCACGATGCAGAGTGTAATTATTAATATCACAATAAAAGTGCACTAACATTGATATTTTAATATAAAGTTTCAGAAACGTTTATGAAGAAGAGGAATAAATACACCAAAAAACTTGAACAATATGTGATTTTTTCATAGAAAAAAATAAAACAATTAATTTAAATGTATCACAGTTTTTTATTTTTAATGCATATTTATAAAAAAAAATTAAATAACACGATTTTTTTTCAAAAAGTTTAAAAAAAATAGAAATATTGAAAAAATCCACTTTCCGCTCACGGATTTGTAATTTACGCCTAAAAATAAGTCGATTTCCAAAAAAAAAATCATTTTTGAGGCCTTCTTAGTTGGGGGACCTAAACTATACATTTACCACATTTTTTTTCAAAGAATTTTGTCCAAGTTGCTGATATAATATTAAAGTTCTAAAAGTTAAATTGAAATGCCCAATTAATTTAAGAAAGATATACGCACCAAATACAATTCAAGAGTAAGCTTGGCAACCCATTTTTATTGTTTCTTCTATTTTTCGTACAAAAAAAAAAATGTAAATACTATAAAAAAGTTACGGACACAGTGAGTAAACAAATGAATTCTTTTGTTTATATTAATTATTGACGGGACATTGCTTGAATAAAAGGACAGTGACAAAATAAAATTAAATGTAATATTAAACGACAATGCATAAACTTCAAGTTACTTTTCGTACAGATATATACGCACGAAAATATGAATATATACATACTTACGTATAAATAAAAATTCAAAAATAAAATGTTACCGCGAGGAGGCTTTAAATTCTTAAAATAGTAAAGAATATACATATGTGTAACCGTGTACATATGATACACATTACATTTACATTGAGAATTAATCAAATTAATACACATATAAATATTATTTGGATAATATTTTAGTCGCATTTTTTTACTCGCACATCTCGTTGTTAAGTGGAGAATTAATTCAATTACGCCAAATAGTCATTGGCATAGTACATTTCTAAAATTTACATCTCTAATCTAGTATATTACCGACTCATGGGCATTCGGTTTGGACAGCTAAACGAAATTTATTTTTATATCTTATCAATGAGATGAATTTGCTTATCAGTTTTATAAATACAAATAACAAAAGATAAAATGGCTGAGTAAATAAATGAAGTGTTTATATCTCGCAATATATGATGCAAATTAAACTCACTTTCTTTCAGTCGCTGTTTCCATTAATAAAAAAAAGCAATTGTTAAACGGCCACAAAAACAGTAAAGCTTAGTCGTATTGCTATTACAAGCCTATTATCATGGAAGCTGCACAGACGAGTGCAACTGTGCCAGACGGCGGTCGGGGATGGGTGATTGTAGGCGCTGTGGCATTAATAAATGTAAGTGAACAGTTTATAGCAAAAAAGTTTAAAATCAGGATTCACTATTTCGCTTTTAGATGACAAACCAATATATACACTCCGTTTTCGGCTTGCTATTCGGTGCCAAATTAAAAAGTATGCAGGAGCAAACTTTCACCGCGGCATTAATTTTAAATTTAAGCAGTTTGACATTGAATTTCTCCGGTTTATTCATTGGACCGGCTATAAAGACGTTTAAGCAGCGCAATGTCGCAGTGACTGGGATTTTGTTTGTTTCATTTGGTTTGCTGCTTTGTGCATTCGCAACGGAAAGCTGGCATTTTATTGTTGGCTACAGTTTATTTGTGAGTCAAAACTTAATATTTACTTAAAATTAATATTTAATGATTTCGATATCGTTCGTAGGTTGGTCTTGGACTCGGTTTAATAACACCATCCACATTTATGGCTATTAGTTCGTATTTTAACACAAAACGTGGTCGGGCCGTGGGATTATCCTTGGCTGGTTCCGGCGTAGGTCAGGTGACAGTACCGCATGTAGTACGCTTACTTCTAGATAACTATGGTTTTCGAGCCACTGTCTTTGCTATGTCACTATTTTCTCTAATTGGCGTAAGTTTGCTAGAAATTAAGTATGTTTTTTCTTTTGGCTTCTAACAAAATAATTATTACAGCTAATTGGCGCTGCGTTGCTAAAACCACTAGCTGCTCCAATCAGACACAATAATCGACAACATTTGCGTCTATTGTTATCAACAGATGATGAGAAAAACAAATCAGTGCCACCACAATTCAAAGAGAATGAAGCTGAAAACAGTAAATTAATGAAGAAAGAACAGGCGAATACTAATGTTAGTCCATCTAGGGAGCATTGCTGTCATAATGTGACCCAGCGATTGGTGCAAGCCATGGATTTAGAATTACTCAGAGATACTACTTTCTGGAGTATCATTGTTGGCATGGGTTTAGTTTACACATCCACTATACAGTTCACTATGTTGTTTCCGCATTTCCTGCAGGTTTGTTGCAAAGTCCTTATCTTTATATGTGTTCTTTAATCATCTATTTTTTTAGTACTCAGTTGGACTTTCGTCTTTCAATACAGCAACATGCATGTCTACGGTGGCTGGCGCCGATATTGTATGCCGACTTTTATTGCCCTGCATCACTGACAAGTTAAAAATACCCTATCGTCTTGTATTCCTATTGGGAACGGTGGGCTTACTTATTTCGCGTGCAGGTATAGTGCTCGGTTAACTTTGTTAAATTCCAGAATAGCGAGTAATTTGTCTATTGGTTTCTTATTTAGCACTTGCCGAATCCATGGATATGACCACAATCATCGTAATGTCAATTTTTACTGGCATGACCAAATCGGCCACAGTGCTGAACAATAATCTAACAATTTCAAGTCATTGCCGACCAGAAAAACTACCAGGCGGCTTGGGTTTGAATATGATAGCCAAAGGTGTGCTTGTTATTACTATTGGCCAATTACTTGGTTGGATACGTGATTATACACACTCTTACATACTGTGTTTGCATGCACAAAATATTTTACTGTTGTTGGTTGTATTGGTTTGGGCTCCAGAGCTTTTCTGCCAGCACCGGAAGAGTCAGAGAGCAAGAAAGGCAGCAGCAGCAGGAAGTGAAGAATACAACAAAATGAGCGTCTGCTGAATATCTAAAGTTGCGAAAGCACCAGAGTTTGACACAGTATTACTTTTTTGGTGTTATGAAAACCATTTTGAATTTAATACTTGTTTACTATATATGTATTGTACATATTTATAGATTTAAATTGATTAAGTTAAATTATAATGTAATGGAGATTAATGAAGTCTGCATTAACTGGACTTTATATGTGATATTATGCCAATGAACGCAATTCATATATGAATTGCAAGATATTTATTATTACGTATAAGTATGCAAGACTATTTTATATACTTTAACTATAGTAATTTTTTACTTCAAAATATCAATGAAACTTCGAAATTAATAAAGAAATAAATATTAAAATTATAATTTGTATGCTTGTTTTTGACTGTTGCATGAGTACAAGGCATATGTACATATATACATATGTGTTTATGTGCATGCCATCTAGGGAAGCAGATCTAAAAAACAAAATATTGAATAAGCAGTGTTAACAAATAGTAAGACATATTATTCCCTATACTCGCATAACACAATAAACGTCATAGGGACTGTGCATAGAATACTAATTAGTAAAAAAAATGTCTACACTCTACGCAGCCGGTCAATGTGTGCTGCAAATCATGTGAACAAGTGGGACTGCACGAATAATGTATTGACTGCATAATGCATTTTGCAACAATATTTTGAACATTTTGCAATAAGATAAATAACAGCATTAAATTCAGAGGTTTCACGTAATCAATTGATTTTTATAATGTTCAGTTTAAATCGGTACACTGCAAGTAGCAGTTTAATTCGGAAGAAAAATGCAGAAAATCCAACAAATTGGTGTGATAGCATTTATGGCGGTATAATTATAAAAATACATTTTATTTGACTGAGAATATGATTTAATAGAGCATCTTTCATTTATTTAGTGTTTGCTATTTATGCAACAACAAAGTGAAGCATTGCTGCATGACATTCTCGATATAGTCGATTTACAAAATCTGGACTTGACCAATTATGATTACTTTCGGAATTTACCGTCGCAGAATCCAAAAACAGCTGGACAGGCGAATCTCTTTCTAGAACACTTCCAGAAGAAGAAAGCAGTCCTGGATTATATCGAGCACTTATTTCTGGGTACATCGCCATTCACACAGAAAAGTGAGATACCGTTTAATCCACATTTCGGTCGTGCATGGCGCCCATATTTCCAACGTCGCTATGGCAAGCGTGGTGTTAATTTAGTAGATATGTTAGGTCGGGGATACACATTGCAACAACTGAGACAACAAGGTGCAATCCCAAATGATTTTGGCACACCATATTACCCCACGCGCTAAACTAACACTAAATAGTACAAAACTATTACCTACTCTAATTTACTTATTTATTTTAAACTAAGCATTATTAAAGTACAAAATTTGTTTATTCCGAATTTGCGAGAAGATGAAGTTTCATTTAAATCTCTCATACGCGCCTTTTTTGCGTGGAAATATAGAGCACATTGTTTCCGCGTATAAATGCATCGCCATACTTATTTTTGAGCTGCCCATTAACATACTCCTCCGTTTGATCGAGCGCAATATTCATGTAGCCATCCAGACAAGCCAGAACACCTAAAATAAAAACCGGCAGCTATGTGAGACCACCAATCATGTGTGCAGGACAGGATTCAGTTTACTTACCACGGTAATCAACGCCGCTATTTAGCTTAACCACCACAGGTCGTCCATGTATTTGATTTATGAATTGTGAGAGTGCTTCTTTTCGTGACATATTTATTTAAATCAATATATTGCAAAATGCTCTTGCTACAAAAAGCATGTACTAACACAAACAATTTTGTGCAATTTTGTTATTGGCAGAATATATTAATCACCACGTTCAGTGGTGCCATATTATGAAATAGTACAATTTAATTGTCGCGTTGCCAGGCTGTTTGAGAATTCTGTTATTAAAAACCAGAGAATGTTAATGAATACAACAGTCTTTTTTCGTGGTGGGTTTGTGTCACCCAGTAATACAAATAGGACGCTCCTAGTTGTGTCAGTGGAATGTATTAAGACTACTCTTCAAATTCTGATTGCGTAGTACCACTTGGTAGCACCTTAAAATTAATACAATTTTTTGTAAAAAAAAAATTTTAATGATAGAAGCAGGCATCGTAGTTATTAATTTTAAGGTGGATTATTAAGTTTATATAACAAATTTATTTGTGAGTGTTTAGAAACCATAGCAAAACTAAATTGCAAAAAACTTATTACATTAAAATAAATTAATATTATTTTTAAGAACTAAACATGTACGAGTGTTTGCCTAAGTCTCTTGACAGGTGCCAAAGACATTGACTAATGTATGCCTTCCAAAGGGGTGTAAGTTTTGTATTGATACAAATCCGGACCGCCATAGCCATAGAGAAGTTTTCCTCGTCCGTTCTCGTCATAGTAGGGGTAACGATATTTAGGACTGTAACATAAAAATTTCATTTATTTAACAATTTTGAAACACATTATGCGTAAATTAAGGAAATTTCTTACCGCTCAAAGTATTGGAAATTTGGAGCGCGCGGTTGCACAGTGGCGGAGCCGAATTGCCAAATACAAACTATGAAAAAAAACAGCTACATAATGGAAAAGGAAGTAAAAGGAAGGGAAAATTTGACAAAATTAATTAGTTGTAATAAACCGTTAAATATATATTAATTATATATTTGAAGATTAACTCGTCTGATAACTCAATGGTTAGTGGTAATCCTCTTTAATTGGGGCTTTTTTGAAACTAGTATATAATAATGCATACATATATGTATGTACATATGTAAATAGTTGTTTGTGTATATGTGTTTATGTATATACATATAGCCAACGTTATAAGAGTTACCATATACACATGTATACATGTATTTTATATATATACATATGTACATATGGCTATACAACAGTTTGAGCATAAAAAGGTCGAATTTCTAAGCAAAAACTTAAGCGGAAAAAGAGTAATTCTAAATGCCAGTTGCATTCTTCCGCTACTGTCATGAACGCACACATTATTGTCGCCAAGTATAGAAAATGCCAATAAAATTTTTTTATTCATTGACCACTGGATGTAGTTCACTGACCAAGGACTCTTGTGCTTCAATTTAAGTCAGTCCAGCTCTTCAGGGCTTCGAATTTAAATAAAGAATTTCCAAACTTTAAATATCATAAATCCCATCTTTTAATGAACCGCAATACTATTGAAGCTACTATGAAGCTGAAGAGCTGTACTTATTTTGATGCCCTCCGCCGTATGCGTAAAATTGTTTATGTGCACTTTGGTTTGGCCTAAAAAACTGTCAACCACCTAAGCTTGCGGCAGCCTTTTAGTTGTTTAAAATAATTCGTGATTCGGCACTTAATGTCGGCTTTTCATGAAGCCCCTTCGAGCCGCATCAGAAACTTGGAGAAACACAAAGCTTCATGTTGGCTTTTCACTAACAATTGAAATTCCAAACACATCGTAAAGTAACGCCTCAAACAAAAACAGTTTTCGAAAGTGACAATTGGCAGTGGAGGCCACAGCACGTACCTCGGCGAACTCATAGTTTGCTCACTGACTATTTTTCTTTGGTTGTTGTTGGTAAGTAAGTAGACGGCGGTGCACTGCGGTGCTGCTGCGGTTCACTATGGCTATGCCAATTTAATTTACGCGCAGTAAGTAAGTGCTTTCGGATGTAGAAATTATGTCAAAAATGAAAACCAGTCCAAGTAAAAGGCGCGAGATTTTTCGAAGATTTATTATTAGAAACACATTAAACTAAGTCACGGGTACGTATTATGTTATGTCTGTGCTATGCTATGCAACAATTGCGCAGATCGCTGACCTACATAACAGCCGCCCCAATCGCACCCAACAACAATGCAAGAGCGCCTGCTTGCGCCCATTTTAGGGCTAATTGCCACACTTGACACTTACATGCAACAAAATTGCTACCAATTTTGCCATTTCTGAAAATTTTCTTTAACGATTTTGAAAATAATGTGCCACTTCCGCTTTGTTCGTTGTAATTTCGTTCTTTTCACACTCTTGGTTTTGTCGCGACCGTAACTCGCTTTGTTGGTTTGGCAGTGTCTTCCTGCACGTCAGGTTGGTTACTAAATTTGTCGCTGGCGTTATGTTGGTTAGTAGTATGTGCCCAGAAGCTAACTAGTTGATTATGCGAAGCTTATTTGGTTTCAAAAGAGATGCATGGAAAATGCGAAGAAAATAAAGAGAAGGTTAAGAGGTGAGAGCGAAACTCACTTAATAGCGCTTTAAAAGCTATGCAGAAGTGCCAGTTTTAAGCGATCAGTTATACTTCAAATCTTCACTTTTAATTTTGCTAAACTTGCAGTTAAAAAAATTATATTTAAATATATAATATACAAATGAAAATTTGGCATAATTGAGCTATACAATATACTATCTATGAGGTCTCGTATTTGATTCTAACTTTTACCACTGAATCACTGTTATTAACGGAGGAATGAGGCTCGGTCTTCAAAATGCTGCAGCATAATCTCAAAATTCCTCAGACCAGACTTGATGAGAACTGATTACTGATGAGAAAAAACATTTCCAAAAAAAATTGTTAAAATATTTGATTTTAGTTAAGTGTAATAATTCGGGAGAGTTTTCAGTGACCCGAAAAAAAATGTTACTTTCCAGTTCTACCGCCATGTTAACTTCAAAAGTAATTACACAAATCTCACAGAAAACATAAGAGACAATAGAAACAAGTAAAACTATCAAGTAAATCTTCAACAGCTTTTTCTCACCAACATTTGTGATCATCTGCTTGAGAAAAATGAAAGTGAAAGTGCGGCTCTCTTGCGTTCAAAAAATATGAGTATTGTGCAAGTGGCCATGGCCCGAAATCAGGAGCGCCCACTCCCATACATTTTTTCACTTATTCCGAGGTCATATTGTAAATTTTGCAAGCAAGTCAATATGAATGTAAATAAATGATCTTCATCGATATGTATGTCAACAAAGAGCGAAATGGAGAGAATCAACTGCAAACTAGGGAATTTCAAATATGCTATTAATCGGCAACGTGCAGCAAATCAGGTTTTTACATCGAAGCCCTTTTCGGTAAAGCGGCCAGAAAGAGACTCCAAACAAAAGTCTAGAGGCGCATACTCAAACATGAAAAGAAAAATAACAAAAACAGTGCTTATACTATGTATAATGGTATAAATATAAGAGAGTGGAAGACGTTAATAGTTTTCTGTGTTGAAAATTAAGTAAAAATATTACATGCAACCACTACAATGCATTATGTAATCGACGAAACAAAGTGACCAGATTCAGGTGATTTTTTATATATTTTGTTTAAATATCTGTGAGCTGGCACTTTGGTGACAACATTAGGATTATATTTGCGTGTCTGAAGGTAAATAGACTTAGGTTTATAATTGAAAATAGAGAAATAGCAGAAAAGTATAGCTTTCTTCGCAAGCAAGCGTAACGTTCACCGTTTATACGACAGTTTGCACTTCAATACTGGCTTTGCTTTTACAGCCAACTACGCGTACTTCCCACAAAATAAATGGAAAAATAATAATTTTGAATAACCGGATGAGTTTGTTTCAAATAGTTTATAATATATTTCAAGCCATAAAAAAGGAATGTTTGCTGTTTATGAAAATTTGGGTTCGTGAAAACCCTGTATAAAGTGCGTGCTGCGCGAGCTCATAATCGAGCAACCAATTATTGATTTTGAGCAGGATGTGTGTTGAATAATTTTCAGAATTTATTTCTAATTTCTGATATTAAATGTTGAACTTAACTTTAGCTCTTTATCTCACGCAATACTAATGAGTAAGAAATTCTAAACCATCGGATTCAAATTGACCCGAACTAGCGAAAAGAAATTCAACATTTTCACGTCTTTTATTACAAATCTTTACTAACACCTTAAAAACGGCTCCTGAGCCAATACAAGCAAGACTTTCCACACATTTGTGGTAAGCCTCGGTGAATTTTGGTTTTTTTCATTTTTAATTTTTGGAGCGCCATTCGGCAGTTTGGACGTCAGCTACGTTGTCAAGCATCTCATTTGCGACCGCTTCTTGAAGTCGTTCTTGCAAAAGCTTCAGATATTTTGGTACGATTCTAGCATTGACTCGCTTCATATACAAAACATGAGAGAAATGTGTTGAGTCGATCCATAAGTAATATTGAGATTCCCTGATGTTCTGTAGATAGATTTAATCTTTAATTCATATGTATAAACTTAATAGCATCATCTGACAATTGGATATACAAGTATGTACATATGTATAATTATGATTGACGCATGTTTTGGCATTTCGAAAACAAAAATCGAAATTTGATGCGTTAATAAAACACCAAGGATATGCTGCTAAATTAAGTTGATATCAAAAAAGGGATTTACGATTAGTAATAACAATTTTAATAGGTTATCATGAGCTGAGCTTTGTATATGTCTTTGAAAATTAATTCATGCTTAAAAAAGTAAAATAGTCTTAAAATATTTATTTTAGCTTTATTCATAATTAATTTTGAAAATCAGACTTGTGCCACAGTTTGTAGCTTGCACAGCAATGTAGACCGCTCATTAAAAGCTTGTTGCTGTCTTTCCAGTTTGAATAACGTTACAGCTTGACAAATATCGCAACAATAAAAATATTTTGACAACAATTTGAGTAAATGCAATGCGAGGACGCACGTTGCTCATTAGCGGGTCAAAACCTAAAGTGTAACATGTCGGCGTTTGAGCCCTTGATGTTATTATAGACACATGTAGGTATGTTTTCTAACGTCTTTTTATGAGACTGTGCATCTGAACTTGAAAATACATACTTACATAATATAGCATATAAATGTAAAAACTTTAAAGCTATAACAACAGTAAGATGAAGTTATTTTCGTCGATTAAAAATTTTGAGTAAAATTAGAATAGAAATATGATTTGAGTTTAACACAAATTGTAAGAGCTCAGTAAGAACTGCTTCCTATTGAGAATCTTTTGCTCTTGGGTATGCTATAAGGCAGTGAGTAAATCCACAATGAGCATTACTTGCTTTCGAATGAGTTGGTGGAGAGCGCAAAAGCGTTTCATTCATTCCATTAGCTAAATAAACATTAAAACAAGTTTGTAGCAATCGCCGCTGGCTTTATGCCAACAATATGAGTTGCCGCGCTCAAAATTGATCTGCGCATGTGTAACAGGTGCATTGCCGCGGCTTATCTCAAGTCCAGTTTCACAAAATATATTCAATGAGCAATATTTATACCCTTGAAGACATTTATATTTTCTCTGAAAAAGTTTTGGAAACGCGATCGCTTTCTATGAGCTGATCAACATAAGAAATTTATTTTCTTCAACAATTTGTTAAGGGTTTAAATTGTAACCACAATGTCTATTGGGTATAATACAAAATACGCTTCACATATGCAATTATGTATGAGTGAATATGTGTGTATGTTATAGACGTTATCTTCTCACTTTTCGCTCAAAATTCGATTTTCGCGCAAATATGCCACAAACGTTGTTTCTTATTTAATCTTTATATGCACATATCTACAGTTACACTCTTACATATGAGCGTAAATATTTTCTGAAGTTGAGGTTGGTTTATTTCATTGCTTATTAGTTGGCGATTGCCGTTAGCGGGGACTGGAGTTTGGAGAGTTCAAATTGCGAAAAGTGCTTTAATTTTATTTAATTGTTGCATTATAATTGAATTGAAATGTTAAAAAAGTGGTGTAAATTTGTGTTTGTAAGTTTTGCTGTTTATTTTTTTACTCTTTCTGATAGCGGAGTATGCTCCGTGAAGTAGAATACTTGCACATAATGTCAAATACAAGAACTATAGGCGTTAAGCAATTAATTTAAAGGCAAACAAAAGACTTAAGTGACAAACCGGATTTTTGTGTTATTCTTTGCATATCTTTGATGATATTTTTATTAACTGAGAAGCTGCAGCTCCTCCAGATATTAATTGGAAGGTTCTAAATCAAAGTGTTTTTCATTATAATTAATCAGTCGCGTTTCCAAAAGCTTATCTTTTGGCGAATTGTTTCATCTAATCCTAAAGTGGTGTATACATATGGTATTGCAAGTGATTTTTAATTTGCCAATTTATTTTAGTCGTTCTCTAGGTGTACAAATTTTGGCTTATTGTGTGTTATTAATTTGAAAATGTGTTTTTTTGATAAGAGAAGTTAACGAAATGAAAATTTAACCATAAGTTACTACAGGTCCGTAGGTATTTTAATATGGTCGCGTTGAACAACTACTGCAACAAATAATCGAGGTGGCTATACAACGAAATTTCGAAAAGTTTGCTCAAGTTTAAAGGTTTTCCCCGGACATTTTGGTATTTATTATATTTGTTTGATTATAAAATTCAATAAAAATTGTGAATATGATTGAACAGGTAATATGCATCAAATGAAATTTGACACGGACGGACATAAAACAACATTTTCACGTCGTTTGGAGCCAATTTAAACATAGCGACGTTCAAACTTGTTTTAAGGCTCGGCTGGGAGGGCCCTCGGTGCCCTGAGTGCCTTCAGAGAATTTGTTTTTTTTTTTGCTTTCACACATTTTTGGAACGCCATTCGCTAGACTGTTGGTATGTTGCTAATCCAACGATTTACAAGCCCTGTTTCTTTAACACTTTTGACATTGTCGTAATTAACAGAGGTGAATGGACAACAAGCATGAGGCAAGTTTTCGATGGCTACACGACCTTCACTGAATGCTTTGTGCCACTCAAATAGTTGTGATAAAGTAACCTTTTTTTTAACTGACCTATCTCTGATTCCATTGGAAGCACAAAATTTTAAGTAAACTTGTTTTTTTTTTTTATGTTAAGACCAGACAAACTTTTCGCCTCGTAAACAAACGGTGTTGTTGTGCCAATCTAAATAACAAAAAAAAATTCAAGAAAATATGGATTTGGATTTGGATCAGTCCAAGTCAAATTTGTTTATATAATGGAGCCTTCTACAAAGTTAGAGGCCATAAACTTTGTTCCAGCCGCCTTTTGTTTTGTTTAGTTCAAGCAAAAAATTACTCATACGCCAGCGCCTTTGACCTCAACTAGTACACATAAATATATTTTCATATATAAATTTTCAATGCAATTCTTTGTAGAGGACTTTAAAACGAACTTTAATTTACAATTTTACATACACTCGTGTTAGGCTTCAGCCGCGATTGTCATTCTTTACTTCAAGGAGTTTCCCTCTATAAATATGCACATATAATATTGCAAAATTATATCTTTTTCAGGTTACATTCCTAATAGTGCTTACAATCTTGCCTCAAAGTGAAACCTCGGTAGTTCGCCTATTAACAGAGACGCTGCAGAATAATGTGGCTGGTGAACCCATAACGCACGTGCGCACCGAATGGGATTTTGATCCGGAAGTAAGCCAGAAACGACGCGCGCTCTTCTATGAGGTAGAAATTATATACTAACCAGGCAGAATCGAAGTATTATTAATGTAATATATATGTATGTGTGTGTATCTCTTCACAGGCCCATGGTTATCGTGCAGCCAAATTTATTGAGCGTATCGGCTTGGGACTCGATGGACATGAAGAGGAGCGGCGAGCAGAGCAGCAGGCGCGTGATGTTGGGCGGCTCAATGGCGAACATAATATCAACTTTCCATCACAATCGCATGCGCAGTTCGAATAAGGGAGAATGATGAGTGGAAAATTATGTCTCTAATATAGGAATTTAATATTAAAACGTAGCTCGTTAATCATGAAGACAAATAAAAAGCGAAGAAGTCACTAAATCCATTCTGCGAGTAGCTGAGTTGTTGAATGCCACTTGAATGCGACTGAATGTGCACGCAATGCATGAAGTCGTTGGGACTTATATACATTCATACATACAAGCAAGCGCACACGAGCAGTTGGTGCGAGGGGGCGCAGTGGTATGTGGGGCATTGTCATCATTTTAATTTGCAGCGATTAATTTTCAATTGTGCTTCTGCATGTTGTTGTTGTTGTTGATGATGATGTTGTTGGCATTACATATAATGTGCTTCACAAGGATTTGCATAATTTGTCATTGGCGGTGGATAAATAGCAAAATGGCTTCGGTGGCAACAACGCCGAGCGGCGGGAGGGGTATGCTGCAGCGGAGATGATTAAAATCTCGTACGCATTTAATAAACGTTATTAGCGCATTGTTAAGCTCATTCCACCGCCTATGCTGAAACGATTGTTGTTGTTGTTGTTGTTGTAGCAGTTGGTTGCCAGCTACAGTCGCGCGGCACAAGCACTCAGCGCGTAGTTACATTATTTGCTTTGCTCTTCTTTTGGTTGACTGATTGTTCTCTCGCCAGCGCACAAGTGCACACAAACACACTTACACACACACACATCCCAATGTACATACCTATACAATTGCATACATGTCCATAGTGATGTGCAAATAAATTCATGTTTTTATTGTTGGTATTTGCCTGCCGAGTGACGGCGTGGGGAGTCGGCTTTGCATTACGGCAAAGTAACGGTACCTACAATTGCTGTAATTACATTTCGCTGTAAACAATGCACTTCATAATTTCATAATACGGCGCATAATTTGAGCCAATTTTCTACTTACATAATCAGGACATTCGTCGAAGCGTGCGTGAAACGGTGAGCGGTGAGCAATGTGCATCGGCTTACGACCAAGAGACCAAGAGACCAAGAGTAGTGCTTATTTGCATTGCAGCGGATTCACCGCTTTTGTTGCATATTTCTAGGCGGCAATGCAAAACGATTGCGATGATCGTCATAATGAGTAATATTTGCACGTGACTACATTTGTATGGCGAAATGCTAATTCTCAAACACAAACTAACATCTCTCAGACATTTGCAGTTGTTTGTTCGAGAATGAACTGTCATACTCGTATATTATATGTTTATTATGCGTGTATTAGTTTCTAGTTGAGTTTTTATTTCATTATTGGAGACGAAATGTAGCCCCAAATCCAAAATTAAAAAAAAAAAAAACAAATCTACTGTATTACTGCATTATGAGTGCAGGTAATGTTTGAAGAACTGGTTACAATTTTGAGTTTGGCAAAATGGCCGCTTCCCACAAAAACTAGTTTTTTGTGAAAAAATTTTACTTTCAGAGTGGCTTTAAAAACGAAATTATTGTCAAAAATCTTATTTCTTCTATCATTACCCGACAAATATATCTAAGAAGGTCGTGTGAAAATTTCAAAATGAACGAAAAGCGAAAGCTTCGAGAAAAACACGTTTAAAGTTTTTGGAGTCGTTTGAACTGAGTTGAAAATTACTTACAAATACGTTCATACCTCTGAAGCCATTTGTGGAATCAACTTCGAAATAAATCGAGTTTTTGAAATTCACAAGTGGATATAATGCTTTAATGAGATCATACCAAAGTAACTAGTTTGCTAACTGAAATTTCGAATAGGAATTTTCGGAATTCGAACTCTTTTTGATCAAGGTAAAATGTGTTTGAAAATATGTATGACAATTGTAACAAAGATATGGTTCAAGAAATATTTTATGGTTTCAAATTAAATGATTTCCAGATTGTAGGTATATTTTTTAAACCATTTAATTAATCAACTTCCTTAAAGCTGAGACTTTCAGGAAAGACACTAAATACGAAAATTATAAAATAAATACGAAATGCTTCAATGAAATCGATGAAAAAATCGATAGTAATTCACGCACTTTTGCTAACTTGTCAAAAATTCGTGACGTTGAAATGTTCGGGGTTTTATTAAGAAGAGTCTTTCAAGCAGCTATGGCAATTATGTTAACATTGAAATAGTTAAGGAAATTGTGTCTGAAAGTTCTCGCCGCGAAAGCGTAATCTCTTCTCTCTTCTATAAATTGATTCAACGCATATTGCTTAAAGTTTTAGTTATGAAGTACGTCACATACCACGTTAGTTTAATTGCCTGTGACTACCCACTTCTGTGAATTCTTCTCGAAATTCATATTTTCGATTCCAATAACACGCAATAGGTCAAATGAGGACCTAAGTAATTAATTAGTTAAGTAACTTAAGGTCAACCAAAGATATAGATATTAACATTTTCCTTGCCATGCTCCAATTTGTACTTATATACATATAATATGTATATATGTATATATAGAAAGATAGATTTTATTAGTAATTGTATAGAAGCTATCATGAATTAAATAATTATAATTTCTAAAACAACAATTTCCAGCTACTTAATTACAACATATTACTACAGATAAATGCTTAATTTATATGCATTTGAGCAAAAAATTAATGCACTGATGCAATGAATCAGCTATCAGGATATCATTAATGCGTTAGGTAAACGCCGTTAGCGCTGGAAATTTCATTATCACACCGAATCGTACCTGATAAAGCGAAGCTAACAGCAGGCAAATGGTTGGAAATCATCGTCATATATATATTTATATATGGATAACGGTATATACGCAGATACGTGCAAATTATTTATCATTGTCTTTTGTGTGATGAGTTGATTACTTCAATATCGGGGTAAGCGCACATAGTAAATAAATATATGCGTGCGGCTGTATGTTTGTATGTAATAATTGCGATAACACCATAAAATTGTTTAATAAATTGTTAATATACATAACATCGTTAATAATAAATGTGTTGTGCAAATGACAACAAATAAAAAGAGCACACCCACACTTGTGTATGTACATATGTGTGAGGTATGTCGTTGACAATCTGTGTTTAACGTGGGAATTTTCGCTAGTTGCACAGCCGGTCACATCGTTGTTGTGGTTTATGGCACTAATTTAGAATAACCGACGTTCAAATGAAATTGTGAAAGGAATAATGGAATGAATTTAATCATATGCGCTCACATTTGTGCGGCTACATACTTGACAAACGTAGTTGTAATTATATTTTTGTATATTCCGTCATATAAGTGCCGCGATTGATTGTTGTTCTTGCAACTGTGGCAGGCAATGCTAAGGAAATGTGCTGAATGCACTTAAACGGCGTGTCGCATGTTAAAAAACGCAATTAAAAATTGGCGTTCAAACTATTTTGGGCCCATTTTCAACAGATGAAAATTCGTAACCTTAACTTACTTGCTTGGTAATGGGGCGCGACTGCGCTTAAGGCTTGTGAATTTCAAAAAAAAATCGATTTCTTGCATTTATATCGAATGTATATAAATATTCATCGAAGTGTTTACGTTGATCTGGGCAAAAGTTTCGAAGTTATGAGCATATTTGTAAGAGCTTTATAAATTAGAGTAATTGGCGCAAAAACTTTGAATGCGATTTTCTCGAAACTCTTATCAGAGTCGGTGAGGAAAATTTGTTCGAAATGACTAGACCCATCGACTGGAAAATTTCACACGACCTTATTAGGCATATTTATTCAGGTTATCGTCGAAAGAATAAGATCTTTGATAATAATTTCGATTTTTTCAGTCACTTTGAAGTGTATATTTTTTTTTGGGAAGCCGGTATTTTGCCAAAAATCAAAATTTTGACTAGTCCCTCGATCCCCTGTACTAATCTATGTTAATAATATAATTTTTTTTTTTGAGTTTTGAATTTGAATTAATTTTAAGCAGAAAATCTTCTTCACCGCCAGACACCTTTTTTCGGGGGTCCTCGTGGAGGTCGGCTACAGGGTTAAGGGAATCCCAAATTTTTAATGTATCAAAGATTGTTAAAGTACATTACAAGTAAATACTGCAAAGAAGAGTTCACAAAATCGCAAAATGTAACTCCTTGAAGCTACAAATTTGAATGCTTCTAAAGTAGTTTATTTGACCACGATATCATTTCTTGCAATTCATTTCGATTCTCAATTTCTCAATCTTAAGTGAAGCGATGTGTTTTTCTGGCAGATTATTTGGAAATTCATTCTATTCCTATGGTCAAGTGGTA
This sequence comes from Bactrocera oleae, assembly GCF_042242935.1. Taxonomy (NCBI): domain Eukaryota; kingdom Metazoa; phylum Arthropoda; class Insecta; order Diptera; family Tephritidae; genus Bactrocera; species Bactrocera oleae. The sequence goes on from NC_091538.1 coordinate 71,329,902, forward strand.
TCTTCCTTATTTTAGATGGCTATTCTAATAAATTGAAAGTCCTACACGCTGTGTCGTCTTCGAAAGTCTTCGGTGAAGAGAAAAGTATTTTTCATGCCGAGAATACACACCTAGTTTTGATACTATAGTCTTTAATATGTAATTTATAATTTTTGCTCTGCCGGGATTTGAGCTCATAACTCACTGAGTGCTAGTCACGTGCCAAAGAAAATAATCGTTCTCATATGCGATAAAATGAAATTGTTAAATTTGACAAACATGCTTGCGGTTACTTTTGCAACAGGATGTCAGCTTATCCAACCACAATCATATGGGTTATTTCATTATCACGCCGCGACGTTGATTGGTTTCGATTGCCATCGATTAACTCTGCTCTACAATATGTATAAGTATGTATGTGTGTGGGTACTGCAACAATTGTTGGCTGTTAGTTGTCGTTAGTGCTGCTTCATGTAGTTCATTATCGCTTCATTAAAGCAAACTTATTGACTCGATTGACTCGCTGCGTGCCCACTTAACTGTTCGAGATTACAGCAAATGAAAGTTAAATGCCACAAATTTCACTGATATTAATATACACACATACATATGCAAATCAGATGATTGCATCAATGATGTATGCATTATCTTTTTAAAGCCACAACTACAAGTGTGCTCTACATTATAAAGGTATGAATGATGTAAATATGTAGGATTGGACAGCTTATGAGCAATCACGCGTCAATTTTCGACACTTTATTCATAATAAAATTTATTACACTCAAACATCATGTATTCTTTGCACTACAAAATCACTCATTGACATTAATAATAACAACAACCACAATTCAGCAACCATAGCATACACACACACATACGTATTTATATTAAGAATTGTCAAAATAATGCAATAAATTTATAGTTAACACTGAATTACCATTGGAGTTGCGCATTTGTAGGATAAAGCGCGCATTTATACCCTCAAATATACATACATACATGTATGTGTGTGTGGCTGCATTGCTGCAGGTGATATTTGTATTGAGCAATATTTGTATGAGTGCTGACATGTATTGCTTTGAAAGGGGATTATCAACAGAATAAATGTCCGAAATTGTGGTTATGAACGATGCACTTATGGTACACATATATGTATGTATGTACATATAAACATATATATTCATATGTAAACAAGTGCATCCAGGCAAAAGCTCGTGGCCAGCGCACCTTTGTGTGTGTGAATCATAAATGTGAGCTGCGTTAAATGTGTGGCTAATGCGGTGATAGTGAAGTTCTTTCTCCCCATTGTTGATATATGCCTGTGTTGTAGGGTGATACTGCGCAGTTGTTGTAGTAAATTTTCGACAAATTGATAATGTAATCAAAATGTTAATGAATATGTGATGTGTGTGCACATATGTATGTACAATGTAGCTACAATTTTATTGATATCGCTGCAATTAATTGGAAAAGCGCTTGTTCACCCCTGATCGATTTATGATAAATTTTTTGTACAACTACACAAATAACGGCATAATTCGATTGACGTGTGACATGAAAGCAAATAATATATTTGATAACGAAAATATTGGCACATATATTTATAAAATATATCGACGAGTACGTAGCCTACAAGAACTTGCTGATGGGTCCACCAATACACTCACATTTGTTATGCCAGTACAGTACCGTTGCTGTTATTGTCAAAAAGAGACCCTTACCATTTAGGAGACAGCTCACATTTCAATAGGAGAAATTGTGAAATACCTACATATGTAGCTTTTATTTCGTGCGATAAACCAAAAGTGTTGCTTGCTTCTGTGCAATAACAGTTTTTGTTTTATTAAAAATAAATAAATAACGAAAGAGTTTTCAAATATAATATACGTAAGTTATTATTAAGTTTAAAATAAAATTATATTTTTAGTTAATTTTCATTTTTATTTAGGCACACTTTAGAGAGGAGCAAGCATGGTTATTAGGTGAAAATTTCTTTTCATAATTTATTATTTAATTATGTTTTTGTTACAATCTGAAAGTTTTGAATTTATTAAAGAAATAAAAATTATATTATCTACTGCGCAAAAGAATTTTTCACTTGTAATAGACTTACAGTCATAACTGACAATTTTCAGTTATGATGGATTTATAATCAGCAATGACTCAGAAAAGATCATTAGACTGAGCTGTATAGATATATAGTAAATCAATTTCGTATATCCACGTGTTAAAGAGAGATGCAAAATCACACACATGCGTTTGTTTACATCAGTTTTTGCAAAAGGCTCTCAAGAAAATGATAGAACTTTGTTCTGCGCGCTGAGAAAAATTTTTCGGCTATGACTGCCATATTATCGGTCAGATGACTGTCACTCTTCTTGTAGGGTACATACTATACGATTATTATTAAACACACTTTGGTATTATAACTCAAATTTTTTTGTTTTGTATAAATATATATTCTCTTCTTCTTATTCACATTGACTAAAATTTATAGCAATTAAAATTTATTGCTCTTGTCTAAATAGAGTTCACTACTATGGACTTCATGGAACAGAATTAAATGCTAAAATCAAGAGTCTCTTCATATTGGCTTCAAAATAAATATTATTTCAGAATCCCTTTAAAAATCTAGTTCTTTACTAAAATATAAAATATTGTTCTACAACCATATTTGTGGGACTTACCAAGATATTAATGATTATTACATCATTATTTTAATATTTCGAAAAGATGTTGAAAAGTACTGTCCTTGTATGTCTTTTCCAGTGTATGCCATTCATTTGAAGTTTAAACAATAGCAATTTTTTCACTCAAATATATAAAAAAAATATAAAATTCAACTTCATTACTTTATAAATCTCAAAAGAAAGTCATCGCTTGTGGTATAAGTTTATGATGAAAATGCAATAGCTGAGCGAAGGTGCTAAAAGTGGTTTGACGTTTTAAAAGTGGTGGAAGAGGAAGAATGTTCTGGACGGCAAAAAAAGTTTGAAGCTGAGAAACTGGAAACATTAGTTGATGAAAGAAGAGATCGCAGAATCCTTGAGAGTCACACAAGCAGCTATTTCAAAACGTTTATAAGCAGCCGGAGACATTCGAAATTAAGTTAATTGGGTGCCACATGAGCTGACAAGTCAAGTGACGCTGAAGGACGGCTTTGCATGTCAGAAATACTGCTTGAATGCTATAAAAAACTCGTTTTTGCATGAAACCTCAAAGACGAGCGTTTTGGAAGCGGATATAAGCAGATTGAGGGCTTGAAAAAAAGAGCATATTTTTGAATTATATTCAATCAAATTTACAACAACTATAAAGATAACCATATGGAATATTTTGTAAAAGTTTGCGTCTTTTTTTTAGGTATTTGTAATTGGGTTTTAGTGACCCTCTAACACAAAGACTACAGTAAAAAAAAGCTCGCAAAGATTAGTGAAAAATGCGTTCAAATATTTAGCAAAACAAAATATTTATACCCAAATTACAAATCCAAAAAATCGATTGATGCCTTAATTCAAACAATATTTTTACAAACTAGTTATAACCGTTATCACTTTCAGTTTTGCTCCCCGCTTTGACCAAATCTCATCGTTGGGGCTGCAGGAAAAGTTCAGTAGACCGTATTGTTTGTTTTGGCTTTTCATTTTGATGTGTGTCTGTTCAGAGCAAAGGGGCATGTGTGTGTGTGCACAGTTAAATGCAACACTATAATCAAGACCAACAACAACCAATAGAACCATGGAAGAAACAACACGAACATGAAGAGCAACAGTGCGCCAAAGCACGACGGATGAGTTGAAATGAAGAAGAGAAAATCGCTTGTCGCCCAAATTGTGCGGATCTCGTTACTTTGTTTATATGTTTTTCGTCATTGACTGGCTTTTTTTCACGATTTTTGCAACGACAAATGACGCTTAAATTGCGAAAAATAACTTAACCTCAGGGCAACTGAGGTGGTTGTGGCGGGGCTCTATGGATGTCGCTGGCTGCAAGGTGGGGTAAGCATGGGTAGGCGGGTGTCTGTGTTGACACAACTTGGCAACCAGGCAATGAAAGGGAGCACAGCAAGTGCTGTGCATTCTCTCATACACACAAATATCGGTAAGTATATAGACGGGTGACCTTGTGGGTATGGAAGCTGGTAGAAACAGTAGAGGCAAAGTGATGGTCTTGTTTTCTTATTTTCTTTTCAGCATTAATAAAAGGAAACCCACAATAGGAACGACAGTTCAGGCTACGAGCTGCGCTCACGAGTAGAAATCGAGCGAATGCTGGTCGGCGGGATCGGATGGGTGGAAAAAATGTAATCCTCCAATTCCGGGTAGCGACATTTGACTGACAAAATAATTAATTTTATTCGAGTTTCGAGTTAAATGTTGACACAGTCACTGAACGAAATGAACGTTGCCGAGGACGACGTCGCTGCTGCTGCTGCAGCGTATAGCCACCAATGGCTGCGTGCGTACGGGTGTGTTAGTAGATGTTGCACAAGCGTGTGGCAGGATTATTTTTTGCATGCTCTTTTTTTTTATATTCTTTAATGTTTTTTTGTTTTTTTTTGCCTGGCAGTCGAAAATACGCGTTCAGCATTCGCAATTAAATCCTCTCCACAAAATTCTACGCAAACACAATCAAATAAAAGTGTGAAATGCGCAACCAAAAGCTGTGAAAGGGGCTTTGGGTCGCAGTGTCAAGCTAAAAGCGTGAATGAGTTGGGGATGAGGATGAGCAAGGTACGTATTAAGGCCGCGGGTGGTTAACTAGTGCGAGAATGTTTGCTATGAGCGAGCGTTGCGTCGCTGGTCACGCCCACTTAGCAACAAGGAGTGTTGTAATTAGTTTTGCAAAGTATCAGTACCGTGCATACCCACGCCTCGCACCCTCGACCTGACAAACAGCAGACTTTCTTGCATGCGCCCCACCGCTGCTCTGCTTGTTATTTGCGCAATGGCTGCTTCTCGGTTGAATTCGATATAATTTTTGTAGTTTAACTTTGTATTTCTTTTTGTTATCTTTGGATTTTCTTCTTTATTGAATTTTCTTTTCATTTGTTTGTTGATTTTTGGTATTTGGTGTGATTAGTATTCGCAGAAGACACAACTGAGACGGATAGAATGTTATTAGATATATATCTGTGTGTGCCAACAAACGGGTGAGCTGTAAAACAGGTGCTAGAGAGAGAATCTATTAGATGGAGCTTGCCTCCGTTAGATTTTTGAGAGGTTTTTGAATTGAAGAGGATGTTATTTAAGCTGAATAAATTTTAGTTTTTTCTTAAAAATTTAAATAAACGAAGAAAATGATCAATAAATGATTATTATAACATTTTTTCTAAAGAGAAATTTTCGAACGATTTTAACCTTTTTGCATATTTTAAAATATTGCCTACATTCCGGCGGAAATTTAAGGAATGCTAAAAAAGAATAAAGTAAGATGTTCTAAATATTTCCTATAAAATTGGAAAAATTAATGAGTTTTCGAATCACCTTTTTTAAATGCCTACAGAAAAACTACTCTCACGTTCCTGGTAGGAAATGTTACATGTCTTATTTTTCATGAAATAACAATGGTAGATATTGAAATAAAATAAAATTAATATTAAAAACAAACATTAATAATAAATAATTTCAAATACCGATACTTTAAAATAATAAATCAAGTTATAAGAATTATTTGCAGAATTTTTGATTTATAACAGTTTTCAGTATTCTTTGCTTGACACGATGTGCCATTAATCGATATTAGTGAGACGAGAACTAGAAGTTTACTTCATGAATTGCCTTTCCTGTTGGGTATGCCTGATAAAAACCAGTTGCCTGTGAATCGAAAAGTACACAAAGAAAATGAATTTCGATACTCGCTCAAATTTCTATTTCTACTTTTTTTATGTTTGTATGCACTCCTATAAGGATTTTTCTCTGCCTTTGCTGTTTTGCCAATAAATTACTTTGTAATCAAGTGAATTGAAGAGGAAAACTAGGATATAGAATGAGTGTAGGAAATGGGCGGCTGCTAAGCCGATTGCTATTCATAGCCGCAGAGGAAATGACAAAACGAAGTCGGTATGGAATTAATTTGGAAAACATTCACTTTTATTGAAATTTTATTGTTTGCTTTTCGGTTTTCGTGGAAGACGCATGAAAGTGAATGATAAATACAAGAAAAGCAAAAAAAAATTATTCGTTAAAGATTTGTATAAATATATATATATTAGAATATTTGATTGCGAATTTCCTAAGTCTCATAAAGGCTGGCACTGAAAGTGGATATGTAGCTGCGTGAATGATTGTGGATTGTATTATTTGATTGATTAAGAAGTCTGTATCACAGTTTTCATATAAATAAGAAAAAAAAGATTGTTTGTAAAATGTATTTTATAATTATTGCTGATTTTGTGGAGTCTAGTAAATAAATTTTTAATCATTGGCTAGACGAAATTTTTTGCATTTATAGCATCTTATAAATATATTTTCAAAAAAATAATACCACAGAAACGTTGGTGGAAAATGGTTTCAGCAATGAAAGAAGATATGTATCATTAGAGATTGCGGAATCTAGGTGATTAATTTCGAACAGACTGGGATGAGCAAAAATGGGAGGATTTCTGAAATTTAGGTAGGCACGAATCGAAAAATTCGTTCCTGACACTATTTATTTAATCTTCTATCGAATTCAGAAAACGTAAGAATTGTTATCTTTTTATTACTTTTTCGAAAAATAAGAAAAGCTTGTTGAGAAATTAGTCCAGTAGGATGTATTTAAAAAAAAAATTGAGTGAAAATACGATTTATATACATACAAACGTCGTCTGTAGCTGGCCAAAATTTGAGTACACAAACGGGTGTTGCAAGCTTATTGAACTGTATTACTATACAGTTTTTTTTACGTATGTATACTATATATGCAGCCTTCGAGGGGACTCTAAGAAATCAATTTAGATTTTGAGAATATAGAATGATATGAGAATACCAAAAACACTGTACAATATTATTACTAATGCGCGATGAAGCATTTTATAAGAAAACTAGACTCAATTTCAGTGATGAAACCACAATATTATTGCATGTGTAACATCACCTTCATGTTACGAGTTCATAGCTTCAATAAGAAACTTATAAATTTTACCTTTTATTGTTATTCTCTTTATTTCTAGATGAACCAGTCTTGACTGCATATTTTTCCATCAACTTTTTGTTTTGCTGAAAATGTCTGCTAATATATTTTCTAGCCACTATAAGCCCACAACTTGTGTTGCAAGCCATTTTAATCCTTTTTATATGTTTCCATTATGAATCCATTAGGGGAGGCTGGAAGCTTTCCTAAATAAGTGTATATGCGGAATTCGCATACATATATATTAAAGTGGCCTAGCCTGAGTAAAATTTTTAAATTATAAAAAAAGAAAATTTTTGTAAAAAAACAAAAAAATTTTAACATCTAGAGCCGGCCACTCTATATAAAAATGACCGAATTTGTCGGTTTTGGACTCAAAATTTATTTTAACGCTTAAGGAAAGCATGTTGTCGTTTAAGACTTTTTTTTTAAACTCCAATAATGACCATAAACATTTTTTTTAAGAACACTTATCAACAATTTTTTTCTTTTTTTATAATCTACAAATTTTACTTCCAGGCTAAGCCAAAAAAAAAGTTTTTTTCGCTCCGCTCTAATATATATATTATACATATATGTACATTAACTGAATGAGCATGCGATCGAAAATATATGTAGTTGGCTTACCAACGAACCATTAGAGTAAAGTTAGTCATTGCTTTAAAATTTTTTAATAAATTATAATTGCGTTAAAAAGGTAGAAAATCGTTTCTCTATAGTCTGCTAGCTACTTGAAACTGTATAAGGATGAAAACTTCTTTTGTACAATATTATATATATTTTATTCCTTTAAAAATAACATTATAAAACTACCAGCGCCATCAGTTTATCATTAGACGCGTTTTTCTCAAAACTAAATTTTTAGAATTGCTTGAGTGACTACTTGGAGACAAATGATGCGAACTACCAGTTGATGTGAACAAAAATTCAATTTTGACAGGCCAAAAACATTTTTGCCGCAATTTTGTTAATTTTTGCTTTTTTCGACGGTAGATTATTGTACGGACAATATCTTCTAGTAGGGAACCTACTAGGTGGACCTGAGTTTTGCCGTCGTCGGAGATCGCATGTAACTTGAAAGAGATCTTCAACTACCTCGGAAGCACCACAGTGTGCACCCACCCTAAAGGCATGTTTTATGTTAGCTCTTGAGGTTAATGCATTGTCGCAAGTTTAGAGTCTTTATTAAATACATATGGACTAATATATGAGTAAAAGTGGCAATAATGGCAACGATGCACTGACTCACCGCCATTGCTTTGCCACTTAACCACTAAGTGCTTTGCACCCGCATTTAGTGAAGTGCATAAACCATATATGAAATGTTAAAACGAATCCGAAAGCAAAAACAAAAAATGTAAAAAATGTAAAATGTCAACAAGCTCAATAATGAATTTAATGCATTTCCGTGCTGTTTATGACTTTTAGAAATGGCTCTTTGAAAGAAAACGATACTATTGCTCATAAGTGAAGTCTGTCACCAACAACAAGCATCTGATTTATGGCGAGCATGAGAGAGAAGCGAGTCAGAGGCAATAACCTGCTTTGTTCTGCTGTATTCGTTGGAAATTTAATACGTTTTAAAAGAGAAATTAAATTGCTAATACAAATAAATGCACAAATTGCTATATATATATATATATATATATAAAATAAATACAAAAAGCAGTATGAATTTCCTGCAAGTGATGGCCTTTGTCCTTCTGCCGTAATTACTATTTATATTATGATTTGCATTTTTTCCCTTTTCATAATTACATATACATAAACCGTTATGTGTGCGCCAGCTCTCATTCGCATTGTTAACAAGACTTTAATGAAATATAATATCATATTTTATTTTGCGAAAGTTATTCTGCGAGCACAGCGCCACCAGCTGTGCTTTGCATGGCTGTTTGCACACACACACACACGCACGCACACACAGTCTTGTCTTGCAAGGATACAAATTGTACGCTCAGCGCACATCGCCAACACTGGCAGCTATATAATCCTTGCACATGCCTCCGCCTCCGGCCTCAACGCAGCTCAGGGCTTTTGTCAACCAGCATTGCGGCGGCAACCACTTGAGAATCTGTTAGCAACTTTTATTTTATTAGGTGCACATTAAAAGCTGAAAGCTGTTTCTAAACTGCGTCTGTATGTGTGTGCTTGTGCGGCTCGCCACAGCGGGGCGCCTCAATATTTAACCACATTTAGCATATCCTTATTTAGGGTAATTACTTGTGCAATTTTCATTGTTGTCGGCAAAAGTTAATGATATCATCATCAAAATCAGTTGCAGCAGCGGTAAGAAAGATAAGACCTCGGCAAGAGCAAGAGCCAGCGACTAATTTGTGTTGCATTTACGGTTAGTGATGGTGTGCTCTTGACAGCGAAGTTGTGGCAAAGATTTTCAACATTAATGGAGTTAATTAAAAATCCTATAGAGCGTTAAAAGGCATTTCGTATTTTGTTGCCATTGAGACTGAAAATTACGACTAGCAGCTCGTCGCATATCCATCTAGTACTAGCAACAAGCAATAAAGATCCATACTTATAATCTTTTATAACTTGGTTATATTGACCTTTGTCCGCTGTAAAAACAATTTTAACATTACAATATTTACTAAACTCTCATTCAGCCAAACGCAAATACAATTTTAATTTTAGTTATAAAGGCCAATAATTGGAAGTTCATCAGCGATATGAATTTTCACACACAGTGTGAATATAAGCTCTTCAAGTTTAACGGTAAGACAAAATCATTGGTGGAATATTTATAACCAAACCATTGTTAGTACAAAAAAAAGAAACAATAAGCAAGTAGGAAGCGGCTAAATTCGGGTAGAATCGAAAATGAAATATTCATTTATCATTAAGATATGATAAGACTTATGAAATTTTTGTTCTAAATTATTGTATTTATAAAATATCCAATATAATTTTTTAATATATATCAGCCATATGTTGGTATATGCCGGAAAGTCGGTCTGTAATGCAAATATTCCTGAAGCAAATTTTTGGAAAAAATATCAATCGATTATGTCATACCTTAGCGAGTGGTGTAAGTATGGTCTGATAGTGTTGACTTCAAAACGGTTGATCGTATAGATCAAGTTTGACCCGGACTGGTTCATATAGCCTGCGCGAAAGCCGAATTAAAATAGAAAATGTTTTAGAAGTGATTTGGGGAGCCTATTGTATGACTAATATAAGTATTTGAGTGACACAGTGACATCAGAGAGATAGCAGGGGATCCCAACATCTCTTATAGATCGACTCAACACGTTTTGGGCAATGTTTTTGGTATGAAGCGAATTAATGCTAGTCGATCGAAAATCAAGCTGACGCTTATTATTTTCATTGATTACTGTGCTGTGGTTCAATCGATGAGCGATTATGAGATGTTCAAAAAATTCGAGAATTCAGCCTTATTTTCTTTTTGTGTTAGATTCGTGATACCCTTTGCGAAAACTTTTTATCTGAACAAAGTTGATATGCCTTACGTGGAACATACTACGAGAGTATAAAAACCAGCAAGGGTGCGTGTGTGCTTGTCGCCGTTAAAGTGAATCCAAGCCAAAGTAGAAAATTTCACAATTTCATATGAATGCAAAGCGAGTTGGGACCTATGAAAAGCGAGGAGTCGGCACCGCCGCGCCATGAGGGACAACTTCCATACACACTCGTGCAACATGCACAAAAATCAGCTCATATTCCACAGGCATATTCATGCATGAACCCATAGCCATATATGCTTGTACGCTTCTCTGTCGGTATGCATATGAGTGTTCATTACGAAACTTGTTCAAAAATTTCATTAAAATCGGCTGCCATTGTTGATTTTTTAACCCGAAAAAATTACAAAAATGAAAACTGCATAATGCCATAGTAATAAAATGTAATGAGTGCCCACTTCACACCCAACCAAAAGACTAACCAGCGGGCCTGCCATGCTAGCCGCCACTCGAGCACATATGCATTTGCAGCTGTGGGGATGTGTGTGTGTGTGTGTGTGGTTTTTGGTCGTTGCAAGGAGAGACAGCGGGAGATGCCTCAGCTGCGATCCAACTGACGCGAATTGAAGCGGCTTATCAGCTTCCAAGCTGCCAGCAACGAGCTGCGCTTGATGAAAAGGAAATGTTACAACAATAATAATAATGACAACAGCAACAACAGTAACGCGCGAGTGAATATGAAAAAAATTATTGTAATATAGCGTGGAAAATTGCATTCAAATGATGCTCAAGCGAAGAGCGACACCCACACACACTCACATGCACACACACATAGCATGGGCAAGTAATTGGGTGCAAATGTATGCATGCAGCGGCGGAGGTGAACACGTTACGCCAGCAAAATTTTCTTTATTTGCCAACGAAATAAAATTTTAAGCCGAAAAAAGGCAAATGCATACATTTATGAAAAACTCTACGAGCCTTCGACATGAAAAAAATTGAAATTTGTAACTTTCATTGCACGGCATTGCCTGCTTTTTGGCGTTGCACCGTTTGAACCTTTTTGCAACGAATGAAACAAATTAAACCCCCTAAAAGTAGACAAACGCGCTGCTTACACACATATATACATGTATGTGGGGTGGTGTGCAGTCTAGGTGTTCGTGTAGATTTGTGAGGGGCCATTTAGGCCGCAGCTTTGTGGCGAGTGCAATTTTTATTTGACTTTGGCATTTCGTCGCTGTGGTTTTTTTTACTTCTCATGCCGGTTTTTTTCAAATAAAATTTTGTAGAATTTCAATGCTTTTGTCGATTTTTGGGCGCTAAATGCAATAAACGTATGCGCCTAAAAGCACACAATGCCAAACCCCGTCGCACACTGCATGCAATCAATAGTATGCAAACAAATACACACACATATATGCATATGCATATGTAGGTGTACGACATGTGCGGCATGAATGCTTTTGGAATAGCGGGATTATTTGCATTTTTCGCTTTTTTTGTATTTTGCTTTAGCGCGAATTAAAACTTTGTCTACCAATCTCGGTTTAAGCTTTGTTTTGCCTATTCGATTTTTATTTTATTTATTAAGTCGTTTTTATCGTCGCAGCATTACATATTTTAGGGCGTTGCAAGTGAAAAGCCATACGCCTATATTCTCATATACACACAAACAGAGAAAAAGGCCAAATAATAGAGATTTTTGTTTGTTTGAGTAGCACAAATTGCCCAAAATGAAAAGCTTGACAATGAATGAACGTTGAATGCATCGAGGCAATGGAAAAATTGAAAATTTCATTTCGAACAAATTGCCTATAATTGTGACGGCACATGTATTCGCACTTACACACGCGCATGAGTAGGTGAGCAAAGCTAAGCAAAAAATGCTGAATGTTGAATGCTGAATCACTTGTTCGCCGATTTTTTGAAATTGATTTTTGACACCGCAGGGTTGAAGCCCAGCAAATATTGAGTGAGTCAAGTTGACTGGCCTTTGTTTGTGTGAAATAATATATTCGTCTGTAGCTAAAATGTGGCAAACCACAGATTATCTCTCTCAACAAGTTTATGAATTATGACATCTGCCACATTTCTTGGTTCGATTGCCTAAAAGATTAATATTTATACATTCATTGTGATTTTTTTCAGTTAATAATAAAAGCTTTACAGTATTACCATGTTAAATCTATACAAATCTATCCAAATGAGGACGACATTATGATGTTGTGGGGAGGAAATCAAAGAAGATATATATAGAATTAATTGTAGTTGATTTTTGGTTAGTGCTACGAGCACTTTTGTACAATGGAGACAGCGCGTGAAGGTCAGCCCTTAATGAAAACTTTTTTGATATTGCTTAGAACAGGTATTGAACACATGCCCGACGAAGTTTTTTAACGGGCCGTTGATAGTACTTTTTTGTAAATTCAAAATCATATCAACATTAAGTTTTTCACTTCCAAGAAAATTGATTTCTGTTAAGCACTTGAATAAATTATGATAAGCATTCGCAAAGTTTTGGCGTGGATTTCAATGAACATAGAACAATATCCAATTTCTACTACTTTGGCGAGATTATAAGCAGTTATTTACTTGTGAATTTCATAAAATAAGTTTTTTTATGCCAACACAATTTTCGGAGTCCGTGTGGAAAAATTCTCCGTAACAGCTGGACCGATCGACTTAAAAATTTTACAAGAACTTTTTAGATATATTTTTTAATATTCAGGTAACGAGCAAAGGACTAAGACTTTTGATAATAGTTTCGATTTTCAAGGTACTGCGAAGTATACATTTTTTCACAAAACCGATTTTTTTGGGAAGCCGCAATTTTGTTTAAAATCAAAATTTTTTTTTAGTTCCTTGATCAGTACTAATCTGTTTTTGCAATAAGTTTTTTTGGTTTTTTGATTTGAAAAAATTTAAATTTTTATTTTTTCCTCCCTGCCAGACACATTGTTTGGTGGTCCTCCAGGAGGTGGGCTACGGAAATGTATATATATATACCTATGTGTATGTATATGTACATAATTTTTATTTATTTATAAAAAAAATAAAGAAAACACAGAAATTTTTGCTGATTTGCAAGTGGATATAACGCCTTAAGTTATTTGGGAACCCATTTATTACTTTAATTAATTATTGATATAAGACAATTTTCGAGATTAGTCTTGATATTCCTAATAAAAAAAACAATCTGCACAGGGTTGCACTCTCCAGCGCAAATAAAAAGTTTTTATTTTGTTTGTTTTTATTATATAGTTATATAAAGTTATAATTATAATTTTTTGATTCAATAATAAACATTCTCATAGAAAATTTTAACTTCTTTAAATGAAGTTATGTCTTTAGTTTATTAATTATTATTTTATTTTCATATTAAAATCATATTTCTAAGCACTTATATCGTAAAAATCTATGCTAACGGCCGAAAATGCCCATAAATAGCAAAATCGCTTAAAGCACAAACCAATTCGCACACTCTCAACTACACAAATCAACTACTCTATAAGCATAACGCCACTGTGAACGGCCCCCACGCTCACCACGTCGCATCATTCAAACAGTCCGATTACATTTTGGTTCGCAGACTTTGCTCCCATCGTCTATGGCCGTGCGGCATGTGAGCGCAACAACAAACACATCGCCACCGGCGGGCATAATAAATGTTCCAATATGCTAACCCGAAATTCAAGACACAAGTTGAGTGAAGGATATTTGTATGCGGTATATGCGGTTGCGGGTCCTGCAGTCATACGCTGGCGCAATCGCTCATCAAAGAGATGCGCAACAGTTATTCAGTGGACATGCGAGTGGATGGAGTGGGCGCCCAAAGGCCCGGGCAGCTGAGCTGCTGAGTGGCTGCTTTATGGGCAGAAACTATTATAACTAGCTGCCAGTTGCAGCAATGTTGTTTACTAATAAACTCTTTGCAATATTAGATTATAAAGCAAAAATCCAGCAGACGCTTTATGAAGTGTGCATGGAGAGATAGAGAAAGAGCAGCGCGAGGTGTTGGTGGCAAATATTAATGAATTTTATTGAACACCGCACTATGGGAATGAAATGAGAAGGTATGTATTTATAGGAATAGTGATATTGGAAGTTATTGGGCTATTTGATGGTGTGCTTAAGATTAATTTCGCCTGCTGCTTGCTCAGCGATGAGGTTTGTGAGTATTTGAGGGCTTTGCGAAAAGTTTCTTAATCTAGTTGCCATTAATTTGACTATATTTATATGGTTGTGCGTGAACTTTGAAACTAGTTTTATGAGATATTTTATTACATTTGCGGTTATAACAAGCATATCTAATCATTTGTAATCGTTTTCTCTTTGCTCTTCATTCGTTTTTTTACTACGCAAATTGCAGCTTCTTTTGAAGATTTTGAGGTGGTGTTACTCATAATGAAGTGTGAAAACTTTACTGTCATTTTGACAGTAAGATGAAATGATTATAATTTGGTTCAAATATGAGAAAGCAGGAACAGTGAATCTACTAAGGCGGCTAAGTGGAGGCATATGCAAACTAACCACTAGCGACTATATGAAGAAGATGGCAGTTTAGATGCGATTTCTGAGGACTACTCTCTTACAATTGTTACTGCTGCATTAACAAAGCACTGGTATTGTAATAGACCCAATGACACCATCACTTTTATATACTTGTATATAAGCAGATTCATTGACAAACCCAGGTCAACAAGTCTCGGCACAATGATTAACTATAGCAGCGAAGAATTAAATAAGATTTCAGAGATTAGTGACGGATTTTTAGATGTCGGACAGTACTCCTATTAAAAAGTACGTTTTAACTTCTTTTCATTTATAAAAAAAGCTTTAAGACGTCGAGGCATCTTTTAATTTATTATTAGACCATCTATCAAAACGATTTAATATTTTCCACGTTTGGTACAACCTGTGTTATGTTCGTGAGAAGTTTGATCTCGATATGTCTATTAGTGTGTGTTTGGCAGCTGTTTGTTTAACCCTTATAGTAACTGGGTACCCGGGTACCGGGTGTATTTGTGTGAATAACTTAAAAAAAATTCAATATTTCATTTTAAGCTCTCAAATCGTCGTTTTTTAACTTAAAAGAAAGCTATTTGTGAGTTCATTTTTTTATGCTTTTTTTTGTTTTGTTGTTGTTGTTGTTGTTTTTTCTTTTCTTTAAATTGTCACTGACTATTAATATTTGAAGAAAATAAACAAAATAATAATAATACTCAGATCGTTGCTAAAAGACGTCGTTAAAGTTGGTTACTAACATAAGGGTTAAGACGCGAAAGGTTTGTCTTGCGATTTTTATTATCGAAAAAAGTTGAACAACGAGTTTGTTTGCAATTTTATGGTTCCAATGGAATTACGGCTACAAAATTGTTGAAAATATTGTAGAAGTTTTTTAAGGAGTATACTTTATTACAAACAAAAGTATTTGAGTGGCACAAAGCATTCAGTGAAGGTGCTAAAGTCAGCGAAAACTTACCTTGCCTCATGAGAGTCATTCATTCAATTTGACGAAATGACAATTTAAATAATTACGATAACATCGAAAATGTTAAATAAACGATGTTTGAAAATCGTTGTGTTGGTATCGGAGATATAACAGAGAATCAGAATTTTTTAACACATTTTGGTTATTGTTTTGGGTATGAAGAGTGTCAATGCTACACTTCGAGTAGAGGTCGCAAAAGAAATGCTTGACAACATAGCCTAAAACTCTACATTCGTCAAACGAATCAGTGCTAGTGACGAGATGTGGGCTTATAAATATGACATCGAAACTGTCGAAGAAATTAGAGAATGACCGCTCCAAAAATGAGCCGAAACCGAAAAAACTAAAATTCGCCAAAGGCACTAAAGGCCACCACAACAGAGGCTTATAATAAGTGTTTGAAAATTTGTATTGGCATGCTTGTATTGGCTTAGAAGACTATTTTGTAGGCAATAATAAAATTTTGTAAGTCCGGGTAAAATATGATCATATGATATGCATATAAGTACATACGAGAGAAAAATTTTGAATCGAATAAATTAAATATATTGTTTTATTTACTTACAATTGCAATGAATTAAAATAAAAGACTATTTGTTAGAAAATAATACTCAAGCCTCCATATAGTACAGCCTTAGAAAATAAACTTGTACTATACAAAATTTTGCAATTAACTCTCTGATGCTAAAATTTATGTATTGTATATATTCATTTAAATTAAATATTTACGAATCCCACGTGGTAACTTGATAAGATCTGCAAGATTCTAAATCCATATCTCTAATATGTGTTCCTATGGATGTAGTATTATATACATATATGCATTTCGAGGAAATTCAAATGAATTGTCCAGGTGTTGTAAGCTGAACAGAGATGTCCAAAGGCTTTGTAAATGCTATCACCTTTCACAAAAGCGAATGGTAAGGAAATGCACACACATTTTAAAAAAAAAAAGAGCATATGAGTTCACATTCACTTCTTCCACATACTCACGCATAGACATTATTCATTTGGACATGAGGGAAATCTTTGGCTAATCTAGAGTAAATTGACACCCAAGTGTGAGCAGAAAGTAGGCTGATAATGGCTTTATTAGTGAAAATTATTTTATTTGAAGTAAGCAGCGAGAACTGAGACACTACCACAAATGACATTGATGCTAATCACTTGTACCACACGTACTTAAGGCTCCATACATATGTGTGTATGTGTGCCCAACAATGCAACGAAATCAGAATAAAGAATGAAGAGATTTCCGACACAAACTTAGAGCTGATAAGCGTCGACTCAATGCATGCAAATTACCACAAATGACCAGAAATGTGAACAAATGTTCTCAAGAGCCTGGAAGATTAGTGCGACAAATTGGCAAGAGGAATAAAGCCAAACAGCCAAAAGCCGACGCAGTTCACTGGTAATTTACGCTTACGAACATGTGAAGCGTGTGAAGAAATCGGAAATGCAGTAGCAACTGCCAACTGGCCACGACTCCACTGACTGATGCACTTCTGTGGAAAGGCATTCACTCTGTCATAGATGACATCTGAGTGGGCGTGCCATGTGACCGATAATGAATAAGTGAGTCGTGACCACTTGGGTTAGGCGAGTGTATGTGTGGTACTTGTGCGAATGCATATGTGGGCGTGCCGCTCATTTGTCACCTTTTGGATGCACATACAGGCGAAGAATTTATGGAAAACACGTGAGTACTTAATATTCGTGTGTGGGTATGTGTGTGTTTGGCCACTTGAGTTACATAAAAATTGTGCACCGCAGACAATGCGACTCCTTGACCAGCCAAAATAGCAAACAAAAAAGGCCATGAACGTGAAAGCAATAGGAAAAAGGACAACAATGCAGAATAACAATGCCTGTGAAAAGATATGTGAGCTCGGCTTTGTGTGTAGCCTAAAAATAGAAAGTATGTGGGAGGAAAAGGCAGAGAAAGTAAGGCTACTTAGAAAAGAGAAAAAAGACAAAAAAAAAACACAATAATGCAAATAACACTACTAGAATCATAGGAAAATATTTGAAAGCGATTTGCATAAAAGTGTCGCCGCAAAGAAAGTGAAATAAACTGCAAACAATCGTACAATAGCGACTGGTTTTTTTTGGCAGTGTCCGAGTAATGCAACAATCTGCTGGGGCACAGTGTTTCGTTTATGAAAAACTATTTGAAAATTGGAATTGTCATATTTGCATAATTTTCTACACTGCGTTGGATATATTAATTTTGCCAAGCAGTTTATAACATCCAAAAGGAAACGTCGCAGACCCTATAAATTATATATGTGTATAAATGATAATGGTGACGAGCTGAGTCTATTTAGCCATGCCCGTCGATTTCATCTGTCTGTCTGTATGTACCGGAAGTAGTAACTCAATTTTTGGGATATCGATCTGAAACTTTGCACTATGGAAACTATTTTATTTGTGAAGGGTATTATAGTTTCTGTACAACTTATCTTTTTTTTATACTTTATAAGGATTTTAAATTTTATTAAAATTAATTTTAATGATCGAATCTAACAGGTTTCAACTTCATTTTTGAAACTCTCCATATTTATAATTACAGCAAAGTATAGTCCACTAATTGAGAATCGAAACTAATCTTTTTGATATCACTTTACGACTATTTTGCTATTTATAATATTAAAAAAATCCAAAATTAACCACAGTGACCTTGTTTGAAATTAAGCTGTAACACTTCACCAGCTCGTATGCATATATTTTATCAAGACTATATAGTGTATATATGTATGGTGTGACTCATATGTCAGCATAGCATTCAAATACCCAGCTACCATATTTCGCAGTGACTTGTCAAACAATTGAAGGATATTCTCAAGGCGTAGCTTCTTTAGACACGCTGGCGACTACTGTTTTGACAGATTTCAAAGTGGGGGCGGCGATTTAGGCCGATGAAAACAAACCAATTGTTTTGCTAATAAAACACTTTACAAAGAAGCGTGTGGGCAATTTAGAGAAAAAACTGAGACCACAGAGATGTGTGTGTTTTATTTTTTTGAAATCCTATTCAAATGTTTGTTTGGGTAAAAGAAAAAATGTCTAAGAACTCAATAAAGTTACATCTACTAGTTGTAGAATAGGTATTTTGTGTATCTAGTTTAAAAGATTAATTAAGCTAATTAACAAATGAACCAGTCGAATATAATATAAAATGAGTACAAATACAACATTTGATGTAAATTTTAACCTAATGGAATCAAAGGAATATATACCCGTGTATAAAAATATAAGCATATTTTAATTCTCCAACACTCCTCTACCCACCAATGAGTACACATTCAACAGACTGCAGAAATAGTTAGCGAACATAATATCTACTCCTACACCCAATTATGAGGCTAAATTACTACAATCTGTTTACTAATCCAAAAGGAGTGAAACGAGATTTGCGTCGATGTGAGCTCGTCTTGTGGAACCGTGCGCATCGAAGAGATGCTATGCTGTTGAGTTGAGATAAGGGGGTGGCTGGGCAGTCGAGATATAAGTACATACAAACACACATATATATATACTCATACCTGTAGAGCAGTTTGTCTTTTGGTGGTACGATAGTGATGTAGACGACAATGACCTATCCGTTTCCAGCTGAGTATGCGTGTACTTGGGGTTGTGAACAGGTTGAGGTATTATTTCTATCCAATGAGAATGTAGCATCAACAGCGCATGCTCCATGAGTCGATGACGTCATGACGACAATTAAGCCTGGTGAGAGCGAATAATGCAGGTTGCTACACTCTTTGAACAGTAGAAAAAGTGAAAAACAAGGTGAGAAATTTACAAAACCTAATCACATTTGAAATTAGTTCAATATTGCAGTCAAATAACTGAAACCTATCAATGATGTTGTGGACAAATATTTTATAATTTAAGCAAATAAGAGAAAATTAAATTGTATCGAAACATCATTTATGAATTCATTGTGTCGTGGTGGAATGCATCTTGGGATAATTGTTTTTGGATCACTTGATCGCAAAGCCGATTTTTCGAATGACCAGAAAGACATATATTCCGAGATAGAGATCTCTATTATCTACCAGAATTAAATAATTCAAAATGTAATTTTGAGTACTATTGGTCGAATTCCCAGTGTCGGCGATATCGCCATTTAATATTTTAAAATTCATTATAATTATCTACGGGCCCCGGTTTCTTTCCCATTGCCTTCTATATTACTTAGAAGAAGCCTTGTAAGCCATAAGCTAAAGTTTTTCGAAAACTGGAAGACTGCTCCCAGATGACTGTGTTAATGTCACATCTGATCAAAATTGACCCGGACTGTAAAAATCTACATTTTCACGTATTTTTGTACAAATATTAATTATTTCTTCACAACAGATACCTAAGTCAATAGAAGTATGCAAACGTTTAATCCAATTGCGCATTTGTTATAAGCCTCGGCTGGGACCTTTAGTGCCTTCAGCAAATTTCGTTTTGTTTTTTGATTTCGGCTTATTTTTGAAGAAACACATACTAATTGACATATGTAATCAAATGTCACACGAATATAAAAAAGGGTTGTGCCAATCTAGGAATAAAATATTTGCGAATTGATTTGGACCAGTCCGCGTCAAATTTGATCAGAGGGTATAAAGAGATTTTGCACCAAATATTATTTGTCAAATAAGCTAAGGCTTAAACTAGGGGGCGTTGGTGTAAGCTTTAAAGCTGCCGAAGAGATTCGTGAACTTATGCGTTTTTCAAATCCAATCGATTCGTTATACTTGATTTAAAATAAGGTGTTTGGAAATACCATATCAAGACATAATCATGACATAACATGTAATCTTTTGATATAACATAACATAATATTATATAGGATCAATTGTTTGCTCCAACCATTTTTTGGTTGACACGAAACGTTGATAGTTAATGTTAAGTCAAAGACATACAAATTTTCATAGAGTTGTAATTTATCAGTAAAGTTTAATTTGTTATTCCTTTCCAAGCGTGGTCTAGGTTAGCAATTGATAAACGATACTAAATATCTTCACATTATTGGCAGGTTATCTAAATATGAAAAGTAGATAATTGACTTGCAGAAAACTTGCTTAAAGATATACCATTTCTATACTATTTTCTAAAACCCCTTTTCAGTGCAAATACTAATGTAAACCACTACTGAATCTTATGTAATGTACCTGCCGATTGCGTTTATCCAATACACAAACAATTCTCTGAAGAGCAGTGCAGAGAATAGCCATTGTTGGAGTACACATGCGGAAACAATGCAGGCGTTGCTCAACACGGTTGCAAAATGCTGTCAATTTCTTGAAATTCTAAGTTTAGCATTAGTGACGACGGTTAACTCTGGCTACTGGCAGAGTTCCTGTGAAAACCACAACTAATATTCCTCGTTTGCTTTGTATTAATTAAAGACTTGAACTAAACGCGCCGAACAGCGCAAGGATTACGGTGCATGGTTGACCTGACAATGTCATGCACGGATATATTGTATGTATATGTGAGTGTGTAGCGCTGCAATGAACAATAGTTTGCTCCCGCTTTACTTTGTTGCAAGTTCACTTGCTACTGCTTACCTCCACACATGGACACAAACAGAGAGATGCAGTTGTAGTTGGTTGCTTGCTTGCCTTAGCGCGCCCGAAGGCATTCGCAATCTTTCGCTGCTGCGGCACTGCTTCACTCTTACCTGTCATTATATCGCTAATAGCTGCTAATGATTTTAAATCTAATGTAGGCCGCTTTTGTTCTTAAGTAGTTTTTCACAAATTTATGCAAAATCATTACTTTCGTTAGTACAAGAAGCGTAAGTGAATCGGCTTACAATGGGTCTGGGTGTGTGTCTGTGTGTGTATGTGTCGGGATCTAGGATTGCGTTGTACCATTGTGCAGCTGACAGCTCGGGCGATTGTTGAGCGAAACGCTTACTCCCTTCATTGCGTCTGCATTAATTATAGGCCGCTTGCTTTCTCTCTGAATGATTTGCATTTTGGGCCTTTTAAAGCCGCTTTAATTGGTATCATCAAATTTGTCGATGGCGTTCGACGCGGCAAATTTTTGTAATGTCTTCTGATGTTTTATTTTTGCTATGGTCAATTGAATTGTTGAGCATTTGAGTAGATCTAACAAGGTTAATGATAAGCAGGTTTGAATATCAAATTACCTCAAACAAGCCATCAAGATGTCCGCAATTAGCCTTTTAAAGAGCACTTTTATAAATTTTCATGCAGGCAAGGAACCTTTTGGGGGAAATAATAACAGTTTCTGAAAATGAAGGAAGTAAGATTTCCTTTACAAATATTCAAAAATGCATTTAATTACCAGGGTAATATGTAAAACATAAACTTCAATCAGCATAGTTACAGCATTTAAAATACTCCATTTTGTTGTTATCAATGAGTGTCTTCCGAATTGAAGTCCAGGCCGTAAAAATATTTTTATTTGTAGAAAACGTTTTCCGAATAGCTAAGAAATCGAATAACCGTAATAAGTACCTTAAATTTTCTTTGAAAAAAAGAAAAAACGTTGATCTCGGAAGTTCTAATACCCTTTACAGGGGTATTTCTTTTAGCAACTTCATGTAAACGTAAATCTGAAAACGTAACCGACCAATGGTTTGCATTCAATGGAAAACGTTTTTCTAGTTCTTTCTGCCCATGTTGTTTGATATAAATAACCTTCAAGTCGAATTAAGGTTAATTAATAAGGAATCTTTATCTATATGCTATAGTGATCCGTTCTAAACAATTTGTTTGGAGATTATACTGTAGCCTTTAATATTGATCTATGTAAAGTTTCACGAAGATGTCTTGTCACATAGAACAGTTTTATACAAGGATTTGAAACTGAGTGTTACGGACGGAGTGGTAATCCTAATATACATCGTCTTTCATAGAGCTATGTTCTTAAAAACGATTTGAAATGCTAAATATCGCACCTACGATTAAATTTTCTCTGTTTACTGTGTAGTAATATTATAATGACATAATTAAATTCATCTTTCTGCTTTTACAGGTGTCTACCAAACCAAAATAACCTCAAATTATATAAAACCTTTTGACAAATTATAGAATTTTGAATCATTGTTATAGTCGGATAAGAGCTTTTGTCGGGTTTTTGGCAGACCTTCTTCGGTAACTAGGTTATAACATAACCCTCAAAGAGTACTTTTTATTTTCGCATTTTACTATAAGCCAATACTGCATTTAAAGTCAAAGTTATGTTTAATTTTCCAAAAATGGAAAAAAAAAATTTTTTTTAAGTATAACTCTATAATCAAAATTTACTATTGGTTATATGTGCAATAATCATAATCTAGCAAACGATTACTCTCCAAGTAATTTTATTCCGCAAAGGAAACTTTTCAAATGGCACAAATCGAAATATGCAATTTTATGTAATTTTTAAATAAACTAAAACAATTCCACAAGAAAATATATTCTACCGTAACAAAAACACAGCGGGAGACCATTTTACCGCTTATTGTACACATAGATCGCTAATTTTCGAAAACGGCTACTTGTAGTAAAGCTTCGCTCTAATCCTCGGTAACTTGTCTTATTTTAGATACACTGATCCGCTTTACTTGGTCGCACCATGCAAATGTTCCTTAGCGAATCGGTCTGCTTATCGGTCTGCTTACCGCACCTGTAACCGGCCAGCTAGGATGAGGTGTCCCTTTGTCAGCATCCATTGTGTCTGCATAAGTTAAGGCTACTTACACACACAACCATGAAGAGCCACCGATTCGCCTTCATACACGTCACAAAAGACAATGTCTCTAATCGCAGGCGACTTGTAGTCTTTGTCTGAGCTCATTGCTCGCTACAGCGCGGTGTCGCCGATTTAGTTAATCCTTTGTTTTGATAGGAGCTGCTCAAAGTATTGTGCCTTTAATAAAGATCTGAACTACGCGGTGTCAGTGCATGGATTTGGAGTACAAATAAATCTCAATGCTTCGGTTATTTTTGCTTTTCTTAAAGGCGATGCAGGGGCATTGTTAGCGCATTGCCCTTTAGCTAGTAAAACCAAATTATCAGCCTAATAAATTGATGAAGTAAGATTAGCCAAGTAGGCTTAGAGAGTTTATTTTAATAACAGTTGAAAACGACAGGCAATTTCAAACCTCGGAGAATGCTTTAGACATTAAAAAGTTTCACTTAATTATTGAACGTTTAATATATTAATAAACTCAAGATAGCCAAACCAAAGCTTGATAAGACGTTCCACTTGAACAGTAAATCGCAGAAAAATCAGATCCAAACAACTAAATAAAAATGTTCTCATTGAGTTGAAGTTCGGCAGTCTAAACTATCGTTACAATAAACTCTTTTAATAAGGTCGAAGTACTCCACCTAATAAATCTTAATGATGTACATTTTTTAATTTTTCATTTTAAGAACCTCGAAGGACGTGGAGAAAAATTAAATCTGTAAAATTAAATGATTTGCTATAGCTTTCAACTGCTTGGGAACATATGCCAAGGAAAGAGATAAATCTACTATCTGTTCTATACGATTATGTCGAAAGTCTACCAAACAAAACGAAAGAATTCTCTATCTTCATAAAATTAAGAATGAACTAAAGCTTTGTATTTTTGATTATTTTGGCTTTCTCTTATATTCTTTGTAGCGTAATTCGTAACTCAAAATAGCAAATTTCGATTGTGCGGAATAAACCGATTGTAGTGAATAATATCACTTGTGACTTTCAAAAACTATAATGTTTTTATACTCTCGCAACCTGTTGCTACAGAGTATAATAGTTTTGTTCACCTAACGGTTGTTTGTATCACCTAAAACTAATCGAGTTAGATATAGAGTTATATATATATAAATGATCAGGATGAAGAGACGAGTTGAAATCCGGGTGACTGTCTGTCCGTCCGTCCGTCCGTGCAAGCTCTAACTTGAGTAAAAATTGAGATATCTTTATGAAACTTGGTAGACATGTTTCTTGGTACCGTGAGACGGTTGGTATTGCAGATGGGCGTAATCGGACCACTGCCACGCTACAAAACGCCATTAATCAAAAACAAATAACTTGCCATAACTAAGCTCCGCAATAAGATACAAGACTGTTATTTGGTACACAGGATCACATTAGGGAGGGGCATCTGCAGTTAAAACTTTTTTTAAAAAGTGGGCGTGGTCCCGCCTCTAATAGGTTTAATGTGCATATCTCCTAAACCGCTAATGCTATAATAACAAAATTCACTAGAAGCAAATGTTTTTAGCACTTCTATTGACGGTGTGAAAATAGTTGAAATCGGGTGGCAACTCCGCCCACTCCCCATATAACGGTACTGTTAAAAACTACTAAAAGCGCGATAAATCAAGCACTAAACACGCCAGAGACATTAAATTTTATCTCTGAGATGGTATAAATCGGCTTTATAGAAACCGCGTTCAAAATTAGTCAGTGGGCGTGGCACAGCCCACTTTTAGGTGAAAACCCATATCTTGAGATCTGCTCAACCGATTTCAACTAAATTCGGTGCATAACGTTCTTTTCATGTTTCTATGTCATAGTGCGAAAATGGGCGAAATCGGACTACAACCACGCTTACTCCCCATGTAACACCATTTTCGATTCCACTTGATTCTTTCACTTTCCACTATGCAAATCAGGCAACAATGATTATATCGGCGTAAAACTTTGCGTGAATAATACGTTTAAAGTATGCCACCTTGCGGCCAAAAATTGTCTAAATCGAACCAAAACTGTTCAAACCCCTAAGTACTAACTATGTGGACCCTAGTGTATAGTTGACCTTCTACCGAAAATATCAACCAATCCACAAAGAAATCTCAAACGAGTATACCATTTGACTTTGCGAGAGTATAAAATGTTCGGTTACATCCGAACTTAGACCTTCCTTACTTGTTGCTTATACATATGTGCATTGAATGTAATATATATTGTATATATTGTTTTTCGGTTATCCGCCATTTTGTCAATGGTCAATATAGGTTTTTAATTATTTGGCTTTATGATAATTTTAAATAGAAAAATCTTGCTTGCCGCCAGAGAAATTTTTTCGGAGAGGAATAAGCTCATCCTACGGAATAAGCCAATTAAAAATTTTTAATAATGAATTGCCGATTATTAAGCTACATCAATTTCTAAAAATACGCATTTTTTATTATTTGTTATTAAATGAAATGCCTCTTCAAAAAAGTCTGCGCGTTTTTCTGACCCGCAAGTGGATATAACCTCGTAATCGCATTGCGGTGCTTCATTAATGAAAAACAATAGTTTACTTGACTTTATTTTTGAAAAAAGTTCCTTCGTGCATCGTAATTCAGGTTATCTAATTATAATATTTTTCAGTTTTAATTTTTTTGCATTCACTACTCCAACTAACACGTTCCATAAGTGCAGCTCAGAGAGAATTGTAAAAAAAAATAATGCGATAACCTCTTGTAACTCGCTTAATTCGATAGATATTAGCGATTGTGAAGTGAAATCAATTAATTTGCGCTATGCACACAAAATAATGAGAGTAAAAAACACGAGTGAGAGCAGTGAGCACAATGTATTTGTAATTGTAGCGAGTGATTGATAACGCATTGGCTTTATCACCATGGAAAATAAGTCAAAAGCCAATTCAACAATTTGTTTTTCTACAATACGAACATTTGTAACTGTTGTTTATTGGCGTTGTCTTTTCTCATTTTCCTGCACGAGCGCAATGGCGTTGATGTGTCTCTTGACTGGGTGTGAGTTAGCCTGTGCGCGTTGTATATGTGTGCGTAACTAACAAATTTCCTATGTGTATGTGTGTACGCAATACAAGAACAAAAAGTGTGTGTGTGTGTGCAAGAGTGTGGCAACACCCCTTAATGTGTCTTAGCGCCTACCTGCAAACCCATCATAATGGCCAAGAACCGGAAAACTACCCTACGCTCCTTGCCATGTGAAAGGCATGAAAGAGCGAAAGAGATAACGCGCTCCAGGGTGCTTGTCTCAGCATTTCGCACAACACAGGATAGCTCATTGTCAACGGTTGGCAACGCATCGCAGGATCTACACACCGCTGCCGTGGTGCCGTTTCATTCAGACACTTGCCGCCAGCCTGCTCGGTCGAGTTGACTCAATTTGGTGGCATTCAAATAGCAAAGTCCAGGCGGTTATTGTGTCAGTCGGTGGTTGTTGGTCGTAACATCAATTATATGTGCGCGCGGGAAATGCGATTTTCATAAACGCAACGTGTGCCGAAAGTGTCCAACGGCAGTGCAACTAACTAATTGAGTATAATTTAACTTTATGAATACAAACAAGCATTTCTAATTGTTTACAAAAGTGCAATTAAATAACTAAATTAATAAATTTACTTTGTGTAAACGAACAACTGTGAACCAAGAGCGCAGTTACTAATATTTACCCAAGTTGAAAACAGTGCAACCCAATTAAGTTTCAGTGCCAAGTTGAAACGAAAAATATTTTTTTTCGAAAATGATGTCCACCACAACGTCACATCCCATTATGGCCCCAGTTATGCGTCCAGTTCAGGAAGGTCCCGTGTCAAGACCACGCGCTGTCTACAGCATTGATCAAATTTTGGGTACGCAGACGAAGAGAAGAGGTGAGTCAATAGCATGAAAACGCTTTTTTTGTATAAATAATTTATTGGTTTTTAATAAAATATGGGATTTCTATGTGTATCAAAATATTGGCCAATTGAAATACAGAGTTTTTGAAAATATTTCGCACCATTTTTTATCAAGAAAAATGAGAATGGGATGGGTAATACAAATCGCACATCTTTACGACAGGCGTTGCAGTTATTATTTAATAGTTTAGTTGATCATTATTTCAAAATAATGATCGTAAATGTTGATACCATAGCTTAGAGAGAAATGTCAGAACGTGCAGAACTGGATGTAAAATTCGTCAAAACATTAAAAGGCGCAGACTATGTTTATAGTACTAACAGCATTTGGATTAATGATTGTTTCAGGATATTTTGCTTATTCAGATGATTAATGAGTTAGTTAGTTGTGATTAGTCAATCGGTTATTTCTTAGAAGAAAGTCCAATTAAATTTGCTTTTATTACTCAATCA
The DNA here is from genome assembly GCF_042242935.1 of Bactrocera oleae. NCBI lineage: Eukaryota > Metazoa > Arthropoda > Insecta > Diptera > Tephritidae > Bactrocera > Bactrocera oleae. Next base: position 71,357,986 of record NC_091538.1, read on the forward strand.
GAACGGTTTTGGAACTTTAGGAAGTAATGTAAAAAGAATTTTTATAGTGCCAAATTGGTCAAGTAGGCCATACTTGACTGTTGCTGCTCGAACAGCACCTACTTTTCCATTAACTTTAATCATTTGATACCAAAAATCAGCGCCGTAATTTACTGCTTATACGTAATCGCTTCAGAAAATAAACTAAACAACGCAATTCAATTTCAAAACCAGTTTCTTCAATAATATAGTTCAAGCTGTTTCAATGTAGCGATTGACGAGTTTCTATATGATCAATGCGATCTATAAAATAAATGGTATACATACATATATACGTAGAAAAACAGTTGAAGACCCTCGGAAAGTGTGTACAATGGCATGACGTGTAATCAAATTTTAATGAGCCTCAAATTAATAATTTTTCACAACTCAACGATATGTCTGCGACGGCAAAATTGTCGTGAACACACAGCAGGATATCCAAGAGCGAAAAAGGACGAGGTATGTGTGCATAGAGAGATTGTATGATTTTAAATTTGCTGTTTGAATTTTGCACAATGAAGCTCCGGTGACAACATACACACACATATTATTTTACTATAGTTGTTGTATATACATTCATTCAGCTAGTGAGAGGCAATTTTGAAAGTAAGCATCAAATTACTTATCATCGAATTAAATACGGGGTAACTATCCAAATACAGCTTAGATGGGCGCGTGAGAAGGCAATACAAAATGGAAAAGCAAAACATTTTTAAGTTTATTCCAGTCGGCATCAATGTTGTTGTTATAGAATTGCAGTTTCACGCAATTACCATGTTGTTGTTGGCTTTACCTCAACGTCAAACTATTGCCAATTGTTCAGTCACAAGTGCCTGCTGCTCGGAACGACGTCATCGCATAGCGCTGCCGAATGCCAAACGTCGATGTCCTGCGGTGACATTATGCGATTTTCATATTTGATTACAACAAGACACACAAATATTTGGCCCGAAGCAAATTTGTAACTGAAACATTCATTACGCTTATTATTAATAGAGACGTCTGCGTGCATGGTGGAGAGAGAAATTTATTGTATTCCTGAGAAAATAATAAGCGGAAAAAAATTGTGCTCTAACGCCTTGAAGTATACATTACAAGCTGTAATTAGTCGCAGCACCCATGCGCAGATCCACAGGAAGGCTATCAAAGCGAGTTTAGAACGCCCATAAGTTATGACAATCTTTCGTTATCAGTATCGTGTTTTATATTTGCTGATTTCTTGATATTTAACAATTTTGAATAAAATTTTTCATAAAATATTTATATAAGAGTTTTCCATACAAATATATGATTCCGATCGTTCAATTAATATGGCAGCAATATACTATCATCCGATCTATACAAACTTTTCGGAGATTGTTACGTTGCCTTGAACAATAAACTATGCTACATTTTGGGAGAATATCTTGTCAAATACAAAAGTTTTACATACAAGGACTTGATTTTGATAGTTCGGTTTGTATGACGAGTCTACACACTTTATAGGATCTCCGATGTTTTTTTCTGTGCTTGCTATACCTTGTTCAGGGCATACCTTGTTCAGGGCATAAAAAAAGCAATATTAGAAATTTATAATTTTAAAGGCTTTTAAATTTCAAATAAAACTTTAAACTCCTCAACATCTGAGTAGCTTTGCGACTCAATATCGTTTGGTATTTGTAATATTATATAATATTATATGTATACTACAGCCAGATTTTTCGACGATTTTTAGAATACTTTTCTGCGCTATAAATTTTGTTGAGGCTGAAAATATAGTACAGGAATAATTATTTAAAAATCCATCAATGCGATATACTTGTATATTCAGAGTCTATGCACTTCAATTAAAAAGTTATTTCATGTTTAAAATTTTTGTTTTGAACAATTTACTTCCGAAAAGCTTTACTTTCGCAAACAGTAATCACGCTCGTACATTACACTGCCATTAAATGAAATTATTTAACCTCATGTCATATAAGTAGGCATTTGTATCCTCAATTTCAGTTCTATGCAGCTATTAATGCTTCATTATGCGATAATATATACAACAACAACAATCGCCGCTATCAAATTGAATGGCATGGTAGCTTTTACTCAGCTCAAAATGGCTACATAATTTGCATAAAATCAAATGGACTCGACAACACCACGGCCATGAGTACAACAACGTGCGTTTAAGCTTTGCATGCTTGATTGTCTGTATGTACTTGTGAACGTAACACATGCATATAGTAGTAGTGCTCATGTGAGATTCCGTCAGTTTTAATATTACCTCACTTGCGTGTTGTTGTTTTCAGTGCATGGTTTAGTCAAAAAAGCCGAAGGTGCCAAAATATTTGCACACACTGTGGTTTTTCGTCAAGTGCGATATTGCCAGCAAGCACAAACACACACACATACACTCAAACAAGCTTTCTTTATTCATGCGCGTGCGTTTATATATACATATATGTATGTTTATATATAGTAGCGTATGTGTAAATATGCAGGGATGCTGTGCCGACGAATTGATGGCATTTTGTTTGGTAATCTGCTCAATCAATGGTCGCTTCGCTGAGGATGAGCGAGGAAAGCTTTGATAATGTTTGATTCGGTTGTGTGTGTATACTAAAACAGTTATTTTAGCAATGGTGTGCGCTAAAATTGCTCTAAGCTGATCCATTTCATGGTCAACCATATCAATAATTGAGTTAATGACTCAGTCGATGGTATGACATGTGGTTTGCTCTCAATACCTGCATTTTCAATTTGTATGCTAAAGAGGAAGCCTGCTGTGGCACGTAACTGTTGTTCAATATTCGATTGATTAATAGCTGAATTGCTCAACAGCATATTTTGACGTTTTATAAAGTTTCAAAAAGGAATTTTAGTGGATTACAGATGAATGATTGGCGTAGCTATGCATAAATTTTCCAGCGCGAAAATATTTAACAGTTTTCACCAAAATAAAATTCGAAATGAAATGTTTTGAAAATACTCAATTTATATCAACTTGCAACGTGTTTTTTATTTTTTTTGAAGAGCCATTTTATTTAAAAAATTAATAAAAATAATGTACATGTACTTTAATAATCGTCGATTTATTTTGAAAAATTTTGGATTCACTTGATCACGTAATCGAGCTCCTGGTGGACCTTAGAAAAAAGGTGTCTGGCGATGAGTAACATTTTTCGCCTAAAATAATCACAAATTCAAAAACCAAGCAAATTTTTTATTAAAATAGATGAATACTGGTAATGATAAAAGAACTAGTAAACATTTTAATTTTGGACAAAATGGCGCCGTCACAAAAAATAGTCGTGTTTTGTGAAAAAATTTACTTAGAGTGGCTGAAAAAATCGAAACTATTATCAAACATTTTATTGTTTCTATTTACGCAGAACAAATAAATATTACATATCGCAGACTCCAAAAACAGCGTTTCGAAAAAAAAAGTGGAAAACGGTTGGCCTCAAGGGCCATCCCTGCAACTTCCCTCTAATTTCATACGCTAACGTTCAAATTTCGCTTTTTTCACTGCTTTTGAGCTCTTCTAAATTTTTCGTTTTCGATATCTAGCAAGTAAATCAACCGATTTCGACCCGGTTTGCGGCAAACGATGTGTTTTTTCAAGGTTTAGAACTGATTAGTTTTTGGTGTTGATCGGTCAAGTCGTTTGGAAGAAATTCGAAAAAAAAAACGATTTTTCAAAATTTTTATTTTTGAGATTTCTCAAAATCTACTGGTCCGATTGGGTCCAAACTTACACGAAATTCAAGTGAATGAAGTGCCGTTTAGTTTATTCCAATCGGTTGAGCCGTTTAAAAGTTATAAGAGGGTCACATACATCCACACACACACACATACATACAGACATACGGACATCATCGTAGAAATGTTCGGGGAAGCTTCCTCGACCCTCAAAACGTCGAGATCTGTTGAGAACTCGATTTTTGCAAAATGGGGTGAAACAAATATCTTCCCGATTTTAAAAAAATTTTCAATTTTCTTAGCGGGAAGTTAAAAACGCGTTTGAAGGTTTGAAAGCCGATTAAACTAATTTAAAAAACACTCGCTGTTATCTACGAAGCTATTTGTCGGATCAAATAAAATTACAAAAAACAAGAAAAAACATTAACATCGGTTGCAACGAAGCTATTATACCCTTCAAAAATATAAAGATTCCCTACAAGAACTTTATTCCGATTGTTCAATTAATTTACTTATTGAGTTTGCCAATAAAATTAAAAATCATTATTAAAAAAATTCTATACTTTTTTAATTTTTAAAATAAAATTTCAGTTCGATGAAACATTTTATAGCAACTATAATGCAGAATGTTTATATGATTGGCTTAAATAGATTAAATTTTGAGGAGATGCTTATACGAAATGCTGTAATAAAATTCCTGAAACTTTAGAAATTTTTTTGGGAAAAAAGGACTAAATCAAATTCGCACCCAAGTCGAATTTTAAATTGGTGAATATCTACAGCGCAGGAAATTGCTGCTTAACCCCTGCGAACACATATGCATAGGCACATACATACAGACGAATGCCATGAGACACATACACAAATACCTATCTAAATGTATATGGCACTTAGGCACTTAGCCAAAATATATACTTAAATACACTCTTCAATGGACTTTTTCTTTCAAATCAAATTGAATTGAAACGCCATCAAATTGAAACTCAATGGAAATGAGGCAACAAACGCAACGCATAATTCTTTTTATTGAATTGAATTTGCAATTTTTTAACCCATTGTTTGCACACTTGGCAATTGTGTGTGTTTACCGAAAAAATTCTTTTGATTTATTGATTTTGAAATTTGCACCGATAAGCGCTAAATGTGTGAGTGTGTGTGTACACAATTATGCGATCGAACCAAGCGAGAAGCGAGAATTCAACGAAAGAAGTGCACAATTGGTAAAAATACAAACAAACACACACACACAAATGCGCTTAAAAACGTGTGTGTGTGTGTGGTGTGCTCGGCTTTGGTGCCTAGTAAAGTCATGCGGCATGCTTGTTGTTGCTATTGTTCGAAAATTATTTCGTGAAGTATTTGAAGAAGAAATTTTCAATTGTTTAGCGGCGCTGAGAAGTCGGGTTGAATTGGTTTGTTTATACACTCGCCGGGCATAGCTTGAGAATGGGCGGAAAAGTGGGTTGGTGAGGCATGTATGCGAGACGTTGCGTAAGCAGAAGTAAGCTGACGTTGAATGCGCGTAAATATCAATGCGAAACGCCAGTGTTTAGTCGACTAGCTATTTAAACATTTTTTAATGCTATTACAATAATATGAATTAGGCGCAACCACCCCAAAAAGGTGTGCAATGAATTCATGAACTGCCTTCGTGTTGTAATACAGTCAAGCCTTCTTAATAATAAATATTTATAAAAAAAATTTTTTTTTTTAAATTTTTTTTTTTTTTATAAAGCTATAGCTTTACTATTATTTTTTATTAGAATTAAATATGTTGTATTTGAAAAACGTTTCTTTAAAATTACTTGCAAACTTAATCAAATAATCATTTCTGCTTTTTCAGATTCCACCGAGTCTTTGAATAGCCATCAAATACATATTCTACATAACAACAACAACAATATGAATAATCATCTTAGCAATAGCTCTAGTAACGGCAACCGTAGCAACAACAATATGAGTAGCATGAATTCGTTGCATCACAGTCATCACATGAATCAACGCGACGAATCTCCAACAAATATTGACAACGGTCTCGATGTGGATAATGACGACGAATTGTCGAATAGCCTGAATAGCGGACATGATTTGGGCGATATGGAGCGACCGCGTAAGGTTCGAAGGTAAGGATTATACAATATGGCATTATAAATATTTTCAAATTTATTTTTGTGATTTAATAAAAAAAAATTTTAAAAGGTAATCGGGAGTTGACTGCGAACCATTTAGCCGGAAAACAAAATTTTTTGGTTTTTACTTGGCTTTAATACTTTAAGAAATCAAGTTTCTAGCAGGAAATAACGTTAACTTTAGCTGCACTGCAGCTAAAATATCCCTCACGGATGCATTTTAATTGCAGGAAGGGTATAGACAAATTTTTAGGTTGATTTTGTACGGTTAGTTTGTAAAACAATTTTTTCGAATATTATAGGTCTACCTTGGACGATAATCTGTGCCAAATTTTGAGAATATATCTTGTCCAATAACAAACGACTTGATTTTGATCGGTTAGTTTGTATGGCAGTTGTATCTCACAGTGGTCCGATGCCGGCGTTACCCCAGCTTCTTGGGGAGAAAGGAACGTGTGCAAAATTTCAGATCAATATTTCAAAAACTGAGGCATTAGTTAGCGTATATAGAGACGGACATGTCTAAATCGACTCAGTCTGATCGACTGATCATTTATATATATATTTTTTTATAGGGTCTCCAACATTTCCTTCTGGGTGTAACAAACTTCGTGGCAAACTTAATAAATATTGTTTAGGGTATAAATATTTATTAAATAAAACTTGTCCTATTGTTGATTTTGAGATGAAAAAAACTTTTTTTGATACTGCACTATAGTTTCTACTACAAATATTGACACCGTTGAATTGTCTGAAAATGTTTCGAATTAAGATGAGGAGCATTCAAACTCTTTTATTACTCGAATACAAATGACTGATTAGAAATGTTTCTCTTTGAATCTGTTTTTCTTCATTAAAACTGTTGCTATATAATTTCGCAAGCTGCTTATAAACAGTTATAAAGCTGAGAAATAACTTCAAATGTTTATTTGGATACTTTTTATTGCCAAATTAAAATCCGCTTAAAGATCTGTGAATAATAAACTCGAATGTCGATAAAAGCAATTTGCAAGAGGCGAAAAGAAATCGCATTAAATTTAGCTTCTGAGCGTCTTGCCAAAGCGGCGGCTTTGATTTATTGAGACAAGTTCTTTCATTTATACAATGATTTCATTTATTCGAGCCTTAAATACAAATATAACAATAATATTAATTTCTTTTCCATTGATGCCATTGCAGATCGCGTACCACATTCACAACATTTCAGTTGCATCAACTGGAGCGCGCCTTTGAGAAGACACAATATCCGGATGTCTTCACAAGGGAAGATTTGGCGATGCGCTTGGATTTGAGCGAAGCACGTGTACAGGTAAATAGACGACGAATTGTGATTTTATCATCTGTTACATACGAGTACATAAACAATTACTCGCACTAGTCACTGGTTGGCAGCGCAGGAGTCGATTGCAGCTCGAAAATTGTTATCTGATTTTGTAATTATGTACGGATTAGCGCATTTTAGCAACAAACAATGGCAGCTGCTGCTTTTTATGCGCGCAAATGTGTGCGTATGTATGTGTGTGTGTTTGCAGCATTTATTTGTATCTCATTTTCGTGTTGATGTTCCCATGGCGATTGTTGCAATAAAGCACTTTTAATATCAACTATAATGGTCGCATTAATGGTGCAATTGTCTGATCACGTGAGTCAATTTGATTGTAAGTGGATGATGAGATGCTCTCGACGGTGCATACATACTACACACATATGCGATGCTAAATTTGTGTTGTTGTTTGTAACAGTTTTTTGTGATAGCAAATATTTCGTGAGAGATTTTTTTTTAATAGCAAAATAAGTGGTTATTCTATTAGATTTCGGTACGATTTGAATTTGTAATAAATTTATATTGGGTTTGTTATCCTTTGAGTATCCAATTGGAAGTTACGAGAACTTCACTTATAGCTCGCGTGCCGTTCGGTGGGATATTTCGTTGATAAAATTTGTGTTCACGTGTACATTTTTTATAGCATAAAGGTTATATAAATATTTGTATTTTGTTTTTGATCGGTCAAATAAAAAAGTTTTCCATATATGAACTTGATCGGTTTGTAAGGCAGCTTTAGGCTATAGTGGTACGACATCGGCGGTTCCGACAAATTAGTAGATCTTTGAAAAGAAGAGCGCGTGAGAAAAAAAATGTTCAGATCAATAGCTCAAAAACTGCGCGTTTGTACTTGCAGACGGATATGGCTAAATCGACTCAACTCGTCATCTTGTTCATTTATATTTATACTTTATACGATCTATGACGATTTCTTCTAGTTGTTACAAACTTAGTGGCAATTTTAAAATACTACTACTCTGTTTACGGTGAAAAAGGGTATTCCAGCAATAATTTCGCATACATATACAAAAAATAAGCGTATATCAATTTAAGTGCAACATAATCGCTTGCAACAATGCGAATTATTAATTGACGGCACAAATTTTGGCTCTCAATTCAGCAATGACTTTTGTTTGGTAATTATTTTCGCATTTCAATTTCCAGATTAATGGGTTAATTAGCAACAATTAAGCAATTTTGCAAGTGTGGATGAAAAAGGCATGTGCCACAATATGTAGCATGTTCAAATGTAGCTGTATGCAGTAGCCACACTCAATTATGTTGCTAATTATGCAAATTTCATACGCAACAATTGCAACAATCAAGCATAACGAATACAAATGTTACACATACATACGCAAATGTGCATGCAACTGTGTTGGTGGGTTTGTGTGTTCAAGTAAGTGGCAGTTCAACTGTTAATACAAATGAAGGATTGAGCATTGCGCATCATTGTGCTGATTTAAGGAGGTTTTAACCGCCAGTGTATTAAAGCTACTGCCATACACACATATACTCGTACCTACATATGTATGGTATGTATGTGTATTTGCGTAATTTGCATAAGAATGCCAGTCAAGTAGCGACTTACAGTTGTTGCTGTCGCACAATCAAATACATGCTGCACGCGCCGTCCGCTGAACGCTTATCCAAAGCTGCTGATAGCTTGCTTTTTTCGCTTTTTTCACTGATGAGAATTTAATTTACTGGCAACATGGTGCTTTTGTTTAATTTTATTTGTAGTGGTTGTTGGTGAAACGAATTTTGTGTATATTCTGTGCATTTGTAAATAGCGTTAAAACACTTTAAATCGCTTTGTGTATACAAAACATTTGCAGTCAACGAGTTTTAGGGTGGTTTAACACTATCCCATATGCGCCTGGGTATATGCTACGCATTCAAAAATCGTGTACAAATTTTTTATATCATGAGAATAAGGAGTGGGGTGTTATTTCCCTGCTTTTCATCACCTTCATTAGTGCCGCAATGAGTTCTTAATAGCGATTTTCCATTTGATTGCATTTAGGAATTAGTGAACGGTGTCACTGATTTGTTTGAAAGGTCGTCGCTGCAAATTTAGGCAATAAAAAGTTCGCGGTGTTAATATTTTTATATATTTAATGGAGATCACGATCGATGTTTAACGTGTACAATCGATTGTTATTATCAAAAACTATAGAAATATAATATTATTGTTTGGCATTATTACTGCTCATAATATAAATTTTAGTGGCATACTTGTGTGTTTTTCGAAAAAAAAACTGTTTTATTATTTGTTTTAAAATTTTAAGAGTATATTTTTACATATTTTACGAACTTTTCAAGTTGCAAAAGGTCCTCCACTGCTGCATCAATTGCGCGCTTCTCTGTGGGTGAAACCTTAAAAATAAATTCTCTACTAAAAGTAATTATCCGTAAAATGACCTACGTTAGAAAATAGAAGCAATAATTGACAAAATGGCGGCGTGTTTTAAAAATTAGAATTTTACTCTAAAGTTTGGTTGTTATTGGCCTAAGAAAATTCGTTTTTTGATCAGATTATCGCGTTCAAAAATGAACACACGGTGCAGATTGAATCAAGCGACTACATTTTAAAAGGCTTTAACTAAAAACTGTTTGAGATTTTCTCCTTATATGATATTGAAAATGTAAAGTGAATGATTTCATTTTAAAAATGCCTTGAGATAAACCAAAACGAGTTACCATTGCAATTATTTCACTTTATATTTAGCGTAAGCTCAAAATGGCTAACATTTTTCGTGGGAATCACAATTTAATTTAAAAGCGAATTTATAAAGAAGCATGTAATTTCTTCACATCACTGTTTGAAGTAGACATTATTAACTTGGATAGCATTTGGAATGCTGTATGCAGTATATTTCTGGAAAAACGTAGTCACAGCTTATAAAATTCGACATAATAAGTAGTTTTTGAGTGACCATCCTATAACTTTTTATTTTAAATTAGATATGAGATATGCAAAAAAACTTCTCAGCAGCTTTAACTAAATGATTTCACAAAATTCATATCAACTTATGTAAACTCATTACAAATTATCTATTTTATACATACGAAAACTCTCATATACCTCAACGGATGATTGGCTCAGATACCAAACTTGTATAAAATAGATAGCTCATCTTCAAACAGTTTGTTTCCCCCACAATCTGCATTGTAGTACCATTAAGGGCAATTTTAAATTGGCTATTGAGTGTTTGTTGTTATTATTTTTACATTAATTTGACCCAACAAGGGCCATAGATTAAACACAAAGCGGTAGTGTCTGAGCATATGCCAAAACACCACCCCTCACCCCTCCATCGTGCATGTGTGTGTGTGTGAATAATGATGATCAATCAGCAAAATACAAGCGCAATCCCCTTTACCCTTATGACACGACTATAATGACGGCAATAAAAAACGTAATACAACAAATTGAGATAACGGCTTATTGAACAATTTGAGCACGAAATTAACAAAAACGGATTTAGCGATATTTGAAAAAAAAAATTCAAAAACACCAATAGACTTAACGTACACGCGCGTACACACACATACACACATGTATGTTTACATGTGTTGTACTCGTGATTGATACCTTTTCCAAAAGCATTCCCAACGTTCTACTCAAAACATATCCGTACTTGTAGTATTCCGATTATAATACGTTTGATGACTTACCAAAAAAAAAATAAAATATGTGTGTGTGTGTGAGAGTTTGTTGATGGAACAAATCCGTTTGTTAGCTAAATTGGTCATTGATAGTATCAGTTTGCGAAAAAATCAAAAATCGCGTATAATACACGCTCACACTCGCGCGCACTTCAATTGCTTTCCCATAACTGGTGTCCGCAAACACACATACTCGTACACACACGCTCATTATGGTATACACTGGACGTATGAGGATAAATGAGCGTGTTGTAGCATTTTTAAATGCACCGATTAGTAGTCACTAAATCGCTAACAAGTACCACACATTTTATACACATACACACACACACACATACAGTCATACTCTTATACATACATACATCCATATGTACGTGAATGCATTTGTTGGTTGGCTGCCTGTCATTGAATCAATCGGGTTTTTTTCCTCCTATCTGCATTAAATGAGCCTTCAACGAGCTTGTATAGCGCACACATGTGTATATTTATTTGCATATATATGTGTGTGTGTGCTTTGTAAAGGACACATGGACTCGGCGGACAACATGTTGGCATGAAGATGGCAATTATTTTCGGATTTAATGCACTTGGAAGGACATGAGCGCCGACTGGTGGCGGCATATTGAGCGAGAAAAAATTAAGTCGAAAAAAAGTAAATGTGTGTATGTAAATATGATACAATCGCGTTGGTCACACATGTGCACATTCACACACACATATGGTATGGGAAGTCATGTGTGCATGGATTTGCGTTTGAAACTGGCTGGTAACTAGTTTAGTATCAGACAATTTGTATAAATATTCATCGTTCTGATTTGATAGGGTTGTTGTTGTGCCACAGAGAAATATGTTCATGTCTATGAAAATATGATATCTATTGATAAGCTGATACATTTTTATTGGCATTAATATGACAGCAGAATTATTTATGCAAACATACTTAGTGAGGGTTTTAGTGGATATGGACACGGAAAATTTTGGACGAAATAGAATAAAACTTAAAAAAAGAAAAACAAAAAACGTTTACTTCGGTTGGGCCGCTACTATAATATCCTTCACAAATACAAATGATTCCGCACAAGAACTTGATTCCGATCGTTCAGTTTGTATGGCAGCTATGTGCTATAGTGGTCCGATATTCGCGGTTCCGACAGATCAGCAGCTTCTTAAGGAGAAAAGAAAGTATGCAAAATTTCAGAACGATATCTCAAAAACTGAAGGACTTGTTCGTGTATATACAGACAGACGGGCAGACAGACGGTCATGGCTAAAGCGACTAAGTTCTTTACGATGATCATTTAAATATATATTTTATGCGGTCTGCGATGTTTTCTTCTGGGTGTTCGTGGAAAACTTAATTCATCTAAAACTTATTATAGTAAAAAATATTATTTTGATTATTTTTTGGAGTTTTTTTTTTAATATTAAAAAGTTCTTCAAAATTTCAAGAATTTTAATCTATTTCATTCATATAAAAAATATTTTTCATGGCACATTTGTAGATTAAGGCATGCATAAAATGCCTCTGCTCACATAATTACCCGGAAGCGTGTCTACACATCCGACTATTCTCTGGCATAAACGAATAAAGCAAAGCATTTAGCACAATTATATTTTTCGTTTCATCTCAGTGCCAGAAAATGATACGAATATTCACTTGCCGTTACAGCAGCCCTTGCAACAATTAAATTCCTCCTTTTACACACACACACAAGCTCGTGTGTTTGCTTTTGCAGGCACACTCACATGAGGCCCAGAGCTCTACGGCAGCTAGAATATTGCAGATTGTCAACGAAACCCTACCCCACCGCTAACCAGTCATGCAGCTCGTCTTCATCATTACAATAATCATCTTTGCACATATCTACTCTTTGCCGTTGCTTCCCCACTCATGCTACCACCGACTAGCCTGCATTGTCATCTAGAAATGACAGCATTTAGGGCAATTATTGCCAGGAAATCATTACTAATTTTATTCTCGCATTGCTGCGCCTGCATTGTTGGGCGAACAGTCGACGCAGCTGCCGACGTCGAGCGACGACGACCGCTTGTCGATTGTCCTAAGGGAGGCGAGCCGCTTATTGAAATTAAACCTTAAATGCCCTTATACTCCTTGATAGCTTCAATATTCGCACTTGGTTGCGCATTGTTTAAAATTTCGTCAGCTTACATGTCTTCCAAACTCCCTCTGCCCACGTTGCCACATTTTAGCAGCACTCCTGCTTCTTGTAGAACTAAAGGAAGGCATGCAAATGTTAGTCAATTTGAAATTTTCAACTTTGGTGAACTTTGCTACACATTCTCGGTGTTTTTGCTGTTTTGACCTGGCACTGAGGTGGTGATCGCTCCGGTTTTCGGTCCTTGGCTTTGTGCAAATTTGCTTACAAACAATTAATTTTCTTAATACCCCACCGCAACAACCCATACACGCACACACACTATCTCGTCAAGCACATTTACCGCAGACACGCCCGAGCCACAGTACAAGGCTTGCGTACAATGCATCAAAAGGATCTGGGCACTTAAGCAGTTATCTATTTAAGTCGCTGGATGCAAGTATGGGTGCTCAGTGCTGAGGAAATTGCTCTCTGCCAGCTGCATACATGTTAACGGAAATGTTTTCCATACACGCCCACGCCGAAATTCAACTCTCAACACAAGTTCGATAAAAGCTCATTGTTTAAAGCACATTTGCCTGTTATTCTGCGTATTTTAGGGCGTGAGTTAAGTCGAAAGATGTAAATAGATACATTAATTTAGCGCATATGAGATGTTTAAATAATATGGAGGAACCTGGTTCAGAGGAATGAGCTAAATTTCATGTGTAATATTTCTATATATTGGTAAATCGAAGAAAAAAAAGCTCCGAAAACTTCGCTTACACACATTTTTTTAACGTTTTGTGAACCAGACGTTCAGTATGTGTGAATATAACCCCGGAGTGAAAGAGAAACTCACAGACTTAGTTGTAGACCATTGTAAATTTTTGCTTTTCGATATCATAAAAAATTTTTAGAATAAGCTCGGAAAGTCAGTAATATTGTCTTATAACATCTTACAAGCTTCTAAAACTATATTATTTAATGTTACCCGGTGCTTACATGCACCAGTGTCAAAAAGTAGCAAAAATAATATGTAAAAGCCATTGAGAAGACCAGCTCTGCTTTCTCTGTGCCACAGATATATTTGTATGTATGTATATACAGAGCCAATTCGTTGTTGTTAAATTGGGCGCACTCGGCTTAAACACGATTGCAAATTGCATTTAATAATTGTTTGTGCGACTGAACAAGGTTCGAGCGCATGAAGGTGGATAGAGGTTGCAGTCTTTCACCTTTCCGAGATATTTCTTGTTGTTGTAGTTTCTTCGCAACTTGCCGAAAGGGCTTGCAGCTTCACCACAGTCATCTGTCTAAACACCTGATGCGATAATTCTGGTGGTTGGCGTTGCATGCCACTTGGTTAAGGCGTCAAATGCGCACTTTCTTCTTAGTTAACTTAGTTCAGGAGGCAGGGTCGTTTATGCGAATGTGTTCTGGCTCTGTTGGGATTAATGTAGGGTTGTTGACTGAAGACAAGCGGAGGAGCAGCTGACTTCCGATTGGATACTATTGTAATGCTTGCTATGCTATTGTCCTCCGCTGCCCCAGCTCAACTCAGCAAGGCGTGAAAAGAGGGTTGAATGCTGTTGAAAGGCTCTGGTATATTGTGCGAATATTCGCCCTTGTAGGCATGCTGTAGAGTAGTTGTGGATTGCTCGGGGGTTGTAGTGCTGTTGCATTAAAATTCGACAAGCCAATTATTTACTAATGTAATGCAGTTGATAGATATAAGCTTTTCTTGTTGATAAAATAAGTTTACAATTCTTGAACATTTATATTAATTAGAATTATTTTCTATTTTATTTTAAGGTGTGGTTTCAGAATCGGCGTGCCAAGTGGCGAAAACGCGAAAAATTTATGAATCAGGATAAAAACGGATATTTGCTACCCGATCAAGGTTGGTACTAATAACATATTTTTAATTTAAATTTGCGGAAATTATTTTTATAACATTGCGGTTCGCAATCAAAACCTATTATAAACTTGTTTAAATTAATGCTTGCTTATAAAATGTTAATAGTTTCTGCTCAGCTTTCATTTTTCTCATTAAATATAAAAACGGCTTGCTAAATTTGATTAATAAATAAATTGACGCTAATGTTATTTTAATTACACTCGCTTTTCATAATAACAAATTACTGAAGTAATAACCATTTTAATTAACTTTTCGAAATTTTATTATTAATTCAATTATCACTTTTTTTTTGGTTTGACATGCAATCGCATATTTTGACATCTACTAATGAACATAATTTCTTTTCTTTCTGCATTTCCAGGTCTGCCTGATTTTCCACTCGGCCTACCAATTCCGCACGGCATACCCGGCCATCCGGCCACCTTGCCACCCGAGTTCTGGCCACCACACTTTGCCTTACATCAACACTTCAACCCTGCGCTGCTGCCACCCAGCCTTGTTCCGCACTACAAATTGCCCAATTTCCACACCCTCCTCTCGCAATACATGGGCTTGAGTAATTTGAATGGCATCTTCGCTGCTGGCTACCCGCAGAATCTGTCGCTACACTCGGCGGCGCAAGTGAGTCCACCATGCAGCAATAGTCCGCGTGACAGCCCACCCAGCCAGTCGCAAGCAGCGCTCGTCTCGTTGGTGCCCACCTCGATGGTGGCGGGTGGCGTTACGTTCACCTCATCGGCTGCGGCCTCACCCAAAAGCCCGTTGGCGCCAAGCGTAGCGAGCAGCGCCTCGACGCCCGTCTCAGTGGTGACCAAAAGTGAGGACTGAACTTTGCCCTGAAGCAGCTACGGCCATTTGATGGCGCTTTCGATTTAGTCGCAGAACAAATGTGGCTCGTTAATTGTTACACGCTGAACACTCTTAAGTAGATCGGACTAAGCATTATTATCAGTGCTAAAAAGTTTAATTTGTAAATAAATAAAATAAAAAATAATTTATTTTCAACAGAAGTTGATAGCTTTTAGGTTTGAAGCGTCGAAGAGAAAGTGATAAAGACTTGAGCGTTTAAGCAAAATTATGGCCATACTTATGAGTTAGTATTTATCTCCAGAGATCGAATTTATATTAAAAAAAAAACCTTTTGTAATTATTATAATATAAAGCCCTCATATGTGATTGATTTCATTTATATAACATTTGATAAAATTCCTGGACACAGCAGCAAACCAAACAAAAATAAATTATGAGAAAATATTTGTCTTTTGGTTTATTGGAAATATTTTAACCGTGAAAACAGTTCTTTAGTTTTATATATTGAATGAGAATCAATAAAGTAGTGATAACTTATAAAAATATGAGCAAATGTTTAATAGAGTAAAATTATTGTACATTAAATATTATTATAGAAAAGAATAAACAATAAGAGTACTTAATAAAATAAAATTAATAATTTACACAGTAATACGTATATCTGTTCTATTTTTTCCTGTAAGTGTTTCAATACCAATACTTAAACCTTGAAGATCATAAAATACTAAAGGTTTGCTTGATAAATGCTTAGCGCGTCGGTTCGGACCCTTCTCTGTTCGGATAACTTTCAAAGGTACACTAAAAAGGAGCCAATAATATCGAGCTATATGTTAAATTGAAGAGTTTAGAGTAAGACTTGTAAATACTATAATGAAATGAGGCTTATCACTATAAAGTAGTCATATCTTCAATGTCTGGAACGATCTACGTATGGTATTTGCTGAAACTATTGCAAAGCTACACATTCGATTCTTTTGAGAGAAAATACGCACACTTGAGCAACAGCCAATGTCACAATCTCTGAGAAATAACCTTCGAGAGCTTTTCTCTCGTCTAGGAGATAGAGATGCCAGAGTTGTTGAGTTTTAGTTCATTTTGATGAATTAATTTTTTAGAAACTAAGAATAAAGCCTATATAATAATCTCTACATCTTTACGGAATTTTTTTCACTTAAGACATACGAACATTTTCTTAATACGGATAAGCTTTGTTTTACAAGGACCTTGCTCTGCGTAGACATTGCCACACCTTTTTGAACCTCCTTATTTGAAGAACTCATATTAAGACACTACTTTAAAATCAGAGCAGAACTTTGTGGTATATAAAGTGCTATCTTCTTGTGCGAAGGAAAATGTATGAAGATAAGAATAAATAGTCTTATATTTAGATATATAATTATATATTTATTTTCGGTTAATCTTCGGAAATATTGAAAGTGAGCCAATGTATTGCAGAAATCAGTGAAGCGCTGTAAAATTATGGTTCAATATGTCTCACTAGGTATAAAGTATACGAAAGACGCGTAGAGAAGTTTAAAATTCAATGTTGCAACCTCCTTGTGTATGAGAGATGGGTGAAAAGGAGGGCACAAAACAGACGGAAACCAGTATGTAGGACTCACGCAGCGTTAAATACAGTGCTGTCTTATTTAATTGTTGCACAGCAGAATTATTAAATATTCGTCAATAATGATGGCAGCCACTCTTTCTGGTTCAAGCGCACAGCTGGAGAATGCACGATAGGCAAAGGATATAATATAAGGAAATGTGAAAGTTACAAATATGGCTGCTACATACATACATATTTATTTGTTGTAATTATGTAAAGGATTAAGAATTTCTGGGAAAAATAGCTGCAATATGAACAAGCTGAAGGATTCAATGATAACAATAGCAGTGTTGGGTTATTGAACCGAAGAGACGGAATTTCATTATAATACGAAGTAGTGATAGGATAGGCAGCCTTAAAAGCGTTTGCTAATAGAAACAGAAAATTTAATAAGTAAAATATATTAAAGAGAATTACAGCTGTTAAAGAAGAATTTGAAGTTTCAGTTGAAAAAATTGTCTGCAGCATCAGTTGTTGGTATTAGGAAAGATTCAGATCTTGAAGAATCTCCAACATACACTTCCTCTATTAGTAAGTTGTAACTCAGCTTTTTAGTAGAGTCATCACAGGACCTTTATCTCCGAAGTCTCTCCTCAAGAAATTAGATAAGGTATTGTAGAATTAGCAGAATGTAGAGCATGCGAGTAGAATGACGAAACTTTGAAGCATTATTTTGGCGAAGGTTAGACCGATTTAGACGAAATATTTCTCAATGCGCAATACTCTCATCTAAAAGGTATGCTTCGATCTAACTTTTCAAGCAACCAATAAGTGAAATCCTCTACCGCTTTCGTTTGATTAATATTCTTTATATTGAAGGCTAACAAGATGAGAAAGACTCAAAACAACTTTATGCGAAGTACATATTTATAGTTGACACTATATCTCTGACGGCAAGTTACCTGACAGAGCTTCTCCTCTGGTCCGAATTGAATTGCGCCCACAAACCGAATCGATAAAAGCTTTTTTCCTAGATCAACGAAAATAGTACTTTGGGAAGTTTACTTTATCACGAACATAAATATATTTAAGTTGCATGAAGCAACATGGGAAGGTTGTGAGTTCATCGAAAGCTTGCCTTATGTAAGTCATCAGTTTAGCGAATGAGCCGAAACCGAAAAGCAAAAATTCGATCAAAAGACCATTTCCAGCCGAGGTTGGAAGTGAAAAGAAATACGTAATGAAAATTATTTTGAAGGCGTTAATAATTATTAGTACTAAAATACGTGAACATGTAGATTTTTCTTTATCAGTCCGGATCAAATTTGAAAGGGTACAATTAGCATCAAGCCGGCTCACAATGGTTGAAATATTTTGAAATTTTGTCGAAGCTTTTTCTTGGTAGAAATAAGCTTGGAGGCAGACCATTGCTTGCGCTGGGAAGACTGTTGTTATTAAGAAAAAAAGAAACGTTAAAAAAAAAACAGGCATCGGATCTAAGTCTGGCTTTGTGTTAGTGAGCATCCGCAATTTCTACAACTTTAATACCATAATAAACTAGCAACATAAATTTCGTTTTGTTTCGCGGCCATGGTCAGTTTTCTGGTATATTTCGTCTAGATCAGACACAGATGGAGAATCATGCTCATTTGATCGCAATCACTTTAGAATTCCTAGCATTTCAAGTTAAAAAAAAAATTGACCTCACATAGACCACATTTGATCATTCTTTATACAAAACGTATCATAAAAATAATATTTTTCTTGTGTCCTGCAAAATTACTTAAAAGGTAGAAAGTTTGCCGTTTTTCAAGAATATTATATGATATTTAATATTTGTACTCGTAGCACTTCATTTCTATGCATGCCGGCAGCAGCACTCAGATTAACTCAATCATTGCTTAAGTGTGATCACGTGTTGATATTTGAGTCACGTCATATTACAGTTAATTCAAATATTAACACTCGATGAAATACTGTATTTGTGCAGCCGTCGATATGTATTCGCAAGAGTATTTGTTGTTCATATGAATTGTCGCTCGAGTCGTTTTGATGGCATTCCGATTACAAGGATTGAATAGTACCACTGTGTACACGAACATATATGTGTGTGTGTGTGTGAGTACACGTTTCATCGAACTGATTTCATTTATTCTCCTGTAGAAAACGCAATTTTCGCTAAGATGACAAAATTAAATTCCATAAGCAAATAATCAAGTGAGTGAGCGCGACTTGTTCGAGTCTGGATTGCGGATTTGCTTGGCGACGTTTTGGCAAAAGGAGCAACTATATTCAAATATCCTTTAGCGGTCGCAAAGGAGCGGAAGTTGTAAAGGCCACAATTGTATACAAAACTTCGATTGGCTACATGAACTAGCAAAGCGTTTAAGCACACACGCACTCATTCAAATACACACGTACGCAATCGGTGAGGTGGAGCTGCTTGCTATGTGCATCTGCTCATTGCACCAGCGCGGAGTGGAGTGCGCCGACACACGAAGGTAATGCCGAAAATTCAATAAGTTCAAGTAGCTCAGCGTTTTATTTGAGGAATCGGTACTCGAGTGGCTGTCTTGCCACAGGCGCTGCAGGAGGTTGAAAAGCAACAGAATAGCAGAGTAACTCTTGTAACGAGCGCTCACGAATGTTCGTGCGAATGTGAGTGGTTCGGTATTGGACTTTCATACACACATTTGTGTGCAAGTGCACTTATGCCTGCAAGTAAGTATGTGCGTGTGTGTGTGTGTGTGTGTCAGAGGTGATGTAATAAATGAATGCGCTCTGCGGGCTACAAATATATGAAATTTACCAAGTGGACTCAAATGTGCTCACACTCAATAATGCACTCACTTCCTTCTTGCTAAAGTTGGACGGAATTGAAAGAAGGGTTGCCATCGCCCATTGCATTGTTGAACTTTTTCTTCAATTTTTTTGTAACAGAAGGTGTATTTGCGGCACTTGAAGAGGTCTTATTCATTATTTAGTGCATTCTTTGCCATATTTTCGATTATTAAAATGTGTAATCAACATTGAAATTCGCGTCAAGTATCTCAGTCGGCATTCATGTGTCACGATACTTATACTATTTGGCTCATTTCCGCAAACAGTGGCGCAGTTGGAACAATTAGTAAGCGGTAATATTGATTTCATTGAAGAATAATAATTTTTAAAATTATCTCCATTAACATGATTCGATCATCAATTAAAATATCGCATATAGGTTCCAAGATTTTTTTTCGAGTGTTCGTAATTTTTTGAAGATTCAGAAAGTTTTTGTATTGTTGGACTCGAAAACTTTGTCTGGCCATTTTTATCATGCAAAAAATTTAAACAGCGAGTTTGCATAAAATTTCGTGTTTCCAATGGAATCAAGGCTCTGGAATCGTAAAATTTTGTGGCCGTGAAGTTATCGAAACAGCGAAAAAGTAAGGGAAACAGTGCTTGCATAGCGTCGTGTTGGCACTAGAGAGATAGCAGTTGATCTCAACGTTTCTTATAGATCGACTCAACACATTTTGGTTAATGTTTTGTATACTATCTGGAAGTATAAACAATATAAAGCAGGTTAACACTTTAAAGTTCAAGGAAATGAGTATTTTACTGTTGAATTTTGATTTTTCGTTTCGGCTAATGCTACGATCGACTTTTATACAAATTGGTTATACAAATACATTTCAAAGCGCATTTTTCCGTTGAACTGCTTTGTTAATTTATTTTCTACTAAAACTTTCATTGAAGTTTGTTGCAAATTCGTGCATGAGACGCTCCCAACGCTTTAAAATATGCCTACGTCTTTGTGCTCACGAACAATGGAACTGCGTGAGGGCACTTGAGCGCATTAAAATTGAATCATAACTCATACATACGAGCACATTCGCGATGTAAAAAGGGTAGTACACACGAATAATGTATCAAATTAAATGAAATTTGTGTTTAATATGAAAACTGAAAATTTTAATATCTAACAATCTAGCATGCACATATGTATGTAGGTATATGATTAATCGCCATTTCATTTCCGTGTTTTAACTTATTACAAAATACCCACAAGATCTTTACTCGTTTCAAGGCAGTTGAAAACTAATATGAAATCTTCACATCGGCGTTGTCACCTTATTCGCCGTCTTTTCATATTTCTCGGTTAAATTTCCACTGAATACTGCGGTAATTAAACAAGTTAAATCCGCTCAAAAGGTGCTTACGGCAGATTTCATTTCGTAACGTTTTGCTCATTACTTTAGTATGCGTGCATGTAATGAGTATTCCTTTATGTTTGTATGTGTGTATAAGGCGAAGTTGTTGAATATTTACTTGTATCTGTATTTGTAAATGTGCTCATTTCCCGTTACGCTGTTCGTCCTAGTTGCTGGTAAAGGCGCGTTAAGTGGAAACTCACTTAAAAAATTATTTAATTCATCAAAAAGTTGTCAACGAAATAATTACGGACTTGTTTCATCATTTGAATTCCATTCATTATAAAAGAGGATAAGTTGTGCAATGAGGATGCGTAGCGAACAATGCCGTTATTGTGGAAGGAAAGAGCAACGCGCCAATGGTCGGTAGTTTGATGACGTCGGTGCTCAGCTTATACCATATATTAAGATATATGTAGATATAATGTTAAAATTAGTTTAAATGCAGGAGATTCACAGATCTGATAAAAGGGCTTTCTGTAGAAGACGTTTACTGTAGACTAGTAGACAAATAAACTGTTGTTGTGTTTTAGTGTTTCGAAGTGAGCATTACCGTTGCCGTTACCGTGAATATAACAATTTTTCAAGTGTTTTTACGCTCTGAAAATGTTTTTCACGAACCTCATTTGCCGTTCGGATTCAGATTTAAATTTGT
The DNA here is from genome assembly GCF_042242935.1 of Bactrocera oleae. Classification (NCBI taxonomy): domain Eukaryota; kingdom Metazoa; phylum Arthropoda; class Insecta; order Diptera; family Tephritidae; genus Bactrocera; species Bactrocera oleae. Next base: position 71,380,028 of record NC_091538.1, read on the forward strand.
TGTTTCACCTTTTTCCGAATATTAGATCACTAAACTCCAAGATTTTCTAAGACGTTATTTTCTTTGTATGTAAATTATACATCGACAAAGCTAATTAGTGCTAAGTGTTAGGCTTTTAGAATTAGAACTAGATAATTTTGATGATCCATAATTAGGTTCGTCGCTTATAACTTGATATCGGTGAGTTTCGTTTACTAGAAATAAAACCGAAGAGATAATTGAATTGGGTAAGTGCATTCTCCGACCATTTATATTACTGAAGGCAATACATTTTCTAGTTCACAAAATATATACGGATATATAAAAATATATAAGTAACTATAGTTTAGTGATCGTGTGAGACGAAGTGCTAAAGTTACGCCAAGGAAAGCAAAAACGTCGTTAAACTAGGTATTGTAAGTAGACGAGATCTGATTCACATTATATTGCAAAATTAGATAAATAATAATTTATTAAAATATTTCTACTCAAATGCACAGTGATAAAAAATGACTGATGGTACACCAAATAATGGCGGTTCATAATAAAAAAAAAAGTTCACTAAAATTGTCCTCGTAAATACATTAAAAAGCTCTTTGTCCTCACAGAACACTGCTTTTTCGTTAATATTATATATTATATTATTCAATTGTTTGAAAGAAAACCATATATCTTTACACGGGCGTGTAAGATCAGTAATTATAGCCTACTTTGAAGAGCAACGATACAATCACGCCGACGAACAACAATGCTAACAAGCATTTTAAAAAACTGCTTGCTTTGTATGTGATTATTGCATATTAGAGAGAGAGACCTATCGAATGACATTTCCTCTACAGCCAAAGAATTAGAAAGTGAAACCGATTATTATTTGTTAAATGATACAAATTGCCAGTCAACCAGACAAGGAAAACAGCGCCGTCAATTGTTGATGCACCGCAGAACTCAATTCGAAATTGCAACAATTTCTTAAGTGCCTATAAGTGACAACTTAAGATTTACACACACATTGATACTCACACGCACACACACAGAATAAGATGTTGTAGTAAAAAAGATAAATGTCGATTTCCGTTTGAGGCATCGCTATGTGCCGGTGGACATAAGAGGAGGGGAGGGTTGTTGAGACGTGGCGCACCGCGGTGCTGTTGTGTAAGCTGATACTTTGACAGTGTGCACCTTTTCCAAAACAAAATCAAAAGGCGCCGATCCGTGCTGCTTGCTACCTTTCGCGATCGCTTACAACTCAAACGACAGTCTGCTGAAATTATGCTGTTGTTGTTGTAAATGAAAAATGCGTGTGCATGAAATTGAGGTACTGTGTGGTGAGCGTTCTTTCGAAAAATCACCAAAAGTCGCCGCGTTGCTTTCATTTGTTGTTCTTAAAGCAGCTGATCGAGATCAAGAGGCACATCTGATACTTCGCCTTGGGCCGCTGCCATATTTGTCAGTTCTCGCATTTTATTGGTTGTATATAAATCTTAAGTCTTATCTGGTTTATTAAACTGGACATGTGATTAAAAAAATAGCAATGCCCATTGTGGAGAGTTTTTTGGTGACCGCTTCACCATATTCCTTATTAATGACGGTGGTGTGTAGAGGATTTTACGCTAAATGAACTAATTATTGCGAAAATATCACTTACGCTAGATTTAATTTTGTGATAATGCGGTTGTTCCCAAGTCAGAAAAGAATGAGGAAATTGGTCAATGCTCAATTTGGTTGGAAATTCTGCTTTCTGTTTAGAAATTATTGTTCCAAAGGCACACCTAGAGCGGTTTTACTGAAGGCTATCAATTTCTGTATATATGTATATAATATATTAAGCTACCATATTAACGGAAAATTGATGTATTTAAAGCTCATATAAAGAGTAAGAAAGAATAAGTTTGTGAGAAACCGTGAGCCCGAAAGTTTCGAGGAAATTTTAAGAACCTACCAAAAAAATATTCCAGCTGTTGTAAAATTTATATAAAAACAACAAAAATCACGTCATACGTATGTACGTATTATCTAAATTTTCATCCAATTATCACACATGTTAAGATCTGGGAGCCAAACCACTTTAATAAATTCGTTGTATCACGACGTTTATAGTACCTAGAAGAAAACATCGGAGACTCTATAAAAAATATATATAATGATCAGTTTTTGAGACATTGATCGTTGGCACACGTCCTTATCTCATCAAAGAGTTGCTCAATCGTCACAAGCGATATCGCATCACTACAGCAAATAGCTGCAAAACAAATCAAGTTATTGTTTGGAAAAAATTTGTATTTGTGAATCGCAGCTATCTATAACTCCAGCTATATAAGAGGTGTGTTCAAAGGAAAAGCTGAATTTTGAATTTTTTTGAAAAATACTTATTTATTCACCAATATTATTTCGTCTTCTTCAAAGTAATCCCCTTCGGAGATATAACACTTGTGCTAACGCTTTTTCCAATCCTCGAAGCACTTCTGAAATGAGCTTTTCGGTATGGCCATCATGATCTCATCAATTGTGGGAAAACACTTTTATTGGTTTATTCAGTTTTGGGAATACAAAAAAATCGAACGGAGCCAAATCTGGTGAATACGTTGGGGCATTATTATCTTTACAATATGATTAACCTGAGCGATACTAATGCGACATTGCTTCTGCTTAAAATTTAGCAAATGTCAGAAACAATTTCGATGCCACAAGTTTCATGCCTAAAACATTCAAGAAATTTGAATGGCATGACAATGATTCAACGATTTTCAAGATTCATTTCTTTCAAAAGTCAAAAATCGAAGAGCACACAAAAACGTCACTAATTTTACAACCTAACTTAACCTAACCCAATTGTTTTTTGATTATTTTTTTTTTATTTTATTTTTTTTATATTTTTTTTAGAATAATAAATATAGTTTCCCGTTTCAAAATGAATTACACACATTTAAACAGATTCAATTTATTCGAGAAACTAGATAAAAACTGGAATTTCTAATTTATAAAAATTCAGTAATTATTTCCGCGAACATCCGGCAGGAACACGAACGCCATTCCAACAACAACAGCGCCTAATTTATGCAATCATTTGCATCAACAGATTTTTTTCTATTACTACTTTTACCAAATAAAATTACATTCAACTTCAAAAGTAGAACAGCGAACAGCAAAACAAAATTCGTCAAAAATATGCAAGCATTTGGTAGAAGTGAAAATAGCACAACAATAACAAAATCTCCGCTCGCAGCCAATTGTCAGCGGACATTTCGGGTCGCCGGAAATTCGCATTTATTTTAATCGGCGCATAAAAGGTGGCAACTTTCCGTCATCTTCGACCGTTGCGTCACCGCTTCTCAGCCACTTCGCGCCACCACAACTTTTCGCAACGTCTTCACTCCACTTTTTCCACTTCCTCTCCGGCTCATCGCATTCAATGAAATGAAATTAATTTGCCACATTAAAAGCGCAACGAATGGAAGAAACGAAATGGGCGCATCAGGCGGGGGGAAATAAATGTAATAAAGTGAATTGAAATGAAATTCATTGCTCAAACTTTGCAATTTTCTGTGCGCTTCCTCTTTCCGGCCGATGACAATGAGGCGCGCAACCGCCACCATCACCGCTAGCACTCCTCGCCGGCACTTGAGCAAATCGAATTGGCTCATGTTTGCAGGCGGCAAGTGAGTGTCGCAGCAATTTGCAATTGTCATTTTTCGCCGATTTTCTTCAATTCCCAGCTCATTTGGTGATTTTCTTTTAGAGCTTGTACACATTTTGTTGCCTTTTTATTGATTCCATAATGGATATGGTGACAGGATTTTTTCGTAACACCAAAGCGAGCGAGAAGACAAAAAGTTGCGCCGACGTCGTTTCTAGGTCCTTTCGACTTCGCTGCCTCGTCATTGTCATTGGCGTTGGTAATCGCACATCGTTGTTGTTGTTGTTGCGCTGGTTGCCAAAAGAGTGCGGAGTAAACGATTAGCAGGCACTTATTTTGGTTAAGAGGCCAATTGAGTTTATTAAATCAAGCGAGATAATTGCCGACTAAGGCAGTGGCAGAGGCTGCGCCACGGAAGGGGAGTATATACATATACATACATATATTTATGTACATGTATGTATGGGCAGAAAAAAGAAAAATCACAATTTGGAATAAAAGCGTGTCTTCAAATGCTAATGGATGGAGGGAAGGAAGGGAAAAATAGGTGAAGGTAATACGAAGAAAAGAGAATTCTTGGAAAAAGTGCAAGTTAGCTATCCGAAGAGAGGAGGAAAAAATGCAAATGCCAGTTTTTTAAGTGCAACTTTGAACATTTGTATTATATATGGTGTGAACATTTGTATTATATATGGTATAAGTATGTAGATATTTTTTGACTTGTTAGTTTGATTACTATTTGATATTCTCTATGTTTTTCTTATACTTTTCCTCTATATTTTTCATCAAACTTAATAAAATTCCAATTGGTCAAACAAATACGCAGAAGTGCGGTTACCTATCAGAATAGTACAGTCTGCTTTTTATAATATATGTAGGTAAGGTTAGATCGTGAGCTGATTCCAGCACCATAAACAATACAGGATCTCACTTGGACAGCTGTGAATATTGATCCTTTGTGATTCTCAAAACTCCTAGATATGTGTCACCAGACCTTCTTAGAGCAACGAAGCATATTGAGCTTATCATAAATTTGTTTAATGGTTAATATTAATCCCAGCAACTTTACCAGGTTCTGTTTAGGTCAGTATGCAGTTAGATACTCCTCCTAACTCCTCCTAACCTACATGTATGTACATGTAACATTTGAATATGAAGAAGGTTCAGATTTATTCGTGCTTTTACTTTATTTGTATACTTGAATGTGAAAGAATGAGATGGAGTTTAAAATTGTGTTATGTAGGCAATAGGTGTGGTGGTAGTCCGATTCCTTCCATTTTCGCAGTGTTACATCAGGACGTCCAAATGTTGTTGAAATCGGTTTAACAAGTTCCGAGATATGTTATTTCACCTAAAAGTGGGCGATGCCACGCCCATCGTCCAATTTCGACACCGGCTCCTATAAAACCCTCTTGTGCTGTACTGGATGCAAAATTTAATGTCTCTGCCGAATTTAGTTATTGATTTGTTACACTTCTAGTAGTTTTTAACAAAACCGTTATATGGGGAGTGTGCGGGGTTATCATCCAATTTTCACACTATCGTAAGAAGGATTAAAAATATTTTTTCCGTGCTAATATGGGTGATATAGCTTTATTGGTTTGGAAGTTATATGCATTAAACTTATTAGGGGCGCAGCCACGCCCACTTTTTAAACATTTTCCAACCACAGATGCCTCTTCGTAATGTGATTTGTTGTGCCAAATTTGAGTTATGTAGTGCAGTTCTGGCACTTAATAAGTTTTAGAGTAATGGAATTTTATGGGCGTGGCAGTGGTCCGATTACGCCCATCTACAAACTCGTCCTTATTTTTATACAAGGAATATTGTACCAAGTTTTATTAAGTTATCTCAATTTTTACTCAAGTTACAGCTTGCACAGATGAACGGACGAACGAACGCACAGACAGACGGACGGATTTCAACCCGTCTTGTCATTCTGACCATTTGTATGCATTGTATATAACCCTATATATTTCTCGATTACTTTTAGCTGATACACACAACCGTTTGGCGAACAAAACTACTATACGCTGTAGTAACATGTTGCAAGAGTATAAAAATGATACAATTACAACAACACTTCGCATTTATGAAAATTCTCAGCCATAGCAACACGACATAACAACCACGTCGACAGCGGAATGCTTGCACTAAAACTGGCGACAATGGTAACTGGCAATAAAAGCAATTCATTTACATTAGTAGCATAAGTCTTGCAACACCTGCCAGGCGGCGTATGTGCGAGCGTGGTAATTAAATCAATAGACTTGATAGTGCAACAGCAAGTGAAGCAACAAAGCACGCGATGCCAAAACTACAACAGCAAGGCGCACAGTGTCTGCAACAAGCAAAAGAGACTCGGGCCGGTCGGTAAGCGAGTTGCAAGGTGTTGAAGTGATACGCGACCAGAGCGAACTATCGCAAACGGTAGGTCTTGCGTGTGTGTGTGTAGATGTGTAGATGTGTGCTCCTGTGTGTAAATATTTATACAGAAAACATATCCTTGGGAACTAGTCTTTCCACATAACTACTTTACATACATATACATGTGTGTTGCTGCTTGCGTGTGGATGTTTCCGCCCCGAAATGACAGTATTTAAATACAAACAAATTGAGACAAAGTTACGGAAATTAAATTAAAATCAAATGCGAGCAAGCAAGCACACACATACACACTAATTTATATGCACACACACACACACACACATCGTATATGTATGAAGGAGTATTTATTACGTACCGCTATAAATATTCTCATCCACTAAAATAGGGTTGAAGGTTTTGTTGAGTTGTATGCAAGGTTTATACATATGTACACATGAGTGTTTGTAGTATTTGTATGACTAAGTGACATGACAGCCAGGTGCGATATGCTCACTGTGCCATTGAGCTTGATAGCTACTTTGCATGCTTGTTTACTTCTGAAACTATGAAGAATTATGACCCCGAATTTTCAAGTAAACGCCAACATGCCCGTATCATAGTTAATTGCAAACAAAAATAAATAACGGGAAAATGATTTACTTAATGCCGTTAAGTGCATTTCAAACAGCTGTTAGAATTCACAGTTTATGTGTGCGAAAAACTACTTACAAACGCATATCATAACAAAATAGTGTCATTTAATTCCAATAGTGATAATTTGATATTACCCCTCGACTAATATTTGACTTAGTTATTTTAATAACTGCTTATTTGCCGATTTAAGATGCATTTGAAGGTAATCAATAAAATTTTGGTATATGACTTTGACCTTATCGATGGCACACAATGTTTCTGCAACATTTTAAGTAATACTTGTAATATAGCAAAAGGCAAACTCTAAGAAAAATCGACAGATCATTCATGCACCAATTGTTATATCTTGCTCAAACTTCAGTCGAATGTGAAAAGTAAGAAGGGTTTCCAAACATATTAGGCCAATTATAAAAAGTTTGTTGCATATAAGAGAAAAAATTTGATTTTTGAATTTCAGACAATTTTAAGCAGAAAAATCTTTTTTCCTCTAAAACGGCTACGGGAACAAAGAAATTCAAAATTTTTCAATATAAATCGCCGATTAATCAATTATACATTAAATTCTGTAAAATTCCTCAAATTTTCCTGAATTGAAAGTTGATATAATGCCTTGTTTCGACTTCTCTTAGAAATAATTTTTCCTTTCATTTGAGAGTTATGAGACTACGGATGGTGGTTACGCACTAACTTCTTGATTCTGGTCTTGGACTTTAAGTTTTTTTTTTTAATGGAAAACCGAATATGAAATTCGCGTGTCCGAAAGATCTGTTCGGACAATTCTATAGTACCGGTCCCAATTCGTATTGATAAGGTATCTATAAGGTTTACTTGACAGACACACACACTTATTCCAAACTAAAACTGAAATATCTTCTACTTCTTTGAGAACAAAAATTTCCGCCGTTGATCGAAGCGGGTCGAGGTCCCATCTTATTCGGTGCTCATCCATCATGCGGACGGCTACAAAGACCTTGTGGGAAACTTTCTCATCTCGTTTCTCACTTTGAGTGAGATGCGACAATCGTGTGGAATTCATGGTCCCGGCTAAGAGAGGGAGGGCCTTAATGCGGTCACACCGAGGTTTAATTGCTCAACAAGGTTGCAGCTACTTTCCAGCAGCAGATGAAGTTGTCATGGAGCAAGCTCGCTAGGCTAGGCTCGCTATATAAACGTGATCAATAAAACCTTCACCACAGCTGGGGTTGTGCCGCTGCGTTTGGAACCCGTCACGTAAAAATTGAATTCCGATTAAAGCAACGCGAATACCTAAAACTCTTATAACTATGATATATTTTTATGCTACAATTGCCTTGAGACTCAAGTGAGGTCAAGGGCGTCCGAACCCGACCCCAAAGTTGTAATCTCCGTCGAAAAAATAATAATACTTAGTACTCGTATGTATTATTCATACATTTTATATCAAAAATGATTAGTTTTTCTATATTACAAACGAAATTTATAAATTCCTCTGTCAGAGGCATTACATTACGATACTTGACAAATAGTTGACTATTGCATTGTAAGTAATGTATGTGTAGTAAACTTACAAATAGACATTCACAAACGCCTAAACAAAAATAAATGAGTCGTTTTGGTTAGAGCCACTGTGTTTTATCCTTCGATTTTTCTATGCTCAACTTTGTATACCTTCTATTCATATGCAAATTATACCACATTTATAACAGTAAAGCGTTGTTGGATTATGAGTTTAAAATTGTGTGGCGGTAATAATATGCTTATCTCGGTATCACAATAACAATTAGCAATTGTGGTTGAATGAAATATGGTTTTATGAAAATGATATGATAGACGCGACTACTGGAAGGGTGTAACCTGATACAAGTATTTGTTACAAAAGATTTACATTTTTATTTGAACTTTTGAAGCGTTCGCACTAAACTGGATTGGATTGAATTGAATTAAATTGATAAAAAAAACAAACATATTTAAAAGCAATGATTGTTTAATTTCAAAAAGGAAATGTGGGAATAAAATAAAATGCTCAACACATAACCAATACTCAAAGGTTCGCTACTTGACTGCACAACACCTTAAGGTATGTACTTTACCAGAGACTTATGTATGTATTTTTCATATTCACGACTACATATATTTGTTCACCGATTCATAGACATATTGCACTCGAAAAGTACCAATTTGAAATTGTGCGAAATATCTCACTTCAAAGCCATTAGCATTCACACACTTGTACTCGTACAAGTAACATAGGCATTGCCATGACAATTGATTCTTCGCTTTCGAAATTTCTTCATCAATTCAATGGGCTCAAAGAGGCGCACTCACGTGTGAGCGAGCCAAAAACTCATTTGCCTTTAAATTAGTAGCATAATGCGGCTATTTAGAGGTTACTTAAATGCTCATTAATGAGGTGCTTCAAACGGCAAAACACATACGACACAAAGCGGCTGTTCGGCTTGAATTGAATGAGCTCATATGACTAGTTGTACACACAACCGAGTGTGTGCATTGCCGACAAGGTGTTACTGGAAGTGACAAATGTAACGCTTCTCCCAGCATTTCCCTTTGATTTCTTACCTTTTCACGTAGCATACCTTCGCACTTATGGTACTTTCGACACTCACACACAATATAAGGATTTATTTGGACGCAATTATATATATTTTTTTATGTGAAAACGCTTATTTAGCTGTATACAAACAACAAATTACATGCCTGATTTAGTTTTGAAATGTTCGCTAATTTGCCGAAAATAGTATCCTCTCAATTCATGTTTTGTTATGTTTTGTGTTTTTGTTATGTTTTGCTTGCGTCCTTCGAGCCTAGTATACTTTCAACTCCTCAATTTCCATTTTGTTAGCGTGCGCATGTGCTAACCACTTTCGTTAATACCCGCCACCCGAATGTGTCGCATCCTGTGCAGCCGGTGGCTTCACCCACAGCATACATACAGCCACACAGAGCTCAGCGCTGAGCAAGTATTTGTGGCTTTGTGCTGGCTATTTTACTTGTTACTTGGTTGAGTACTCATTTGTTGTTCTTATTTGTTGGCTCTTTCAAGTGAGACACACTTGAATGTTTGTATTAAATGAAAATAAATTTCGAGTGCGCTTGAGAATTACTTGAATTCTTTTGTATTTCAGTAGCAGACTTATTTATTTGGCCATAGCTGTATTCATTCATACATACGAACACATAACACGAGTACTTGCATTGGCCTGAACGCCTCGAAACAATGTTTCTTTGTGAAATATTTGAATATTCTAATCCACATTTGCCCGTTAATGGATCCTCTTAAGCGCGAATTTAACACTACGATGACTTTAAGTTACATTAAAAATGTATTATTTAAGAAACGAATTCAGTTAGAGCGCGTGGTCTTCATGAGCTATCCAAAAATACATGGTATAATGATAAATGTTATATGTATGCCAATCTGGTGTTTGTCTATAAATCCTGAAATAAACGTTCTTGTCAATATTCAAATTAAAGTGCATTTCTTGGGTCTTTAACTATACTCGTGCGGTTTGCCAAAAGATGGCGTAACTTGATTATTATCCCATTGTTTCAATATTGCAAAGCTACATGTATTGAAGAATAGAGATGTTGAAAGTTAATTTTGCATGTCAGGCTGCTTGAACACTACAAAAATAGGTCGTTTTTGCATCGGATTGTGACGTGTGATGAAAAATGGATCCACTACGACTGTAAAGGCAAATAATCAAATGTGTGTGAATCCTTGACAACATTCGACCTAATGTTGTTATATCGTTTAAAAACTACTTCGAAAATAGCGTCTGGAAAGTTTTACTTCACCCGCCTTATAGCCCATACTTTGGTCCTCCAGACTACCATTTGTTCTGGTCACTGGAAAATGGTGCACAGCAGAATAGGGTATCAAAATGGTTTGATTCATTCTTAGCCCGCAAGCTGGCTCAGTTATTTTGGGATGGAATCCACAAATTGCCAGAAAGATCGGAAAGGTTTAAAACTTCAGATGGACACTACTTTGAATAATACACTAAATAAACTTTAAAATAAATTTAAAAAAAAGCTGCACGGGTATAGTTAGCGAATATAAAGTTTTTATTTGAATCGTACGTAACCTTAAAATAAATTTACACTGATGCAAATATTGAAGTTATGGAAGTTATTGGAAGAAGACTATTTGAAATTCACATTTTTTTCGAAAAGAAAATTTTTTAATAAATAATTGGCGAAATTAAAAAACCATGTGCATAAAGGCTTTTGTAAATTCACATTCATACAAGATATATTCATGTACGTATGTCTGCATGTACATGTCTATGGAGTGTGTACGCGTGTATTTTGCATCATCAAACACCACCCAGTCAAAAACAAAAAAAAAACAAAAAAAACTCGCTGACAAGGTCCCTTTCCACTTTATCGATTAGAATCAATTAGTTGGCGATTATCTTAATTTTATTATTTTTCATGCTGTGCAGGCTTTGTTGTTGGTGCTTGTTGCTGTTGTCATTATTATTCAAGCGAATTTGCACATAAATTGCATAAATTGCAAACAATTTTTAACCCCTGCAAAAGTTATCACCGTTATGAAAACCACACGGAAATCATCCCTTTCACAGCGGCGCTGGTGCTTTTGTGTTGTTGTAACTGCGCGCTACAACGTGCTGTTTCCCTGCAACGCGTGGGCAGTGAATTTTAATTTTAAACGCAAATTGTGATCGCTTCGTTACGCTTGTCAAAAATCGAAATCATTCAAATTAAGGCGGCTTAACTCTTTTTTGCAACCTTGATTGTGATTATGTGGGTGTGTGTGTGTATGAAAGTCGCGCGATTTTTTATCAAATATTTAGCTGAATATGATTTTCGTAAATATTTGTTTTTTCCATTGCAAGTCGTTTTTGGTTTATTTGCTCTACATCAAAGAAAGAAGAGCGCATCATTTGTTTACCCACTGTGATAACTAAGGTAATAAAGTCCAAAAATATTAGTGTAAAATTAGTGGAAATGTCAATTCATGCCAAGTTTAATTTTTACAAATTTTTAGTGAGTACATTTTTTTATAGACTTTCCAATTAATCTAATTCATAATATAATATATTATGTGGGTGTGCCTTTCCATTTCATTAAACAATTATAACCCGCCATTGCTGCATTAAACTAAGAAAGATGAGTTTAATTGTGCAAAATAAAGAAATAATAAAACACACAAAAAAATCACGTATCAGAAGGGTGGATTACTTGGGTTACAACGCTGCAGCGAAGCATTATAATAGACGAGAGAGAGACTAGTTTACAACAAGAATTGCTTGACTAAAGTCGAACTAGTTATAAAATCATCAAACTTGCAACAATTTTTTGGGGTAATGCTTAAGAAGGAGAACAAACCATAGTTTTTTTTTTCTTTTCAATAGAAACACGAAGGACCTGCACTGTTACTTTTCTGCTTTTAACTACTATAGTATCGGCTAAATTCGAAATTTGACATAACCTGAAAATTGCGCTCGCTTGCATGATAAAATGAGAGTAGTCTGGACAGTTGAGCTTGCGATTTGTACTAGTTGCAAAGTAACCCTTAAATAAACCAGTTGCCTTCACTAGCAAACTAAACTATACAAACAGGTATGTATGTACATATATATGTATTTTTGTGTGCGAGCAGTATCTACAACCGCCAATTTGGCTAGTTGGCATTTGAGCATTCAAGCGACAATCACTTCATCGATTGTAATTGATGTGAAAACAATGGAGGGCCTGATTTCTAAAAATTCACTTGAGTCTTGTCGAGATGCGTTCTGCGACGTGTACACGCATACGCATATGAAATACTTACATGTATGTGTGTGTATAAATTACAACTGTTGTGTGAGAGTACGTTAATGGCGTGGAAAGCTTTGTTTGCTGTCCATGGCGGTGACACAAATTTACCATATGCCAGAATAACAAGTACGTGAGGAGTGCACGCGTACCTAAATTTATCTTGAATTTATGGGTTTATATAAATTCTATGTACTTATATTAATTATTATTAAGCATTTATCATTATACAATTTTTGTGAAAAACTGTTAACTCTGCTATAAGGCGGTGCCTGCAGTCAAGATAAATGCGAATATATTGCAGACGCTAACCACAAGCCGTAAACGTATCTCTTCTGGAGAGCTTAAAGGGCAAACCTAGTGTGAAATTATCGATAGGTTATACGTTTAAAAATGACAAACTAAATTTTAAATCGATAACTCAAATAGTGTTTGAGTGACCGCCTTCTAAAGTGTATTCGCTGAGTTCAATTAGCTCCATCAATTTATCTTTAAACGCATTTTTCTCGAAACAGCATTTTTAGAATTTGCTGCACTTATTTATTACTCGGAGATAAATGATCCGTTCACTATCAAATACAGCTGCATGTTCTGTACATAGTTCTACAACAAGGGCCTGCCAGTTTTTTCAATTGATCATAAATCGTATTTTATCAGGCCAAAATCGACCAAATTTTAGGATAAAATAAATTTTCTTTTTTAAATCGCCGCAATTTTGTCAATTTCTTTTTCAGCCATACGAGTAAATCTTTTTTCGAACAATTTTTTTTAGTGATAATGTTTTCCTCTACGGAGAAGTCCGGAATTATTGCAGCAGTGAAGGACCGTTTTTAGATCCGTCGGAGTTCGCGTGTAATTTGCAAAATTTTGAATTTTTTCTACAAAAATTTTACTTTGTACTCTTAAAATATGTATAAATATAGCCTTAAAATTTTAAAATAATTAAAACAATAAATCTCCAAAATTGTCCATTTTAGCCTTCTTAACTGCTGCTATTTATTAACACACTATTGCTAACATTATCACAAGTACAAAAAATATTGTTTTATTCATCGTGTGCGATTTTTCCTCATTAAACCGCAGACTTTAATATTCTATTTAATTTCCCATTGTTATTGGTATATTTTATTAGGTGAGCGTAATTAGTTATATACCATATAATATAATATATTTATATTTAAATAATATATTCAGCACACAAATTATATTTTCATTTCATTTAATATTCTTTTTTATTTTCTCTCGCTGAAAGTCTTAAATTTCTTATGAATTATCGTAGAAATTAGTCAAATTAAATCTCAACAACTAATTGCATATGACTTTTACATCAACTGGCATGCTGCCAAAAACCTTCTTAATAAAAACAAAATGCTTTAACCTCGAAAGAGTGAAATGAGTAGTATTCCTCTCTCGTTTAACACGTCATTTAGCTGATAATTTGTATTGCACAGATGCGCCTTTGACGAAACTATGAGCACCTTTTCTTGTGATTATTTTTTAATTACACATACATACATACATATGTATGTGTATGCATACCTATATCTTTTGCAAATGCATCTGCTGATAAATCGTCTTGGTGTAACACTTACAAATTGCCACACTAAAAGCAACAAACATGTGCTCGCAATTTACAAATTTACATTCAACAAATTACAGTGAGCAAAATTAATTAACGACATTTTAATAAAAGAGGAAAGGGGCTTAGATGTGATGAAAAATAGTACGGCAATTTTAATTGAATTAACATATATATACTTAGTATTACGTCTCCACATAGCATAATATGGGAAAAAAATAAATTATAAATAAATATATGTATGTGGCATCCACAATGTATAAAATGATATCAGCCGACAGACACACAGATGTCAGCGAAGACGCCTAAGAATTGGAAAGTAATTAAAATATGTCTGTTAAAAAATACTAAACATGCGTAGAATGTGTTTTGGTTCAAGGAAAGTGTGACGACGATGACGCGTGGTCACTTAAAATAATTAGCTGCTGGCTGAGGAAATAGCTAAGTGTTTCAAGGCCTTTTTTGTTGTATACTTTTTATGCAATTGTATAGTTATTAGTTTATGCTAAAATATGGGTCAATCATAGAAACTAGATAACGAGACACTTTAACTTAAGTGTCTGACAAAGTAAAGACCTTCTCGAATATTTGGTCGATTTTAAGACAACCGATTGTTTAGTCTGTTGTACATCCAATTGATGGATTTTATTTATTTTTTTTACTTGTTATTATTATAAATCTTTAATTTAGATCCAAAAGATTTTTAACTCAATAAGCAGAAAAAGTAGATTTTTAAAAATCATTCAATGGATTCCGATCGAGGTAAAATCTAAAAGATAGTAGCGGACGTAACTCGGCATAGGTAAATACCCGAGTGTGGTTCTGAAAAGAAACAAGAAAAAACGTTAACTTCGGTTGCGCCGAAGCTATAATACCCTTCACAAAAACAAAGGCCCCATACAAGAACTTGATTCCGAACGTTCAATTAGTATGGCAGCTATATGATATAGTGATCTGATCTGACCAATTTCTGTGGAGAATAATTTGTTGCCTTAAGCAATAACTCGTGCCTAATTTCGTGAAGATACCTCGTCAAATAAAAAAATGTTCCATGCAAGCACTTCATTCCGATTGTTCAGTTTGTATGGCAGCTATATGCTATAGTCATCCGATCTGAATAATTTCTTCGGAGATTACATTGTTGCCTTAACTAATAATCCGTGCCAAATTTCGTGAAGATACCTCGTCAAATGAAAGAGTTTCCCATACAAACACTTGATTCCGATTGTTCAGTTTGTATGGCAGCTATATGCTATAGTGGTCCGATATTGGTTCCGTTCCGACAAATGAGCAGCTTCTTGAGGAGAAAAAGAAGTGTTAAGAATTTCAGATCGATATCTCAAAAACTGAGGGACTAGTTCGCGTATATACAGACGGACAGACGGACATGGCTAAATCAACTCAGCTCGTCACGGTGATCATTTATATATATACTTTATATGGTCTCCGACGTTTCCTTCTGGGTGTTACAAACTTCGTGGCAAAATTAATATACGTTGTTCAGGGTATAAAAATGTCATAAGCCCATTAACTATTTCTGTGCATTCTGTGGTCTGCAATTGCTCAGGTATTAGAAATCAACACCTGACAAATCACAATAGGTAATTACGGTATAATTTTAAGAATCAACCAATATTTTTATGATGATTGGAATACAACACTAAGTTATCTGTCGTCATTATCTTTAAACAAAATTTTAATATATAATACAGTTCTATTAACGATCTTCAAGAATATTATAAACCATACTTAAATTATGTTAGAGGAAAAATTATCAGATATTTATAAAACGATTTCTTATCATATATGAATTAATATAATAAAATAAGATGTTGAAATATATTTAAATGTAAAATCATTTTTATTACATGTTCTTAAAAGTTCTTAATATATCTTGAAAAAGATGATGGTGATGAAAGCATGCCGCCTTTGTGAAGTTTTCATTTCAATTGAATTTCAATTTTCAGTCTGCTTTAAATATTGTTGGAATTTGTATTGATTACCAAAAAGCTGCTCATGTATACGAGTCGAACATTTCTAGCAATACTTCGTGATCAAAATAGCTTCTAATAATATCGAAGAAAAATATGTATACTCGCATATTTGTGTGTGGAAATTCGAGAAATTTGAGCACACAACGCAATCTCATCTGCGGAACAATAAATTTAAAGTATAAAAATATATGCTACTACATTTCTAAATACCTACCTATATATGTACATATGTACATACATCTGTGTACATCCTTTACTTTTCAACTTTCGGTCGAGCGCAGCGCGAGCGCCAAGAGTATACGTGAACTCGAACCGATTAGGCGAGGTAAAAATAAATAATCATGTCATTTCCATAAATACATGTACATACCACACTAAATACCAGCAACACCAATACATGAACGGCTAATGTTAACAACTGCATGGTGTTTCTGCAAACGCAATCCCATTGATGTATGTGAGCCAGAGAGCTTTTACGGCGGTGGCCTCGTTGGCACCTGCTGGCGGTGTTATGAGCAGCAGCAATTCGGTTGTGTTCCAACGCAAAGTTTTGGCTTCCAAAAATAGACAAACTTATAGCCAATAGTTTTACTTGGACCTATAAAATGTATATATACAAATATTATATGCCTACTAGATTACAAAAGAATGACGAAGCTGTTATGCAACATACCGAAAGCTCGCATGTTTCGAAAGTTGACGAGTTGAGTAATAGGCGGTGTGTGCGGAGCTTGCGCATGGAAATATGATCAGTGCTTTCGAAATATTTTTGGTGGCAGTGGACGTGGTTCAAATATTTCAATGAATTTATTGCTTGCCAGAGCTTTCTCGTAGCTACAACATTATTGGCAACAACATGTTTGATCTAAGCACCCTATGGAGAACAACAAAGACCCAACCATATGCTGAGTGCTATGCGTGGCTCCAAGCCCCTCAGCCCCTTTTGCTTGACCATAACTGCGTTATAAAGTCATTGACATGAAAAATTAAGTCTAAAAAAGTCGTTTTATTTATAAATAATTATAAATTGTTTTAATTTAATTACATAAGAAATCATTACATTATTTTACATGTGGCAAAAATACCCTTAAAACAATAATGCGTTCATTATGCTTTCATAAAACTATAAGCAAAATCAACAGTTAATCGAAATGAAACGAAACATATTTATAAACGGTAAATTGTTAAATGACAAACATAAAACATAAATCTGGTTCAGTGTTGTTTGTGTGTTGTTTGTTTTTACAGTTGTGAGTTGTTCAGTCGTTATGAATTTGCGATCTGGAACCAGGGATCATTGGTATTGACAACATTTATGCAAATAAATAAATAAACGAATGGGCGGGCATCTCTGAAGGCATGTTGTTGTTATAGCTAATATGGTGATACTGCATCGTTAGGCACAATAATGTGAACAACAATGCAATAGCCACGTCAGCACGAACACGTAAAAGCGTATTACTAGCTGGTAACAGTAACTGCTTAGAAGCACTTGCGGTGGACAATGCCAGGGCCGGATTCGTCGTATTCTTCCTTGGAGATCCACATCTGTTGGAAGGTGGAGAGGGAAGCCAAGATGGAACCACCGATCCATACGGAGTATTTACGCTCTGGTGGGGCAATGATCTTGATCTTGATGGTGGATGGAGCCAAGGCGGTGATTTCCTTTTGCATACGATCAGCAATACCTGGGTACATGGTGGTACCACCAGACATGACAATGTTGGCGTACAAGTCCTTACGGATATCAACATCGCACTTCATGATGGAGTTGTAGACGGTTTCGTGGATACCGCTGGATTCCATACCCAAGAATGAAGGCTGGAAGAGGGATTCTGGGCAACGGAAACGTTCATTACCAATGGTGATCACTTGACCATCGGGAAGTTCATAAGACTTCTCCAGGGAGGTGGAGGCAGCGGCGGTAGCCATTTCTTGTTCGAAGTCCAAAGCGACATAGCACAATTTCTCTTTGATGTCACGGACAATTTCACGCTCAGCGGTGGTGGTGAATGAGTAACCACGTTCAGTCAAGATCTTCATCAAGTAGTCGGTCAAATCGCGACCAGCCAAGTCCAAACGAAGGATGGCATGGGGCAAAGCATAACCTTCATAGATTGGGACAGTGTGGGAGACACCATCACCAGAATCCAAGACGATACCGGTGGTACGACCGGAAGCGTACAGGGAGAGGACAGCCTGGATGGCGACATACATGGCTGGGGAGTTGAAGGTTTCAAACATGATTTGGGTCATCTTCTCACGGTTAGCCTTTGGGTTCAATGGGGCTTCAGTCAACAAGACTGGGTGCTCTTCTGGGGCAACACGCAATTCATTGTAGAAGGTGTGATGCCAGATCTTTTCCATATCATCCCAGTTGGTGATGATACCGTGCTCAATGGGGTACTTGAGGGTCAAGATACCTCTCTTGGATTGAGCTTCATCACCGACGTATGAGTCCTTTTGTCCCATACCAACCATCACACCTTGATGACGTGGGCGACCTACAATTGAGGGGAAGACGGCACGGGGCGCATCATCACCGGCGAAACCGGCCTTGCACATGCCGGAGCCTAAAAAATGAAAAATACAAACCGTACATAAGTAAGAGATACAAAGATGCTTTCGTTGATTTTTATTTATCGTAGGAAATACGGGCGGCGGGAAACGAAGAAACGTGCGGTAACAGTGTATGACGCAGCGCCATTTGATATGTGTTGCTGCAACTTTGTGCGAATTCCAAAACCTCACAATTACCCTTAATTTTTGAAAATTTGCGTTTCGAAAACATTAAATTTGAAAAATACAATCATATAATTGATTGGCCTACTAAAAATACGTTTTGTTTTTAAGATTTGGTTATTCTATATTTGTTCTTAAAAAGTGTGTCGTTTATTTATGTTGATTTCTGATACGTTTAGTAACAAATATGAAATTTTCAAGTGAATTTGAGTATTTTTTTAAATTTGTAAGCTATTTAGTTTTTTGCTGAACTAAATTTTAATTTTAAACAAAAATATATTTTTTATTGATCAAAATGTTTAGAAAATTCTACCATCACTTTATCAGATTCTGATTCTTTCCAGTTTTGCCCTCCAAGGCTTTGCTATATCTTTGTAGTATGCTTATAATATTTTTTTTTCGATTAATGGGGAACTGGTACAGTTCAAATAAAATATTACGTGATCTCATAGAGGGGGTCTCACGGAACACACTACGCAATGCTGGTCAATGGCAACGCCCTATTTCTTGAAAACGGATATTTCTGCATCTATTTTGTCCTTAATCACTTGAGATTTAAAATATTCTTTTTTAATTTTCTTTTCTTTATTATCCTTTTGTTTCAATTCTAGGTTTGGCATGTTCACTTTTCACTACACCATTCTCGTATCTTCGCCTCCTTCCGCCGTAAATTCTTCAAACTGTAATCCAATTGTGCTTTGCTGCTGGTGGAAGGGGCTTTCATCCATCCCACCAACAACAATATCCACAGATAATATCCAATGTTAACGCACCATTATCAACGACCAAAGCAGCAACCTCATCGTCACACATTTTGTTTGAGTTTTGTGTTTTTAAACCACGAGCAAGAAGAAATAATCAAATAATATGGCAAATGTGTACGCTTTGGAACACTACTCACTGACTAAAGTGCCTTGGCCACTACCAGTCGATTTTATACCAATCAACATAAAACTACAATTTTCATGTTCATCGTAAGGGAAATCCAAAAAAGTTCTTCGGCAACAGCAAGCGTTAGCCGTGACGCCGCTCAGCGCCGCCAACACCCGCAACACTTCATCAACGGAGGCAGCCTCACCGCTACCGCCACACACAGGCACACGTACAGGTGCTTTGCCAAAGCAGCAACACCAACACCAACTCATGCAACGAGGAATATGGTGTGTTTACGATTTTTCAACGCCACTAAAAATAGACCGATCACACTGCGCTCACCGTCATCAGCAGTACACAAACACACGATCGCTATGTATTGGCGCGGCTGGATGACAAACGATGTGCGCGCATCCGAGCGAGTTAGCAATAGCGATCGTGCTCCTGCGCACTGTGGCACCCCCACTCATAATCTTCGGTTGTTCATTTGTATGTGGGTGTATAGGTATGTTCGGCTTGCTGGTGGGGCTGTTGTGCCGTCATAGTGGCAGCGCAATGCTCACGATTACTTCGTGTGGTTGTGCGCTCGCTGTTCGGTGTTGATCGCAGCGTATGCTCGCGTTCGTTCGGCATGATCGGCTATGATTGTTCTAATGTGTGTGCATATTTCATGGTAATTGGTTCGGCTCTTCACTGAAAGCGCTCCAAAAGCGCCGTATAAGGCAAGGCGGTCGCGTCAACGCCACAACGCCTGCCGCTCGACTTCGTGGTTGCAGGGTGCTGTGGGTTGCGGCGTTGGTATTTTTTAACAAATTTATTCTCAATATACAATTTGTGGCACTTTTTGTTTTGTTCAATTTCTCCGTTTCCATCGCATACTCTGTTTATGTAGTGGGGGGCATGTGAGGGACACACATCTCGCCTTCTAACTCAAAGGCTGTCTCGCTTTCGCGTATTCGCTGTTGGAGCGCATAGCTTCATATCTGCAGTATTTTGTCGCTTTTCAAACAAAAATATTTTCAATATTCTATTTTCGAACATTAAATTTTTCAAAAATGCTTAATAAATACATATTTTCTGGTTGTGTGGTTGTATGGCTGCTTAGTTGTGTGGTAGTGCTGTGGCTCTCACGTTGCGTACGAACATTTCTCTCGCCATTGGCCATTGTGACCCCCACGCACGGGCGTCTAAATTTGCATTTGTATGGCTGAGCAAATTGGTATACATGTGTATCATTAAGTTGGAATTTTTCGTATTTTTATATGCATATCTGTGTGTGTATGTATGTATGTATGTGAATATGAATATTCGATGGATAGGCGAAGGCAAGGTGGTCAGCGCTTACGTTGTTGCTTTTATTTATTAGTGCCTTTTTCTGTATTGTACATTTCTATTTTTGGTAATTTTTATGTTGCCACCCTCTGAGCATTTCTGTGATGTTGCCACCTCGCCTTTTTGGCCTGTTTGTGCTCAGGCTTTATGGTATATGAAATAAATTTTTGTTTGCTTTCATAAAATGTTTGGCTCATGAACCATATATTGTATGTACCCACGCATATACAGAAGTACATTTGTTTACATGGCGACATACTGTTACAGCAACATGTTGAATGTCATTCCAGCAGCACTTTACAGGCAGGACTGCAAGTTTCATGATTTCCTTTACATATCAATATTTCCAGGAAAATCTCTGGAGTTTTAGTTCAATAAAATATAGGTGGGTGCATATAAATCCTTAACACACATACACTCCCATGTTGCAATATAAGCGGCTGAAAACATATGCTTCTATATATACATATCTATGCTAGAATACATGGCTCGGCCCACACTTGTACATGGAGTGCAAGTATTTTTGGAATGCTAAGTGGGGCATGTTTACATACTTTAGCCGATTTTGATTCTGTAATCGAGAAAATGGCATGATTTCATTATTTTTATGTAAATAGAATTGATGCATTCTCGAACTATTTACGTTTGCATGGGTTAAAATTAAAGATATCAGCTCTAAATGTGGTACTAGTTCAGCACGAAATAACCACATACACACATACAAACAGGTTTCACTAAGTATTTGTGAAATGTAAAGTAAAATCTATATTCCAATACGATTTCCATAAGAATATAATTTTAGATTTAATTAAGTATGCTTCTGTACATGTTTGGAATGAAAAGAGATTTAATATACTTGTATATAATTGGGATATACAGGAGAAGTTGCTTTATGACTATGAAATCTTGCCAAAAGCCAAGTCAAAGCAACTCAGCGCGAAAATCAATTGTTCTGTATCCGTGCTCTGATTAATCACCAATATTGCATTGACTGTGAGCCCTGTTATTAATAACTTTGAAATTTTAAATAAAACTTATTCTATTAAATTTTTTTCTCAAACAATCAAATTTCTAGAGGTTTCTCAATCATATTGGGAGGAACCCTAGTATTTCAATATATTTAAATGCTTTTTCCACATACATTTCAATGCACTCGCAGCAATATGTAAATATTTGAATTCATGTCTGCATAGCGAGTTTTTACATATTCCAGCTTATGTTAGACTTCATTTGAACAAGTGAAGAGGAATCGTTTCCAATGAACACATTCAATTGTTTACATACTGACCTGCTTTATTCTACAAATCTCTGGAAAAATCAGTTTAAATATAGACTTTATTGGCTATTTGTGAAGAAAATCGGGCATGAAAGCTTTTATGGAAAATACTCTTAGTATGGGAAAATTTCCATTTATTATGACCGAGGCATAATGTGTTAAATAAGGTGTGGCTAAGTATTTGCTTTATTTCGTTCCTTATTAGCAATATTGATTTTCTCTTAAAATTCATTAGCATACTCGGGTGCTTCACATATCTGGTGGAGTATAATTTAACATGCATCTACATCAATAAAAACAAGAAAAAACGTTAACTTCGGTTGCACCAAAGCTTTAATACCCTTCATAAATACAAAGGTTCTTTACAAGAACTTGATTCCGATCGTTCAGTTTGTATGGCAGCTATATGCTAGAGTGGTCCGATATCGGCCTTTCCGACAAATGAGCAGCTTCTTGGTGAGAGAAGGATGGGTGTGAAATTTCAGATCGATATCTCAAAAACTGAGAGACTAGTTTGCGTATATACAGACATTCGGACAGACAGACGAACTTGGCTAAATAAACTCAGCTCATCATGCTGATCATTTATGTATATATTTTATAGGGTCTCCGACATTTCCTTCTGGGTGTTACAAACTTCGTGGCAAACTTAATATACTCTGTTCAGCGTTAAGACATTTAGTTCGTGGCTTTGTTGTGTGCCAATTTACTTCTTCCATTGGCTGGCCAACTACATGTGATTTTTAAAACTTGTAGGACATCTACATTAAGTAGGCATTTTATTTAAGAAGTGATAGACTCAGCTCGAAAAAATTACAACTATTGCGTATAAGCTAAATTTTCGGGCGATTCCTAGTACGAACATATTTATAGAAGATTCTACAGCAACATCATTAATTGTTTAATTAACTATCTTACTAGTAATAAAACCTATATATTCTACTAATTTAAAAAAAATTTAATACATTTTCAGCTGTCACAAATGCTGCATTGCCAATTTCTTTATAAATAGCGAAAGGTGTTTTATGGTCAGTAGTGACCGATGGACAGTGCCAAGCTGTGAAATAATCAATGCCTCAATGTCCCCTCTTAATATGTGAACTCTATAAATTGTACAATTGTGATTTGTGAGTAGGCTCATTAGCCATTGAAAGGATTTCGCTCTTCTATCGTTGAATGTGGTTACCCCTTTGTGGTGGATTAAGCGTAATGAAAGGGTGCTAACTACTCCAATTGAATACTCTTGTTTTTGTTATTGACATTATTAGCTTATTGTGGCCAAATGCCTGTCACTGCACATTCACCCAATCATAGGATCTTTAGGAATAAAGAGGTATTTATTTACATTACGAAGTAGCTGACCGATGCCTAACTGATTAGTGCGATTTGGATTTTCATTGTGCTGATGAAATGGGCTGCGCGGATTCAGATTCAACGCCTGTACCCACACATGTGTGTTAGTATGTTTGATTGTGCGCTTTTAATTGAATTTTCATTCGATTCGATTTGTTTGAACTGCTGATTGTTTTGCGTTGTTGGGGGGATTTGTGGTCGCCTGCCACATTTGATGCGGCTCTGTGATTATTTGGAATTTTTGAAAATATTTGCACAGCCACGCGACATTTAAAAGGGAAATCCAATAGAGTTTTGAAATGAGATTTTATGGGAAATTCGAACTAATTTTCTTTTTTTTCGGAATTATTTAGGTTATGTGCATGTTAAAGGATTATTTCTAACGTTTAGAAAATTACTCAAAGATATAAAATTATTGGGTAGGTTACCATTATAAAGCACCTTTATTTAAGGTATAGCTTCTCTCTGATAATTGATAATATTTTTCGAAGTAATGAGAGATTCGCGGTTTCGGTGTGTGACACAAAATTAAAGCAGCGTTCAAATAGCAGATAATTGATTTTTATAAGAAGCTTTTTCGTTGGAGTGAAATATAATAGAAGGCACGGCATGTTATGAGAAATAAGATTTGACTTACGGGTTATATCCACTTGTGATTTTCAAAAAAAAATTAAATTTAACATTTTATTATATACATGTATCTAATGCACATATATTTGAGCGTAATTGTACAAAGTTTTTAACTTGGTGAGTAACAAAAGTTTAGAGAAGTTTTTCTCAAAACAAAATTTTCAGAGTTGGTGAGGAAAAATCATCCGTAAGGGTTTAACCGATCGACTTAGAAACTTCACCCGGTCTTCTAAGATATATTTGTATTTTGGAAAATAGTTTCGATTTTTTAAGTCAGTTTTTGACAAAAATCGCCGTTTTTTGGGAAGCCGTCATATTTACAAAAATTAAAATATTTGCTATTTCGCCGATCATTACTTGAATTTATCTATTGTAATTATATTTTTTTTTTGGTTTTTGTAATTGAGATAAAAGATGAAACATTTTCCTTACCAGCAGACACTTTCTTGCGGAGGGAATAAACCGTTTTCATCAAAATGAATCGCCGATTAATAAAGTAAATTAAATTCTGTGAACGAAAATTTAGTTTCATTTATTTTATAAAAACTCATTTTTACTTTCATCTGAAAGATATTGTTTACGAAGTCGATTTCCAA
Source organism: Bactrocera oleae (assembly GCF_042242935.1). NCBI lineage: Eukaryota > Metazoa > Arthropoda > Insecta > Diptera > Tephritidae > Bactrocera > Bactrocera oleae. The sequence continues at coordinate 71,404,818 of NC_091538.1, forward strand.
AAATTAATTTGTAACATTTTTTTTGTCTACAAAATAAGTCATTATGTGCACATTTCAGTAAAAATCAAAGATCAGCGTTCTCACCGCCAATTAGAAACAATTGAGTTGTTTAATCCCTTGCACAGGCCGCATAAAATCCGATGCTCATTCACACCAGCGCACATAAACACACACACACACGCGCACATTAAACAGTTCACACAACTGGTGATGAAGTGCACCAAATAAAGTAAATGGCAACTTAATAAAAATTCCTCAAAACCAGCGGTGAGTTGATGAAAGGCGCGTTACCATAGTTAAGGGGGGGTGGATGAAAGGATGGTCGCTGGAGCGAAGCGAAATTGCACGAAATAAAATAAACGCACACAGCGAAAGAGCAGCTCAATACATGCGCGTGTGTGTGTGTTTGTGTGGGAAGAGCAAATCCTTTCTAGCCGAACGTCAGCAACACTGTGGCACGATAGCAACAACAAAAACAAAGGTAATGCTGAGCTAAGTTAACTGGCAAAAGAGCAAAACATCTATGCGCCGCTGCTACCCACGCACATTTCGCCCTGCTAACCGGGAATTTATTCATTTTGGTTGGGTTAATGTGATCCATTTTATTTTGTTTGCTTAAGTACGCGTGCTAATGTCCTTGCCAGCTTGCCATGTTCGGCGGTATGCGGTGACAGCGAGCGTTGCGCTCTCTATGCTCGTTTCAAAGGCAGTGCCGTGTTGTTGTTGGTTTTTGTTTTTGTTTGGGGGGCGTCGGCGTCAACAGTGGCGACATTGCTCAATTGCTGCACGTGCTCTAACAAAATATCCTTGACTATGTTTTCGTACAGTTGGCTTATTAAAAATCTAACAAATTGCAATGTAACGACCACACACATGTGTGTGTGTGTGTGTGCATAAGGTTGTAACATTATTATTGTGCGTGTGTGTACTTTGTTGTTTATGTACCTAAGGGATTTCTGTTTATTCTGGTGATTTTATTAAATTCTGATTTAGCAATTTTGTCAATTTTCTCGAAACCAGCAAAGCAATGAGCTTCCGCATTATTATTATTACAATCTATGTAAATCTACATATGTATGTACAAATGTGTTTGTGTGCTTATGTGCCTGCTAAGAGGGTGCAATGCTCAATAAACATTCCGTCAACGATCAAATGGCTAAATGACTTCGGGCTTTGTTTATGCGTAAACGTCTGCCGCAATTACTTTTACGTGTGACTAAATCATTGCAAATTGGTCAATTGGATATTTATGTACACCATAAACCAATGTTTAAAAGAAGTTCGCTAAATGTTCCACTGCAGAGTGAATATATTACTATAGTTTTTGATTAACTCAATCCTGTTGATATTGTCTGGCAAAATCGAGAATTATTTTTTAAATGAAAATGGGTGTGTGTATTCAAATTCAACCTCCTTTTTAATGTTACAGCTTATAACCGAAATAACTTGAGCGTACAACTCTTTTATATAATTGGCCAAGTTTATCTTCCCATATGTGATGTAAACCTGGATTTCAACCTACATATGGCGGTTTACATAAATTTTAATTTTAAGTTGTCACAGAGCATAAGAAATTTTGTTCACCTAACGGTTAAAACTTTGCACAAATAGTGGTATTAAGTTATACATCTCAGCTCTATATATTGCCAATGTGGAGCTTTTCAAGACCCAAATATCGAATATGTGGACTTCAAAGCCTATAGCTGGGTTTTTACCCAAAATATCAGTAGACGTCTGAGATGTATTATTCAAAATCGGAAAGAATTTTTTGCCGATAATAACGTGCCCGAGAACCTAAAATTAATAAAATCGCATATGATATACCTAATTAAAGGTGTGGTAAACATAAGGTAAACATCTGCAAACATCGGTTGACTTAATACTATATATTAGGGTGGGGCGAAACAATTTTTTTTTGCTTATCACAATGGGCCTCCCATAGGCCTAGGTGCGTCGTTAGACAGCCACTCTACCTAGCCGGAGGGTAAAATTTGTAGATTATAAAAAAATAAAATTTTGGAAAAAAGTTTTTTTTTAACATATCACTTTTAAAGTCAATTTCGAGTTAAAATTTTTTTTTGACAAAAAACATTTTTTTTTGGTTAAACTCTTCACATTTATATAAAAATTACCGCATTTGACAATTTTTGACTCAAAATTTATTTTAGCGCTTAAGCAAAGCGTGTTGTCGTTTAAGACTTTTTTTAAACTCCAATAATGACCACAAAATTTTTTTTTAAATTGATAACTTTTAATTGGCTAGAAAAAGGACTCTCCACAGCTTCTAGAACACTATTTTTAAAATTTTAACTCGAAATTTTACTTTAAAACTGAGTAGATGTCAAAAAAATTTGTTTTTTTTGTCCAAAAATTTTCTTTTTTTATAATTTACAAATTTTACCCTCAGGCTAAGCAAAAAAAAATTTTGTTTTCGCTCCACCCTACTAAGTAAGTACTCAATTTGAAAAGTATAATTTCTTCTAGCCAATAGTAATAGTAAATCGACTACATCCTATAAAGTGATTCGAAAAGTTTTCGAAAGAAAGAATCTGTGAAAGACTTAGGGATCTCCCTCTTATAAAATAAATAGTTTACTATGATTTGGTGATAGATTTGGTTACGATTGCCGTGAGATTATATTTGATTGGGTGTAGGACGTCTAGTTATGAAAATAGTACACACGGTACTAGCTGGTGAAATTAGTGTGAAAGCGGTCCCAGCGGAGAGAATAAATAAGTCACGTCAATAAATATAACCTTGTTCTATGCGCTTTATAATAGGGTATTATGTTTCAAACTAAAAAATTTACAATAAATCTTATTTAGGAACTTAATAAAAGCAATGCAAATTAATCTGTAAATATAATTTAATAAATTATTAATCGTTACGTCACCGCCATAACGAGTTCCTTCAGAATCAGTTAAATAATGGGAAAGCAAAAAAGGTGTCGTGCTCTGCACTCAGCACGAGAGATATTCTAAACGAGACCTAATTTTATAACTTTTCATCGATTTCTAAAAATTGAACAAACACAATCGTGTAGGAATGTTCGCAGATTGACGGAAACATATGATGGCAAAATGATCATATTCAAAATGTGTGGTATGACAAATGCGAGACTCCTGTGCAGTTTGCTCTTCAGAAAAAAAAAATATATATATTAAATTTGTGTGAGTACCGAGATTAAAGTAGAGAAAAATTGCCTAAAAATAGCGTACTATAATAGAAATAATTATCAAACATGCGTACATACAAACATAGATATGTATATATATCTGTAAATTATACAGCAGAAAAAATATCTGTATAGGCATGTAAGCTAAGGGTGATCGCGCCAGCCACTTTTTAATAATTTGTCAGCAATAAATAATTAACTTGATTAATTATTAATATGTATAAGTATATGTGTTTATGTAATTATATATATAAACTAGGAAATCTATATTTGAAAATGCTGCGTCAAAAAACCACCATGCCATTGTCAACTAAAAGTAAAAAAAATATTTAAGTCAAATTCACATTCTCCACTAAATACAACCCAAGGGGAAAATGAAGGCGTACAAAAAAATTTTTTTTTAAATACAAGTATTGAAATGAAAACTAGCTAACTATTCGAAAATACATTTTGACATTCACAAGATCTATAGTGTGCTGTGTAACGGTATGCATGTATGTATTTGCTATACAAATTCCAATATTCTTTCATGCCAAATTTTCACTATTACCGCGTTCGCTAATGAAAGCCGAGTTGCATTGCTGTTGGCCGCACAGTTTGTACAGAAATTCAGAAATTATTTAAAAATATTCTCCAACAAACAATATTTGTCTATGTGAGTATGTATGTGTGAGTATTTCCAACATAAGAATTTATACACACATATACACATATAAACCCACATTATAGCATTTTTTTCGCTGTGAATACACAAATACACGAATAAATACAGATACATATGTATGTGTATTTCTAATTCTGATATATTTTTATGTATGCTTATAGTATATACATATATAAAAATACATATTTATGTATATGTATGTATGTATGTTGAGTGAGTGAATTGTATAGCTTTTGCTTATGAAATGATATAGCGGACTTGTATGGTGCGCGTCGAAAATATTTACAAGTTTAAAAAAAGTTTTATTTTTCAAAGGAAGGAAACAGTGTTTGGCTTCTTGACTTATTTATCAGGCGGCTTATCGTATTTACAAAATATTTGTGCTTGATTGTTAGGCATTCGAGCATAACAAATGTAACATATACGTGCATATATGAGTTATGATTGTATTTGTAAACCATTATGTATGTACATATGTACATCCGTCAAACATTTTTTTAAAAATATTATAGAGAAGTTTCGGACTTAGCGATGTAATTTGCTTTTATTGCTATACTTCTTCTGAAATCTTATGAAAAGTGTTGTTACGTTTGTTTGCATTTTTGGGGACGATGCACGTACATACTTATATGATTGTATGTAAGTATTCACTATAAGCAATGTGTAAAAAATAGCGCTCAAAAACACTTTCTCAATAGTTGCGTCCGATCAATAGTTTTCGGCCTTCGCCGCAGCGCCACAACAACGCCGCAACCACCTCCACCACACTCACATCCGTTGATCGCTCGCCGATCGCTCAGTGGTTTTTTGCGTGGATATTTTTAGTCGGCTTATTTGTGCGTATAGTTGCCAAAATTTTGGATCACTACATGACAGTCCGCTGAGCAGCCAACTTCCTGCTGCTTCTTTCTCTCCACCTGCGCACTTGGAGTAGCTGTCATTCGTGATACCTTAGCGTCCGCATCTTATACAGTGTGTGGCAGTGCGAACTCGCAGCAAAATTTAAACTCAATTTTCACTTCTGCGTGAATTTTCCGCATTTCCTTTTTCGTAAACGTCAAGTTGAGTTTGCCTTTTGCGTTTCATTGACAAGTCTTCGGGTTTTTTTTGTGTCTTTTGCAGTGTTCACTTTCGGTTTCACTCGCTGACGTTGCGGTATCTGTGTTCAGTTAGCGGTTATTTTTACAGTTTTTGCTTTTTTCATTTGTTTACACTCGTGCCATCTTCACTTTTCAAGTTCAATGCATTTTTGCATTTGTCATGCAGTCGCTTCTCTTCGCCATTTGCCGCTCTTGGCTCACCATCCGCGCTGCTTTGTCTTAGTTCGCCCTCACATGTTGCCATATGTTGCTACTTAGGTGTAGATGAGTTTGCGGTTAAAAATAGCCGTCAACTTAGTGGGGCCTGAGTTTGGTGAGGGAGCAACTGTGCGCGCTGCCACCGTTAACTCTCTACGTGGCCCTTGTATAATCATTGCACGAGGATTAGCTCCTTATATGGCGTTAATTTATTTTTATGCTGCCACTAGATAAGGTGCCGTTACTCGCTGTGGTGAGTCAACAATTTGAATTTATTTACACTGCAGACAAACCAAAAGCAAAATAAAAGCGAAAAAAGCATACGTGAAAACCATGTAAAGTTTAGTTGGGGTTGTGTATGTGTGTGTGTGATTCTTGCTTTTTATTTGTGTCTGTTGCAAAGGCATCCGAAATGTGGCGGGCGGAACGGCGGATTGTTTTCATTTTCAATAATGACGCTGTGCACTTTAAATTTACGATGTATTTTTATTCAACAGTCAGTCAGTCAAACGTGTGTGTGTGTGTGTGTGTGTATAACATGCAAATGAATTTGTAAAAGTTTTATTCATTGGGGAAAATTCCTTTGAGTCTTCACGAGTAGAAGAGATTCATTCAGATTTGAGGAATTCAAAAATTCTGTAAATGCACAAGTAAATTAATTTGACGGCAACGAGCGGCGGCAGGTGATGACGAACAAGTGATGTGGCGACACATGTGTATATTCTATGTGCATACTGTGATATTCATATAGATATATCAACACTTTGATTCATGCGCATTCCAAGGAGTGCAATATACATATGTTTATATATATATGAATGTATGTATGTGCGTAGATAGATATAATTAATAAAATTTTTCAAAAATCGAATTGTAATGTGGCCACTTAAGCCTACACGTTGACCCCTCAAAATGGACAGTTAGTATTGCACATTTACCGATGGACTCTTCGGAATGAATAAATGAGGCACTAAATAACGGTGTACGATGGCATTAGCACTATCTGGATTTAAGTCCGACCAGTCGACCAACCGAATTTGCCATTGCTATTTCATATTCATAAATCTACATCTCGTTATTGGAAATGAGAGGTCAGTTGTTACGTCGTGTAGCATTTGTTAGTCGAGGTGGACGAACAACTCATACTATACAAGTTGTCTATAACCCAGTATATTTTCTATAAAAAAATTAATTGTCAGACGCTTTGTTATAACCTCGTCTGTCTTAAGGGGTTACATGGATATCACGGCTTCAAAAAACCAAAAATGTTGTTATTGTCTTATTTAATTTTATAAAATCTCTAGAATATTGTCCCAAATTCTCAAGTTGATCCCAGTAATAGTTTTAAAGGTACAGCTTTGAAAAGTTGTTACAAATTTTAACTTAAAAAAAAAGGAATTGTTAGGCTTGAACTAAGGTTCGATTCCTTATACAGACTAAATCTTTGGTTTGCACCTTGTATTCATTTCACCCAAGATTTATCTGTTCATTTCTAGCTTCTCGACGTAAATATAACTTTGGGAATCGATGATGTTGTAGTTGAAACATTCCTCCCTTAAATTTTTCAAAAACAAAATTAAATAACAATGTAGAAAGTCTGCTGTTTTATTGTATCTATAAAAGATATAAAGTGTACCACAAATATAATTAAATTTTTGTTTATAAAATATACTATATATATATATATATAAGTATATATAGATATGTATAACATATGGAAAATTTCGATTAGCTTTCACTTGAAATTTGCTTTGGACTTTTCGTCAATTTCTTAGAAATCATTATCACAGTCAAGAATCACAGCTGTTATTTTTGTGTGCATCATGCTGTGCTTTCTATCCCACTGTAGGCAAACAGAACTGTAACTATTAACCGCTAGGTGGTGCATTACAACTAGCATTGATATAAACCGGAATCGAAAACCGCCGCTCTCAACGAAATAATTCATTAAGAGTGTTGCAGTTTTACAAACTTAATTCCTTTTTAGGCCCTCTTAATGTTTTCTTTTTAAAGTATGCTGTGAAATTCAAAAGCAATTTTCAAAACACACTCATAGAGGTATTAAAAACAACTCAGGCTTTCAATGCAATTGGTGCGTCCGACACGCCACAGCCACAACAATAGCAATTTGTAGGCATTTACCGTTGATAGGGTAGATAAGCATCGCCCAGCAGTCAGCAGCATTAACGATGTGAACACCAAATGCAGAGTAAAGCAATGTGCGCACACAATAGATGTCTATATATACATAGGTACAGGAGTATATGAATATCAAGGGATGGCTGAGACAGCGCAAACAGAATGTAAAGTTAGGCAGAGTATTGATATTTAACGAAATAGTAACGAAACAGCAATAAATGGAGTACAATGGCAAGAGTCTGCTGATGGAGGGGTCAAAAAAGGCATGATCATATATGAACATTTATATTATATATACATTTAGATATGTACATATGTATATGAAGAGAGAAGGTGAAAAGTGAAACGTGTAATGCTTGGTAATTACCAGCAAGGTAAATTCGTTTTTTCGGGTTCTTTTGATTTCACTAAAATTTTTTATAATAGTAATTAAATCAATATGTAGGGATTTGAAATTTCAGGAGTACGACAACAACTTTTATGCCATAAAAAATGGCACTATGCACATATTCATTTATAAATCAAGATTAGCGAAGGGGAATGCATGTGGTTGGTAATTTTCGCAGTTGGTTGGCTAACACTTTTATTGTGCTTGAAAAAGTTACATATCATCGCTCTAAAAGAAATGGCCTGCGCACTCACAATAAACGTGACGTTTCCTGTTATCCTATTAGGAATAATATTTCATAAGACAACTAATAGTGTCATTATTGAAACACTGGCCGGTGTTTCCGAGGGCAAGCATAGGTCGGGCGCACCGTCAGTTATTATAGAGAATTGAAATAAAATATAAAACCTGTACAAAACTTGTGTTTTGATCAAAAACACCTTTGTTTAGTGTAGTGTTCCTTTACTCTGTTTACTAGAAGAGTAATACAACTCAAAAATCCAGCATTATATTTCTGCATCTAAGTACAATAAAGATATAATGTGTGTGTGTGTTTTTTTTTAACAGAAAAGTGAATGAAATAGTTAATATCTTGTTTTTATTAGTTCGAGAATATTTTGGCATTTGGGTTTGAACAAAATTTCGATTATGGAAGCAGGCCTATCTCATAATATGATTTGCTCGTATATCCTCTTAATAAAAAAATAATGGTTTCGGTATCTACTTATGTGGTTTGTTGAGTTGTCTTGCTGCAATTTTTGACCACTTAGGTTGATAAATGTTAACCTGCGGAACCATAAGGTCCGAATAATTTGTCTGCAGCGGTTGTCGTCAACGGTAATGTAAGCTTGTTCTCGATTTATAAAATACTTGTGTTTTTAAATGCACGTTTGTTGAGTGTATTTTATTTTCAGAGCTATTTTAATTACAATTTATTGCACTCCTTTACTTTCACTTTCCGTCGCTTGCGTCGCTGTTCATGCACAATAAATTGATTAGCATTTAATAGCTTCATAATTGCGGTGTCCTTTATCGTCATGTTCGCTCAATCTAATTATCCTGTATTACGTTTATGTTTATCATTCATTTGCGGTTATAATTGCATTTAATTTTAGCGTGTCAACAGTTTTTTGTTTCACCTTCACTTGCAAGTCATTTAATTTACCATATCAATTATTGTTGTATTTGTAGTGGCAACTATGCATTAGGCGATTTATTTCTGTGATAAAACCTTAATTGGGTTATTCGTTGTAGTTTGTTTATTTGAAATTTAGTTATTTTAATTGGAAGCGCTGGCCCAGTTTGCTTGTTTATAACGGGTGTTACAAGAGCGTTCCATAAATATTTTTGATTAAATAATGTACTGTATATTATTGTAAGGTATAGTTTATAACAGTATTGCGTTAAACATTGTTGTAAAGGACCTGCTATTTTTATATTCCTCTTTCATGAATTATAGTAATAATTATGGTCTGCTGATTCTTATAGTATATATAGCGGATATTTATGTATATACAAAGATGATTCCATAATGGTGCAGTGTTGCAATAAATAGCGATTTACTGATTTTTTAAATAAATTTTTTTATCATAATTCTAGTTTTTTTCCTTGAAGATGTGGAAAATTTTCTTGATAAAAAAATTTCAAACTGTGCAAACACAGTCAAATTAGTGTGATAGCCTAAAAATAGGTGTTTTTGGGAATTAAAAAACAAACTACTGTGTTATTTGCTTTAAAAGTGTAAAGGTATATTTTTTACATATTTTAAGAATACACAGTAAAATTATTGGAGAAAAAAATTTTAATAGTTTTCGAGGCTCCAAAAAAACGTCCTCCACAGTTGCTGTGATTCTGCTTTTTACCGCGGATGAAACCTATAAAAATTCTCTCTAGTAGAGATTGTTTGTAAAATGACCCACATTCGAAGCAAAAATAACAAAATCCGCCTTTAAAAATATCTAACATTTTGATCGTTTTTGACCTGTTAAAATTCGATTTTCACTGATAGGCCATATCATCGATCAAAACACTGATAGGCCATAGTATGGAGTTTGAATTGTTGAGGATCGCAGCTTTAAATTTATTTATATAGATGTATTTTAACGTTTATGTGATTTCATCATGAAAAAGGAGAAATTGTCATCAAAGACTGTATTGAGATGACATGCTTTGAATTCACAATGTACATAAGTTCGTGGAAGTCCAACAAAGTTAATCAGAATCACCGCCTAATACATTTTCATAACAACTTTTATTAAATTGATTATATAAACAATTGTTTATCTAAATTTCCTTGTTAAAAAGTACAAATATAGTCTACTAGATATTGGAGCCTATAATTTAAAAAAGTTTGCTGACACTTTCTACAGCTTTCTTATATAGAATTAGCATACGCTGTTTCTAATATTTTTACGAATAGTGATTAATATTATGATTTATATATATTTCTCTCTCTTCTGACTATCCACACCATATTTTACAGTACGACGCGAATTGCTTTGGTAATCAATTAATTAACCTCCACTCACTCATTTCCAATTTGTTAATTCGCCGCTCATAACCGAATTTAATGACGTGCCAGCGAGGCGGATGAAATAATCAAACGAACGAGATAAAATTGATTTATTGTATTTTAGATAGATATGTATGTTTATATGGATGCATATTTGCAATGCGGATGCACATATTGACGGTACTTATAACTGAGCAACATGCACTCCAATTAAGTGTGAGTTTTTCTGCTCGCTGGTTCATTTTGTTGTTGGCGGATGGTGAGATAACCACACTGTCTCCTGCATGCATTTCCACTTCCATTTTCAATTTCATTTTACTTCCGTTTTTATTTACTAACACAATTTCGTTGGCTAGATTTTCTATTTAAATTTTTTTTATTTCGTTTATTGCGATTTTAATTGAGTTGATTGGTTTTGGTTTTACCCCCCAATATGGAAAAATGCTTGCATGAGAGCGCTCAGTTTTGCGAGGGGTTTGAATTGACCTAGATGAATATTTACTTGTGTTAACATTTTCTAATACTGTTGTGGGGATTGACCCGTTTTTAAAAAGAATGTGAAGCTGAAAAATTGAATAGTCCATTTAATAAATTTTATTAAAATTTTGAGTTATTTAATAAAAATTTATGAAAATTGGTTATTTCTATGGGTGAAACATGTGAGAACTCATATATAAAACACATGGTCTTAGTAAAATATGGAGTTTAAGCGTGAAAACAGCAACACCTTAAACCACATTAAAGTTTAAATTTTTCATACAAAATCTTTTGGCGTCAGAGGCATGTTATCATTTCTGACTTTTCATAGTAATATATAAAAAATTATATTGATCCTGATCAGTTAGTTTGTATGCCAGCTATAGTAGTTCGATTCAAACAATATATTAGGAGATTATAATGCTGCTTTGGATAATAAACTATATTCGAGAAGATATCTTGAAAATAAAAAAAAAGTTTTTCATACAAGGACTTGATTCGGTTCGATCAGTTTGTAGGGCAGCTATATGCTATAGTACTCTGATATTAACCATTCCGACAAAAGAACAGCTTCTTGGCGAGACAAAGACGAGTGAAAAATTTCTGACTGATATTTTAAAAATTGAGGAAATAGATCACGTATAAGCAGAAAGACGGAAAAGACTAAATCGACTCAGCAAGTAACGCTGATTATTTATATAGACCGCCTTGCCTTTTGTGTGTTACAAAATATGTGGCAAACTTAAGCTGTTCGGGGTATAAAAATATGAAAAGAATAACTCTTGTAAATCAGTATAAAATGAATGAAAAGAAGATAAAGTGTACACTTGTATACGATTTTCGTAGTATTTTCATAGGTGCCACGGAATATTATTATTACGTTTGTCTTAATGGATCAACCAAATTTTCTATGCAACATCTTCGTTAGCTTTGAAAGATGGAATCCCAAAAATATTGGAGATCTACTTCCAGCATGGCTATATGACTCCGATGAATATTAACGGCATTATGAGTTCAAAAACGATGAAGAAAAACGATTTTAAAAGTGCTTTGATGTTATTCAATAATTTATTTACCCACTAAGTTTAGCTATACATAAGTAAGTGGAATGTGCTTTCGTGGTAACTACGTACATACATTCGTGCCTACATTTTGTAGACACTGCTAAAACCCATACTTAATTCTCTAAGGTCTTTTAGTATTTACAAAAGTTGCGAGTTGCTTTTCATTTCTTTTCTAAAACAAATTTAAATTATGCTGTAGGAGCTAAAATTAAACGGATAGCGATATATTAATTGAGTATTTTGATTCGAGCATTAAATTTGTATGTTCTAAGTCCTAATTTTTATATTATATATATATTATATAAATGTATTTGATGATTATACAATAGCAGAGAGGCATCCTAATAGATAGAATTCTATCATACAATTTATCTAGAGGCTACTCATACACGTTTTCAATTTGCCAGTGTGCGTGTATGTGTTTATTTGTGTTTGTGTTGGATTTGCTTACATTCGATCCCTATTAAAATACGACAATTATTTACTAATTAAAATCACTAATCGCTGCAATCCAACAAATCAATTATAAATACAATTCAAAATAGAAAGCGAGTATGTGCCTGGGCTTCTATGACTCCACCGCAGTTATCCATGTGTGTCGGTGGTGGGGTGCGGATGGGGACGCTTAGACCATAGCCAGCCCTTTGTTGATGCTTTCCAAGTGTTCTTTTGCTTTGATGCGCAGCGTCGCTATGGAATTGGAGCGTATATCCGCTGTCTGCGGTTGATTTGCCGAAATCGGCGACTGCCGACTGATGGGATTGGTTGTTGTGTTATTGCTGGGTGCATGGCCAGGCGGGGGGCTGTCGCGCCCCACGTCAAGTAGTTCCATGCCGGCTGCTTGGGATTTGCCGTGACCACCGCTGCCAACGCTATTGTCGCCGCCGTGCATTGCTTCGTGCGCGTCGGTACTTGTGGTGAGATTTTGCGGTGACTGTTCTAAAGCTGTCGGTTGAGTCGCGCGTTGTGATGATGATGAGGCTGATGACGTGGCCGGCATTGATGACAGAGGTGGTGGCAGTCCACCGGACATGCTAGTTGCCAGTGGCGAAAGCGCTGTTCGCATGCCGATTGCATTCGAGGGGATCGACGCTGATGCGTTTGTAGTCGCGATGGCTGCTGCTGTTGCCGCCGATGACAACGACGCGGAGGATGATGACGTAACTGACGTTGCAGTTGATGAACTCAGCTGTGGTGGCATTGTGGCCAAACTCTGTGGTGACATGCGCGACAGATGTGGTGATAAATGTGACAATTGTACATGATGACCGGGATGCGTAGCGGCGCTTAGTGCTGATGGTGGTGTCGGAGGGGGTGGTGCGCCTGGATGACCGGTGGGTGGTGGAGGGTGAGCGGGATGCATAACGGGGACATGCGGTCCATGACCCATGGCAGCCAGACTGCTCATAGTCAGATTGGATGGAGCCAGACTAAGTGGGGGCGTCAAATAGCTGGGATAGACGGTCTGCGGGTGTGAAAGGAAACCTGCCGAAGGACGAAGTTGGATGTGAATAGAGAAAAACTTGAATGTGAATAAAAAAATAGTGAAATGCTAATTGAATTACAGTTAATGAGACAAATGACTTGATAGTTACCTGGCAGTGCCGAGAGAAGTGGCGGTGATAACCATGGATCGACTGGCAGACCGCCTGCGCCACAGCCCAAACGATGCGGAAGTTGAGTGAAGTGCGTGAGACCCAATCGCAAGCTCTCCGATTTCTCTTGGCGACGCCATTTAGCGCGACGATTCTGAAACCACACCTGAAATAAAGAAATTTCAAAAGTCATGATTTTTTCTGCAACTGTTAACTATTAATAACTCAGAAAATAAGATATTTCTTCAATGTAAGGTATTATTATCAATACTCCATCAATAGTCAAAATTAAACGATGAACCCTTTGGTGGGTCTCGCGCCTTTGTTGCTATTTTTAATGCTCATTAAAGAATCAGACCTGCCACTCACACACACCCAAGCGACACCCGCACTTAATTACACTTCAACGACGTTAATTACAACAACAACATCACAAGTGAAAACAAAATGGCGGCAGTGCTCATTAGCGAAGAAAAAATGTAGACATTAATAATGAAAATAGAGGCACACAAAGTGTGGTAACCTCAAAACGAGCATAAAGGAGGGGCGTAGAGGGGCGCTAAGGGAGTGAGTAACAAGCAAAGAGCAGAAGATAAAATTCAATTAGTGCTTCGGCACTAATTAGAATTATCGTTACAATGAGTGGGGTATTGTTGTAGCGGCTTCTCTCTGAAAGTGACAGACACACACACAACATACATAAATACATATTTTACTAATTGGTACGCTTCGGCATAATGAGAGAGCAGATTGGCGGTTTGTTCAAATTGCTGCTACAATGTCAAGAGAATTAGTAACACAGAGAAAGTGAAAGAGACAAGGAGAGCATTGAAAAGAGACAGTGGTTAACTTTAATTCCCTGTGAATGACAGTTTACCCCACCAAGCACTCCACTCCCACAAAGGCCCCCCAAACCGACTGTGCAGTCGGCAGCAGGACACCTAGCGATTGACGGTCGTCGACTGGCGCACAAAGTAATTATATACAATTTACGCGAATTAATAGGAATTATAATGATGGAAATTGAATTTCAGATGCTGTTGGTGTAGGGGCATGGAATCTGCAACGGAAGGCAGGTGTGGAAGAAGTTAAGCAGGTGTTTGTGAAAAAAGTGGAAAATGTGGTTTAATGCTGGCTGTGAGATTATCGGAAGGCTTTATTTACTTATATTGAGCGCTCGTTAATAAGAGAATATTATTGGAGTATAAAGCTGTAATCATTGCATATTAAATTTTACTTGGTATGAAAATAAAGTATTTGTAGGTAACGGACTGCTTTATCTTCTTAACATTGTAAAGTATATATATCTTGTAATGAATACCAGGTATCTAAAGAAGTCCCTTTCCATGTCATAGGTTTTTGTAGCGCAGGAAATAAATAATGAAGCGCTGTGCATTGGTGGATGATTCAAACTTGAACTATAATAATTGGATAATCACTTTGAAATCTTATACCAGTCGGGTACTATAGTATAAAAAAAAAATATTTTTATATTGCCCGAGAAAAAGTATCAATCTTTTCATATATTTCTTTCGGAATCAAAAAGAAGAATCAAAATAATAATAAAACAAGAAAAAATGTTAACTTCGGCTACACTGATGCTATAATACCCCTCACAAGTTCATTACTTGTAGCAAAAATGGTATAAAAAGATCTCTATCTTGACTTTGATCGGTCAATTTGAACAACTGCTATATGCTATAGTGCTCCGATATAAACAATATGTTCCCAGTTTTTAGCATTGCCTTGGACAATAATCTGTGCCCAATTTCGTGGAGATATCTCATCATACAAGGACTTGATTTTGATTGATCAGTTGCCATACAAAGCTATATCGTGTAGTGGTTCGATATCGGCGGTTCCGATAAATGCGCAAAGTTTCAGATCGATATCTCTAAATAATGAACAGAAACCCGCTATTATTCCTGCCGCTTGCCTTACTTTTTCGTGATCCGGTAACTTATTGGATATATCTTAAGTCAGAGAATATCAGAAAGGAAAAATTAATCACCTATTTAAGTTCAATTTCACCATTTTTATATTTAATTGCACACATTATCCGTTCTGGGTCCTCTATTAGGAATTTTCCACAGTTAGTTCGAGTATATGTAAGTGTTTCTATAAACATAAAGTATGTATGGATGTGTGTTTTGCTCACCGCAGCACGTCAGCTTCGCTGTTATAATTTGCGTTTGTGCTTCTTCATTTTAATTAAATCATCAAAATCAATTTTGTAATTTCCATTCATGGCGCGCCATAATGAAAATAAACACAAGCAGATACAACTATATACGCACACACATACATACGCCATGCATGAAAAATACCAATAAGTGAGAGGCTGTGTGTGCGTGTATTCGAAATACCGCCCATCTTTTAATAACCTTAACCCCCCAGTCTGCCGAGCGCCAATCAACCACCCACAATTGCAGCCCGACATCCATTTAAGCGCACGTAACGGTGGTGCAGCAAGGCAGGGATGCTGTGCTGTGACGCTATGCAAACTTCGCTCACGAAACCATCGCTCTCGCTCTCACGCGCCGTTAACTGATATGCGTCCATTCTCATTTTGTTGAAGTCAGTGGAATTTGGGGTTGCTCAAAGCAGTTAATTCTCACTTGATGAGCTGCAGCTGCTCTCTACCTAATTATTGGAGGTGGTAGGCCTCCACCCGCATGTACTAGCTCTTCGGAGTTAGTGAGTTTATTTATACGCATCTCGGATGGCGACGTCAACCACTTTTCAACTTTAATCTACAACAATTTGGGTCGTTTTTGTTTGAATAGTTATTTGTTATTGTTGTTGTTGTTTGTCTGTTAAATCGTGTTGTCTCCACAGTACCGTACCCGCCTCCCACCACTCTACACGCTTCAAAGTTTGCAATTTTATTGGAAAACTTCTTCGCCAGGGGCATCACAAAGCCAGCACACCCCACCCAGCTTATTATCGTAGCCGACCGCCCAACACCCAGTAAGCAAGCGGGCACCGAGTTACGCACTCTCGTTGGATTTGCCGATTGTGCTGCGTTTATGTTTTTTTTTTGATTTTGCTGTTGCTGTTGTTGCGCCAGTGCTGATGTTGTATGCTTTTATATTACGTGTGTTATTGTTGTTGTAATTGAATTGTACACCTTTCGAGATTGCTGGCCAGCAAGAATGTTGGAGATCTCTCGTCACTGAGGGGATGAACCATTTCGGAAGGGCAAACATCAAGCGAATTCAAAGGTGAGTTATCAGCGCAGCTAGGTAAGCAAGAAGCGGGGGGGAGGTAGTTTAGTCTCCCCTCAGTATGTGTGTGCATGGCTGCAGCGTATGATGTTTCATAAAAAGTGAACTGTGTGCTTGGCTTGGGGGAGAAGGGTCTGTGTGGCGGTGGCAAGCAGCCGAACAGGCGAGCGAGCGAGCGACCGTAAGAACACAAATTGCTTTTCGAATGTTTCTGACAGTTTGCAAATTGGAAAATTGACTTTTAACACACAAGAGTTCCAGCTTAATAAAAGCGTTTCGACTTTACAAACACAAATGTGTGCGCAGCAAGGCAACACTGACGGCGGCAGCAGCAACAGTAATGCCAGCCAAACCAGCGCTGCCAACACACACACACACATATTATATATATATATATATGTATGAATGCAAATGTTTACATGTACATAGCTGCAAACGGTTGCGAATAAAATGGCTCCGCTTTCTTTTTGGAATGTTTCCTGGTAAAACGTGGCTTTGTTGGCCAGCTCACTCGCCGCCAATTTAGTTTTGAACATGCAGCCAGTTTGAAAATAAAATGAAGAAGACGAAAGCAAGCAATAAAGAAAACATTTCGTGGCGGTTTATCTATCCCAATTTAACTTTCTTCTTCTTTTTTATTAGTCTTGTTTGGTTGTTGTTGCTGTTATTGTTGTAGTGGCAAATCTCAAGTGGTGCGCAAATTAGGTAAATCAGTTTGAAGTTCGTTTTCGCCAGCTTTATCGTCGCTGCGAGTACTCACAGCCAAGTCGCCCACTGTGCGAACGGTATATTCTAATATTATGTGCATGTGTGTGTGAGGTTGGTGTGTTTGGGACAGTAAAGTTTTAAAAGTTAATAATTGTCAATGGAAATTTGCTGATATTTATGCTGGGACGTTGCCACTTCAACATTGTTTCAAGGAAAATTAAAAGTTTGAATGAAGAAAAACGTTTTTTCGAAATGTGATTTTAGCTCCTTAGTAATTAAAGTAGGGAGGATTAAGTATGTATGCTATAAATAGAAGATTTAGTCAGAAAATAATTTCTTAAATTATTGGTTTTGTTTTAATAAATTGTTGTTTTAATTTCGTAAAGGCAAAATTAGATTTTAAAACAAATATGGCGATTTTATTAAGGCTTAGATAATAAATAACCCATTAGTTATAGCCAGAACAGACATATTATCATAGCAATATTTGTTAAAATATATTTGTCATGGATAGTAAGGCTAAGCACATTCTATTCTATTAACTATCACTTAACTGATTCTGTAGTTTGATTTTAAAAGGCACGAGCGGTACAACTACTTTGAAATTTCGAAAAAAAATTTTTTTATTTTTTTCCATATTTCGATAGGCTAGACCCTTAAAACTAACATACTAAAATTATAAATCGTTATCCTGAATGGTCTTTGAGTTACAGCTATCTAACTGCTTCAACCGCTCAGTTCAATCAGCTCCATCAGTCTGCAAATTTGCTTGAAAGAAAACCCTTTTATTTGACGAGGTGTCTTCAGGAAATTTGGCAAGGATTATTACCTAAAGCAATAATGCAATCTCCATAGAAATTGTTCAGATCAGATCACTATAGCATATATCTGCCATACAAATTGAACGATCCGAATCAAGTGCTTGTAAGGAATCTTTGTATTTGTGAAGGCTATTATATCTTCGGTGCAACCGAAGTTAGCGTTTTTTTCTTATTTTCAGCTTATTTTGTGCTTATATATGTTTTCCTGTAGTGCAATAAAATTTCAGTATTTCGATTGTATGAAAAGTGTAATTTTTGCGAGACAAACATCATCTAAGGTCTAATCAAAATTGCGTAGAAGTGGAGTTCTATGAAATATAAAATAAGTTCTAGAATACACGCACCTCTAGAATGTTTTAATCATTATCTGGTCGACGTACAACTTCATGAGTTCGTGGAAAACTTATACTCTCAACTTGACAGAGGTCTATAGTCTTCAATGCGCCGAGAAATCTTCAAATCAGATTCATCATCTTAATTAAGATATGTAAAAAACTCCAATATCACAGGAAATTTCACGAAATGCTAGAGACTTTCGCTAGCTTTACTAGAAGCATCGCTGTAGATGTGAGAGTGGCATTAATAATGAATTGAATTATCGAAGTCTTTCGATCATTGAATCCACACAAAGGTTTTTTATAAAGAGAGGCAATCTTATCCACACGAGACGTCAAAAAGGAGATAAACGAGAAGTTACTGTTTGTAGTGAATAGACAAATATATGCTGTCTTGCTATAAAACCTTTTTGCTACAGTTCTACCAAAATTTTATTTTTTGATCGGGATTCCAGTGTTTTTTCCATACTTAGATACGTTTTAATTTTCAAAATTAAAATTCAGCTACCATAGTTCGATCAATATGTTTACAGGCACAAATTGTTCGAAGTATATATGTATATATCAGTGAAAATTTCTTCGTTTACCAAAGTTTGTATAATGCATTCCAGGGCAATACCAGCAATTAAAGTAATGTATGCGATATTTTACTGTTATTTCCGGAAAGAAATCATGTTCGCGTCTGTGCCACCACTGTGATAATTGCCGAAGTGAACGTAATAACGGGTTATCAATGTAGAGTTTACGCTTCAAAGTGCAATTCAATCAAGTTGATTTTGTGTTTGTAATTCATTTACTCCACCAATAACGGTTGGACAACAACATAACGTGAAGCGAAAAAAAAACAAAATGTTTCCAACAAATTAATTTAAAATAAAAGTGCAGGCTGTGCGATCGATAAGCGTCGCAACGCACCACAGGTGGGCGACTTATCAACGATCTAATCAAGGAGAAAATTGTTGCAACACGCCGGAGTAGAGTCACACAAACATATATAACCGAAATTTTAAAATGTGTTCTGAAAACAGAACTAATTACTGAGTTATGTTAATAATGAATTTAGGAGTACACACACACACACAATTGCCCTTATATCTGCATGCATGTAATTTTCGTGAGCGCGCCGACATCCTGCGGCGTTTCAGGACATTGATAGCGGCGCCTAACTGTGTGAATTTCGCTGCGAGCGTAAAGCAGAGTGAATGTAGGGAGAGAGCGCTGACAGGGCAGACGAAAGGCTTAATTCAATTAAAATCGTTTGCGCTCGTTTTTCGTACTATAAATTACAAATATACAAATATGCATATTAATAAATGTGTATTTATGTGTGTCTGTGTGTGTGCTGCCCATTGCACATGGCGCTGCTGCTCAAAAGTGCAGTGCCCCGCAGTTATAATTACAGGACGCGCATATGCAGGAACAAAACTCATGTGACAGCCTAGCCGACGACCAGGTAAGCAAAATGCTGAGGCATAAACGACTGTGCGACAGAGTGTGTGGAGAACGGAGGGGCGCGCAGGCGACATATGAAAGGTTCCTGTCATAATCATAAACAAAACTCCTTCATTCGCAGAGAATTATGACATGTTCTGTTGGTGAGCAGCGTCTACTCAGTATACGAGTACAACAACATATACTGTTTGTTGTTATGGACGACTGAGTTTACGAATCTATTGTTTTGCGGCATTGATTTAACTTCACTGGTTTTGCTTTGCTTTTCGACGGCTTAATTTTTAGTTCCGCCTGCTGTCGGCTTCATCTTTTTCGCCAACAAAACACATCCTGTCAGTTTGGCTTTCATTTTTTTCTTCATTTGCCTTGTATTTCATTGTGTCAGCTTTGTTTAGCGATTTAATGCAGACCAAAAATGCGAATGAAATGTTTTAATTAGTTTAAATACCGACAAGGATATTCATTTCCACACAGTACCAAGCGAACAAATGGAGCTTTGTGAGAGACAGGTAAAAAAAAAATATGTTCTGGCGTTAGTTAGCGACAACCAGAAAAAACTTGTCGAAAATAAAGGAGCTAATTAAAGTTATGACTCGGTTTGACGGTGGATTACTGCGCTAGAACTTATATATATTATATAGAAATATTTTGTTGCTTTTATATTTAAAACAGGAAGCCATATCAATAATTCAGCGGATCTTCTTAACTAATACAAAAAATTTGAGATCTTTCTAAGAAACCTCTGATAAAAAATTAAAAAAAAAATGTTGAAGGATAGGTTCAGATAGTAAAGCCAAAAATCTTCTGATTTGTTCTTCTTTGAATTAATAGCGTTGAGCTGATACTCCCGTCTGTATGTGCCATACTGTATTTTGCAAAACAGCACAAATAAGTTTATACCGCTATCGATGGGAAGAGGAACCAATCTAGATTGGAAACTTTCGTATTTTACGAGTAAAATATTTTTATTTAAACTGAAGAAGGTTTGGAGACAACAAATAAGGATTTCTCTCCAAAAAATAAATGGCGAACTCATTGAACCACTACTCAGAAACAAAGACTTGAACCACTAAATTAGACTCTCTCTCTTTTAGATTCTAAAAAATATATCAATAAAAATGTATTTTAAAATGGTTATGGAAGCGTTTAAAATTAGGCATCTTTTATTAAATTAGGCTCGAATTAGGTTGATAAAATTTTGGTCTCAGCGGCAGTTATCTTCTAAAACTAGATCAATTAAAGAATCTCTGAAAATTCTACGTGTCTACTTCTAGTTATGAAGCTCATTATTTTATATTGCTATATTCGAAAGAGTTGAGTCAATTTAACAAAATTCGCATTATCCTTCACTACACACTTTACTATAGAAGTTACTACTAATAATACAGAAATCTAATATTAGCGTATAGATAAAGATGTGAAACGGAAATATCAGTATTAATCTACGTTTTGGGTACAAAGCCCTCACCTTCATCATGTAATTCTGGTGTAACGCAACACGCTACACGCGCATCTTGTCAGAAACAACAATGCGAATGGAACAAAAAACAAGAAATAGTTCAACAAATTGCCACCTACAAGTGACATACAAAACAATGAAGCTATGTCAATCAAGAAGCTTGCCACAAACTTAATGCCGGAGTAGCCGCTGCGATACTGTCGAGATCTCAACTAATTCACCAATCACTTTTGTCCTTCATTCCACCCATGACGTGTTATGTTGCAAATTATTGTTTTTATTGTTTTTGTCACAATTCACTGCTGCCGCTTGACATTTAACTTTACATCGTTGACATTTTGTTGTAACCTGAAATCTGCTACTTTGACAAACAGAAGAAAAATAATAAGAATCACAGCGACTGTGCTAAGCAGGGCGTGGGAGGAGAAGATGAATGTGTTGACTATTTGCGCTGTGCAGCACGTGTCGTCATGTATTTAATTAGCTCCTTCAAAGGCATACGCCTGCCACAGGCGCTGGTGGCGGCGATGGCGGTGCACAATGTCCTCTACGACTAGAAGGTGGCAAAACCGTTAGACGTATCGCTTCATTATGCTGGCATAGCAGTTCATAGCTGATGTTGGTGTTGTTTATGACATTGGGCGTTCTATTTGTACTTGCTAAATAAGCAGTTAAATCGGCAAGCACAACAACATAACGCATATACAAAGAAAACAAAGAACTTTATGCAGCCAGCAACAAATAAGATGAAATGTAAATATTTAAATCATAAATAACGCACACACACACACATACATGTGTATATAAATACACACTAATGGATAATAAACTGGCTAGTAATGAATCGATTTATTGTAGATTCATTTACTTTTGAGTTGTGCGAACTTTGCAAGGGTCCCCAATAACGGTGTGCGTGTGCAAATGAGTAGAGCGGATTAATAAAATTGATTTTTGAATTAAATATTCAGTATACTATTGTAGCTAAAACTTTCCACTTGTCCAATATTATCGTACTTGTTCTAACACTCACATAATTATAACAGCAACTTCTAAGGTCAAAAGCATGAATATCTATTTAATTATTATATAACACAATTAAACTTTACACCAATCGTCAAATAGTGACAGCTCATTGTTGTTTTTTTATTAATTTTGCTTTTTCGGAACAGATGTTCAAAAGCATTCGGAACTGACTGCCATAAAGCTTCTAAATACTTAAAGCTAAACAAATAAATGTATAGAAGTATTAGGGTGGTTAGCTTGCGGAATATTTTAGATTTCAAATCATAAGAGTGTTACACCATATACATATATTTTTGAATATATATGAGTATATTGAATATAGAAAGTCCTTAAAACGGGTTACCTGGGTTTCGTCGAGCAAAAGACGCCCTATTTTCAATAATTTATTTTTTCATAAAAAGAATAAAATATTTTATTCAAAATTTTTATTATTTCAAAGATACATATTTGGTAAGTAATTAGTGAAATTTTCAAAGGAAAATATTTAAAACTCGGGCAGTACAACGTCATTTCCGGCAGTCTCTAGGAAAAAAAGTGCTTCCGCGTTGACAGCAAAACTTCAGACAGGATCATCAAAAGTAAATAGAAAAAAATAAGTGTTTGAAATAAGACCATTGAACACCTTTGTAAAATTTTAATCGATCTTAAATAGTTCATGAGAAATCTTAACAACCGACTTTGAAAACACAGTTTCGAGAAAAAAGCCTAAAACTTTAAGGTGACTAAATACCTAACCTCGAACGCGCAACTTTTCAAAGCTGTACCTCCAAAACTATTACTGGGATCAACTTAAGAATTTAGGACAATATTCTAGAGATGTTATATAATTAAATAAGACAATACATTTTTTTTTGAAGACGTGCAGCCCATGTAACCCCTTAAATTTAACAGTATTCAAATATAATAAGATAAGAAATCCATTATTTTTGCATTAAATTGAAGGTTTTTTAGCATAGTTAGAATGATCCGATTTAGGTCACATATGAACCATTCGATAACTTGTTGGAATTTTGAAGGTAATTTTATAATGCCACTCTTACTGGGACAGTCGGTTTTCAGAAGCTTCGCTTGAGGCGAATTCCTCACCAGCCAAATCATTCGTCATAGATAGAAACAGGTAGTAATCACTTGGTCCAAGGTTCGGACTTTAGACGGTCCAATCATTGAAAGTAAAAGTCCGAATTAAGAGTTTGATCATGAGCAAGCATTTCTGAGTAAACGATTCCCTGTCAATCCCACCAAACACAGAGCAAACCCCTTCTGATCGTCAATTTTGGCTTAGCCACCGTTTGCGCCGCAATTTGACCACAGCCGACAGTTTTTTTAAAGCAAAATGTTATCTTTCTAACGCGATTTAGCGTAACCCGACCAAAGAGTACCAAATCTATCTATTAGAGGAGTAATGTATATCTCTTTTTACTAAGCCTAAAATTTATCGGGAGAATGACAATTGTTATTTCGCTTATCCGATATGGACTACCCTAAAGAGTAAGTTAACTAAAAAGAATTAATTACCCAGACAACATTTCAACAACACAAAAGAATTAACCCACAGAAGTCGGTCGACATACACCTATTTATTTTATTTCAGTTTTTTACCTTTTTCATTCGTACACCCCCTCGTAAAGAGTGGTAAAGCGCCGACAGTAAAAAAGCGAAATTGGGAATGTATAGAGTGAAATAATGTGAAAAGGTGCAAAATGTGTTAATTGTTCTACACCCTCGGTCCAACTACTATTTACACCACAAAACCGTAATTTATAATAAATAAGGCCACTTATGTCAAATAGCTGACAAACAAGAGCTGGGTAAATAAATACTCATATTTGCTCATGTGCTTATGCTTATTAAATATAATAAGTACAATGCCTGAACCGGACAGTGTGCCTGTGTGTGTGTAAGTCGCGCTTTTATTGTGGGTTGACTTGTTTGCTTTGAGTGAACGAACTGTGTGGAATGCTGAGTGGCACCTTGCAGTAAAAATGTGAAAAACTGTATTCTAAACTATTTTTAACGGATTTTTGATTTTTAGAGAGAGAGTTGTGACTCTTACCTAATGTTGGAATCAACAACGAAATAGCTAAATCTTTGAAAAGGAGAGTTTTGGCTAGTTTGTGGTGTTGCTGTGTGGCACATAACCTCAATACCTAAATATATTATAATATGGCCAATAAGGCCCATATGACTCGTCGCTATGAACTGTTACCTCTTACGCTTCCCAGCTAGTTTACCTGAATGAATAATTTTATGACTCCCAACGAACTTTTACTACTTATAATTAGGGAATTTACAAGCTTTGTCTTATGTCTTATGTCGTATTTCAATAGTCTTAAAATATACGACACTTGTGATCACCCCTTAATCGTTGTATGTCATATTGTGTAAAATTTCTACACTTCACCAGCTGGTAGTGAAAAATTAAGAATAGAAAAATGCCACGCGAAAGTGACAAAAATAAAATTAAAGCTTCTTTCATATTATTAAAGAAATTGATGAAATTTATTTAATTTATTAATTTTAGACATTTAAACGTCAACAATAAAAAAAGTAAACAGATACAGCTGATAAAATAGCACGCTCAAAAAACAATCCTCGCCGTCTTGTATAATATAATATTTGTCGTATTTCAATTTTGTATGGGAAACAACGACAGTGTTGATATGATAGTCTTAAAAACATAAGATAATATGACACAATATGACTCCTTGTGAATACCCTAAATATTTTATTTTTTTGAATAGATTAATTTTATGACACAGTTAACATTTGCTCTATTTTCGAGATAGAATAAACTAACCAATAATCTTTCCAAAATACGCTATTCTTCAAAAGTTGAATTGACTCTGTTGTAGCAGTTGAAAAACTTGCTTTTATTTATTTACATTACATATTTATTTATACTGTTTGATCAAATTTGAACCAGACTGACAACAAAGCAAAAAAAATTTCAAATATTTTAATATAAAGCATTATTATCGCCATTAAAACAGGCTTTTACTTGATCTAATCCAAGAGTGCATACGTTTAATACAAATTGTCATACACTTGTTTTAAACCTCGGCTGGGATGGCCTTCAGTATCTCTGCCTCGCCTTCGTTAGATTGTTGGACGTCAAAGCTCATATTCATAAACATCCGTCTCGTAACCAGTAATGATGCTTTTGTTAAATGTAGGGTCCTTAGCTATGTTGTCAAGCATCTTGTTTGCGATCTTTACTCAAATACATACGTGTTTCCAAAAGATTCAGGTCTTTTGGTACGAGTATAGCATTGACACGCTTCATACCTAAAACATTAACCAAAATGTGCTGAGTTAATCTATAAGAGATGGTGAGCTCCTCTACTGATGCCAATTGGATGGTACATGGACAACTTGCATTAATTCAAGTTTTCGATGACTTCACGACCTACACTGAATGCTTTGTGCCACTCAAATACTTGTGTTCGTAATAAAGTAGACTACCGAAAATATTTAAATTTGATCAAATGGTAAGCAGTTTTGTGTAAAACAAATGTCTCAAGCAAATAATATGTTTCTCAATCTGAATGAAAATCTGGCTGCGTTTATTTTCATAACGTTACATATATACCATATTCCTATGAAGTACGTAAATGATGTCGCTTTCGTAAAAATTTACGAAATTCAATAACTTAGTAACAAATTAGATATTATATTAAAACTTTTGAGACAATGTGCCTAATTATGAATCATTGCCAATGTTACGCGGAAATCTACGATTACACTACTCTCAATATAGATTACAAAAAATCATAAAACGCAAACTCGATCATTAGGCAGAATTAGTTTTGCATATATGTCGAATTTATGTCGATTATTTCCGCATTTATTAGATATGTACATACGTATAGTATTTGTTTTTTTGTTGTTGTTTTTTCAGCTGTGTTTTTGCCCATAATTCAATGATATTTATTAGTGAGTGCATTAATTTCATCTGTCAAATGTAATTTCATGTGTAATCTACCGAAAAAACATAATTTTATTGCGAATTGTGCGCTTCATATTCATACGTGTGTAACAAACACACAGACAGTGCGGACAGAAAGGCATAAAACCACACAAATTGACTGTGTTTCTAGGGGTTGGCATTGCAACTCCCGTGTATTTTATATTTTGTTTGCTGGCCTTCTTTGTTTAGCTTGACGGAAAAGTTTCCCACTCGAGAGTTTCGACTTCACGCTACCGCACGCAACTGCGGACCCTTCCGTTACGTTTATGCAGTTATGTAACGGTGTATGGACATTTGTGCGTCTGTGTGTGTATCTCGCATGTTTGCTCTTAGCGTTTCTAATGGCTTTGTTGTTTCTTTTATTGTTGCATATGTCAAGTGAGGTTATGTTTGGCGTGATCCTTTGCATGGGGGATGAAGTGATTTATGATATTATTTTTTGATTTCTACGGTGAAATGTGTTGACAGTTCAAGGTGGATTTCTGTATAGCAAATGACTACACTGGCAATAAAGCGCGTGTGTATGTATGTAAGTACATATGTTTTAACAAACCGAAAAACAGACATATTCACGAGGTTAGGCTGCCCAGTAGAACCAAAATAGAATAAATTGCATATAGAATTCATATTTGGAAACTAGCCTTCTCAGCTATATAAGTCGTAAGTGGAAATCAAAAAAAGCCAATGGTGCTGTCTATCGCTCGTAAAGTAGCTTAGAAGAATTGTTTCGAATAACTCAAGTTGACATTCCAAGCGTGAGCATACAAATCCACATCACGTGTCGCGTCTCAATTCCGCTCAACTTCATTTCATTACCTTGCAAAGTAGAAAAACAAATGCTCAGGGCCCACAACTGTCAAATGATCAACGATGTTTGTCACACACACACACATATATACACACGTATGCACAAGCGCGACATGCATTTCAAGGCGCTGGTTCAGTTAGAGGCGCACACTTCATAACGGACGCATGCAGCAAAGCTCAAGGCAGCGCACACACATACCCACTCACTCACACACACACACATATTCACACAAGCAACATCCTCGACAAAAAACAGCGTGTGACTACTTTCTGCGAAGTAGGTAATTTTACGCTAAGTATGCAACTGGAAACCACCACCAACAACGCCAGCCACCGCCACGGTCGCCACCAACAACAAGCAGCTGTTTGTTCAACGCATAAACGCGCACAGGACACAAAGCGCGGCAAGTTATCAGCGCACAAAAAGGATGAGAAACAACCGCAAAGAAGTGGAGCACGCAGCTCGGTTGATGGACATGCGAGTGAATGTGGAACGTAAAGGTACAGGGCGCAGGACGCGGCTGTAATTGGATGCCATTGTGGCATGCCGACAAGATAGGCGGAAAAAACTTCTGAAAAGGACTTGTTGCCGCTACAAAGTACTGAAGATGCCGCCACCGCCTTTGTAACTTGCTATCATACTGCTCAGCCGTGGAACGCTCCGTTTGGCGGGCGTTCAATTGTAAAGCTTTTCTTTTGTGGCTGCCGCGTCGGCTTATTGCGCGTATTGCGTTTTAATTAATTGCGACACGAATTTGACCTTCGATTACGGTTGTCGGTGCGCACAAAGTGTAGGCAATTGCAACTTTGGTTTATTGCTGAGCGCTATAATGTGGGATAATTGTGGCGCACTCTGTTTTATCTCCCTATAGACTAGAATAATTTGGCATTTAAAGGCAGAGTTGGGAATAATTGCATGGAAGATGTATTAATTTCTTGGAGAACAATACTTGTTAGGGATTTTTCTTCTGGTTTACTCCAGCTTCGCCAGGCTAGGAACATAGGTCATCGAAAAAATTTTCCATATGAGTAAATTTAAAAATTTGCTTCGCAGATTTTCTAATATTTACATGCGTTAGATATTAGATATCTCACTTTAAAACGTTACAGTAAAATTCCAACGAAACAATTTAGTTTTTCTAATGTATATAATAATAGACATAACTAGAAATATACCTTATAAGGGATTTAATCGAAAGCATGTTGATTTACGAGAAAACGCGTACCAATAGTAGACGATTTTCTTAAAAAAGCTTATGATTGCTGTGATAAAATTCATTATAAGCTGCTAATAAAATTCTACTCGAGACATCTTTAACATTAGTGGGATAAAAGATCAAACAAGCGATGCTCTTTGAAATATATTGACAGATATTTACGTTATTTCATAATACTTACCTCGAAGGATTTAAATAACTTTTCGTTTCCTGATTAAATCGTTTTAAAAACCTTGCCTCAAAACCCCTTGCACCCGGGAACCTCCTCAATTCGAAAACGGTCTACTAATGCAAAGTTACTCCAAAATATGAAGTCATCTCATATTTGGTACAAATAACCACCAATAAAGCACCCTTGTTCCAAGTCACTAGTAATCGCTTTCAAAATCATAAAACAAATCCAATTTGTTGGTTAATTCAATTTTGAATCTTTTAACAATTTTCTCGTTATGCGCTACATTAACAAAAACAAACGGGGAGAACACAAAAAATAAACAAAAAAAAAAAAGAATCAGAAAATCAAAGTGAAGCACCACCCACTTGACATCTGACACGAAATATGAGCGAAAAAAACAACAACAGCAACACTAGCTAAATCTACAAGTGCTCTTCATAATGCAATTCCAATGAATTCACTTTTGTTGCCAAAACAACGGGCGAGCGATTTTTGACTTCTGCCACACTTCAAAATATTTAACATTCAACATAAATACCGTTTATGTTTTTGTAAAACGGTTGCTACAACAACAATGTCAACAACGATTCATACAGTTACAATGTGGACAATAACAACAAATAAGAGCACAAGCACATGCAACAGTGTGCGGCTGCATGTGTGCAACATATTTATGCGCGACAACAACAGATGTGCAACTCATTATGACGCATTTAAGCGCTCAAATTGAATAATATTCATAATTTTATAAAAGCAACTTCTGAGGGCGAACGAAGCCGACCGAATGTGTGAGTGGCTGGCGGAAGGACACTTTTTGAAGTAAGTGAGTCAGGGTTGAAAGTAGATGCGAGTAAATAGGCATTTACAAGTTTATGTTTGTTTAAACATTGAAAGAAATGGAATAGGAAACACTTGTTTTTCTTGTTCTTCTTCTTTGACACTTGTTTTGCAGGGCGGTAAGTGAACACCTGACGTGTTAACGGTACTCCTTTTCGATTTTTTTTTTTGTAATAACTTCGAATATAATAAAAATGACTGCCAACTGACGAATTTATATAATTTTTTGTACTAAAAAGAAAGTTATAATGTATTGAAAACAGTTTATAATAAGAAAATGATTTAGAGTTAGCTGACCATTCGATTCGGTTTGGTCGGGACAGTCCGGATTCCGAGTTAAGCAGCCCGGCTGCCCCGGCCTAAAAATTTAAAAAAAAAAAACATAGAATGACTTGAACAATTGTGCTGCTCTCTCACCTATTATATGTCACGATTTTCAGTGAATTATAATATGGAAAAAATCGACGACTAAAAAAACCGTTTCGGATTTTTCGGCACAAGTACGATCATCTAAATCTAGAGCAATAAACAGATCGGTACGGTGTTTTTCAATACACGTTTATAGTTTTTATTTTAAAAAGGTTGTCCTAATTTTAGTCAGTGTCTTCTTTGTCGTCTTGTCTTCAGGAAACTTTAAGCAAAATTCCGGATAAATATTGTACTGGTCTATTTTAGTGCTTGATACATAGCTAAAAAGTAGCATATAAAATTTGTAAAAAAACATACTGTAAATTATTGAAACATTTGAAAATCAGATGGTCGGAATTAAAAAAAAAATATTGATTGGATATTGAATGACTCTGAGTAAGGCATTCTCACTTATTTATCCTAAATTTCTTCCCTTATTATTTAAATACAATATAAATATTTTTCCATATTATTTAACTCGATTTTGAAAACATAATATTTTCATGAAAATATCGTATAAAATTAAAAAGTTGTTATACAAGAGCTTGGTTTTGATTGTTCAGTCTCTATGGCAGCTACCTTCTATAATGTTCCGCTATCTGCGGTTCTGGCAAATGAGCAGCTTCTTGTGCAGAAAGGACGTATGCAAAATTTCAGATCGATATCTGAAAAACTGAGCGATTAATTCGCGTACATACCGACAGATGGACATGGCTAAATCGTTTCAGGTCGTCACGCTTATTATTAGTACATATACTTTAAAGGGTCGCCGACGTTTCCTTCTATATATATATATATATACTTAATATACACTGTCTAGGGTCTAACTACCTTAGGTCCCTAATCCTGAACTGTTTTGCACTATTTCGCTCACAAGTTCCCACTTTCATATACACTTATGGTGTTAACGAATTAACCCCTTTTATTTTAGCTGTAGGGTTCAACTCATTCAATCGAATAATGGGGCATGCATCGCCCCCATACTATGCTCTTACAGTTAAATTAGCTCGGAGCTCATTAAAACCACGTAAATAGCGGAGATGGTGTGGGTAATGGCATGGCATCAAGGCCACTTGCTGCTTTGTCTCACACGCATGCAAAGGCAACAACAAATAAAAGAAAAATAAAACGCCAACTAACAACTAATTGATGGAGTAGTTAAAGCGCTCACAGGTGAATTATGAATCCAGACTTGGTTGGTGCGTGAACTCGCGGGTGAGCAACAACCCTACAGCACACTAATGAGCTTAGCAGCTCACTTGCCAGCTGATTATGCATAATTTGTTATGACAAAATGAGTTAGTGCAACATTGTGTGTATATTTCCCCATGCCACACTCGCGTCCGCATTCTCATTGCCGTAACACAGGCGAGTAGTTTGGTGCGCATGTGGGCAAGGTGAATGAAGCGAGCTGCAGCATAAATTAAAACTTCATCCTGTTTTGACGTTTTAGTTGATGTTTTAATTATTTTGCGTGCAAAGCGGAAAATTCGTGGGGCACGCACCAAATATACATATGTATGGCATATACAAACATACATACAGATTATCAAGTCACACATAACATTTGTTGGCGGTTTTATTTATTTATTTTTTTTGGTTTTTTATTTATGGCCATTCTATAGCTGGTTCTAGTCTAAGCGAGTACCAAAGTTAGCCTTTGAGTAATGCTCGGCTAAATTAAGTCACCGAAAATTGGGAAGTGATTAATTAGCACATCATAATTCTTGAGGCACACGACAATTTCGCCACTAATAACAAACAGGCGCTCCATCAGGAATGCTTTTTGTGTGTGTGTGTGTGTGTGGATATTTGTAGCTTTTTCTAATTTATTCAAATCGATAAAAATATTGGTTCGTAAAATGCATGGTGGCAAAGAAATGCGGAAAAGTTTTGGAAGAAATTAATTGAAAGCGGAAATGTGAGCCTAGCGGTGTGGGGCACAAACACGATTTACGTTTTATGATGTCCTCTGCGCGGATTACTGTACATAAATACATATGTACATATGTAATGCCATATAATAATTAAGCTAATGCGCCAAAGTTTCCATACAATTTACATTTTTGCTGCCCGTTCATTACTGTCGGCTTCCACTCGCTTCTTTATTGTTTGTGTTGTTGTTGTTTTTATAACCCGCTTAGCCATTTAGGTGCACTCAAAACATTCCGATCGGCGCCGTAATCGGCTTTGCTTGTCATAATTAGTGCGCACTATGAGCGTGCAACAACAACAAAAACAACAAGTTTTCATCTGTTCGCTCTGTGTCACAACAAATGTTTAATAACAAGCGGATTCGAGTAAATATTCTCAGAAAATCTGCTGCACACACATACACACACATATACACTGGCTTACATATAGATATGTAAATCTACAATTATTTTACCTTTAATTGAAAATATGCAAGTATGTGTGTGTGGCCCGTCACTGCTATTTCCAAGCTTTGTGTTTTCCTCTTCGATTTGTGACAACATAAGCTTGGATTGATTTAAATTGACAGTTCGATTATTGAGATTTTAATTTGAGTGTGTATTATTTATATTTATTATTGTCTGCTTTTGCTGTAAGCATATTATTATAAATGTATGTACATACGTATATCTACTTTAAGGAACAGCTTGTCTGGCATCAAAGCAGATGCTGAAGAAGGCGGAACAGGCTCATGTGAAATTTAAAACCGTTAGTTAGGTACACATGTGCTTAGCTGCAGAATTTACATGGTGTAGACACGTGATTGATTGCACAATTTTAATTAGATTTAGAGTTGTGTTTGATTAGGAGTTATCGATGTGATTTTCAGTTTGTTAATAATATCCGCGCAAGAGAGCAATATGTTAAACTTTAGAAATAATTTGAATAAATAAATTATATAGAGACTCTCACTTCAAAACACGCTCTGGTAGTTAAATATTTTGATGCCGTTTTAATATATATGATTTCTGGTCCAATTGGACTGTCTTAGATTTTATATCACCCATGGAATTTAACTTAAGAAGTTTTAGGGCATCTCAAAGGATTTTTTGTAACTTAATCAAATCTGATTTTTATATATTTCCTAGACGCACAAAGTACTTAGTCTTAACAATTTTATGAGATAATAGTTAAGAAACCGTTTGAGAATTTTAAAAGTTTTTTAACGCTCCCTATGTTATGAACATACATATGTTGTATCGCCGAAACTACAAGTATCATCATTTACAAATACAAAAGAGTCCATACAAGAACTTGATTTTGATCGGTCTGTTTGTATGACAGCTATATGATATAGTGATCCGATCTAAAGTATTCTTTGGAAATTGTACCATTGTGTCGAACAATCCATGCGAAATTTCGTGATGATGTCTTGCCAAATACAAAAGTTATCGATACAAGGACTGAAAAAAGGAGGTCTGCAAAATTTCAGATCGATATTTCAAAGACTGAGGGACTTGTTTATATGTACATACAGACGGACATGGCTAAATCGACTAAAGTCGTCACGCTGATTTATATATATTATATATATCTAATACTTTTACTACTTTGTGCCGAAATTAATATACCCTGTTCAGGTTATAAAAAACTAACATCAGAATATGTTGTAAGTCACAGCTGTAAAGTAGTTAAAAGTTGTTAAAATTATTTTTTTATTAACCGCTATTTCAGATCGCAAATTTTTCGTATGGCAATATCTTAGTCGATCCAGTCTTCGCCATGCGTTTGAACTTATTAGTTAAAAAATAAATAGCAAAATAGAAGAAAATAAAATCAAATTAAAAAAATGCGGGCTTACGGTTGCTCCAGACGATTTACCATATAATTGGAAGGGAAAACTATATGAATAGATCTCAAATATTTTACATTGAACTACCAAATTTTGAGAAGTTAAGCCGAAAACTATCATGAAAAAGCCACTTTGTTTCGTATACTCTCAGGTTAGTTCGAGGTCAATGTCATATGCCGTTTACAAGCTAGAAGCGCAATAAATTCAACAAAATAATTTAATAATTTTTACATTTACTTATTTATCAATATCAGTCTTATCAATACCCCGGAGTCATTATACGAATGGATTTTGAATAACTAATCTCCACCACGCTCGCTAATTATGTAAATACTCGAACGACCACTTCATTCACTTAACTGATTTTATTTTCTAATCAGAGGTTAAGAGTTTCCCACTAGAATTCAAAATTATCGCTTTCCTTTTGTTTATTGAATCATCAAGTGGCTATTTAAAACCAATTTCATCACAACGTTTGCTGTGGGCTTCGCGTCTCTCCATTAAATAATTCAGTTAATAGAACATATTGTTATGAAAACTTCACGTAACCCCACGGGAATCATACGAACACAATCAAGTAAGAATTATTACTGCTGTGCTTGTGAATGCTTTAGCGGAAGACCTGTTAGTTGAGTATACCCAAGAGAATTTTTGGCTTGTGGTCAATTTGGCCAAACTGGAATACACGAAAATGATTTATTGAGGTGTATTATAATACATAACGGCTATAGGCATGCATATATATTTAAAAGCAAATTCTAACTGAAATATATATAGAAATCGCATCGGTATGTTTACAAAGCGGATATTGAAATATTTGATAAAGAAATGTTTCACAGCTTTTGCAGGGAGATAGTTTCAAGTTCTCTCATTCGCTCGTATTTATATTAATCTTAATGTTTAGCTATTGCTTCTGCAGCGATTCTAAAGCATTAATTTTCATATCAAACAACGGATTTGGCTGATTGACGTTTTCGAAATGTCTTTCGGTCATAATTAACCGGAACGTAGAATACAATTTTTTTTACTTGTCTCGACTAAGAATAATCCAATAATTTTATGGTGTGACCATAAATACATGCGATGTCGAGCTGAGAACTCAAGGATGCAGGAAGGGTGATACAGAAAATAAATAGTTTAACCACAGATGACAAGCATGTAATAAATGAAACTTTTTTACGACGTTCATCTGCAGCCGAATTGCGAAAATGAGAGTGAGTAAAAACGTTGCCATGGAAAAAACGAATTCCGAACCGATTGCTTCGCTGGTTTTCACGAGGAAAGCGAAAGAGAATTTGCGCTGATTGAGATGAATAGTAAAAAAGGAAAGGAAACGTAATAAATAATAGAAGCACAAGCAAATAGAAAAGAGGTGGACTTCTTCTTCTAGCTAACTGTTTCGACTGTTGTAGCTAAACTTCGGTTTCGTGGAGTTGGACAGAAGCTCTTTAAGGATGCAATCATACGCTGAATTAACCACAGAGAGTTAATGTGGGAGTTAGACAGCATGTTGTGTTGCAGTTAATCCGAGTTTGCCGAGAAATGTATGTACATATGTGTGTGCTCTGTTTTATGCCTTCAATTGTGTGAAGAAAAGGGTTAATTAATGCTTAACGCATTGGAAAAACTAGATAATTACAGTTAATTAATACAAAACCAAAAGGCCGCAACAAAAGATTGATTGACTGCATCGAATCGGCTTAGAAAGTGTTGAATAGAAAGCAACGCGTTCGAAGCTAGCGGTTTGTGAAAGCGGAAGTCAGTTGCGCATAAGTGAATGTACATACATATGTATATGTATTAGAGCAGGTTTATCTACAAGAAGCCCACTGAATAATTCTGAATAATTTTGCCTAAAAGAATATTAGTCTAAAACCGGTTTTGGGCCAGCGATTTTCAAGCGAAATTAATCTTCTATTGATTATAAACATTTCTTCGTACGTTTTTGAGATATCCGAAAAGAAATTTAATACATAGCTGCAACTATATCACATATCTCACATACAGCCGATTATTCAGATATTTTATTTTTCGCTATCCTGACTTAAATGAAAAGGCTGAGAGCTCGTAATTTTGTAGAATAGTCCTCTAATATATACTTAACAATGACAGTGAAAAGGGGATTTTCGGAAAGGTGAACGTGAGGCGAGAAAAATTTAAATAAAGAAGTTGAAAACATTAAAAGAAACTTTATTTTTAGAATGTAATTTTTCGTTACTGAAGATAGAAGAAAAAATCATATAAATATATGTTCGTACATATATTTTACATATGTATGTATATTATGTATGTTATTCCTAGCAGGCTGACTGTCACAGGTTGTTACCGCAAATTGCAATTTACGAAATGTTTAATAACTTAGTGTTCACAAAGGCGAACTAAAAATAAGACAAAGCTTTTTATGTCACATGGGACAACGGATTTAGTTGTGCGTGTGTAATGATAAATTAATGTTAAACAAATTTTCTTAACTTTTTTTACAGAGGCACATTTTATTCATTCTCTTGCGAATAACTATATAAAGCAAAGCAATGCAACCAATAACCACACCGGGACTATCAATTACAGTGCTAAGCAAAATGATTTAATTTGCGCATAAAACTGTCAAATAAAAATTGTGTTCCTCCCACTTTGCCAATGAGCAGCGACAAATGCGCTTACTTCATAAAAAATATTATAAATATGTGGATGTATGTATGTGTTTAGTTGATAGAAAACACATACGGCAGCTCCAATGCCTCACAACCCACAGCCACGCACACACACACTCTCATGCTGACTGACAATCAATTGTGTTCAAGGATGCAAGTCTCAAATATATATGTATATGTATGTAAGTCTCCTGGTTGTTTTTTGTTGCGCGCTCACTCAGGTATCTATCTCGTTAAAATGACAAAAACAAACAAAAATGGCATTTCACTAACAAATAAAATGGATTTTTATTGCATTCGCTATTGCTTTACGGTATTTTATACAATTTTCCGTACCGTTATTGTTATTTTTATTTATTCGTATATTTATTTGTTTTTTATTTCGTTCGGTTTATTGAGTTTTTTTATTTGTTTACTGATTCCATTTCATTTTGTTGTTTTGCAGTTGTCTTTTGCGTTGTTATATTGATTGCCTTCTGGAGTTGTTGTTGGTGGCGGCGCAATATTTGGGCTACCAACTAAAATACATACAAACATGTGAGTATATATGTACATATGTGTTGCAAGGTATACATGTTAATGTGTGGCGTGTTGCACATGTCATGCCAGCGCAGCCAATTCCACATATTCATTTTACAATAAATTAGCTCGTACGTACATACCTTATTTACATATATGTAGGTGTATGCGTTTTTAACGGAGTGTAAGTGTGCGCGTGTGAGTTTCAGTATGCACTCGTATATGTCAATCTCATGCCAACATTTATTACTCGATTTGACTTTTATTTTTCCTAATATACATTCACCGATCACCATTTTGTGCTCTCATTTACATACCAATAAATTATTTTGATTTGTTCAATTTTTTCCGTTACCTGTGTTTGTCGAAATTTTATATCCACCGCATTTAGAAATCAACAAAAGTAATCGTAAAGATTGCGATAAGCAAATTTTTGTAATTCTATACTCATTGAATAATTTTCCATAACTGCTGACACATATGTATGTGAATATTTTGACAAACATATAAGTATATATGTAAGTATGTATATTAGGGTGGGTAAAAAAAGAAATCGATTCTTGTTATTCGCTTGGTACTTCGAAAAACTGGTTGGTAGAACTCTTAATTGTAACGGGAACGCTCTCCGCTTTGCCGTTATCTATTTTTTTCTTATGTTCGGATTAAAAGATTCGTATTTTGCTTCCAGCTACTTGAAAACATATTTCGTTTTATGAATTTTGTAGCAAATTGAATGCTCTACAAAATGGGCTTTTACGGTTTTTTCGTAAACTTAACCGACATTAACGGTTGACGGTTAAAGCTTGACTATTTTAAGACAAATTAGTTGTTTCATCTTTTGAATTTTATAACTAAATAAAAAAAAATCATTTTAAATTGCAAAGCGCATAGTCTTATAGAAAATTACTGCTCTGCAAAAATTATCTCTTTTTTTCTGATAGGCATTGCTGTTTGACGATGAATATCTCGTAAACGCTTAACTTAATCGAAAAATTGTAAGAACTATTTTTGTAGAGCAGAAAAAAAAATACTTGGGGAGCGTTTCTTAGATGTGTCTACCAACCAAGCGAAAAGAGACATTCCTTTTTTTACCCACCCTAATGTATATATTATATAAAAATATGAGTTTAAGCGTAGGAGCTAGAATTATCTATTTCGGGTTTGAGACGAGTAAATTTATACATTTACTATGTTGACTTGTAATAGCGCAATTATATGGATTGTGTTTCTAAGCGTACTTGAATGAATTGGGCACTCATTGGTAAAATATTTAGCGTTTTATCATTTTGGTTGGAATACCCATTTTACTTAGTTCGTTTCAAAAATTTTGTGTATTTATTGAAGAATACCATTCGATCAAATGTGACCAAAATGTGTTGAGTAAATTTATAAGATATATTGAGATCCCCTGCTATCTCTCTGATGCCAATACGAAGATTTCCAAGCACTGTTTCTTTAACTTTTTCGTTGTAATATTTATTAACAAAGGTAGGTGGACGACTTGACGACCTGAAGATCAAACTTTAGACTAACATAAAAAAGGTTCTACCAATCTACGATAAATATTTTATCGATTCAGTTTTCGCGCGCAGTTTAAATGGACCTGTCTGGACCAAATGTATTTGCCGAAGAAATCATTTCGAGAACAGAGGGCAAAGAGGAATTCGATACACACTTTTACTTAGTATTGAAGAAATCCATGAATCATGATGATGCTTCCGTCACATTCCATTAAAAAGCCTTACCAGGCGGTTATAAACATAAAGACATTTATTGAAAAATGATATATACATACATATTACAAGTATATATCACACGTTGCAAGAGTTTCGACGCTATATTTGCTATGTGTGTATTTATTAAAATGACGCATAGCCCCAACATTTTAAATGATTATTCTACCAGTGTGATCTGAATAAGTGATCAATAAATTAAAAATACAGTACCAATATATTCTACTTAAACTGAGTGCCTGACTGATATTACGTACAGGGGTACGAAACAATGGATAATACCATGGGTCGTGGAGACTTCTTAAAGCATCTTCAATGCTTTAGTTTTTTTTTATTGTTACACATTTTAGACAAGTTGTATCAT
This sequence comes from Bactrocera oleae, assembly GCF_042242935.1. Taxonomy (NCBI): domain Eukaryota; kingdom Metazoa; phylum Arthropoda; class Insecta; order Diptera; family Tephritidae; genus Bactrocera; species Bactrocera oleae. Next base: position 71,443,599 of record NC_091538.1, read on the forward strand.
TATGAGCGGCTCAATATCAAATTTCTCTCAAAAAGGAAAATTAAAAATTTTTCTTTCAATGATTTTCAAAACTTAAGCTTTAAAATAAGTTATTGTTTGTTATAGAAAACGTAAGGCCCGAAACTTAGAGGTTACAAAAATGTGTTGTTTAAGCAATTGCATAGCTTCTCTCGTGGGACTTGAGCGCGAGGACTGAATCAAGAAATTCCGTAACGGAATTTAATCTAACACGATCACAAAGAATGCGTAAAATATTTGCATACTTTTAGGCGTGTTTTTGCATATCTCAAGCGGAACAAAGAAATGGCAGGGTGATGCAAAAATAATAATATGCGAGATACAATTTTTTTAATGCCAAATAAAATTATGGATTTTAATAAGAATCTAATTAATAAAAAATATATTTTTCAATATTTGGGGTCATAATATTAGTAACATTATTATTATATTGGTGAATAGCTACCCAACTTTTTAAAACATTATCTCGTTTGATTTGAACAATACAATTGAAATTAGGTATTTCAATCGGATTATCAATGGTAATAAATTTCCACTTATCTTGGCTGGCGATTTCAACATCAACTTCGCTGATGATCCACAAGAATCCACAACCAAATATGGGACCACAAGTGTCGCGGTATTTTCAGATATTTAGAGAATATCAAGTCTCAAACTCATGTTTATTATTTCAGTTACCATAAACTTATAGTTTCAATGATAAAAATTACTGAATAACCTACAAATATTGTAAGATAATAAAAATATTTTAAACAATATTTACTTCTCATTTATTCAATAAAAGAAAAAAATTTGTATTTTATCGGTCACCATGCTCAAAAAGTGTAACTTGAATTAATATCAAAGAAAAAAAAATACTGCATAAAAAATAAATAAATATCCAACGCATAGTGATTCGAAGATAGCTTTAATATAAAATTTTTTTTGTATCACATATAATATTATATTATTAAAACTAACCTGAAACTGTTCTAAACCCTTAACTTGTAGGAAAAAACATTCCGCAGATCCTCGGTCAAACTGCTCTCAAGGCTTAATGTCTTAACGTTATATTACAACAACTTCATTAACAAATAAATATATATATATATATATATATAATATATATCTCGCATACATAAGCATGCTAAATGAAATAAACATTCTCGGAATTCTTACAATGACATATAAAATGTGGCCATTTAAATTTAGATTACAAACTATTGTCAATGTGAAAAGGCAAAAGGATACTAACAACTCATTGAAATGCAATTTACCGCAACAAAAAACCCAATCAAACTTTTTAAACTAACATTTAACAATTCTATTACGAAGCGAATAAACCAACTAACAGAACGACAATCAGTCGCACTCAATTGCAACCAAATAAATAAATAAATACAAATATAAGCCAACAACAACAACAACAGCAGCAACAACCAGTGAAAGAGCAACAAGAACAATTCCAATAAACCATAAAGCAAATGTATGAAAATGTGAATGTGATTTTGAAAACGAAAACGAAAACGAATATTATTGTAAGCACATAAAAGTTTTCCGTTTGATTTCGAAAAAAGGCGGTGAGCGATGCATAACGAGGGCAGCAGCTTGGCTGGAGAGAGCAGAGGCGAAACGAAACTTAATCAAAACAAATTTCCATCTAAACCAGCGCTGTGAGGCCGCAAACCACTAAACCAAAGCAATTTAACCAGGCAAATGCAAGCAAAATACCTAAACGACACGAGACCGCTTCCGTTGCCTCGCCCCATCACACGCCCGATACTTCTACTTGTACATACACTGCCGGTCGCTGCTAGGCTCCGCAAATGCTCGCATGTTGTTGCCCTCCATTTAACCGCAAAATGATTTGAGTATTTTATAAGTTTGCCCACACAACGCTGTGAGGCGCTGCGAGTCGCTGGGAGTTGCTGGGAGCGGCTCTGGCTGCAACCACCTCACTTGGGGTACTGAAGAAGGGTTGATTGGCGGCTCATCTTGGTATTTGACACAATTTGAATTCGTGTCAATTTGACAAAGTGACACATAGGGGACGAACGCCATAAAGCGCCATCTATAACTGCTGATAAACCAATTGTGCACGTGATGAAATTTCAAATGAAATTTCAATTCACGACGAAAAATGCTCGCAGTCACAATTTGCAGCGCAACGAAGCCCCCTTTAACGACCACATGTGCCCCTCTCACTTGCACCGCACCGCAAACGCAGTTATATCATTGCAATTCTATTCTACGATTCTGTCTTATAGCCACAGTAATTTCGCGTTGCTGGCGCACGTAAGAAGTGTAGGATGCAAAGTGGCTGAAAATTCACCAACTCACTTGGTGTATGTATATACATACCGTGCCATGTCTGCGTCTGTTTGCCACTTTGTGTGGCATGAACTGAGCGTGTGTGTGGCGCTCAACTTTTTGCGAGCAAAGTGAGACGACATTTTTATTGCCAGCGAGTTGTGTTGGTGTGGTGACAATTTTTATTTACGTCCTGTGGTTGTTGTTGGTGTAATGTTTAGTCAATAAAAATGATTTGTCAAATCACGAAATTTGATAGTCTCTGCGCGGGGTGGCGGTCCTGAGGCCTTTTCGAAGAAAAAAAACTTAAACGAAAATAAATAATTGTTGTATATATGTGTGTCTAAAAATGGCCTACGGCGGCTGTTTTATAGTATTGCAATATATGCAAACGGAATTGAGAAGAACCTTTTTTCGGAAAATTTATACGATGAAATTTTTCATTGAAATATTTTAATAAAAAATTATGCGACGAAATAGTTATGTTTCTCAAAATTACTGTTGTTTGCATTTTTTCTCTTTCTCTGCTTTTCCATTTCCACCAAGGCGATTTATTTTTCGAAAATTTCCCCATTAGAACTTTATCATACATGTTACTTTGGAAGAAAAAACTTATTGAAAAGATAAAAATATTTTGAAGAGAGTTCCATTGACTTATTTTGTAGGACATTCTTTCATAAATCGTGTTCTGTGCGCATAGTCTATACAAATTTGTTGCCAACCTAAAGTTATTACTTTCCATCTAGCTTACTTTATCTTAAGAAAACATAGTGCCATACATATTTACTGATTTCACTGCCGTTTAAACACTTTAAGTACATTTTTTCTTAAAATAACTTATATTCAAACTTCATCGTGTCAAAACTGCTGGTTAAGAAAGACCATAATTTAATCAAAATCAAAACATTTCCAATAACAAACTTTCCCAAGGCTGCCATTCAAAGTGAAGACTCGTCTTCGGCTTATGAACTCTTTGCATGGTTGTATTTATTAGGCTACGGTGGGCTTCCACGCAAGCTTCGTTTGTCATACTTTTTCGCATAAGAAACACTCACACACTCACACACACAGTAATACATTTGATATTATTTGTTTCCCCCAAAAAATGAGAGACATAAATATATGGCAAATGCCTTTCGTGCGTGTTTTTTATGTTGCACCCTACACTATGGAATTTATGAGACTCTGCCACAATTTACCACCAACGAAGGCGACACCGTAGCCGTTACCACAATCACCGGCAAACGCAAATAAGTTCATCGTTCCGCCGACAAGAATTCGCTACTTTCATTGCCCATATTTGTCTTGCTTAAAAGTTGGCGCTTCGTATGAATTACGGGGTTACGGAGTTACTTGCACACTGAGTTGTGGTTATAACTTAACTCCTAATTTGTGGTGCTCCCCGCGACCGGCTCTTTGAGCAATCGGTTGGCTGTCTTAAGCGATTGAGACATAAATTTTAAATAAGAATTGTATATTTTTTTACAGTTATTCGCTCTTCCTTGTTATTTTATTCGGCTGCATGTTTGTATTGTGGATATTTGCATTTTGGGGTAAATATGGTAGTAGTTATTGCTCAACCAGTACTATATTTGCATTTAACGGGACTTGTCTTTTTAACCACAAACTTTTACAAAGCTTTTAAGTTCCATAAATCACTGTCAAAAAACTTAATTGGATAAGTATTGCTCATACTCGTATATGGTATATACTTGTAAATATATATGTATGTGCGTTCTTCATATAGCCTTGTTATTTGTATTTGGTTAAAATGAATTACTTACGGAAATTAACTAATTTCCTACGAAGTGAGACTCAATCCTAATTCTTTCCCAATAAATTTTAGCTTACCTGCACTCTGACTTCGGGCAAATTGACTTTCATGGCCAATTCCTCGCGCGAGTACACGTCCGGATAGTGTGACTTCTCAAAAGCTCGTTCCAGTTCGTGAAGTTGATATGTTGTGAATGTTGTGCGATTGCGACGGTGTTTCTTCTTGGAACAATTATCGTCTTGAGCTGAAAAAGTATTAGAAAAACTCTTACATATTTGCTGTAAAGCTTTTGCTAACTAAAAAGTTCTTCGGCGACTTTAAATTTTAAATTAGAATGCTATTTTTGAAAATTTGGAAAATTATATATTGTAGAATAATTTTTGCATATGTTCTGAACATAGTTTTTCTAAATTACGCGCAGTTGGAACAGGTAAATAATTTTTCGAAATTTTATAATAATTTAATTTAGTGAAACCAAAAACGCTTATGAATAACTAATAACTATATCATAGCTAATACCTTCATCGTCGCTACCGGATGTTATTTTTTCGCCTTGCTCGCTTGTGTTCGTCTGATTCAAGTCTTCGCTGGACGCACAGCTGCCGTTCACTACACTATCGGCGTCATTTAGACGGTCCGGACCATCAACGCCGGACCCGCTGCCGCCGATCAAACGATAATCGTCCATGTGACGCTGCTGAAACTGTTGTTGTTGCAGTTGTTGCTGTTGTTGCTGAGCTTGCTGTTGCTGTTGTTGTTGCTGCTGTTCCATCGCATTACAATTGCCATTTAATGACTGCTGCTGTACCTCTTCAAAAGTGCGCGCACGTATGCCCTCAAAACTCTTCATTGCATAATTTTCTAAAGCATTTCCGTTGGCTAATTTCGACTCATTCGCCTCGCCAGCATCCAAGTCATCACAGTAGGAAACGGAGGATTTGCGTTTTAATCCACCAAATTGCAGTGAAGCAGCCGACGCAATAGCATTGTTATAATTCGAAGACGGTGAAGGTGATAGAGCTGCGGGCGACTGCGGCGATGTAACATCAATTGTGCCGGACATGTCGCCCTGTCCGTCCTTCATGTCGTCCTCATCGCCTGCATCGATCTCACCACTAGCCGAGAGCGAAGACATGGAACGTTCGTCGTAATCGAGCAAGTTGTGATGATTGCCGCCGATTGTCACAGCGCCACCGCTGCCGCCGCAAAGTGTGCTGGAGCCATTGGCGAGACTGAAATACGAAGTGGCGGCGCTCGACTGATTAGCCAATGTCGGAGGCGACGATGATGATTTCGCGAATTTTTGCTCCTGTTGCGCGTGTGCCTGTGCTTGTGCCTGGGCGTGTGCTGCCAAAGCGGCCAAATGTTGTTGGTGACTGTAATGTGTTGGCGGCGGCGGCGGAGGCGGTGGTCCGGCATTCGGTGAATTATGATGCGGGTGCGACGGGTGATGATGGTGATGCAGCGCTGCTTGCAAGTGACTCGCTTCGACCATTTGATGCATCGAATTGAGATAATCACCGCTGCTCATGGACGGACTGGTGCGTGTGCTGCCCGAATCAGTGCTGCCGGACTCGAGTGGTGGATAGTTTAAATGACTGTTGGCGCCACCAGCGGCGCTGTTAATGTTTTGATGCGGAAAGCTCATCATTGCATTGTGATAGTTGAGCGATTGGTGGTGCGGATGATGTGGGCCGGTGTGAAGTTGTGGCGGTGGCGGTGTGCCTAAATGCAAAGCGGCAGCATGTTGATGATGGTGCGCGGGGGGCGACTGCATGTTGGGGAATGCGCCATGCTTATTGTGTGTGGACTGTTGCAGCATGGAGGCCATGTGGTTATCCATATTGCGCAGATGCGCCAGCGACATGTTGCAACGTAAATCGGTGGCGTCATCATTAGCTGTGGATGAGAAGTTATAAGTGCATGAGCGAGTGAGTTGAGTTAACTTTTTTGATAAATTACTTAAAAGCTTCAGATTTTCTGTGTCTGCCAAACTGGTACTTTTACCAGAATAGTGGCTTCTTGTGTTGACTACTTTGATGCTCTAAAGGAGCCTTAGTTTATATGAAAGAAACTAGTTGGTCAGCGTGGCTAGTCAGGCACAATAGCTGTACAATGGTAGCGTTTGTGGTCCATGTAGCATATTTCAACCCTTTAATTGCTAATGTTCTTTTGGTTGTAATATTCATTTATATAAGTTAGATTAAGGTTAGGTTATATTATTTAGAGCCTGCAGAACTTTTTATCTCCAGACTGTAACCGAAATTCCTTGAACAAAATTTGAAGACATAACTGCCCAAAAGCAGGCGATTTTTAGGAATTAAAGCTATATACCATATATAAGAATCGCCTTTTTTTGGGAGTTAATGGTTAATTGTATGGTATATTTAGAGAATACATAGTATTATTCCGACGGCGCTTTAAATAAAGGCAATTTACTGCTACAGTGTTTACGGTCTTCTCCGTCAATGAAAAGTTTCACTCTACGAGGTATTGATCCACGGTCGAAATACAAAAATTGTCAAAACGGCGGCGTTCTAAAAATAAAAAATTGAATTCTATCCAAAATTCGATTTTTGATCAGATCAGATCAGATCAAAAAATTAACAAACATGCAGAAAAAATTTATAGTAATCAGATCGTTTATCTCCGAGTAATCACTGGAACAAATTTGAAAAATGTTGGTTTGAGGGAAACGCGTTTAAAGATAAGCTATGCTGGAGGTGATTTAACTGAGCGGCTACGTATTAGAAGGCTATAACTCAGAAACTATTCAAAATACCAATTAAGAATTTTAGTATACTATTTTTAAAAGTATAATCTATTAAAATAGTGTTTTGTTTTTTATTTCAAAGTAGGTGTTTCATTTAAAGAAAGTCCAAAAGGGCTCATCCATTGAAGTATTAATCTTTTAAGGGGTTACATGGGTTTCACGGCTTCAAAAACCCCGTTTTTCGCTCGACAAAACCCATGTAACTCCTCAAGACAACCTGAAAATTAACCTTGATGAATAACCTTATTAAAATTCAAGCTAAAATTCCCATAGGATATATTTCAATCGATAAAGGCCTCCTCTAAAAACTTACTCTTAATAAAGACAACAAAGTAATTCAGGTAAGAGTTAAAGGACTCAAGCCTATATGAGTTTGATTGCCGTTAGGTATATATATACTTGTATGTTACTAACAGCGTGAATAGCATACACATATGGTACATTACTATTTTAAGTTTCTAATCAAATCGGTCATTATTCAAAGGGCATTAGTGAATATACAATTCAAGTTAATCACTTGTATAACTTCGAATTTCAATTTGTCTGAGCAGTTAGCGTAAAACTGGTAATTACAATTTAATTGGACATTTCCCACAGATATCCCATTTCAAGATCCATATTGCCTGACCACTTGCGACACTCTCCGCCGACCACCTACCCTCTGACGTGTGTAACTTTTCACCATGCCACTAATTATATGTTGCGCAACAATTACATATACAAGAGATTATACATACATATATATACCCATATATACATGGTATTTAATTAAGTAAACTTGTAACAAAATCAGCGACTAAGCAACCGAGTAAACCATTCGTTGAAAAGGTCATATATCAGTACTTCCACCCAGACGATTAACCAGGCGTTCGGGAGACGCTTGAAAGGAGGTGTAGTTGCAAGCATATAGAAATATATATACATATGTAAGTTATCTCACACATATTTATGCCGGAGCAATAAACGGCATTCAATTAGTCGCGTCATATTTACAATGTGCCGCAATAAAAATTCTTAAATGCCGTTTGCTTCTGCCACACGGCATTATTTTAAATGCTCACCCACAAGCAGCTCGTCCGCTAACTAGAAATACCAAAGAACTCACGTACATACCTACATACATACATATGTGTTTCAGACATGTGTTATAGAATGGGTTGAAACTTTGCTCGCACCAACAATCGTTCCTTAAGTATTTGCCAAGGGAAAATATCCTGTGACATGCGACGAAGTCATTAGCTGCTGTGGCGAGGCCAATTCGAAAGAGTCCCCTAGTTAGTCAACGTGGCGAGAGAGGGTAGTGCAGAGTGTGGCTCACGTGTGTGTGGGTGCCGTGGTGCTCATGATATGTGGAGGGAAGTTAGTATTACTACCACCACTTTATTTGCTAACGGTATCGCCCATATTGAGGGTTTGCAAGTCGGCGAAATGTTGGAACTTCAGCGATTTGAAAATGGTTATATTTTTCCGTGGAACTACTTATTGTATTAATATACATACGACGAGGTAAACGATATGTGTAACAAGCGGATTGAGCAAAGAGTGCGCCGAGTGTGAGAGGCGCTGAGTGTGCTGTGCCCATTTGGCTAGCGTTCAGTGAGCCCAATTAGTATTTTGAAAAATGTATAATTACGTTGTGTTGAGTAATTGCATTTTGATGTGTCTAATGCAATTTTCGGTTCGGTTTTGCCTCGGCGCGGAGTTGGGGCGATTATAGATTGCTGTTTCCGATCACAAACCCGCACACGCGTATTAGTGGTTGGTAATTTGAGTTGAAATGTAAATTAATTCTTTGATTGATTTCCACACTCTCTCTAATATGACTTTCTTTTCTCTATAATCAGTGAAGCGCTTACACACACACAGATACACACACACATGAGTTGCTCATTTAAGTTGAAAACCTTTCATTTTAACTTGTTATTTAAAGTAATTGCTGGCATGAAATGTAATTAATCGCCTTAAGCATTCGCCAATATCGCGAAAGTCGTTGATGGCCGTTTAATTGAGTTTACGAAATTTTTTATAAAAATTGGTTTTCCCATCGTTAAAATTATTGAAAGAGTTATTTTCAATCTGCCGAAAATCATCATAAAATAAAATGAAATGAGGTACCAGACTAGTTGGTATTTGGCCATTCGTGTATAGATAGAACGGGGCCTGAAATTGAAGCGGATTTGAGAGACATTTGTTTGCAAAGACATTGGTTTAGTAATAATATTTTTCTTTTTAATAGAATATCAGTAACAAAAACACTAAACATTTCACCAACTTGTTTTGGGTAATCTTATTTGACAAACCACCATTGTTAAGTATCATAAAGTCGAAAAAGTGAATGAATTGTCTTGGTCTGGCACCCAAAATATTATCCTGTTCTCAAAAGTCAAACTATTAAACTAAAAAAAAAAACTGAAAACTGTCCAACGATCTAGCGAATAGCGCTCCAACAATGAGCCGAAACCGAAAAAAAAAACAAAATTCGCTGACAGCCAGCTCAGCCGATGCTTCTAACGCGCGTATTGACAATTCAATTATGCGTTGTCATGATTCAACATATTGCTTTGAAAGGAGCCAAAGGATATTAAAGTGCGTGACAATTTTTTGTTCCACATCAGATCTCATCAAATTCCATGAGAGAAAAAAGATGAGCTAAAAATATTATATGAAAAACATGAAATTGTTATTTGGCTGAAAGGCCAGGTAAGTTTTAGTAAGTTGGTACTTGAAACGAGGTTTTTACCATACACATATTTTTCAGAATTTAAATATAGTTAATGCATACTATGATTCTCTTTTAAAGCATTGAAACATTTTAAAAGAGACAACGTATATCTGTTATATTTACCAAACAAACAACTGACTTCAGACAAAAAAAAAAATTTATATCAAATATCAGAGTCATTCTTCTGCTGACCGACTCGTCTAAGTGACTGAACTCGTGCCTTCCGCCCGCGACATGACAACCATGACATTTCGTAATACTCCCTAATAGCATTTCATTTAAGTGCGCCGACTTCAGTATTTACTCAGAAACGCTTCCTTTGACAAGACCGTAATAAAAGCAGAAACAAAAAACTATAAGAAATTTGAGAAGAAAATAATGTAAAACAAGACGCGATTTCGGTCCCATCTACAACGAGAAATAAGATGTGTGTAGGCGATAGTTTCTGTTGCAATGGCTCTAATTGCCAAGAGCAGTCGCCACATGTTGCAAGTAATCGTCTAATTGAAGTTGCAAAGCAGTTGTCTTTCCAGCGGCGGGCAGACAAATGCCGAATCATCGTTTTGACGCGATTAACGTCAATTTGTAAGACATTTTAACGATTGTTTTGTGGCATTTGTTTGTGTTCCCAAATAAATGGAGGGAATTATTAAAATTGCAGTGCATTAGTTGTGCTACAAGCGAGATGATCGCTGTGGATCGATTATATTGCTTTGTTACGACAATGTAACGTTAGATGTGGTTAGAGGGTTATATGGTGCACCATAATTAGGTGGGCGTGAAAATATCCCGATACAAACTATGAGAGAATGATTGACGGTAATGAGGGTGACGAGAAAGGCTTGCAATAAAAAAAAAACATATTGCTAGATTGCCAAATGGAAATTCATGCAAGTTTCCAGCCTCCTTGCTATGGTTAAAGGATTTCCAAAAAATTTGTTTGGACAAAAACTCGGAAAAAGGAAACAAATTTTAAGTGTGTTTATTAAATATCGTTAGTACTGTTTTTGTTATCATATTTTCACTTTTCTTCCATTTCTCATTTCTAATTATTTACACATATATAGCTTAATTTCTCATAATTGACGCTTTTAATTGCCAAAACGAAAGACTGCATTAATGAAAAAAATTCAGTTGTTCCAACACAACAAATTGAGCTGTCGATTACTTCATTAATTTCGTAGCGCGTTCACAATAAAATCTAACAAAGTATTTCACTGACTTTTATAGCTGGCTTTCTTCGGCTTGCGCAAAGGCAACGACGCAACGCGTTAAGTGAGCAAGTCAATCGTGTGGTGCTGATTGTTTTGCGATCAGTGTGGGCTTCCACCAATTAGTTACAGCCACATGATGGTGCCGCAAAACGGGCAAACATTGAACGCAGCGCGCTCGGTGCTAACTGTTATTACCTTCAACTAGTGGTTGATGGGTTGACGAAGAGAGAAGAGCGGCATTAGACAAGCTATTTGTGGTGCCGTGAAGTGTATTCGAGTTGGATTGAGATGTTTGATTGTGTGACGAGTCGAGTGCTTAACCCCGCGTAACTGGGTTAAACTTTCAGATGAGCTACCAACATTTTCGCTACACCTATTGTGTATGATTTTTAGAAAAAAAAAAAAAATCAATACAAAAAAAAAAATCAAAGAAATTGTATAATTTTCCAAACAATTCGTTGATTAACTAATTTCAGCAGCCGTTTCTTTTCGCTGGTGTTATTTTGCTTCACAAATTTGTTAATTACCAGCTATGAAAGCGCAGCAGTAGCAGTAGTTAATTTGTACAACAGCCCACCTGGGGGGCGTATAAATTTAGATTATTAGCAACGAAGTACAAATATCCCGACGCGCTCGAGATCAATGCACTTGAAATTTTCGGTTGCCGTTCAAGAGCTCTGAACTCTGCTTTGTGTTTTTTATGAGATCCCTGCAATTTCAGCTGCCTGTTAACTTATGATCGGCCCATTGTTGTTATTAAAAGGCAATGTTGCGCTCATGTACTTGTATGTTGCCGCAATGCAACGAGCCGCACAATCAGCTACAAAATGTCAATCATGACAAGGATTTTCTACACTCTTTAGTCCAATTCTTTAGTGCTTTTATTTCTTTTGAAGCATTTCCAGCATTCGAATTAGTTGTACTTAGGCTTTGTTGTTGTCCGGTAGGCGTCAGATTCCAATGTCCATGTCACGCTTATATTTACCAATTCATTAATGTTCTTATTGCCGCTCAATTTAATGCCGCATCAATCGCTCCGAAAACATGCATTTATCTCAATCTTAATGATGTCCAGGCGCGCGGCCACTTAACGAGCCAAATATATGTATGCATGTTTGTATTTATATTTTTGTATTTATATGCTATATTATGTATGTATATATATTTTATTTTCTTCGTTTGCTGTTCTCAGCACACAGCAGATAAATCAATCGATGGCTTTACTTTAGTTATTTTGTGTTAATGAAGGGACATACATACAAATTTAGCCTCATGTTGATACGCTAAATAGGGTATATTAAGTCTGACACGAAGTTTGTAAAACCCAGAAGGAGATGTCGAATACCCTATAAAATATATTTATATATAAATTATCAAGATGGCGAGCTGTTTGTGAAGGGTATTTTAGTTGTTTTAGGTAATTTGATATATTAAAAATTTCTAAAAAAAGAGGAACGATTAGAGACAAATTTTTTTTTAAACATATCAGATTTTGAGAGAAATATTTATAAAATTACCCTTAGTAAGATATCTTGTGAAAAATATTTGATATATGAAAAATTGCTTCTAATCAGGTATTCACAGAGAAAGCGCCGGTATTCCGAAGTGAGCAAAAATGTTGTTAAGTGGCACAAAATGGAGTAAAAGATCTACAAGGTGTATTCCAAAGCAAACAGGACTTTTCAAAAAAAGACAGAACAAATGGTTTCATCGGCAAAATCAATTAATTTTATTCAAAATAGTCTCCTTCTGCTTTAATACAGCTTTTTCCACGGTCCAAAAGCATGTCGAACGAGTGTTTTAGCTCGTTGCCCGGTATGGCCGCCAGTATGCCGGTGGAAGCCTTTTGAATGGCCTCCACGTCTGCATAACGCTTTCCTTTCATCGGCAAATGCATTTTTCCGAAAAGGTAGAAGTCGCACGGTGCCATATGGTGCCGGTAGTGATCGATTGTTAAAATGTGATTTTTGGTCAAATAATCGGCCACAAGCGTCGATCGATGAGACGGCGCATTATCGTGCAACAAATGCCAACTTCCATCTTCGCGATATTCGAGCCGAACACGTCGAATACGGCGCACCAAACGTTTCAAAACTCCAAGGTAGAATACCGCATTAACGTTTTGGCCGGGTGGAACAAATTCTTTGTGGACAATACTCTTAGAATCATAAAAACAAATCAGCATTGTCTTCACTTTTGACTTCTCCAGGCGCGATTTTTTGGGTTTCGGCTCATTTCTCATTTATGTCCTCACGACCACTTTGAAAACGTTGAAACCACTCGTGCACTCTGCTACGGGATAGGCAATCATCGCCATAAACTTGTTTCATCAATTGAAACGTTTCGGTAAAAGTTTTACCAATTTTAAAACAAAATTTAATGTTGGCTCTTTGTTCGAAGCTCATTTTCGCACCGATAACAAAAACATACTGACACTTGAAACGCAATAACTTCACTTCCAATAGATGAAATGTCATGAAATTTTTACTGGAAGTCGATAAAGGATAGCAGATTCTAACGCACTAGTCGACATATAGATGGCGCTACTACAGTTTACTTTGTTACTTTTTTATGTTTACTTTGGAACGCACCTTGTATTTTGACTAGGGTAGGAGTAAGAAACATAATTGTACCCAATGATAGCTTTTGATGTAAAAATATACATATATATCATATTTTACTCCCACAATAGTGTTTCGATTGTCTCCAATTCCCCCTCTCTTTTACTACTACTCATCTAAAGTCTGCGGGTCTGCACTAATGCAAGCACACCATCGCTCAGCCAAAGTTCTAATGTATGCAATATGTATGTATGTGTGCATGTCTGCTACCTACTTTAGGTATCAGCTGTCAGTTTAAATGCTTTTTGACAGTTTGAAGCAAGCTTCAGCCGACACAATCACACTCAGCATCTTGCGCTGCCATTTAAGGCACACAACTACACACACTCTCACATACCCTCGTCTAAATTTGTGTGTTCGCTCAGAGCGCCTCAACCGATCGGCTTCCCACTCATGTGTTATGCTTTAATTTGTTTGCGGCTGACGGATTTGCCAGGTCATTAAGACCTTTAATGAGGTTATTAACGAATTGTGAGCAACTCAATTGTATTTGTCACAGTTTGCAACAGTGTCGGACCGAATGTTTGTCGTCCGATTTGCCTTAAGCAAGCATAGCTACTTACTTCACGTGACACTTATGGCATATTGTGAGCGCGCTGAGTGCGCTCGTGAGTGTGTGTCGGCATTAGTGAGCAGTTTTCTATCGCAATTTTATTAATTTTTTACTTTTTTGCAACTGTCAGTTATGACATTTTGCAACACTCATACGCCGTTGTGTCCGATTTGCTGTTTTGTGTTTTGCGATTTAATGCAAGTGGCGTTTGTTGGTTCATTAAAATTGCAAGTAATTCGATTAATTTCGCTTCTATATTGGCTGCCAGCCACTCAATCGCCATGACAAGGGGAAACGCCTACCGGCCGCTTAAGCGATCTGACGGCTTCGAATATTGGCTGTGTGATAGGCCCGTCTCGGCACCAGCTTTTAACGGCTGCAGCCGAGTGACCACCACACACACACACTCGCACACGCCTACAGTAGCCATTTTTAATTGATTTTTATTTTCGTACTGCGCAGCACTTAATTGATTTTAGGATCTGCCTAGTTGCACAAAAACAAAAATAATAATGGAAATAATAACTATTATAGGTAAAAAGGTATTTTCATTGAACGAATTAAGTCCAAGTCCAATTCAGAGTTGGAGTCGAAGCCTTCACGCATTCGTAAAAGTGGTAAAAGCTACGTACGTCATAATTGTGTGGAAGGTTTTTGTTATTATTGATTTTTCAAGTTTTTCAAGTTGTGTAATGACGTGGCTTATTATCGATGTAATTAAAACATAATTAATTTAAAGCTTTTCAATTATTAACTGAAGGCTGCGTAGCCTGCTGGTTGGCCATGCAGTTGATCAGCTAACTTTTGTGGTATAAAAGTATAATAATACATATGTATGTCGCTATATACTTGTGTATGGTATATAAATAAAGTAAAAAATAACAATGATATAATTATCGTAATTAATTGCTTATATATATATTATATTATACTAATTACTCGTATTGATTGTATAGTGTTATTTTCATTAAAGTAATTAGATTTTGTGACCTCAAATTACAGACAAGGACCTTTTGAGGTTTTGAGTTTATTTGTTAGAATCTCAAAATCTCAAAATTACGAAACGAATCATCATTTTAGTATGACAACGGATATTAGTGTACTATAATATATATATACATTGTCTTTATTGACTGTACTTAGTATCTAGATTATCTGATGTGAATAAATTGTCAAATAGTTTGCAATAATCTTTATTTCGAATATTTCTAAAAATTGAATGACAACGGGTCTGTATACTCGAAAGACATTAAGGACCAGAAGCAGTGTGACGGCCAGTAAAATATGATTTTTGGAAATAAAAAAACAAAAACTACTGTACTAGATCAGGTTAGACAATTTTTGAAAGCAAAACAAAAAAAAAACGTTCACTTCGGTTGCATCGAAGCTCTAACAGCCTTCACTTCACTCAAAACTCAAACTTGCTTCCGATCGTTCAGTTTGTATGGCAGGTATATGCTATACTCATCCGATCAGAAAAATATCTTTCTTTTATTGCTTTAGATAATGATCAATTCCAAATTTCGTTAAGATATCTCGTCAAATGTAAAAGTTTTCCATACACGAGCTTGATCCCGATTGCTCCGTTTGTATGGCAGCTATATGTCATAGTGATCCGATATCGGCCATTCCGACAAATGAGCAGCTTCTTGGTGAGAAAAGGTCATATGATAAATTTAAGATTGATATCTCAAAAACAGAGAGACTAGTTCGCGTATATACAGACAGGCAGACGGCAATGGCTAAATCAACTTAGCTCATCATGCTGATCATATATGTATATCTTTTATAGGGTGGCAAACTTAATATGGCAAACTTAATATACCATATTCAGGGTATAAAAATCAAAAGTTCAGCAACGTTCTATTTTATTTTACAATATTTTTTCAAGAAAACAATTTTTGAACAAAAGTTCACGGTAATTCCATTGAATATGCTCTATTATTAACAAAAAATCAATTGTCTGCTAAAATAATAGCGCCTGTTATTGTCTTATCTATTTGAGTGTAATAGAAGCTAGTGGAATACATACATATATGCAAATGAGTAAGTTGCAGTAACTAACAAGCAGTTATGCACAAGCAATAACTGTTTACACACACATTTGTAATTGTCACCGCGGCATGTCATTAATTTGATTTTATTACTGTCATTTGCGTCATGAATCAGGTTATTTAATTGCACAAAGGACACGGCCCCATCTATTAAACGCAATCAAAGATTTAATTAAATGTTCGAGGTATGTACGAGTACGCTTTTTGTATTCAGGCGGTGTTTGCTTGCTGCGTGTACGCCATGACAGATAAATACATACCACACACACATATATACTGATGCATATTTGTGAATATGTAAGCCAGGATTAACTCCAATTTATTGTTCCATTTAGCTATTTGGAAATTAGCATTTTTGGAAACTACATTTACAGAGTTGTTTCCTATTTGAAGTGAGTCGATTTATTAACAAAAAAAAAATATCAAAATATGGATCAAGATCCATAGACACAGAGTAAATTAACAAGAAAATCGTAGAACTGATGAGATTGAAGAAGTATGTAGACGACAGAAAACGAATTTAGACGATCTCTAAGCAGGATTTAAATGCAAATGATAATACACTACAATATACGGCCTTTATGTCTTATCCTAATAAACCAATAATTGCCAAACTAACCATCCTTAAATGCAAATAACTAAAACCAAGCTTGCTGCACTGAAACTAAGCAATTATATAATAAATGTGGTTTGTTTCGTGCCAAAGTGGCTTGTGTAGATAAGCCGTGGAATGCTAATCGCTAAATCACATTAACACTTGTTTTCGTCTACACGAGAAAATAACTTCAAATTAAAGCTTTTTTTGCAGACGTAGAATCCTCCTTTACATGCATGAAAACTCGCATACATATTTAGATAACATAACTGTGTGTTAATAGTTGAGAAAGCAGACGCTCATCAGCTTTCAGCGCTTCCCTCCCAGTTTAGTAGTTATATTGGCTGTTAAACACCATCAGCGTCATTCTGCACCACCTTCGTTTTTCGCTTCGGAATGTAATTTAGCGGATTTAGATGCACGACAGCTGATAAGAGCAGCGAGCGAAAACGTTCGTCGTCGTCACCTTGCGCTGATTTCGTGATTCGCGATTTTGTAAAGGGATTAAGCCGATTTCATTATCCTTCGTGTGCCATTGTTTTACCGTTGTTTGCGAAAACCCACGCGAGTAGGCGTTTGCTGGCGTTTTGTTAGTTGCCATCGGCTTTTAGCGCTTCAAATTTATGCAGTTTTCTTGAAAGTTTTAATGCCTTTTTGGTTGAGCGGCATTTTTATTGTTTATTATGTGTTTTTCGTCGTTTTTTTATTTTTATTCTGGGGATTAGTAGACGATTTAAATGGATTATAATGCAATTTCGACTTGGTGCCTGGCCGTGATGCCACCTGTCAAATTTTATTGTGTTTGAATTTGATTCTTATTTTCTTTAGGCACACCTGTAATTGCCAAAAGCGATAATTGTGGGTGTCTTATGACGTTTGTAATCAAGCATATATTCGAAGTTTCGAACATGCAAACCCCACTATAGTAAAATTGTGTTTAAAATCCAGTTGTTATTGTCTTCATACTTTGTTGTGGAATATGTTTGAGTTTACAAAAAAAAAAAACGCTAAACAATCTTTGCACTTACCTTCCCCACATTCACTGTGATTTTTTAGCCCCAATATGGCGTCAATGGTATGGCGTGGCGTTAGAACCTGACCGCTTGTGCCAAACTTCCGTGAGGTGTCCTTCAATGTGATGTCAACATCTAAAACATGACCAATATAAATTTGTTAAAATAACTTTGATATTAGTTAGCATTTGGTTAATTATTCTGATAGAAAGAAACAGATATATATATAAAATTTGTGTGGGAAAACTAATCGAATTTTAAATTACTGTTTAATTTATGTTTTCATATTCGAGCTTAAGTTTTATTATTGTTTAAAATATTTTTAATTCTCTTAAAAGAGGAAATTTGAAGATTCTTTTTTTGTAAAATATTTAGCTTTGGTCTTTTGTGGTCGTTCAATCACCAGTTAAGCAAAATTGGGCATCTATTCTATGGAATCGCACAGTTGGGAATTCAATGCATCGGGTTTCGCCTTAACTCATTCAGATTGCGGTTAACGACGACAATTTAGAAATAGACTTGGCTGGTTTTACTAAGCCATATTCTGTAAATTATATAATTTACTAACATAATTTTAAATTTTATACCAAATGTAAAACCTCCCGAAGACAGTTATATAGAGTTATATATTGGACGATGAAGTAATCAGCGCTTAAAAACCAGAAAATCAATAATAAATTTTTGGCAATTATAATATCATAAGTAATTTAATATATTTGTAAGCTGCAGGGTTGCAAACAGCGCATTAAAAGTATTTTTTTAATCCCGAAAATCTTAATCGAAAATAATTGTCAAATTTCCAATCCTAAACACCGGATTGAAAAATTTAAAATACATTTTTAATCCCCAAAATCGGATGGAAAATTGAAATATATTTAATAGTACCATAAATACCGAATTGAAAAATAAAAAAAAAATATTAATCCCTAGTTTATTAATACTAATAAAAACAAAAATGTGTTTTTCAAATTTTAATTATATCGCGCTTGCGTAAATGATCACTATCATTTTGGTTATTTCTGGAAAAGGAAAGCATATTTTTAATAAAATATCAACATAGTTTAACAGTTTTTGTTTTACTTGGATTTAATTATAGTTCTTTAGTTAGAAATCGATAAATCTTTCCGTTTATGCTTTTTTAATTTCATCTTTTAATTTGAAAGTTTTAAATTTTTTCTCAATTCTGTTTTCTCAATTTTTAATTCTGATATTGGTATAAAAAAAAACAAATTTTCAATTTCTAGTTCCGATTTTCCGTTGAGGAAATTAACTTTCCAATTTTTAATTTCGATTTTGGGATAAAAATTGAAATTTAAATTATTAGATAACAAAGGAATAGTTTCAAAACTGTCTCAAAATTTTATTTGGAAGTCCAATGCAACTTATTCGCACCTAACTTGTAAAACTGAGCACGTTTGGTGCACTTACACACACACACACACATCAGCATCATGTGGTCAAGCAAGCACAGTTTGCGCTGCCAGTGAAAGTCACTTGAATACAATTTCCATTAAATTAAAAAATCGGAATTACACAATTAAAATAATGAATGCAATTAAGTGCACGAGCCTGTCATAAATTTGTAAGCAATTTTTAATAGCATTAAAAGTGCACTCCATCACCATCACCAACACCACCAGCAGCGCTGCAGTTGCGCATTCACCTTGTTGC
The DNA here is from genome assembly GCF_042242935.1 of Bactrocera oleae. Classification (NCBI taxonomy): domain Eukaryota; kingdom Metazoa; phylum Arthropoda; class Insecta; order Diptera; family Tephritidae; genus Bactrocera; species Bactrocera oleae. The sequence goes on from NC_091538.1 coordinate 71,462,896, forward strand.
TCCACAAAATGTAACATTCACACACACTCATGTGCTCCTAAACACATGTATGTGTGTGTGTGCATGCGTTTTTGCACAGTTATGCGACAGTGGGGGTGGTGGGGGGATGTCATTTACTGGCGACATGTTTGTTTTTAACGAGGTAAACACCGTAATTACCGATCGTTTCGTGCGCCGAACTGCAAATCGCCACACGAATGCCACTAAATGCGTCGCCGAAACTGCACACAATCCCACACATAAGTGGGAGTTAAGCGAAGTGGCAAGTTGGCGGTGCTGCCGGTGTTGGCGGTGTTGGCGGCTGACTGTTGCACTTTTATCAGAAACTAAAAATCACTTTTATGACAATTTGTCATGACAGGCAGGCGCAGCTTGTCATGTCACGGCAAAGCAACATGGCGGCCTGCAGCCTACAGAGACATAGTTGTGTCACCGCTATCAATGCAGGCGAGCTCTCCCATCCCAGTGGTGAAAACAACTTTATGTTGTGTCTTATATGGGCTCTGGTATAAGTTATTTGTGTGTATAGTGTTTTCTTTGAATCTGATATAACTAGTGACACAGTGTCAATAATAGAACTAGTTGTGTCTAATTTTCTTGGAATTCTTGGAATGAAGTCCTCATAAGGAATGGGAAAATGATTACAACTTACTCTCTATTCTACTACTTGTTGTTTGTCGCAGTTATTTACTTATATTAGAGAAACAATTTTTTCATTTTTATTAAAGCCTTCATTAAGTAAAAAATTATTTTAGTATATTATTATCTAATGCATATTTCTTCTGTCAATTTTGATTGTATTAACGCTTAGTGTTTTTCTAAACTCGAAACAACACTCTTTACCACTGGGTTGTGCTATCTAAATCTTTTTTGGCCGTCATCGTTAGTGAATGCCTAGTTCTATGTGTGCGTGGAGATTCGTGAGCGTGTTTAAATTGTTAATTATTGACCTAAATTGTTGGTAAATATATGAAGCTGAGATAAAGCCAACTGGCTTTTAGTTGCGACAATAAAGAATGTAGTTACGCTGTGAGTGCAACAACAACAAGTTGGAGGACACACATATTTGAGTATATTATTGCAGAAAAGGACACTTTTAAAATTAAAATTTATTACATAATTAATTTACGAATTTACCATACTTTAGTTTTATTTGTCACGGAACTTAAAAAAAATTCAATAAACACATTCAACTCATCAGCAAATTCTAACAAAAAGAGTCCTTTACCAGGCCATCACGTTAGGCTCATATTTTACTCTTCTCTCTGTGTACCAACATATGTATGTAAGTGTATATAGGCGAGTAAATATGTACAGCAACAAAGTTGTGAACAAATTTTATTGCAATTTCTTTGTTTTTTTTAGTCTATTTTTGTTGTTGCGTGTAATTTGCATTCAATTAAGGTTGCAGGTGTGCCGTGTATTTCATGTGCTGGCGATTTTCTCAACTTTTTTTATTTTAACTGTATATTTGCACATTAGCCTCTGTGTGCGTGCCTACCATACATTTGCTTTAATTAAATCAGACTGATTTTATGGCTATTATTATTGTTGTAATTTGTTTATTTGCATTCAAACTTGCTTTGCCTATGGAAAGTGGACAACGGTAAATGCTGATGTATGTTTGTATTTGTGCGACATATAATGGTGTTTTAATGGAAAAACGAATTAGATTTTGAGTCAATATTTTTGATACTAGAATGCTTCGACTAACAATATACATTTGTATCCTTCTGTAAATATTCTCAACAAATTTATTAAAAAATATAATTTTTCAAAAATATTTTTGCATCGGTGATTTCAGAAAATTCGTGTTTAAATTAAAGTTTTTCATAATTACTCAGAGCTTCCACCCAAATCAACAAAAACATTTGCGTAACATTGTATGAAACTACAAAAAAACAAAAAAAAAATCGTTAACCAACCAGAACAAATTCGGAGATTGCAACATTGCCTTGAACAATAATTCGTGAAGATATCTGGTCAAAATAAAAGATTAGTTTGTAGGGTAGTAACATGCTATAGTTTTTCGATATCGGCGGTTTCGACAAATGAACGGCTTCTTGGGACGAAAAGGATCTGGAAAGAATTTCGGATCAATATCTATAAAACTAAGAGACTAGTTCGGCCGGACATGGCTAAAAAGACTCGACAAGCTGACCATTTATATATATACACCCTATAAAGGGTCACCGACGATTCTTTCTCACGGTTACAAAGTTCGTGGCCAACTTAATAGGGTATAAAAAAAAAGTTATTAGTACGAGGGTATTTAAGATACGTCGGAAACTCAAGTTTATTGGTATCTAGCATAGCAATCGCTACTCATGAACGCAGACTTGATTTTACGAAATATCCCTTCAGTTACCGTAAAAAACGCGTTTGTTTGGTGTTTATGGATATGTGTAAATACAACTCTGATCTGTAACTACTAAAGTTTTTAGGAAAATTTGGCAGCACTGCTACCAAATTTTTACCACCTCTAGCGGAGTGGTGAAACGAACGAGCATGCACAAAAAAAGGTTGACAGAAGTTCACTTTATACGCGATGTTCTCAGATTTTTACTGGCGGCATAGATACAATTTTAAAATCAGGGTTCCACTGCTTTGAAGTCGCTCGTAAAAGGCAATGGGATTGTCTATATGAATAACAACAATTCTCCTATATTTTTTATTTCTGAGAGGTTCATCGAACATTCCTCTACACATGTTCTGATATATCCATTAATAGATATTGACTAAAAGTTATCGTAATGTTTGAGATCATCACCTTAATCACAGAGAACTTTAAATATTGATGATTATATATATGGAATGAACTCAGGTATGGGCCTCAGGTAAGGCTTTCTAGCAGTATTAAAACCCACCCACAATGCTTTGTGTTTCAGTTTTTAAGAATTTAGTAAGCCGTTTAAGCATCGCTTGATTTAGGTAAAGAGTTAGACATGTTTGACACAAAACGAATACCAGCTTTCCCGTCTCGAAAACAGTTCAAAGTACACACTAAAGGACAAAATATTATATATTATAATCATCTACCAACTAAGTGGTATTGACTAACTCATTTTTCACTCAGCTTTTAAATTAAGCTATGATAAAACGCATTCTACCAGCAAGCTCCGAAAATTAAATTAATTTTAACACTTTTTTCCAATTTAAAATCAACTATATTCAATACCTTCTGCAATGACCGAGTTGTTATTGCCGCCGGTTAAAAAGTTCTGTTCGAACTGCTCCAAATTCTTAAATTTCTCCACAATCAGCTGCAAATTCTTCGAATCGCGCACATTCTCTAGTAAATGACGAAAATTCTCGAGTTGTTTTGGCGGAAATTTACTACCGTCGCCATTACTAGATACCAGTTTTTCAAAAATGTTTTGAAAAGTCTGCTTCTGCACGTTGGACATGCTGCCAAGCGCTGCAATGCTGCTCATGGCGCCGGCGGCAGTGGACGTGGCCACAGCTGCGCTCGGAGAGGCGGGCGCTGGCGAAATGGCGCTGGTGTTGGCAGGCGGCGATGCAGTGGACCGCGAGTTCATTAGTGTGGGTGGTGGCGTAGTTTTTATATCCATTTTCGCTTATTATTAGTAATATTATCTCCTTTTTGGGCTAGTTCACAAGCTTTTTTCACACAAATACTAAATTTCTTCAGAAAAGTTCAAATATTTTGCATTTTACCAAATTTCACTAAAATAATTCATATTCTCACAGAAATACTCTTTTTGGTTTAATTGCTTCATATAAACTTGTCACTGGTTAAATTAACTGATTTTCGAAAGCACAATAAAAGCTCGCTTCAAAGCTGTCTTAGTGTATAATGTTAATAGCAATCAACGAAATGCCGACGCTTTTTCCCATCACTAATTCACGTGAGCGACTTGATCAGAAGTAATTGTTTTTTCCTTGTCTTAAATGTCAAACCGTCAAAATTCCGTCAGCGTAAATTCAAACTTGTCACGGACCCGCCGTTACCTCGCCCAAAGTACGAATGCCGCGCGTTGTTGAACCGTAAAACCAGGTAGCCGGAGCTCAAGTGCAGTCGTGAAGCACACTGCCACAATGCAAAGGTGGCAATAAACAAACGGCAAAAACCAACGCGGCCGTTCAGGTTGCCTAGGCTGACATGCTTTCTCGAGAGTGCTATGCCCAGCGTTTGCCAGGTTGACTGGTTGGTTGGTTGGTTCGTTGTCTGCTTGTTTGTTGTAAGTGTGAGACGTGCAACAAACTCGAATGCTCATAAATCGAATTGGGAAACTGGTTTGCAGGGTTGAGTGGCATGGCAGAGGGTACGTATACACACGCAAAGCTGTAAACTCGACGATAAAGTGGTTTTGTTCGCTTTGCAGTGTGTGGAACGCGCGAGAGGCGTGGCTTAAAGAAATATTATGCTCACCAATACATGTGTATTTTTTCCCATAGGGGTGTATAAGCAAGGAAAAGGATATTTTTTTTTGAGTCTTGGCTGGCTAACTAGGAAAAAGCGTATATTCCTCGGAATACTCGCTTTGAATCAAACTTATTCATTTATCCCAATTTTCTCGAAAAAAAGTTTTTTGTTTGTAGGCAGATCATCCAACTTTGTGGACAGACCATGTTTTTTCGAAAAAAACGGTTATATTCCGAAACGTATTGCAATTCAGTTCTGTTTAATGTCGAATTATCCTTCGAATTGCTTGATATTTTGTGAATGAGATCGAAGCTTCTGATCGAAACTTTCATGATCGCTAGTAGTACTTGTTCCGCTGTGGTCGAAAAAACCATTTTTTGTTTAAGATCCTAGCAGTTCTCTGAGAATTATTTATGCCCATTAACAGTAGTGTTAATCAATCAATTATTCTCTTTTATTATTGAGAACCATATTGCTGTTTCTTAAATCTCCGTACGGATGTGAATTTATATTACGTGCTGTACGCACTATTGACCCTAACTTTATAGTAATAATTTTTGACATTCTCAGCTAAGTTCTACAGCCTTAAGCACAGTGTTCGAACAAACTAAAAATTTAAATCGGAAAAGGAATGGGAGAATATTCGATAACTCGGGTGCATGCAGATTATATGTCACAGGCAAAAAATCCGGAGAGTACGACTATCCGGTAATATTGGTTTTTCTGGATATCCGGAACCGAAGTTCGTCTTTTATGTTGTAGCAAACAATCCAAAAATAAGAAGAAAACGTTAACTTCATGAAGAGACGTGAAGATGACTGATCGGTATAAATGATAAATACTTTATAGGATTTCCAACGTTTTTTCTGTGTGTTGCAAACTTCATGGCAAACTTAATGTCCACTGTTTGGGGTATAAAAATGGCAACATTCTTAATATGTTAAAACATCTAGCAAAAATACTAAATAGTGCCGATCCTAGATAGAGAAGTTTTCCGGCATTCACCATTATGTTATCTATTAAAAACTATTTATTTCCGTTTGGCTCTTGAAGTAAATCTCTAGGCTAATTGGTGAACAAATTTGAAATGTCTAAGCACGTGACCACGATCGAATTTCATTCAAGCGTCCGTGATAGAAGGTAATGAGAATAAGGGGAAATTTGCATTCCTTTCTATTTTCACACCCTTTGAACATCAATCAGCTGAGAGTCACATTTGCTCTCTCGAACATAATCCTCTACTCATTAGTGCAGGACGGACAACAATGAGTACTTGCGGGGATAATATGGGAAACCTTCATTTAAAAATGCTTGATGAGGCAATGGCGCTGCGTCGCATAATTCCTTCTATGACTGCATGTGTATTCGTGTGTGAGTGTGAGTGTGTGTGCGTTCTATTGCTGCAGCTGCTGTAATGGAAGAGAGTAAATTTTATGAGGATACAAAAACACTTAATCACATAAATCAGCAAAGTAAGCGATGGAGAGTGAGCAATTGAATGAAAAGGATGCGGAAGGTAGAAGGCATCAAACATATACACACATACACACACTCATACAGCTAAGTGTGTGCTTCGGGCTGATAAGTGGTAGCGCAGAGCGATTGTGCATCCCGCTCCCGCTTGCGCAAATGAACTGTGATTTTGATGAAGCGCCATCAAAGCAACAACAACAAAAGCGGTGGCAATAACTACAACAGGACAAACGTCGTGTGTGTGTGTGTGTACACTCGTAGCGGAGCATTTGCACAAGTTCATAACAGTTCAACGCTACTCACTACGCTTATCTCCCAAAGTGCGAACAATTCAACAAACACGGGCGCGTGCGGGCAACCGTGTGTGTGTATGTGTTTGTGTGTGGCTTAAAAGGCACTTAATTTTGTTATTGTGCAATAAACGATAAACGAGCAGCAAGTTGGCCAAGAGCCGAGACAAGATAATTGAGATATTTGCACACCGTTTAGATGGAAGCGATGGCGTGGGCGGCGGAGGGCGTAGGGCGGGCACAGTGTGGGCTTTGAGGTATGTGGGGATTGAGGAGTTGTCCAAGTGTTTTTGGTCTGCGGGACTGGATATAGAAACAGTCACACAACAGACAGGCAGCAGAGCAATCGAGTCTAGGTGCTGAGTAGGGAAGCAGAGTAAAGCGAAATGCGAATGTATTTGTATGTGCATGTGTGTGGTCGGTTTGAATTGAATTGAATGCCTGGTTTTCGTGCAATTACCGAAAGGGGATGTTTGTGGGCAGCCGCTGTTGTTTTTATTGCTTGATTGGGAAGATGAAAACACAAAAAAGCAACTAAAACAACAAAATAACTGAAAAGATGACAGCAAATGAATGAAGAAAACGGAAACAAAAACATTGCATGATGGCTGGCTGAATGCTTCTGTATTTGTAACTGTAAATGTTATGCTTACACTCACTACTCTCTACATATATACATACACCCATACATATATATATACACACATACATGCATAAATATATAGTTTTTGCTGTGTGTGTGTGCATTGCAGTTGCGGTAAATATTTTCGCTTTATACGCTTATCCTTTGTGCACACTTCGCCGCTACACTTCAATACAATTCAATTGAATTCAATTTTGTGCTGCCCATTGCCAGCAAAAAGTAAAACGGAAAAAAATACAAAACAAATCGACAAATTGGAAAGCAGAAAAGCAGAAAAGCAACGCAACACAAAAACAAAGTTGCTGCATCGTGCATCTACAGCAACGAAAATTTAAAGGAAATATCGTTTGCTGTGCAGGAGCTGCATGTCAGGATATTGGTTAATTTCATCAAATGTTTATCCTTACTGTATTTCTTGATTATGCGACGTAAACATATACGAAAGGAACAACAAACAATATTATTTGCAATTTGCTGTATTATTTGATATTGATATACTTATGTACATATTTATGTATATATGTATGTATAAATATAAAAAAATAAATGCATTATCATTGAGACACTCTATTAAAGAATATTTAAAAACAAAAAAGAAAACTGTTTAAGAAAAGTAAATGCCATTTGCTAAATTCAAAAAGAGCAACACTTTTATTCGAAGTTATTGAGAATTAAATAAAAACTGTTTGGCTTGAAGTCGAAATCTATAGCTGAAAAATAATGTCTCAGCAACTAATTCAATATTAATTTATGTGTTTTTAAAATAATTAGTAAAATTAGTATTTTTTATAGCAACGGATAAGTCATAACACATTTTTACTTTTACTTTTTTCTTATATATTATACATATGTACATATATCGATAAAGCAAACTTTTTATTTAAAGCTAAGTAGTATTTAAACATGTAAAGAAATTCTAAGTTCGTTTCGTATATATTTTAATTAAAAGTACGAAGTATTGCATCTATTATTTACAATCAAAGGCAAGTAGATACACTATTATCAGAAGAGATTCTTTCAGAATTTCACTAAGACTTTTAACATATTGCCCGATAAATTCGAAAATATTTATATTAGATATTTGGGCTAAGGGAAGTATTGCCCCGATTATACGCATTTTTGGCACAAGGACATGCCGTTATCACAAATATATTCTCCCCGTATTTTAATACTAGAACTCATAGACTGAACGATATATGTAAAAAAGCTGTCAAATGCAGTGGTATCCACAAACTTGGTATCTGGATCCTTGAAAAATTGAAGTCAGATTTCGTTTAGTTTTAGGAGTAATATTAAATACCCTAAGAACACTATTTGTGCAAAGTTTTACTCTAATAACTTCATTGATATTTGATTTGTATACTGTAAAATGAAAGAAGTAAGATGAAATTTAAAAATTTGTTATATGAAAAGTAGGCGTGCTTGTCAACCGATTCTGCACATTTTCATAGTGTGTAATAGTAATGATAGGATAACATCACACACCGAATTTGGTTGAAATTGGTTACGTAGTTGCTGAGATATAGGCTTTCCCCAATAAGTTGGCGGTGCCACGTCCATTGTGAAAATTGATGAAAGTTAATGTGAAATTTTGTCAGTGAAATTTAATGATTGTGGCTCTGTTAGTGGGATTCAGTGAGTTATCCCAATTATAGTAATTTTCAACATAATCGTTATTTGGGGAGTGGGCGTGGTTATTATCTGATTTTACTGTTTTCACAGCGTAGAAAGAAATGCTAAACAGACTTCTTCTCATCAAGTTTGGTTGAGATAGTTTCAGTGGTTTGGCAAATATGTACATTAAGCCATTTAGAGGACGGAGCCACGCACACTTTAAAAAAATTTCAAGCCCACAAGTGCCCCACACCACTGCGATCTTCTGCCCCAATTAACAGCTTCACCTTCATTCTTATCTAGTAAGTTTCGACAAAGTAGACTATAATTAGTTGTTTTGAAGGCACTGTGGTACCCTCAAGCAGGCAAGTAATTTAAGTGACAAAGTCAATAGTGAAGCAATACATCTAGTTCAACATCAATGTTTGCCACAGAAACGTTATCACAAATATACTTCCGTTTAAAACGGTACTTCAGTTAACTGTTTTGAGTACGAGCATATGAGAAAACTGCTGTTAACTTAAAAGTACATCAGATCTATACACTCAAAAACACTCAAAAACCAATATCAATATTTTATTTCTATATTTGACATACCATTCAATATATTTATTCATAACAAATATGGCAATAACGAAAATTCAACATAATTTTTAATCAAACTTAAAGAATAAAGTATTTATTGGTTATTGCATACTTGCCTAATACTAAATTTAGATTTTGCTTCAGGTAACTCAAAAATTACCCCAATTTCTTGCTAACCGCTTTACATGAAATATCCCAATATTTCACAGAACTACCAAAAATACCCTGTCAGTCGACCTTACTCATATGTGAGTGTGCTTGTATGGCAGGAGGAGTGGCCTAAACCAGTCTCCGCTGCTCGCAACTACCTTTATGCGTACGCCATGAGCGTTTCTGCTCGCGTCCAATGAGCGCGCTTGCGCACAACACCAACAACAGCAGCTGTTGCAGTCCAGCGCACAACAACAAAACTGGCAAGAGCACTGCAGAGACAACACGAACTTTGCGCTGCTTTATTGTTTTTTAATGAGTTTGAGTTGATGAAGAAATTTAATTTAGGTGACTACCCAATGTCAAACCAATCCCGAGAAGGCAGTTACGCCACACTACCAAGCCTGCACCACCAACTGGCCAAGCGGTCATCTGGTCACCCAACCACCCACCATCCAACCAGCGCCGCTGATGATGTTGCTGCCGCTAAATGGACACACGAGGATGCTTTGGTCATCATTCAAGTTTAATGAAAAACGTTCACACAAGTCAAAGGAGCGCTGATGATGAAGTGGTGAACCTGTGTGTATGTGCGACAGTGCTACACATACATACTTATACTTATATACACATATGTATGTAGTATATGGCGGCCAGTAAGGGAAATCGAAGTGGCGAGTGCCACAAAAGTGTTTTGTTGGTAGGTGGAGATGGGCAGCTGGGCTATATATGTGTCGGTGTGTGTGTGAGTGCATGTGTGTGAAATGGGTACTGGAAATTAAATAAAGTGACGTTGCCATCGAACGAAATTTTCCACATATTCGCTGTGCGCGCGGCGTAAAAACCAAACATCCACGAGAGCAAAATGAAAAAGGTTGCCATTTTTAATGTGTTTGGTCGCGCATACTCACTCCTACCCGTGTTTATTCACATATACACACACATGCACCCAGCTGATGCATGTTTTTTAAGCCAGTTGCTCGGGTTGTCGTGCTTTGATGATTTAATTTTCTGGTCTTCTAATTTAATTTTATTATAGAAATACGTGGTGACGGGGCAGTTAGCGCCGGAGCGAAAGGCAAAGAAGAAGCATGGCGACAGGCAGCGCGGCGTTGGGGGATTCGTGGATGGTGAGCATTCGGAAGAAACGACAATAATAAATGCTGTGTGGCGAAACTTCATATCAACAAAACATATTTATGTCTATACCTGTGTTTGTGTGTGAGTGTGAGTGTACAAAGTCAGCGCCACACATTGGTATGTGCGCCTTGGTGAGTTTGTCTCTATGTAAATTTATTAATGGAAAATGGTGGTGTTTAATTGGAAAAGGAAACGATGCAAGGTGTTCGAGTTTATGAGTTGAAAATTCGGTGTGCGGTTGTTGGTTACCAAATTGATTTTAATTGGTTTTTGATGTTCAGTGTTGGGTTGTTATAAGTAAGTGAATTGCATATATATGTATATATACATGTAAATATCTGTGTATATATCTCTATTTGTGAGCATTAATTTTAACTTGCTTAGAAGTCGTTTAGGGCGAAGAATAGTTGCGTCTTTGTGCATGGGGTTTTACAGTTAATTGGTTAGTTGTTCGAAATAAGAGTTGTCACAAGAAAACTGTATCACTGTGTTATCACTGAGTAGACTTGCAATATTTGCATTAATAAGTTGGAATATTAGTAGTTCAGAAAAGCGTAATGAAGTTGAGAACTGAATGCAACAATATGAGCTACTAACTTAGCTCGCCTGATCTAGCAGAGCTTTTGTAGTTAGTAAAGAAATTATATTATCATGAAGGTCCATGCAAAGCATACAGCTTAAAAATTTACATACAGGAATTACTTCCAAATAAAAAATTTATATAAGTCACTTTTCATTTTCTTCAGCCCAATAAAATAAATTTAAAGGAAAAATAAAATTTGCATCTATTTTTTTACGACAAAATATGTACACGAAAGTATAAATAAGTCCATATGATCCTAAATACATCAAAAAACAGTATTTAAACTTTTCGAGATTTTAGTGGATTATTTTACAGGAACAACATTCACTTTGTTAATATAATTTGCTTGAAAGACTTCCTCGTTGGCTTCATAGCTCAATAGTTCTTCTAATTTTTCTACCATTTTCCCTTCTATTTTACGAACAGCAAGATTCATGAATGCCATGCTTATTAGCGGATGAGTTTCCAAACACCTACCATTTACAGTACTTCAAAAACATGTTCCACTGCCTCAAATTGCAACTCTAAGTAACATCGCTGAGACGGCCTATAACATATGGCAAACTCTGTAGCCTGAATTACGGCTTTCGATATATAATTTCGGTACGGAGATTTAAATTCAAGTCAATAGTAATTAGAGTCTTCGAAAATTTGTATATATTGCAAAATTATTTAAATTTTTAAAATAATATTTTATTTGTTATATTATATATAGTTATTATTGTTGTTGAAGGGGCAAAAAAACAGATGTTTGGTGGATTTACCATAAATGCGGGTCCATTCCGAAAACGTCGACAACGAACTTTCGAGGAAACGAATTAAATAATACTCAATATTACGAATAGTTATGTAAATTACGAAAAACCAACAATATTTGTAACTTATTCTACATTTGCGAGTAATTTTCTCAGCGCTCATCATTGTACGAGTATTTACTTTCATATTTATATATGTGTGTGAACAAATTTGTGCTCTGGCCAACTAAAGCAAGAATTGCAAACAATTTAATTTTTAATTTTTGTTAATGAGTTAATTAATTTAATGATATATGCTATAAACTCTTGCTGCATAGCAGTGTCAACAAAACAAGCACAAATTCACACACACTCTCTTACAATATTTATATTTCGAAGTAGATACCCTGCAGAGAAGCATAAATAATTATAAAACAATACCTATATACATATATTACTATTATTTTATAAACAGAATTTCCAGACCATAAACTAACTAGTTAGGAAAGCATCAATTTTATGCCAATTTTATGGAAAATGGTTCAAAAAGATTGTATAGTTATGTTAGCAAATCAGTGCTTTGTCTATGAAAACGCAGGAGTCTGGAACTATTTCAAATTACTTATATAAATGGAACTAGATTGTAACTGCGTTGAACTTTTATAAGACTAAAATATTTCTGACTGAAATCTGACAGTTGACAACTCATATAAAGTCAACTGACTGCTTGAGCTAGCAGTCCGCACTAATTTTAAAGTGGGTTATAACTAGTTGATTTGACTGCCGGGCACAGACACACATACACGCTAACACACATACGAGAAACTCGTTTAAAAACGCACTAACGCCCAACTCTTTGCTGCAGCGCATCCTCTTCACTGTTCAGGAACTAATGAATTTTTGTCAGGACAATTTATGTGAGCTTCTTTGCGCACGGCGATGCTTATACATATGTACACTTGCTTATTTGAGCATAATAACTGCTTGTATGTATGTATGGATGTGTATTACTGAGAGGCAAGTCGCTGCAATTTCTATGGCAGTGTGTGTTTTGACTTGATTGTGTGGTTTGGCGTGTATTTAATTATTTTTCAATTAAATTGTGAATTTTTTTGTTCGCATAATTGCATAATTATACCAGAATTTAAACGTAAACAATTAAGAGATGAGACGCATAAGCAATAAAAAAAGCTTCCAGCCATGCTAAGTTTATTAAGTTGATTTAATTAAAATTCAATTAAAATTGAAATATTTTTAATTAAACAGTAGCCGTGGCTGATTACACTTCATTGCCGTTGTGGTGTCGCCGTTTAATGCTGTAGCATGCAAAAGAAGATGAGTTAGTCAGAGCCATGGACTTATAGTTGTTGCTGTTATCTAAGCGGTATAAATAATATTCTCTGATATGTCAAATGTCGAAATATATAATTTTGCATATAAATATTAGAAGACTTTCGACTTTAAGAGAGCTTCGTTATACTTATCAGTTAGATTTTCTTTTCTTTATAATAATTGATTATGATTAATTGAGCTTTACGTCTTTAAAATATAATTGAATGTCTTTTAACAAAACCTAACTCCCAAAAAGTTATCATTGATCAAATACCAAGCTTAAACATATGACCAAACCAAGTCCAGCTGTGACCAATAATCCGGATAGATTAATGAAAGATTTTCGATAAGCAACAATTGCCAGAAGTACAGAAACGGGCACTGAAAATACTTGATAAAAAATAACGAAAAAGTAAGGGAAATTGTGCGCGAGGTCATCGGCTTGCCATTAGAGTGATTGCAGAGGTTTTCAACATTTCTAATGGATTGACTGAATAAATCTTGGTTGATGGTTTGGATAGAACAGCGTTATCTTGTTTTCAAAAGCCTTGAGATATTGCAGAAAGAACAACGATTAAATGTGGAGGTCGCCAAAAATGTACTTGTCAAAAAATCTTAAAAAAAAAAAAAAACAGCTCCACGACCTTAAACGGAGCAATTGGGTTTCTGTTACTTCCTTTTAATTCCGAGAGCTAAATATTAGTTCTGGGTAACGAGTCATATTACGGCTGTGTCGATAATTTTTTAAGGCTAAGTTTGGCTTCGAAGTGTTGTGCCTTCTCTCCAATTAATTCCAGTTCGAATGATATCTGAAAGGTTGTAACAAATGTTGTCTCCAATAGCCAAATTATCTAGCTTTTTCCTTACATGTGAATTATGTCTTAATCATTATCATTACTTTCTGTATTTCCCACTGGAGCTTAATACATAAACCATTAATATAATACATAAACCATAATGCCAAGTTTTGGGTCTAAAAATCTTTATAACATAGATAATAGCATAATTTGCACAAACTTATTTACATATATGTAAGCTTATATGCAAACCATCTTCATGCCATTTATTCACGTCTAATAGTTTTGATTAATTAACTAAACTTGCAACAAAAGCATTATATACATATACTCGCATACAATCAAGACAATTTCAAACAATAAAATAACAGCAACAGCGACAATGCAAAGCAAACATCTTTTTAATGAATACAATTTAATTCTATTACCCACAAATTTCCAGCACAAATAAACTTTCTTGACTTGCCGCAGCTTCTCAGTTCGTTCGACACACACCGTGAGAGCTAAAACGGCAAAAAGAAAATAAAAATACTGCTAGTTACTCGGCGTCTATCTAGCTACAGATTTCGTTGTACATGTGGCTACACCAGGGGGAGTTCAAAAATTTCGAAAGGTCGAAAGGAGAGTGGATATTGAGATTGTTTGTGCGAAAATATCAACTGTCTTTAGAAGTATGGAATCGCGGGTTATAAAATCATTGGAAAATGTAGTTAATGTGGTTAAAAGTAATATTGGTCAAGGTTTGAAAAAATTTTCTGTGATTTAATAGTTCAGAAGTTCAGGTGTTCGAAAATCATATTGGAAGCTTTCACTACATTTTTCGACAAACTGATGGGAATACTTCAAATAATACGAGTTAGCTCAATCGGTATAAAAGACAATTTAAAACCGAAAATTGACTAAGCTCGCCTCCTGCAGCGAACTCTGACAGAATGAAAACAGCGATGAAAAACACGGATGTAAATACCTTTATTATTGAAATATTTCGTCAGAGTTTTTGACTTCCCCAAGTGGTTAGCTGAAAAGACGCTCGAGTTTGCATTTAAGATGTTGGCGAAAGTACAGAGGAAAGCCAAAAAGACTACAGAAGACGCGGCATGAAGTTGCACTAATTCCATCATTCGCTTATATTCTCAATTAAACATAGAATTTCTACATCACCACCGGCTTAAGTAATCAAATTCTAAATGCATACATATGTACATAGTTGTAGGTATGCGTGCCGCATGAGTTGTATACACGTATTTATGTATGTGCATAAAGAGGAAGCTGCGCAAATACAATGGCAACGTTTAAATGTAATTTTCCTCAATTTACCATATGAGTTGCCGGTACAGAATACACAAGCAAATTTACGTACATACTTGTACATATATATCGATATACATATATAGACAAACCACTTTAACCACTAAATAAGGCAACGCGCGCCATCTTGACTTCTATTCACATATACATATGCACATAAATTTATAGGTAAAGCTTGGTGTAAACTTCTTCAGTGTTTCATCTTATCCAATTCATCTTCAACGCGCCGCTGCTTGTGTGCATACAACATACATACCTATATGAGTGTGTGTGTGTGTGTGTGACGAAGCAGTAAAGGAGTAAATTTGCTGGAGTAGCGCCTGGAGGTCCCACAAAAGGCGAAATTACATTTAAGTGGATTTTCTCATTAAGTTCAATTAGAAATCTTGGTTTCTCTGTGATAACAGACACTTAGAAGCGAAGGAGGTGAAGAGCGCTTTCATAAACTAATATAACTATAAAAGAGCGTCTGAAAGTGACAATTATTTGAAATAATCTTATTTATATAGGTACATATTAGATGCGTTCGATTCGTCAAGTGGTGGAAAGTGACAAATCGAACAAATAACTGGCATAATAAACTATAAATTGAAGTATTGCGATAAAATTAGCATAAAAACCTATAAACACTATAAAAGCTAATATATTCGTTAAAACGAACGACAAGAGAACCGCTTGACATAATTTCTACAACTGCCGGTTCTAAATTACCGGAATTGATCCAGATTTTAACTGGCAATTTCGGCGATCTAACCTTGTTTGATTGACATGAACGTTCTACCGAGCGTTAGTCAGCTCTTGATATTTTTGAGCTGACATACGAGTAAGTCATAGCAAAAGAGTTAAAGGAAGTACTACATCTATCCATATTAGAGAATTTAGTTTATGCTATAGTTTTTGTTTTATAAGACTTTCCAAGGCAATAAATTAGGTCAATATGAGAATTTTAGCACCGGTTGAAATAGGTTTCTTCTTTAAGGCTTTCTGTATACGATAGTCTGCAAGAGCGTTTTGAATACAACCTTTTCGAAGTTCTGTAATGGAATGGAAAAGAAAAGTGGTAATCACAGGTTTAAGTTCAAATTATTTCTTACATAGAAATTTATAGTTGTTCACCACACAGCATATATAATATATTTAAGATGAAAACCCACATGAGAGAACCGCCGTGGGATTATTAAATTGACTTCTGGGAAAGTTGCTCAACTGTGGGAAATTCATTTGGTCAATACTTCCCATATTTTTTCTAGTAACGGTATCAACTTGTCAGATATCGATATTCAAAAGTTTACATGAGTTACTCCCACATTTTAGTAATTGTGGATAATACTTATGAGATAGTAGAATCTAGGGACCTATTTCTCGTAAAATTGAGAGACCTAAACGATGCAATGAGTTGGGTATCGTGAAAGGGGTGCTGTGAGAGACGTTACCTCTGAATTGATTTGATATGCCGATTTGACTGAAATTTATGACTACCATACACACACATATATATAGCATATATTTAAATACATACGCAACTGTTTCGTTCTGGTGGCACCAAGGGAGTAGCAAGTGCAACAAGACTGTGTAAATTGAGGAAAATCGAAACTTAATGTCAAAATGGCGAACCAGCAACCACTGTGCCGTGTGGGAGTGAATACAAGTATTTAGTATGCACAAGCAGGCATATGCTATACATATGTATGTATGTATATTGTTTGTGTAGGAATTATAAATGTTTGGGCGTTCGTGAACGCAAGTGAGAGCGAGTGTCAACATATTTATTTGTTTAGCGGGAGACATAAGCTTGTGTGCGGTTGAATTTGCAAATTTAATTAAAATCAGCTAAGCACATTAATGAAACAGTTGCGTAGGTGCAGATGTAGGTGTGTGCTTTGGCGAAATATTCAGGCAGTCGGGCAATGCCGCTACGCAAACACAAACACTATTGCAGACACACTCGTACACACACACACACAAATGAGAGCGAGCACATGAAAGTTTCTAGAGAAAGAGAAGCTTTCAAAGATGGTTTGTTAGCAATTTAATTACAACAACAATATGTGTAGTGGCAACTTCAAAATGTAGTATGTACTGAAACGAGAGTAGTTCGCAGAAGCAGTGTTTTTTAAAGCCATTTTGATTTACTTAAAAAAAAAACAGAAAAAAGAACATAAGAAAGCCTTAGTTTTCTTGTAAGCTTTCTCTTGTACACTTTTTTTTGAGAGTTTACTGTTGTGACATTTATTATACTTCGGCTCGATTTTCGAAGGACAAAAACTTCACCAAATAGGCGGTTAGTTTTTTAAAACCAGATATTGCATATCTTTGGAGCTTACTAAAACCGATCGTCTCATTTTATTCTACGGATTCAAAACTTTTTGCAGGCAAAATTAGTGTAGTCACTTATAAAGCATCTGAATGTCGGAAGATCTGACTCAATCCATACATATAGTACTCTTTTTCCATTTTTTTTCGAGCTTTTACATACATATCTCACGACACCTCAATACTCTTTCTGAGATATCCTCAAAAATACTAAAAATATTGGCAAACTTTCGAAAAGAACATGTTTAAGTTTGCCACGAACTTTGGAACACCAACCGTTCAAAATCAAGATCTTGTAAGGAATCTTTTGTAATTGTGTACAGCTTCACCGAAGTTAACGCTTTTTATTAAGTATGTTATTTAACGAACCTCGTGACCAAATATGAGCGCAATGTGCGCGTGTTTTGCGGTCCTGTTTATTAGCAACAATGACGGTCGCTTAATGAAGGTCGCTTAATTAATGAAATTCCAGGCAAATGAGAGGAAATTCGCCAACTAACTGTAAATGATAATTTTTATGGTTGACGGTGAGTGTACATCAGTCAATATATTTATGCGTGGGCCTATAACTAAGCACTTATATATAATATGTAAGCATATACCGCTACATATAGATATATATTTTTGTATGTATTTTACTCTTCCTCGTAATGTCACAAACGGATTGTTGTATATGTTTTCATACATAGGTATATATGTATGTATGTATATTCTTTGCACACTAAATAGTCATGTAAATAAAAGTGTGCACAAATTGATGATGTTGCAATTTGGATTTAATTAAAATAATTGAAATCGCTGGTGGAAAACTACCGCTAAATAAACAAACAAGTAAATGAGCTAAATAAACCGAAATAAAACACGCACACACATACGTACATACAGATATCTATGTTGCATATGCAAATTTCTGTGTATGTGAAAGCATGGCGCTCTCTAATTTGTGTGAGTCAATTTGTTGCTTTCAAAAAAAGATCTTTTAGATTTATTTAATATCTAATTGCTGCTATTGTTGTGTGCATTATTTTTCACCGAAAAAATAATTAAATTAAAACTGTATTTACACACATGTGCAAATATCTATTTATTTCTATATATGAATATGCATATTCTCTTCAGGGTAAATTTGTTTTCAGAGATGAAACTAACAATTTTTGCAGTTAAACTTAAATTCTTACTTCAATAACAACACGAACTGAATATCACTTTCAAACTCAGAAGTATCCTAGAGAATATTTAAGTATAAATATCTGCAAGCTGTTCGAAGTAGGATATGGCAGGTAGGCTAAAAATTTCCTATCATTTCTATGAGAAAAAGTCACAAAAATACAAATTTTATCATCTAACTTTCAAAAGATATAAATGTCTGAGGAAAATTTAATTAACTGGGCTTCGCCAAAACAGAGAGCTAACATACAATAAATCGTACAGCAACATTTGAAAAGGTTATATACTAGAACTGAGCATCATCTACCCTTTGCTCAATTTGACCCGAATTGACAAAAAAATCTAAATTTCAATACAAATATTTATTATCGCCTACACAATGGGCTCTCTTGAAGTCAATGCAATCATATATTATATATGCCTAATGCAATTTTCCATACACATGTTATTAGCCTCGGCCTTCAGTGTTTTCAGCGGATTTGGGGTTTTGTGGTTTTGGCTCAGTCGGAGCGCAATAAGTTAGATCGTAAGACAGTTTTCACACCTCGTCACCAGTTATGATGCGTTTGCTGAATATAAGATTCTTAGCATCGCTTTGGTGAACTCTACTCGATACCGTTTTCCCAGAAGATTCAAGTCTCTTGGTACGCGTATAGCATTAACACGCTTCATATCATATCCATAAGAGATGTTCAGATCCACTGCTATCTCTGTAATGATGTTATGATCATTAAAAGAGGTGGATAAGAGACTCGCATGAGGCAAGTGTTCGATGTTTCGATGACTTCACGATCTTAACTGAAAGCTTTGTGTCACTCAAATACTTAGCATAATACCTACATTCATGATAATGCAGATTACTCAAAATACTCATGCAACATTTTTAACGAATTTTTAACGGGAACTATATTGGAAACACAAAATTTCAAGCCAACTAGTTAATAGTCCTGTCTGTGTTAAACAGAACAGCTCTTCAAAATTTAACTTAGGAGCCTCTCGTAAATGCAATCTGCGATGTCGAAGGTGCGTACATGCTTTTCCTAAAATGTTGGACATCAAGTTGATGTGTATATTTTAAAATGGAATATAGATTTTTTTCCGAAGGAAGGCATTGATTATCTACACGCGATTACTTGTCAATTCGAAATTAAGAATTTCTTAAAACTCAAAGTAAGCTTGAACTTTATGACAGATTTTCAGCCAATTACATACTTTATGCACACATATTATATAATTTGCGCCAAAGTACGCAATATTAAGCGAAGAAGCACATATTGCCAGCTTATCGTAATACAAATTATATTACGGAAATTAATCAACAAATTTTTATTCCAGCCAATTGCACATACTTAAGCGGCAACAGGAACACCACCATCGCAGACAGCGAATCGCAACTCAAGGACATATGCACTCATACACCCCCCTAGCAGCAACAACATCGTTAAATAGTTTCCAAATAATAATACATAAATTTGTTAGTTCAACTGAAACACCACAATAATTTATGCAATGCAACACTACACGATTCTATTAGCCAATATTTAAAGTATTTACGGTTGCACGGCAGGGGCACCGAACAGATTTTATCCGACGTGGGTCCCGTAACAAGCCTTTGTCATCATCACTGGTATTATTTGATCACACGCTGAGAGCCGCCGGGCGTCGAACCCGTCACAGCAGTTTTTGCGGGTCATGATGCACTTCGGTGGACATCTGTCAAACTTCGTTTGATTTGTAATTAACGGGTTGCTTTTGATTTCCTATGCGACAACCGGCAACAAGAGAGAAAAGATTTGTAGCAATAATCAAATGAAATTCAATTGAATTGTTGTTAATTTTTGTTGTTGTTTCATCAACTCAAAGCATAACATGCATTCAATCTGAATTATTTTCGTTTTGTAATTAATCTCTTTATTTTCGAAAATAATTCATTTTTCGATTTCGTTCAGAGAGGTGTAGCCAGCTTTGTAAAAAAAAATCAACATATCTCAACTCGCTACTAAATGGAGGAATAAATTGGTTTTAGTACCAAGGAGGGAAATTATTTCATATATGACCGAAAAAATATACATATATATATATTTCAGATCAAAATTTTCAAAAAGATAATTAAAATCACTCAGTAACTTCATTACAAAATTCCATTAAGATTTTGTTTGCATATTCCTTAAACGAGTATGGAAAAGCGTTGCCTATGTGTTTTGTCTTAAATGCCAAATTTTTACCTATTCCTTCATTGTGTACACCACTCGACATTGTCACGCTGTTATTAACACCTCATTGTTTTCGAATGCAGTGTTGTGCAAAACAACATAGTAATAATGAGACAACTACTAGTATGTTGAATACCTTAGAGGAAATGTGAACCACTAATTGATAATTACCCTGTAAGAAATGCTAGAGCGCTCTACCGCTTAGTATTCTTTACAATTTTTAAAGCGAAATTGTTTAATTTTAATTGTTTAATTTGAAAATAAGACTAATTTTGAAAATGTAATTATTGCTAATGAGAGTGTACAAATCTATGCAAATATAAAAGTAAAATTGTTTAAATAAAAGGGAAAATGCACTTGCAGAAATGCACTCAGAAAGGGCACGTTTTTTTTTTTTTGGAACATTTTTTGAAGATTTTACATTTTACAAAAGTTTTTTCTAGTACTTAAATAATCGGTGATTAATTTAGAAAAATATTGGATTCAGCGGTACCCGTAGACGATCTCTACGAGACCTTCCGAAAAAAGGTGTTTGGTGGTCAGTAAAATTTTGCTGCTTAAAATTATCTGAAATCCAAAAACCAAAAATTGTATTATTACTATAAGTAAATACAGATAGTGATCGAATGACTTTTTTGTGAAAACATAACAACGGTTACGAAGAAATTTTTCTAAGCGACTTTGAAAATAGCGTTTCGAGAAAAACGCTTTACGATTTGGGAGCCGATTACACTAAGTTAGGCTATACGCACAAATACGCTCGTATCTCCCAAACTATTTGCCGTATATACTTAAAATATTCGAAGAATATTTTCAAATATATTTACGCTCAATAACTAAGCAAAAAAATCGATTATTTTAAAATAACATGTGGATATAACTAACCCTTTAAACAATATTTCAGTATAACTATGTTGTTTAATTTGTTCAAATCCAAGTAAATTATATAATTTTAAAGAATTATTAGATTCAGATATCTTATGTTTGGAAAATTGTAGTGTAGACATATCCCATTTGGTTTGAATAATTTTAATTCTAATATTCATTGACCTCATTTTAAAGAAGAAATAGTTCTTTTTTTGTGTTGCGGTTCCACCATTTGTATTTTTACTATACTCGTACAAATGAGCTAATTAGTTATTTCTTCAAATTTACTTGCAGGACATCACTACTTAATCCACTGCTCTAAGTAATTACCGTTTTAAGTGTGCTTGTATGTATGTATGTACGTTAGGAAGAAGGCAGTCGAAGTTGAAAGACGTGTGAAAGCCGATTTCTTGCCTGAGTACACTTTTAGGATGATGCGGTGGGGTGAATTTGACATGAGACAAATACTTGTAACTTTTATGTATTGGTAATGTTATGTCAACCAAAAGAAAAACAAAAACAAAGCAGGATGGGCATATAAGGCAGGCTGAAAATGCAAGCTGAAAAAATTTAGTTTCGAGCTCGTAGTGTGTGTGCTATGTACTTAGCACCTATTTGTTTTTGTTATTCTTTTTCTAGTTGCCAGATGACAATCAATTTGAGCGTGAAATTAAGTATATTAGAAACAACCTTTCGCTAAACCTAAAATATTTCAATTTTTTTCAAAAACGAGCGATTTCGCATTTGAATATTGAAACACTGCAGAATAACAACAACACTTTTCAGTTCGCTGCCGCGGGCGCTTAACTTATCAACTTGCAATTTATGTAACATTTGCGGTCGAACAACGCCCACCAGCCGTAGCCGCCTTCTCAATACGCATAGCGGCCGAGCGCTCGCCATGATTACCGGTGCACTCCAGCGAACCGCAGTTCGAAATTCAATCGAATTTGTTTTCAGGCAATTGTCGAAAATTGAATCATAACTCTTACTAAATCATAATGCAATCATCGGAACACATCATCATCAGCAGCGCACTCACCCGCTTATTCAGCTACTTGGTCACTCAATCACCAGTTCAAACGCGAATTCAAATCACCAATGGAGTACTTATGTATTTGTGTGTGTGCGTGTGTGTGCCGCCCATATTTAACCTTAGCACACAATTACGCAGGTATTCAATAATAACTGTACAAATATTACGAATGCCATTATGAATGTCTACCAAAGTGGGCGTGCCATTGCTCCCGGCAATTCAATGTTTTGAATGCTTGTTGTTGTTTAGTGTCAAATATCAGCAACAAAATTACAAGATTTTTCGTGACTGAAATGAGTTATGCGGCAACGCCCAGACGATATGGCAACATTTTGAAAATAAACAAATATATTTTTTTTTACTTCAGTTTTTATTATTTTCAAAATTAGAAATATAAACCAGATGATACAACAGAAAATTACTTGAAGAATTAATGAAATCTGCCATCCACGCAACAGTCAACAATGAGATTGGATTATCTGCTAGAATTATTTCACACCTGGGAGAAGTTATTTCTAAAATTACTATGCAATAAACAGCTCATCAAGTGTTACGGTCTTTAAAGCGAGAGATACAACAGACCGCTCTAAGCTTTCAGTGGCATTATATATAAATGAATTATCGATCGGATCGATATAAGCCAAAAATTTAATACTGATATGCAAATGGAACTACTGAAGGCAATCGGTGGATGAATTTAACATGTGGATTAGCCCAAGATCATTATATACGCCGACGAAACACCTAGCCTTAACCACAACCCAAGACTGATTAGAAGCACATAGCCCCTCTAACGATGAGCTTACAACATGCATCAGTGTTCTAAAAACGCAACAGAACTTAAAAAATTTGGCTTAAAAGCTTGAAAAATCACCAAGTAGGTTTCAGCTGAAAGCAAAGATCCATGTGATTCTAACTCAACAGTAATCACTGCAGAAATGGTAATTGCAGGTTTCTGGGGGCGAGAGCTATAGGGCTAGAACGAAGTAAGAATATGAATCGTACCAACCATGGTCTTACTGACACAGGAAAAAAGGTGGTTTATTAGATAATAAACGGACAATAGAAGCAAATACGCGGCTATTTTAAAGTATCTAACCTGCAGCTTTACGTCTATAGAGGTTTTGGTAAAATTAATTTGTGTGTCGTTGCTTAAAGCAAAATATAAGTAACACGGTAGTAATACAAAGTGAGGTGAAAGAAGGTTCCACATCGGTGTTTCCTCGACACATCACTGTCAGTGATGATTTTAGGAGTGATTCTTGCCCATCTTCAATTCATTACCGCGGAAACATTTCACATCTAATTATTTAGTTTATTTAATTGTTTTTTTTTTTTAATTTGTCAAATTTGTTACTTTCTTTCATTTATTTACGAAACGAATGCATAAAATTGTATCAATTTCCTGCGTAATTTACTTTTCGCAAACGCAAAAGTCATTAATATTCTTTATTACTTAGTTTACGTTGGCAACGCCACGTCGCGCCAATGAAGTTTCCATAATAAACTGTAGCCGGACTGCAACCGGAAATTTCACCATCTCAATTTTCACGAAATGCAGCAGAGTTGTTGTTATTGTGTGCGTAATTAGTTTATGTGAAAAGGTGAAAACATTGCAATTTCAATAATGAAAACTCAGCAAAATTGTTATGCCAAAATTTTAATTACTTCCAAAGCTCGAAATCACCGAATTCACCAAGAAAGCGTATAATAGAAAATGGCCACCACCACTAAGCCACCTCTTGCTTACATTTGTTATTTATGATTACTGCAAGGGGGAGTGAGTAAGGTAGGTAAGTAGGAAATAGTGATGGTTAAGGAAATGCTCTGGTCTTAACTCAGAAAACAAAATCACCTCTTGCAAATTGCAATTTTCTGAAATTAATAGGAAATTAACTGTTTCGGCGGCAAATGCATTGTTATTGACGATTTTTTTTCTCATTATTTACTTTTTTAATTAAACAATAATTATTTGTAATACACAAGTTTATTTTTGAGGGCAGAAGTGTAAACATTAAGGGGCACACATTGTGTAAAAATGTAATAAAATAAAATTTTGTTTTAACAGTTATACTTTTCAAAGTAGCTTACTAAAGTTTAAACTTAGGTGATCATATTTGTCCCGGCAAAATAGTCCGGGACGGTTTTTTAGTCATCGATTTTTTCCATATTGTAATTCACTGAAAATCGTGACATGAGTGAGAAAGCAACACAATTTTATTCAACAAAAAATTTTTTTTTTGGTTTTTACGCCCGGCACGGCTGGGACGCTTAACTCGGAATTTGGACTATCCCAGCCAAACCGGCACCAATGGTCAGTTAAGTTTAAACCGATATTTAGCTTTTGAGCTATAATCTTCTAAAGAGTAAACGTGACAGTGATTACTCGGAGACAAACGATCCGAATACGATAAAATGCATGTTCCGTAAACAGTTCTCCATACAATGCCCTACAAGTTAAAATCTGATAAAAAAGCGAGTTTTGGCAAGCCAAAACACACCAAAATTTTAAATAAAATCAACTGTTTTTTTAACGCCGCTATTTTGTAATTTTTTGGTTTCTTTATCGGCCGTAAGTCTTCTAGAGACAATTTTTTGTTTTAGATTTTATCCACGGAAGGCCAGAATCACTGTAGCAGGGCTGGACCTCTTTTTAGCGATATCGAAGCTTGCGTTTATCTCGAAAACTGTTTAAATTTTTTTTCTTCAAACATTTTACTATTTATTTTATTTTTAAAATGTGTATAAATATACTCTTAAAAATTTTAAATAATTGCTATTTTTAGGTTGTCACATTAGGTGACACTCAATTAGATGTAAACGGTAGTAATTCACAGAAACACAAAAAATTATTAAAATATATACCTATTCATTAAATAAATACAAAGTGACAAATGGAATGTTGCACATGTGTCACAGCGTTGCTAAATTAGGTTTCCAAAAGCTTTATGTTTCTCTTTGTAATCTTTTTCGTTACAAGTACAAATTAAATTTTAAGCGCCACGTGACTAATAGCCTCCGGCTAATTTTCGCCCCGACCAGATTTGTATTTAGTAGTTTATTGTGGTGAAAGGCGAAAAATCACAGCGAGTATGATAATTTTAGTTGTTAATAATCGGAAAATGCCGCGGGCCATCTATGATGGGCAGAAAAAGTATACCTGCGCCGAGGCATACATAAAAACATATGAATATATTGTAGTATGTGCAGAGTGTGTGTGGCAGAGAAAATGTCGACTTGATCAGTGTCATTGCGGGCAGCAAAGGCAACCTTTAATGGCCTACAAACATTTACGCGCCACGGACTGTAACATACGAAAACAACAACACACGCTCATATGCATATTAGATTATTTAATAAAAACGTATTTCTGCATGTATGTACATATGTATACGCTATACTAAATTGTCATTTTGACAAATATTTATTTTGCAGTTGCCGCTTTTCTCTTTGGACCTTTGTTTCTATTTTGTTGTGAGCCTACGGCTAATTTGCCACCCCAAAAACAAAAAGGTTGAGCGTAGAATCGCCACCCGTTTTCGCACCTTTTGTATTTCCGAGTTCATGCATGTGTGTGTATATCTGTCTATATGTCACTGCGTGTGTGAGTTACCATTTTTGCTTAGTCTTACTTTTAATACGCTTTGTCATTTCGTCTTCATCTCCCTCTCTCTCTCTCTCTCTCTCTCAACACAGTTTTGACACGTAATAAAGTGCAATCAAATGCAACCTGTACAAATTCACACCCAGCAAAGGTGAGTTGTATATGTAATTCCGGCAGCAAGAATGTACAATAGTAGTCTCATAAAAAGACATCTGAAAACAGTAATCTTTTACACCAACAGATTTATCTCAATTCTATAGCTTTTCTGGGAATTTCTATTTATTATAAACAATATCATTTAGTAGAACGGTAAGTTATTGAAACTTACATATGTGGGAGTGTAACTAGTAGTGCCTGGCGTATCTTCTTGGCTTGTTTCAGTTTGCACTGGCTTTATGACCTCTTTTCCCACATATTGGATTTTTACGGAACGTTTCTTTAGGATGTAAATAATTATTATAATTATTGGAATTGCTGTCATTGTTAGGCCTCCGAGGGAAAATGTAGCATTTTTAATATAACTGCGCTATCCTGCTACCGAAAGATAAAATGTACAAATTACTCGTCTGTCTGTTACTAGTTGGAAATTAACTAGTACGTAACTAGTTCACACCTAAGGTTTTTATATTTCAGGTAAGGTCATGTGACTATGTACGCATGCATATTTACATATATGTATGTATGTGCGCATGTAAATTGTAGGTTTCCATTTTTTATAGCAACTCCGCATAGAAACGGAAACGGAAATTTGTTTCGCAATTGATTGAGTTTCTTTTTTGTGGAAATACTCGTATTAGCGTCGAGAATCGAGACTTCTTCTGTGGGGAAATGAAAAGCGAAAGACAAAAGAGATTGATTTAAGATTATGATAATAGCTGTGTCAAATAAATAACAAATCATTACATGTTGTTAGTGAGGCAGATAAAATTAATATAAAATCTGAATATGTACTTTTCGGACCAGTTGCAATATATATATAGATATATGTATATATACAAATTCAATGTAGAAATACAGACGTCGGAGCTGACATCTGGGAATTACTGCATTTGTAGAGCGGCAACTTCTTCAAACTGCTAAACGGATACATTGGTTAAATATATAGAGAAAACGATAAGCCGGCATCGCCACTTCGAGGCGAAGAAGTTGGGAGTTCTCAAAAGATGTGTCTTAAGATGTGCTGTCGTTGTTATTCTCCGGTTTGTCCAAAGAAGTAGGTCTAGTAAATGTTCACAGTGATTGAGTTTTTTATTTATTTAGGTTTCAGTAAGAGGCTTAAGTAGAATAATCGAAAATCAACGATGAAGAAAACAAAGGCAAAAGCGCATTTGGACCAAGGGGGAACGATGAGCTACGTGTTAACTTTTCAGTAAATCAAAACCAAATAATCGCGTTGGTCGTTCCAAACGACTCTCTGACTCCGTAAACGATTATTCTGGTACCCCATGACATACAGGGAGTTGGTAAGACAAGCCGAGAAGAGCGTGGCTTGGTATTTCGAACTTTGATTTGGCTGAATTCTTTAGGTGTTTGCAAAGCACATCAATCATAAAAACAGTTACTCATAATATTGAGTTAAACTACGATCATATGAGGACGCGCGAAGTTTACAAATCAATGCATAAACTTACTGAGTTCCTTTAAATTTCTGTGACTCTTCAACTGGTGTTAAGCTACACGGAAGCGCTATAGTTGTGATGCCAATTAAGTTTTCTATACAATTAAAGCAATCGTGGATTCCATTTTAATAGAAATGAGTACTTAAGGCATTTCTCGCATTTAGTTCCGCTCGTTCCGTTTGCATTTCGAGGGGCGTTTTTGTTTTCTTCCCGCCAAACCCACCAATTTAGATATTTTAGGATACATTTGTGTAAAATAAATGATTTTTTTAACAAAGCAACATGAAAACAAACTCGAATAGGTGAAATAGAGTACATACATGGTGTCTACATAAATATTTCGAGCACTTACCATATGCTGCTGAAGAATGGAGACTGTCGACAAGAAAACCAAAGTAAACGCCCATAATCCGCTAATAGGTGTAGACGTCTCATGATCCTTCCTTGTTTTGAGTGTGTGCAACTCTTGATGACAAAGGACACATGCTGGGATAAGGATCTCATTACTCTCAGTTCACAACAGAGCGCTGCAAAAGAATAGAAAACAGTATGAAGTGAAGTAAAACCGAATAGAAACAATAACAAGAACGCTATGAGTGTGGAAAACATTATTTACAAAAGCAAAATAATTATCCTTTCGCATTACATGCTTACGAACCACTGCAACAACACAATGCTTGAAGAGAGTAGAGTAGCAGGATCAGTAACATGCTACTTCAGTTGCGGTTTCCATTTACTGGCAGCTTCAATGGGTAATTGAAACATCGGTTTCCGATCTAGAACTCCACACATTTTTTATACAACATACACACACTCTCATGGAAGTAAATTCATGGATGCGGCAGGATCATGACGCTTACAAGGACCACTGTTTGCCGCTGCTGTGTTTCGTGCGTTCTTGTTGTTGCTTGTCTTTGTAGTGTGACGTTGTTCATTTAACAATTGACTCAAAGCAATGCGCGACAGCTAATCCTAATGTATTTTCGCACATTGTTCACAGCGCCGCTGTTGGATTGCGTATATGTGTGAGAAGGCGAGCACGTCCTGCGAAGCAAATGCGGCGACAGAGCACACGGCCTGTTTGTGTGCTTAAGCGGATTTGGGCCACGGTAGTCGAGTGTGTTCAGCCGTAAGGCTGTTGGGTATGCAGAGTTGTGTGGGTATCCCGCTGACTGCAACGAGGATAATGTGTTGGTAATCTGCGCTTTTGCTAATATTTCATTAAATTTGAGTGTATAATTGCAGAAATATGCTGCGATCAGACAATCAGCCATTGAATGTGTGAAAAACGCTATCGATTTACACGTGACATGGCAGTCGGAAAGTTCATGCTGCTGAAGCAGACCACCGGAAGGCGACCTGCTGCGCCTGCGTTGCTGCTAAATAAGCTAAGAGTGCTGAGAGAGAGAGATGTGAGGGAAATGTTTCTGCGATTATTGAAATTTTAGTAATCACTCTTCATTAACTGCTTGCATTATTTCATTAAACATTCGGCTTGCAGTAATTTTAGTGAGTGTGCAAACTATGCTCATGAAAACAGGTTTGTTTGTGGCAAAAATAATAACCGAAAATAATTAAATTTGCTGGTCAGCTACTTGCAAATATACCCTTCAACTTGAGTTATTTATATTTTTACAAGTTCTAAATGTCAGATTTTCAAAAATTCAAAAATTTGCAAAATACTGTTTTTATTGTCGGAATTTTGCAAATTAGCAATGTTAAAAACAAAATAAAATTAAAATCGTAAAATTCCAGTATATATATTTCTCTGTGAGTAGTTCCATTAGGTTTCAAAGAACATAATTATCTGAATTATTTGTAATTTTGTACAACACATAAAATTGTTAACATATGCTCAGTTGGGAAAGCTTTTATTTACTTACTATAAAATGACTCTACAAGAAACTGCTGATCGGGTCACCAATGTACTTACATATGTTATGTCAGTACTGACAGACAATTTACCATCACTGTTATTGTTAAAAAGAAACCCTTACATATGTAATAATGAAATAGCTATATTCTTTAGTACTGTCACCACTGACAGTCAAATGAACAGTAAAATTAAATAAATATATAAATAACGAATGAATTTTCGCATATAATAAACATAAGTTTTTATTTAGTTTCAAATAAAATAATATTTTTAGTTGATTTTCATTTTTATTTAGACATTTTTAAATTCCGAAATAACAATGAACTGGAAAAAATATATAGCTATTGAAAGGAGCAAGCATGGAATCAAGTGAACATTTTTTTCATAATTTATTATTTAATTATATGTTTGTTGCACTCCTTTTTTATATTTATGAATATTATTATAACTAATTTTAATTAAATGCCTTGAAATAAATAAAACAATAAAAATTTAATTATATACTGCGCAAAGGAATTTTTCACTTGTGATAGATTTATATTCATAATGGACAATTTTTAGCTATGATGGATTTATGGTCAGCAATGACTCAGAAAAAGACATGAGAGTGAGCTGTATAGATATATAGTGAACCAACCAACCGAGATGAAAAATCACACACATGCGTTTGTTTACATCAGTTTTTGCAAAAGGCTCTCAAGAAAATGAGAGAACTTTGTTTTGCGCGCTGAGAAAATTTTTTCAGCTTTGACTGTCATATTACCGGTCAGATGACTGTCATTGTTCTTGTAGGGTATTTGTATAGCATGCTATAATTGACAGCCAAGTTCACAGCGCGACATCTATCGCTTGTGCTCGTAACACAGTCGGTGCTTGCCTCGGCTAAGCTAATAACGGATTCAGAGGAAATAAAACTAATTTAAGAACCATTAGAAATATAAGAGAAATGAAAGAATTTCACAGGATGCCTAAGAATAGGTAATTAAAAAGATATATATATGTATATATATATCCGGATTTTCAGCAAACATATTAATGTGCTTCATTTTAGACGTTGTACCCATGAGATTACAACATACCCTTTGCATTTGAGCACACATAATTTAGTGGTCCATTTTTAAACATGGGTAGTTTAATAGGCTGGAATGTAAGGAGAAAATTAAACTTAATATATCAGACTAATAAACATTTAGAATGGACATTTCAACAAATTTTAAAAATATAAAATTTTTTTTTATCCGGAAGCGGATAAATTTTAAATAAATCAAATACATATGACTTGATAGCTATTTCCGGTTTCTGAGAATGTATTTTGAAATATTCTGAAACGATTTGTAGCGATAGAAGATTTTACTAATGAACCAACAAAAATATTAATTAGTTGTGACTCTAACCAGAGTATATAACACAGAATGGTATAAATTTGGTGAAATCCTTCATCAAATAGTAAATACCACAACGAGGGTAGTAAAACAATAACCAAGACCCAAACCCAATCTAGAACAAAGGAATAGAATTCAACTCAGAATATATATATATATATTATATATATATATAGACGGAGAGTATATCTGAACCATGAACTAGCAGCGGATTTATATATTTGCCGCCTCTAAATTTTGATAGTTTAGTCTACCATCCTGTCCGATATCGTATATATATAGTTGCTATACAAATTGACCGATCTGAATTATGTCCTTGTATGAAAACTTTTTTATTTGACGATCTCTAAAGAAATTGTTTAGATCGGAATACTATAGCATATAGCTGCCATACAAGCTGACCGATCGTAATCGAGTTAACATTTTTTTACTGTTTTTCTTTTAATTCTGTAAACCAATCAATTCAAATAAATTATTTATGAGCGAAATCTGCCGCCCTTCAAAATTTGCCATCTCAGCCCACTCAGCCTGCTGGTAAATCCGCTACTACCATGAACATGTTAAGGATATCTAAATAAAATTTTTTTAACGGTAAAGCAATTGGAGCAAGAGAATAACTCACGTTGATTGAAATGCAGGCTCTAGGAACGCTTTAGCCAACGCAAGATCATGTTCTAATTAAGGTACATCAGGTGATGCCGTACCATTTTTCAATTTAATTATACCTAATCGCTGCGTTAAAACTTAACTTAACATAAATAATTTATGTTATATAAGAGTCAGAGAAAATAAGAGTATGAAAATAAGGTCAGGAAAAGAATGTTTATGTTTTAAATTTCGTTCCAAGTCAACTGTAACAATGCATGGTAACTAATTGCACATTAAGAAATATTTATTAAAAATTGTGTTAGTAAAAATTATTTTGAGAAAAATTCTTAAAAAGTTTTCACCATGAAAAATGACTGAAAGTTTTTTTTTTGTTAATTGTAAAACACATAAATCATTATATTAGGGTGGTCTTTAAACAATGACACCACTTTTTCTCAGAATCGAACTGAACCTTGATTCAATATAACAGAACAGATAGTAATAGGTTTAAGCATATGGCAGCGGTGGGAAAATATAAATTGTCCTAACCATCTTCAAATTGACGTCCATCCAATTTCTAAATTTTTCTGAACGCGATTGCGTCATATAAATTGTTACCCCCACGCGAAACTCCTTAAGATTCTCTGAAGAAAATTTTGTGCGGTTGAAGAAAGTGTATGCACACATCATCTTTATACCTTAATGCCTGCCTTCTCTCGAAAGGTTCGTAAGACATTTATTAGAGACATTTCGGGAGTTTCGGCATCGCCTCTTTCAGCTTTTGTGCCTCAAGTTGTCGATGTAGAATTATTGTTTACATATTCAGAAAAGCATGTAAGAAAGTTGAACTGCACAAGTGAGTGTAAGCTGCGCTTCAAAGTCGATTGCAAGTTTTTGTTTTTTTGATATTTGCCCGATTTTCAATCTTTTTGGTAAATTCGTTCACTTATATGCACATACGCATGCAGGCCGAGGTCCTCACCCACACACACATACATAAAAGCATAAGGCGGGCGTATGCATTCGCAGTTTCTTCTGCCGTGGTGGCTTCTTGGCGCAAGCTTTATTATTCTGGACAATGCCACAGCGGCACGACAGCAACAGCTAAGACATCGTGCGGCTTTGCTCGCTCGAAAACATGTCAACAGACAATATCCTGTCGAATTTAGGAAAGTGATTTATGTGAAACTCATGTATGGAATGCACAAGAAGAAATCACAATGACAACAACAAGCACAACAACTACGATTACATGGAATTCCTTTGCTTTTAAAGGAAAATAAAAAAATGTTATGCCTCGACTTGTACATGCATGTGAAAATCCTGTGTGAGAACAGACAACTTGAGGAGACCCATGAAATGAGTATCAACAACAAGTGCAACAGCAAATTGCCAATAACAACTGCACGAAGAGCTAAGTAAGAAATGAGCGGCATTTAAATTGGATTTTGTTGATTCGAAAGGCTTTCTCAAGGCTTTGTGGAGCGATTTAAATGCGCGCTGAGCGCTGAGTACGGGCAGCACTTGGCAGACGGGGGTGGGGTTCACATACTAGCGAGTTGCGTGTGGAAAATTTACGCTTAATTGGGTTTGTTGAGTTTGGGTTGCTTTATGTAAATTTTCAAAGTTGATCTCTTGAGTTTGAAAAATAAAAATAATAAAGAAATAACATTTTTTAAAAGTATTTAGCCATATTCTTGGTACTTTAAGTTTTGAGAACTTAATACTTTTATGAAAACATTTAAAGGGCACCGTAAGTTTAATAACAATATGAGGTTATAGCTTAGTATATTCTAAAATAGCCAAGAGGTGATGCCAGAGCTTTTAAGATCGTTTTCCAATTCTATACGTAAATAGCACCCCATTGTACTATCATTGCATGGACTATAGGTTAATGAATGGCACTTGTCTTCTTAGCCAATATTAAAGATATACAGATTATTTCGTGATTTCAGACCACTAAAAGTTCAAACCACCTAAATAACCCCAGCCACGTTATGCATACTTATTTCAAAACTTTTAACGGACTTTCCAAGAATCTGTGAGTAGAGAGAGATTATATGGCGAAGGTTATCAAAGGCAGCATTCCTTGCTTGAAGCTTAAACCAGAGACTTGCTGGTCAATCTTTAAATTGGCTCCACTTTCCTAAACAAATTCATAAAAATTTAGTTTAATTTATAGACTAAGACTACAAATTTTGTTCGGGATGTCTACTTGGAAAATTCATGCAATGTGCATCTTAAATTATTTTACTTGTCGTTTTAAGAGTCATATCGGAATCCAGCACATGAGTGACTTGACAGTCATTCGCTTATTTACCGAAACGCGGCAGGCAAGTTTTGGCAATTAGCACCTTGAAAAGTCACGAAAGAACTAAAAGTTTAGACCTTTTTAAATAATGAAAAAATACGTAAAATGCTTTATAAAAAAAAAAGAGTTGAGCAAATAAGTAGGAGAAATAAAATAAAAAACTCTGCGTGGGTAACACAGAAGTGAGCTGTAGTGTTTTATTTGATTTTATTTTCTGAGTTACTTCAAACAAGTAAGGAAGGTCTAAGTTCGGGTGTAACCGAACAATATATACTCTTGTAAGGCAAGGTGATTTACTAGATTTTCGTATATATTTTAATTAAAAGTAGGAAGTATTGTATCCATTATTTACAATCACAGGCAACAATAAACGCTATTATTAGAAAGAGATTCTTTCGGAATTTCATTAAGATTTTTAACATATTGACCGATAGATGCGGTATAAAGTCGACCGCAAGTTCGAAAATATTTATATTTTCCCCAAATTTCAGTACCATAACTCATAGACCAGTTTTCACAGTGTATGACAGAAATGATTGGGTAACCTCACACACTACATTTGGTTGAAATTGGTGCAGTAGTTTCTGAGATATAGCATTTCACCTAAAAGTGGGAAGCGCTACGCCCGTTGTCCAATTTTTATACTGGCTCCCATAAATCCCTTCCCTGTGAAATTTAATGCTTGTGTCTCTTTTACTCAGTGAGTTATCGCACTTTTAGTAGTTTTCAACAAAACCGTCAAGTAGGGAGTGGGCGTGGTTATTATTTGATTTTCTCGAGAAAGGCTAAAAATACTGCTTTTCAGCAAGTTTGGTTGAGATAACTTCAGTTGTTTGGAATACTTATATGTAAATTTAACCATATAGAGGGCGGAGCCACGCCCACTTGTTAAATATGATTAGCTCACAAGTGCCCCTTAGCACTGCGATCTTTTGCACCAAATTACAGTTTTTCATCTTAGTTTTGTGCTTAGTTATGAAACTTTATAGGTTTTCGTTTAATGGCGTTTGGTGGGCGTGGCAGTGGTTCGATTACACCCATCTGCAATATCAACCTCCCTTTGGTCAAGGAACATATGTACCAAGTTTCTTCAAGATATCTCAATTTTTAATCAAGTTATCGCTTACAAAGACAAACGGACAGACAGACAGTCACTCGGATTTTAGCTCGTCTCGTCACCCTGATCATTTATATATTATATGTATATATAACTCCTTATCTATCTCGATTAGCTTTTGGGTGATACAAACAACCGTTAGGTGCACAAAACTATTATACTCTGTGCAACATGTTGCGAGAGTGGAACAACAAAGGAATTCCAGCTCATTTCGCGTCTCATACATTTTTTTCTTGTTTTTTTTTTTCTGTATGGTCTGCTTCTGTATTATATATATATGTATATATTATATACATATGTACAAACACATTTATGTTAGTGCAATTGCGATCGCAAATGCCCGTCTATCGCTTCGCGACTAAAGGTAATGACAAATTTGTTTAACTTTTTGTTTTTTGATTTGATTTTTTAATTAGCACATTTTCGTGGCTCCGCTGCCAAATAAAAATGATCTTCTATTTACCTTACTTTACTTTGGAGCAATGCGTAATTGAGTGTTCGATTCTGGTGTGGAGCCTTTAACAGAAGGTCGTTAATACAAGAACAAAACTTTATATTTTTGAGAAGTGCTACCTGAAGGAAGTTTTTCTCAAATACAGAAAAAAAAATTTTCAACATAAAAATTATATTTTAATTTTTAATAATTATAAGAAAATAGGTATGTGTGTCATAAATCCACTTATAATGGAAACGATATTTAATTTACATAACTAACAATTTCTTCATCGTCTACCAAGTCTACAAAAATCTTATGTTTTTCATATTCCAAGTAGACTCTCAGTAGCAAATCGTAATGAATTTATATCTGCTTATGAGTTTCATTAGTATTCCAAAAAAAAAGAAATTGCTGACTTTACGCCTGATAATTATACTGTGCAACAGAATATCGCTTGTCTATCACAAAACCATTAATTTAACTTTTTATTATTACAGTATGCAAATCATAGCAGTCTGACTAGGATCAGGCAAAATATATTCAAGCCAAGTACCCTCATCTGGCTTCGAGATATGAATTTTAATGAAACAGGCTTTTATTGCCACAAAGATTGGCGGTTTGGTATATTAAAAAATCGGTATCCATCACAAACTGGAGTCTGCTGAGCTATGGTATGGTAATACAAACCTTAACCTCTAACTCTCGGCAAATCTTGAAGCATATTTTTAAAGGCATGAAAAAGCTTCTGATAAAGTTATCGTAGTCGAAGAACATAATTAACTAACATAATTTGTGATAATCAACACTATTATCAGAATTTAATCCAGAAATATTACAAAAGCATCTATTAGCAATGTTTTAAGATTTACTGAAACTGAAAGCATTATTTCCATTGCTGAATATTTTTACTCAATCTAGAGATCAGTAGCTATAGTTTTTGCCGAATTTGCTTTTTCCTATTTCTGTAGATCTAAGATTTAATGTATAATTTTCTATTAATTTACTTAAGATTAGTTATTACACAATCACTATGAAAGGATTGATTGAAGGAAGCAAAAGAGAGCTTTTGTGAACGCTATGTGGACTCCGAACTATCTATTAAAATATAGCAGCCCTCTTTGGGCTAACAAAATAAATAAGATTACTCGGTCGATAGGTGACAGAGTTAACCGATTATGTTGCTAGTAATTAAGTAGAAATATTCGAGAGAACAAAACTCAAACTAATTTATAAAATATAGTATTTTATATAAGAACTAAATATTTTACAAAACGGAAACCTTATGGGCATCAAATGTACATATATACATATAATATATTCAATGAAGTTATGATTATTGAAAAAACAAAAACGCTGAGATTTTGAGAACATTTTTTGCAAACTTTTTTATAAACAAGTATGTTTTGATTCTAAATTCAGCTCTAATTGGAAAGTGTCCTACCTTCAACATAAAAATAAATATTATATATAATATGTATGTAGCTACACATATATGGTACATATGTCTGTATGCCAGCATTAAGCCAATGAGCGATTTCCGCGAACGACCAAGAAATGAAAAAAAATACAAAAAGCTGCCAACTAAATAAGAATAATGCGCAACATGAAAGTGCACTAAAGAAATTTCACGCTGATGCTCGGCGGCGCATCCTTTTTCGGCTGTCGCTCGCGGTTGTCAACGTCTTTGGCCTGAAAGGCAGCTACACTCACACACACACACATTGATATAGCACTGCAACAATGTTTGCAATACAAAAGTGGCAAGCAAGAGCAGAGCATTCGCTGTGAATAAGTAGACAAATTACCGTTGAACGTTAGTCCGAGGCCATTTGTGGAGCTCTATGCGCGAATCAGATTTTTCATGTACACATGCCAGGCTTAAATAAATGAACCAAGAGGCAACATGAGCTTCTGTGTCTTGCCGTCCTCCCGCCTTTGCCGCGCTCAGTTCAATCACTTCAACGTATTTAACACTTTCTTACGCGAAACAAAAAATGGTTAAGGGACACTTACGAGTGATATGAAAACTCACAGAGAGACGCACCATCGCCTAGCGCAGCAGCGGTGTGTGCATGTGAACGTCAAGAGAGGTAAGGCCAACAACTCTTCCCTCTTGAGCGTCACAGCATTTTTCATTTTTTGGAAATTAACAGATATCCAAAAGAACCCAAAATTGTTGGGCTCTTTTAGAAAGCAAGGGTAATTAATAGCAAAGCGCACAAATTCACAGACATGCGTTAGATGATTTGTTGGCGTTAGACGCTGACGGAGCGCTGCTGACAGACACGGCAAGGGCGCAAATAAGCTCTGTCATTTGCCAATTAAGTCATTTGCGTTAAGTTGACTCTGTGGTTTGTTGTCATAATTTTTGACTGATTATACGCATTCGTCTCTGCTGCAACACTCTTTCGAATTTGAAGACAAAAACAAAAAATTCTTCAACCCAACCAAACATTTGCATAACTACATTTATGTGTGATGGGTCCACACCCACTCCAAATCAGTGCCACATACACAACTCCCTAACAGTATTTTCTTGGTGGTATTTTTGTTGCTTTTGAAGCTTTGCTTGTTGAGATGGCTTTGCATTTACCCAGTATTAAATGCCACCCCGCCTATACATAGTCTGTTAATGCGAGTGGCAAGTGAACGTAAGGCTGCTGACTATCGACTAACGCGAAGACGTCCTAAGAGGACCCAATCAGTCCAAGTTTGTCTCACTATTTCAGCATATCTCAAGTGCTTAGTAGTAGTTGGTTCAACGGTTTAGCCCATTGACTTGATCTAACCCCACAAAAAGAGTCGAATGACATGACCAACCTTAAACATCAACTTTTTTGCATGCAATCGAGCCTGGAGGGTCTCCACAGAATAGTTTGCATCATCGCTAAAGATAGTTTGATGATGAGAACGTGGTGCAACCTCCAATTGGTTCTGAGCTCATTCACCGAACATTATAGTCACAAGTGATGCTCTATCAGCCTTAAAATCAGTATAATCAAATTGTATCTAAAGAATGTTGGATGGGTAAAGGTTGAATTGTTAAATTTAGTTAATGATACCGAAATGGACATATATGTTAAATATGTTTTTTCTCTTTGCTTTGACAGTTATCCCTTTAGGAAACTCTATGCCTCTAAAAACACCACCTTTGAAATAATGTGATGATACATGTTTTCCTTTCGCAAAAATATTAACTTTTAAATACTGATCTTTAAGCTATTCATAAACGATTCGTACCAGTCACAACGCAAAATGAACTGTTTGAAATCTAATAAGTTTCACCATAAAATCATTCGTATTTTCTGTGTATCTGCATACACTACTAACTTTTCCGGTCAACCCACTTAAATGTGTACCCCACACTCAACAACCCACACTCTTAAACAAGTCCATTGGCATGCAAAACTGTCCACACGCACCCGGTAATCTATCATTCAATTAAAACCAAAGTCACTTTTCTGTTGAGACTTTATGCCATTTTGATGTTTAACCATTGGTGTTTTTGTTGCAACTATGTATATTTTTGAGTGTACACACACATTGTTACATATATGAATACTATATGCAGCTACTATATATGTATGTATTGCTGTGAGTTAGTACTTGTCATCCACTACCCTAGAAAAGTTCGAAATGTGCAGCTATAGGTACACATACCTAGATATATAGGTATGTTTGCTTAAAACTTTAATTCACAGAGACTAGTGTTGGATTTCCGAAATTATTATATATATTCATTTCAAATATGTACATACGAGTATATATACTTTCCATAAATTATAATCCGTTACAGTTTGTGGCATCGAAATATTTTAACGTTTTTGTTTGCTGATTTTGACGAAAATTCTTTCAAAATAAATTTCATTCATATAAATTAAAGTATGGTCTAAATTATTCGAATTAAATCGGTGATTTTTTTAACATGAGCTAATTACGCTAGTTTACGATGCGCACTTTTGCTTATTATTTCTTGGTTTGCCAACATTCTGTACCATTAAGAGAATTTTCTACATGAACACTTTGAGCAGATTCGAGTTTATATAATATAGCTTGGATTCGATGAAGATTGCAGCAATTAAAAATTGGTAGGTTTTTTTGATATTTCTACAACCACGCCTAATTCTCAAATAATACAATTTTACAATTAATATAACGGGATAAAACTTTGCACGAATAGTGCCTTCGCAGTGTGCCACCTTATGACTAAAAGTTGTCCATAAACGAATGAAAACTATTCAAGCTCCTAGGTACCGAATATGTGGACCCCAGTGCCTATTGCGAATGTTTCACCGAAAATATCGCTCAATCTATAAGATATTATTATAATACTTATATTATAGAAATTCGGAGATAATTATTTTCTGATAATAGTATGCCTGTGTTTTACATAGAAAAATTAAATTAAATTCAACAGAAAAATTTTCGAACTACCGGCTGACTTTATACCGCATATATCGACTAATATGTATATTATTTTAATTAAATTTGAGTGAGTGTCCTAACAGTCCATATGTATGCCTAAAATTTATAAAATCGGATGAAAACCAGACCTAGCCCCCATATACTAATATTATGATTTTCAAACATCGGTTTGACTTTTACTCTTTATATACTGTTGATAGTATGTGAGGTACCCTAATCAAACTCAGAGAGCATCTGTTTCTGTTAATAATATGTAGTAAAAAAAAAAACCAGATAAAATTGGGTCAATACTACCCCTATCTCCTATATACCTGAACAATTTTTCAAACTTCCGGTTGGCCTTATATTGCATATATCGGTCAATATGTAAGTCATCTTAGCAAAACTAACTGAACGTATAATATTGGTTATACTTTAGTTTAATGCCGCCATAATGTGAAATTATATTATACTACATATAATAAATTCCGTTATTTTAACAAACCTTATTATGTTATTGGTTTAGCGATGAACATGAATGGAGTTGGTTGACGTTTTGCATATCAAATATTAAATTTAGCCTCTCCGGTTAAGTTTATGTTAAGCATAATTCATTTGAGTATGATTTTATTATAATTTCCGATGACGGGAAGTAAAATATGGTTTTAAAACAAATTGAGTCTATGACCTATAATATAACTTAATAAAATACCAAATTTGATCGTAATTCATTCACGATTGCATCGAATAACAAATGTTCAATTGTTTCGTAACATTTTTTTATATAATGTTTTTCCTAACACTTGAAGGTATTTCCCCTGCTTTGTTATTTGCAAGTTGCAAGAGTAAAAAATAATCGGTTACACCCGAACTTAGCACATCCTTACTTATTCATTTAACAATAACAAATTAACCGATTTTTTTCGCAAAACATTTTTTGGCAAAAAATCTCGTTTTTTGCTTTAAAGTAATTCCAAAAAGGGAAAATTCTAAGTTTGGAAAAAATCCCAGCGTTACGTGGGCAAAGCGATTATTTGACGATATAATTTTGCTTTTTTGATTTCACATGACCCAGTACAGCGTTATGAGGGCACCGCTGTTTTCCGAGACGTTCCATTTTTCCTTCACATGCTATAATTTTTTTTTTTAAATATAAAGAATTGAACTTATTAAAAATAAAAATACACGAATTAGCCCTACTCAGTGCTTTAAAAGAGATATTGTATAAATTGCCTGATTTTTAAATGGCTACATACAACTTTTCTACGTTTCAATTTGGCGTGCGGTATATGATTTTCAAGTAGTTGTGCAGAACGAAAATAATTTTTTAATAATTGTTGAACTCTGCGCTTAACTTGCGCCTGAATCTAATAAAAACAGAAGAACCTGGATGCCAAACGCTTTGTATTTTCTTCGAAGTCGCCATTTATAGTGAATATTGCTACTGATTCTTTGCGTTGCACTGTGTCAGATTTCATAGGCCAAAAGTAAAGAATAAAATGTTCGAAATTTGCGACTGTAAGTCTCAAAACCATTTTTAAAATAATAATAAAACAAACAGTAAATTCATTTTTGGTCTATTCTAGTCGTACTTTTTACGAATAATGGAGAAAAGAGACAATAAAACTAAGCGGACTGTGCAGTGAACGGAGTTTTAAATGTGGTTTTCTTAAGAAAATTAAATATTAAATATTAATTCGTATTTAAATGTGTTAAATTATTATAAATATTGGTTTAAAATTATTGTTTTTCCAGCGACCTTCGAGTGTTGTATTTTCTTTATGTGTTGATTTGAGTCAGACAAAAGGTGGTGATCGCTGTCTTGCCCTCAAATGAAACATTTTTTTTTTTGTTATTAGTTAATGTTTTCTTAGTCTATATTATTAAATTTAGCTACCAACTTTTGCCACTCTCTGTGTTATTCCTGTGTTTCTACCCAATGCTTTGTGTTGTCTTGCTTATATGTGCGTGTATATGTATGTACGTGTAAGTTCTTGCTAAGCTGTATATTTTGTTTTAAGAATTGACTCCCACCAAATTCAAAACAGCTATCAACCGAAAATTATACTTCGATTGTATTTTTCAACTAACTATGGTGGATGACAAAGTCTGCAATGCCTTAACTGAAAGCACAGCTGCGAAGTGTTACATATGCCAAGCCACATCTACTGAGATAAACGACAATAACAAATGTTTGCAATAAAAGTTTCGAAGAGATCGCTAGGAATTTTCATTGTCTCATTACATGCTTACAATCGATTTTTTGAATATTTCGTTTTTCACATTTCTTGTAGACTTGAAGTCAGCCAATGGTATATTGGCTTAGAGGAAAATTAAAGATTTCTAAGAAGGAAACAAAATGTTCAGGGCGAGTTTCGTAAAAAATAAAATAGGTTTAGTGGTTGACAAAACCAAAAACAGGTGCTAGTACTCTTCAATTATCAGCTGAAATAACTGACATAGAAAAACAGCTGATTGAAAATTGTGCAATTTTATAGCCTAATGATAAGGTTGTCAGTAATGCCTTATCATTTGGCTATAAAATTAATGTTGATAAATTTAGAAAATTTGTTCTAGATACTGCAAGAGAACTAACATCCAAGTTAATCCTGGTATTATCTTCATCCTACGGTACAATTTTGATTTACTCTTAGTTTCAATTGGAGTGATCTATGAAGAATCAGTGGAAGTATTTTTGACCGCTGTGGGTTGTATTCGTTTCCTGTGCATTTATCGGAGGCAATTCCATTTTTGCACAAAATCTCTCTTCTGATATACTATGGTAAGCATGCAAGACACACATACATATATATTTGCACATAGCGACTAGGTGAAACATAGGACCAGGGGGTCCATTAACTAACTTCAAAATGGGTTGGTGTTGCGAAAACATACTCATCACAACATCAGCCTCATCTTCAACCAAGAATTTTATTGCCATTCCGCTAAGTGAAAAACATGAAAAACTCTTCCAAAATTCACTAAACTCCACACTTGGAAAATCTTTCAAAAATAATATCTTTGTCCATAATAATCAGCCTACGCCTTAATATTATTTTAATAATTTCAATACTTTAAAGACAAGAATAAAATGAACAATTGAGTTATTGTTGTTTGTTGCTTCTCCTGCAATCTCAACGGTGACAACAAGAACAAATTCAAAGTTATTTTAAGGCAATAACAAAAATCTCCCAAACATTGTCTATGTTCAAAGGCAGCAGGCCGCCACGTGTTGACGCTTAGGCAGGAGCAACTGTAAACTAGCAACTGATTGCTGGCGAAATTGTTACAGCAATATCAACTGGTTGCCAACACGACACCGCACTAATGTTTACTACTGGTGCGAATTATGTACGTACGTGAGTGTGTGTGAGTGTGTAACCGTTGTTTTTACTGTTCTTGTAACTGTAGTAACTTTGCCAGCTCTTGGATTATTAGAATGCGTAGAATGTGGCATGCAACATACTCGCACGGCACAATTTACAGGTAGCAACGAGGATGGCGCGTGCCAGCTTTGGCAACGCACATAGATGAATTCTCGGCCTTTTAATAAATTGACAACACACACACACAAGCATACAGGGCTTACAGAACACACACACATATACGCACACAATTGCTGGTATACCTTTGACAATTCACGTGAAATTTTTCGTTTCTACTCAAAGGAAGAGATTTGTAAATTCCTTGCTTGCATTCATAAATAATTATCTCTGGTGCACACATATACACCCACATATAAGTGCTGCATGTGTGTGGTAGTTTCCGGTTCCATGTATGAATAAATTAATAAAAAAGTTGAAGTTTGCTGTTGGCCCTCGCAGTTTTATTGGCTAACCCAACTTAGTTTTACCTTCAATGTTGTTTTTTTATACTTTTTTATTTCACAGGCATTATCTATCTACTTCTTTTCTGTTATTAAAATTTTTTTTTATCGAGTATGAAGTGTCAGTGTATAAAGTGAAGAAGACGATGGGGGACGAGGCGGTAGCAATATACAGGCCAAAGCCAATCCAGGAAAATAATGATCACAAAAGACAACACCTTAATTGCACTTAGTTTCTTATTATTGTATACGACAAATTCGTCCCACGAAGGGAACATTACCGAGAGGTGCCAAATGCCCTACCGAATCGAGAAAGCAACGTGCTTGCATTGTACATGGTCTCAGTGTTGTATAACGGATGTGTTTTTCTTTTAGAGAAATGTAATCCCACTGCCCATTAATATAAATTTGTTCGAA
Organism: Bactrocera oleae; assembly: GCF_042242935.1. NCBI lineage: Eukaryota > Metazoa > Arthropoda > Insecta > Diptera > Tephritidae > Bactrocera > Bactrocera oleae. The sequence continues at coordinate 71,507,108 of NC_091538.1, forward strand.
AACATTGCTCTCAGAGAGCTGCGGTGAAAGCAACGAATTTGTAGAGTTCGGATGGGAGTCAGCCTAAGATTTGAAATTAATTTGGTTTATTTTTCTGATAAACGAGTTTTTGTGAGGGCATAATTATCAAGTTTTAAAGCCCAATATGCTATATGAACCTTGTCAAAAAAAAAAAACACGAACAGAATCGCCTTTAGACGTTTCTTGAATATGCTTAAAAATCCTCTCGATCAGTTAGACCAAGAACCATACTGCTTTTTTAGAGTACCCAAGTTTTATGAAGAGTTTTGTGATTTGTGTCCTTCTTTTAAACACAAATCCCAAATTACTGAAGCTTTTCTATTAGTGGAATGGTGTAGGTATTTAGACATTTATTTAATGATTGGCTGGCAATTACAGAAGTTGTGGAACTCTCTGACTTCCATTGTCATAATAGTAAATCTCTATAATGTTGTAGCGATTCCTCTGCAAGCTACAGTAATCTTAAATTTCTATATATTTTTTGCTTTGCCGTTTAAACATCGGTTTCTTTAAAGTGTTATATCCACTAGTGAATTTGAAAAAGAAAATTTTTTTTTTATATACGCATATCGAATGTACATGCATTTTCGACACACAGTGCCAATATGCCCTCCCACCTAGACATACATAAAGGCAGTTGCGCCTACTTGCATAATTGAAACCCTTTGGGCCCATTTAGGCACATCAACAGCAATTGTGCTTAGACCCCAATTAAATCATAAAAATCGTCTACATTCGGAAATAATAAAAATTTGGTACTCTTTGTAGCAGCATAACCACACGGGCGGGTGAAGAACGGTATGCTAAGAAAACTCAAGTAATGAAAGTGTCTGAAAATACAGTATTTTCTAGGCATTCCAAGTGCATTGAGTAAGCAAGGAAGCTGGAAGTCCGGTCGACCACTTCCAGTAAGAGAGCGCAACTGCAGTCTTAGCAAGTGGTTTGTTTTTGTTATTAAGCAGTACTACAGTAGTGCAAGAAGTCGATTGCCTAACAGGTGTATGCACTGCGTCCATTCACAATAGACTCTCCACAACAACTGCGACAAGCGGCGTGAATGAGAGATAGAGAGAGGGAGAGTGCGTACACATTATAAGTCACGCCCACGAATGAGCATCTCGTTCATGCATAATTGATAACGGTGAGCGCGCTAGTGAGCGACAGAGAGCAAGCGAGTCGTCCGCTGATGGCATGGCAGCGAAGCAGCAGCCAGGGCCATAGATGCGCTACCTGTGTTTACGACAAGTGCTGTTGGAGACAGTTAAGTGGGGTGTGTATGCCTGTGTGTGCGAACCCCACCCCGTATCAAGATGGCTGGCGCTGAGCGATTGCCCAAGATAGACAGACATTACTGCTAAGCCAAACGATGCCGTTGGATAGGATAGAGTCGCGCTATCTTTGTTGCGCCACCTTGACCTCCATATTGGAAATCGCTTGCCAATATACTCGCTGCTTGCGGCAGTTGGGGCTGGAGCAGCAGGCTCCATAGCTAGTTTCGTGTGCTTGTTGTTGTTGTTGTAGTTATGCACGGTGGTGAAGCTACTAATGGCAGCCTTAACGCGCGATTAGGCAAAGCAGCCAAAAAAAATATGCTATTCGCGCTTATCTCGCCACGGGGCGGGTGCAGGGGGCCAGAGCAGAGTGCTGTTAAAAAATGTACAATTCCGTGGGCGTGCGAAAATAAATTACCCCGGGTGTGTAGAAGCTGCTTTTGTAAAAATTTTGGTTCTAAGCAATAGAAAAGTTGGTGCTAGTTGGTATGAAATCGCTCTTAGCGCAAGCCAAAAATAAATTTTTAAATCAACAAGGCACAAGACTTAGGTCCACGCACCCCCGCTTTTAGTTATTAACTACGCCACTGAGTCTTAAGTTTAAATGTTTTGCTTTGTTTTTTTTTTTTGCTGTACACTCGATTGTCTTATTATTGTTTTGCTATTGTTGTGCTCAAGCGAATGGCTGGATTTGAGAGGACTGCGAATTGGAAGGAGCGCCACAGCCTTAGCCGCAGCCTCAGCCTCACCGTGTGTTGTTGGTGTTGGTGGTGGTGTTGATTGAAACTCGCCCTCAATGCTTGGCGACAGACAGCGCAGCTTAGCTGGCAGGCTGCCTAAATTGCTCGACTCGTCTCCGCTGGTGGTTGCTCGCTTCGAGTTCATAACAATTCGATTTAAATGCGAATTGTCCGCTCGCCGAGTGTAACGCGCTTGTGCATTCGTCACCGTTAGTTTTGGCAAATTTTTGCACTGTTGCACAAAGCCAACACATACACGCTGCTACACATGTGACTTCATACCGACACGCATATTTAATGACCATTTAAGGGACATTAATTTGCTCCCAATGCGACCAGTCGGGTCAACGCAGTGACACAGCTCAGACAGCAAGCTCATCTTCAATCTTTCGAAATTGTTGTGTTGCAAGTGCAGTGTGGCAATGCCGTGTTGGAATGTGAACGGTGAATGTGGTTGTTGCTGCTGCCGCGGCAGTGCCGAGAATTTGTTGGATTTAATTAAAAGTGTCAATTAAATTATAACCGTGAATTAAGTGGTTGATTTAACCGCAAACGAAACAAAGAGTGCGCTACTAGTAGAACGGGGGCAGGGTGCAACAGACGAAAGGCGCTTACTGTTGCCGTTTTGAAAGTGTGTTAATGACTTGGAGCACGAAAAGTGTTTACAAACACAAAGTTAATTCATGAACCGTAAAAATAATGTTGACAGAAGTTAATATCTAAAACAAAAAAATTATTTTAAAAAAATACCAAAATTTGTGCAAACGAACGAAAAATAAAAATGTATGATACTTAAGAAATCGGTTTCATCCGTCCGGGAAGCTTGACTATATGACTTCTTAAACATACAATTCAAGTTTCGAAGAAATCAAGCTTATACTTACATGTAAATAGAAGACTCTAATGTAAGCAAATAAAAAAAATTAAATCAAAAATAAAATAACAAAACAAAATTAAATACGTTTACAACGTATGTTTGGGTGTTTGTAAGGACTCCACACTACCGCATTTCGTATTGAAGCCAACGACTCTTTTTATGTCACTTCGAAGTTGCTGGAAGTTCATAGACATTTGATTGAATTAATCTGTGTTATGTAAGCCAGCCCAATTGAACGCTAAAGTCGAGGTGAGTGCGTTTAATTACAACTTTGCGATTTCAGGCGTTTTCATTTCATTAGCGTTGTGCGTTTTATGTTACTTTTTATGACACTTGGATTGTTATCGCTTTCGACGGCAGCTTTGATCTCTCGATTGGTTTTATTGTTGCAGTTTGTCTATGGAAAACAGACGCCAATGTCTATATGTCGAGATTACAAAATAGTTTACATAAAATAAGGCGTGCACAAATGTTTTGTTTACTAATAAATATTAGTAGCTTTACTTAAAGCGCTGGCATTTTTTAATTAAAGCAACAAAAGTTTGTTTCATTGTTATTGTAAGCAATTTTATTTTTTCCTTTGAAAGTGTTAAAAATTAAATAAATACTAATTATTTATCACATATTTTTTTAACTGTGGGGCGTTGCTTTAAAGCTTACAAGTTATGTAAGAAACAAGTTTTGCTTTATTTAATTTCATACAAGCTTTATATGTATATATAAAACTGAATTATATTTTTTGAAGAGATATTTTTCGTAGATGTGGTAACTCTGTATATTTTCATAAGGTATATTTTGGTAATATATATATTTTATTTAATACTTTTGATTTGACCTCCAACTCCACTACGTCTAATCACAAAATAAATATATTTTATTATTTAAAAATTGCTTTTATCAAATGAGTTAAGTTCCTTTCCAGCAAACAGGATAATCCTTTCTAAAAAAAGTTCAAAATATTATAAATGTTTTTAAACAGATATAGAAAACTTTTCTGTTTTGAAGTCGTTTAGTATGGTCATTAATTTTGGTTTTTTCAAGAAAAAGAATTTAAATATGAAATCAGTTATTTGACGCAACAATTTTCCATTGAAAATGAGCGTGTTTTTGGGATATTAAGTCAAAAGAAAATTAGAAAATAATTGTTTTATATCAAAAATATAACGGTGTTAATACAAATTTGTAGATCTTTTCATTACCTACAAGTTTGGCATACAGCTTTTTTCCAAAGGACTTGTAGTTTTGTCAGCAATCGAGATAAACCGTTTTTAACTCTTAAGATCTCAATTATCCACCCTCCCTTCCACTTTCCGACCTTAGATCGCGCGTAAATTATTTTTCCTTTAATTTTTGTTTTTTAGCTTCATTTTTCAATGGGTTTCATACTACCGCGAATTGTTATTTTTTGCTTTAAAAAATTACCCTGGTTTATAAGAGCTTTTTCGGCAAAAACGATATACGTATATCAAGCCTGAATAATATTATATTATATACAAAAATAGTACAACAATATTCAACTACATTGCTTTATAATTCAAATTACCAAATTTGCTTTAAATTGCAAAAATAATTTTTTTTTAAATATTTTTCAAAATGCTAATTTTTCCTTTGCAGCACGAATCTATTGAAATGTAGTGCTGTCACGCCAAGCTCTTCGGCACACGAACTGTGATAAAACATGTATACGACAGATTAACACCTGTGAAAATAATACGAAGAATCTACAAACACACTACCACATACACAGCGACCGTTATACGATCAAATTTAATTCACTAGAAAAGCTACAGCGAAGTTACGACAGAAATTTCATTATCAAAATCAGCGCGTTAAGTGGAAAACCGGCAAGCTGTCTGCGCTATCGATTCGGAACTTTTCAGCAAATATGCTGAACAATCTGGGCGCCAATGTTTTGGGTAAGTCGGAGCGCAAATATTTATCAAACGATATATAAACTCATAAATATTTCATATTCGGAATGTGTATTGAAATATTTGATAAGAACTCAATTAACGGCATATAAACGAAATGCAAATCGTCTAACGTCGTCGCTGTAAGTTGAGTTGTTGTTGTAGTTGTTATTCTTCCTTTTTGTGTGTCTTCAAGCAAATATACATAATTAAGATCGCTCGGAGAATTACGCTAATCAATAATAATGTTTCAATTTAGCAATAGCTCAACAATAACAACAATAAACAAGCTACACCGAAGACAACAAGTAAATTAAACTAATTTTTTGTGCATACGCAGTGCCGTATAGCTGTATGTGCATTAACGTGTGCGTATGTGTTTACGATTTCCCACACCAATCTACAAGTTGCCTAGCGGTCAGGATCACTGGAATTTTAATCAGCGTAATCAACGCTAAATGGCGGATAATTGAGCGGCGGCGGCGCCGGCTAGTGCGTGTGTGTGTGCGTCAATACAAACGCCGATATGTGTGCGCCTGGATCGAATCGAGAGTGAATCGCACCGATCGCCGCTGGCAGACGCGTTCAGGTTCATTGGCGGCTGTTTGCCGATGTCACAACCATTTAGCAGCGCGTCTGGCCCACTGACTCCGTTCCATGAGTGGGCGACCACTTGCCTACCCACTTACCATCATTTATCGCCAAAGCCAAACATTGCCGGCAGTGTTAATTGTAATAATTGCTCAGCTCAATAATTGTGGAAATTATTTTAATGCAAATTACAACTGATTGTATAAATTATACAATATTAACTTCTTCTTACCGCAATGTTAATGATTTTTAAACACTTTCGTTTTCGACAAAATCACCGCCTACCGTGTGTGTGTATGTGTTTGTGTGCATTTGTTATATAATATATACAGTTACGTATATAAATTAATGTAAATTGCAAAAACATACACGCAGGCTTCTAGTGGCCTTTACACGCATAATGCAATCGCCGCTTTTGCCTGCATGTGCACTTGTTGACTGCTTCATTTGTTGCAGCAACGGCTTGTCGCTGCTGCCAGTTCTGCGCTTTTATCAGCCACTTTACGTGCCAACTGCAACGGTCATATATTTTATAAAATTCAAGTGCCATTTTTTCAACTAGTAATTAATTACTTTAATTTGTTCGATTATTAATTTATTGCACATTGTTTCGAGCACAGGCTGGAACACTTCGGTGGCAGCACACCGCATACAAGTGCATACTATGTACTCTAGCATATAACTATTGTATGTTAGTGTGTGTGTGTTTATGTGTGTGCGCTTTCGATAGTGCGAGCGTTGCATTTTTACGACCTTTATGTAATGCTCTTGGTGCAAATATTATAGTTGGCAATTTATCGCTTTCGCGTGGAACGCGTTGCACAGTGATATACGAAGTAAGGCAAATTTGCTCCTAGGGTATTTATTATTTTTTTTTTTTTTAATTTTTCGAAACTCGGTAGCATCAATATTTTAAAATATTCCAGTGGAATAAATAATTTTGTGCAAAATGATAGACTTTAAAAAAAAATTGTAACGATAACCAAACAAAAAAAAAAAAAAAACGCTTACTTCAGCTGTACCGAAGCGTTAATACCTTTTCCAGTTGCATAAAAGAATAAAAATTTATTTAACTTGATTTTGAATCGTCACTTAGCTATGTATATGCTAAAGTGCTCCGTTAACAGTGATGCCGCCAAGTGAGCTGGTTCTTGGGGAGTTGATTAGGTGCGAATCTTCGAGTACCCTCAATACCCGATATAAAAAAGGCGGTTTGGAGGAAAACGCTTTCAAAGTTGACATTGCTAAGTTGACTGATCCGAAAGCTTCTACACTACAGTGGATAGGGCAAGTATTTGTATAATATTAATAAACGAAATGAGTGATGTATTTGGGAGGCTCAAGTGTACTTTCAGCAAACAGAATCGATATTTGAAAATTGTAATCCTAAATCTCCGTAAATATGATGATTAAAAGTATAAAAAGCGAGTTAAATTTAGCAAGCTTAGGGACTTAAGAGCGTTATATTTTACCTTTCTCATCTGTCTTTCGAATGCCATATAATATTTATTTTACACTCGAAATGTGGTAGTGAGATACGTGAAACCTTGGTACTTTCGCAATTTTTCTAATCTATGTTGGAGCTTTGTCCGCTTCTTAATGTGAAAACAATGATATCCGGTCGAATTCGATACAATAAAGTATGTGGATTGTTTATTCAAATAGTATAATCTCCTTCGATTCAATTTACTCTTGATTGCACTAGTTGTGTGTTCGATTTGGCACGATTCAAAGACTTAACCTATCGAAGGACGTAAACGTGCAAATTTGATTGGTATGATTTTACCGTTAAATTCCTTTAGAAAAAAAGCATGTAACACTGCGATATTATATCAGAAGTAATGCAGTTGGATTTGTATGTGACATTATGGCAGGTAAATGCTTTTAAAGTTTCAGCGATTTGAGAGTGGGGAGGGGCCGACAACGTAAGAATTAAAAGAAAATAAATGTCTGGCTAAAAAATATGAAATGTAGCGCAAATCGGCCTTCACTTTTCCACGCATAGGTACATACATACATAATAATTATCGGTTTATTCGGGGAATAGATTTTTTGAATGAATATTAAGGGAAACACTCATATTTTTGGAAAATTTCTTATATTTGTCAACAAATTTATGCTGTTGCCATACCATTTTATACTCTTGTTTGTTAGATCATCAAAAGTAATTAATGTGTTTGAACAGTTTAGAAAAAATTCTCAATATTTTGTTTTAAGCCTCTTTTTTCGATTATAAAAAATTTCAGCTTGCTTGGAAATGAGGGTGTAACAGAGTTTGAATTCTCTACAAAACTATCTCTAATTTTCAATTAAGAAAAAAACAACTTCGAAGTTCTTTAAAGACAATTTAAAATACTAGTAAGGTATTGGCTTAGCATTTTTTATTTTTCAAGAATAAATACATTTCAGATAATTGAGGGTAGTTTTTAATGCTTAAATCATTTAAGTTCCACTAAAATATAATTGAAAACCAAAAAACCTTTATAAACTCTATTGCACTTGCACAAAAAGCGCTTCTGCAATGCAGATGGAATTAGCCGATGGCGGTTTTAACAACACTTATGCATGCAAATTTTACACCAGATTGCTTCTAATGATAAATCATAAAACACAAATACTTTCTATATATGTACGTGTGGTAAAGCTTTGTTGCCTAGCGCTTTTTAAGGTGATAAATTTCCTAATCCTTTGATCCGCAAGCAGCAGCCACAACAAAGTCACAAAGCCTAGTTTTACGACAATGAAAATTTACATTTTTCAAAATCTCTCACCGCCGTCACCAGAGCAGCGCATGCACAGTGGTGCGAATTGCAGAAATCCTTGTTAAAATTGCAAATTGCCCATCAGGCATTTGTCGACTCAAGTACTTGAACTGAAACATTTTGCCACCAATTAAAAGCCATTTGCATAAGCATTTATTTTTTTTTTGTTTTGTGTTGCATTAGGAATGGTGAACATTTTCGAAATTGCACAAACACCAATTGAAATCCAGTTTTGTATGTAGTAGTAGCGCGAAAAATTTGCATTTTCCCTGCTTTGCCGCCTAAATTGCTGCAACACTTTTATTCGGCGTAGAAATGCTAACTGTGCGACCGCTTAGCCTGCAGCGCGCTCGTTACATTTGTTGCTGCCGTCAGTATTAAATGAAAATTCCACGATTTATTCTATGTGAAAAGTTTTTAATGCCACCGACAGTCGACAAGGACTGAGTGGCACAGCGAGTGGCCGACTGAAATGGCGTCAACAAGCCGGTTGGCAATGGTGAGTGAGTGCGAGTGCCATTGATTGCCAACTGCCGCAAGTCTGTTTGTGCCACGACGTTTATGCCAGCGCTGCTGTTGGCAGGCGCAAAAGGATTAATTAAATTAATTTCACAATTGCATTTGTAATTCGTTGGACTTAATTTTACGCACCGCTTTGCTGTTGTGTACTGTTATGTGCACATATGAAACGCTCTGTGCGCGTTCACCGGTTTCGCTGCCATTATTGTTGTTGTTGCCTTGCTGATTTGCCGCTATTTTCTACGCAGCGATTTTCAAATCGGCCATTTTGGAAAATTTCCTGCAATTTCGGCACGCAATTTTTTTTCTCGAATGCTTTGGCAGCCTTACCGCAGTTTGGCATATGCCGAGCTTTCCGCGCGCGCCGCACTTGTAGCGAAATTTTCGAAAATTGCCCAAATTGTTCGCTATAAATTCTCATTTGGCAAAATTCGTAATTAATTAATCGTTTTATGCGGTTTGTGCGGCAACGCAGCACGCGTCCGCAAAGATGCAACAGCTGCGGTATTTGGTTTTTGGCGATCTGCTGTTGCAGCCGCAATAGCGAATGTTGCAGCTGATAATTTATGCGTTTTTAAGCGTTGCCGCAATAAAATTGGTTACTCAAATCGCTGCGCGACATTCGCTGCGCAGAGGTTCACAGGAAGGCACAGTAGTGGAGTGTACTCTTGATTACATATTTCTGAATTATCGATATCTTTAGCTGTTAATAGCTGATAAGTGGGTATATGCTGGTCCGAGCTGAACAATTTGTTCAGTGATTGTAGCGTTAACTTAGATAATAATGCATGCCAAATTTCGTGAAGATATTTTGTCAAATAAAAAAGCTTTCCATACAAGGACTTCAGTCTCAACGGTCAGTTTGTGTGGCAGCGATACACTTGAGTGGTTTGATATCGACCGTTCCGACAAATCAGGTTTTGACTATCAGTATACGAGTATATATACAGACGTATGGACGGACAGATAGACGGTCATGGCTAAATCGACGCAGCAAGTCACACTGGTTATTTATATACATATATACGCCAAAGACATCAGCTATGCTGCATTTAGCTTGACAAAGAAAACAATTAAAATTATAAGCAAATTGATACACAAGTTGTCATGCTAACATAGGTAAAAAAAATATGAGCGAATCTTCAACTTAACTTTTTAAATATTGGAATACAGCTCTGCTGCAGCGATTTCACATATTTACGCGAGTGTGATTTCGAAGCGGCTGAAAATGTTGAATAAACTCACGTTTATCGTGTTGACCTCTTTCCAACAACATTTAAGACCAAGTGCACGCAGTGATCGTTTGGAACCACACAGAAGACTCTGTGGCAGGTAAACAGTGTCTGCAAATCGCCGTCTCGGCAGCACCAGCGCTGACGTCAAGTGAAAATTGTGCAGTTATACAAATGCTAGTATGTGCGCGTGTATATGTCAGTGATACTGTTTGACTTCCCAAAAAATATGAAGTACGAAGTTGTTGGTAAGCAACGCGGCGGAGACCACAAAATATTATTAGAATATCACTCACACCTGACACCGCACCCATAATTTGTTAATCACGATTTTGCGGCGAACAAACAGTGGCGGCAATTTAATGCGAACACGCAAATACATACCCATATGTATTGTAGTACTATTCATTATAGATAGTGTGTGTGTTTGTGTGTGAGTGTAGATGTACGTCTAAGCGCGAATGTGTACA